>NC_090931.1:1167124558-1167772975 GCF_040938575.1 Ambystoma mexicanum | reverse complement strand
CAATTTTGCTAAGTTTTACATGTGTGATTTTTATTCTAAATTAATTTCAACCTTCCATTCAGATTTAATGTGTTTACTTTTGCTCAAACTATAGCTCATGATTGTTAGTATCTTTGCAATGTTGCTCCCATAGAGATGTGTACTGATTTAAGAATTTGTGCACACATTCATTGTTTTACCCAGCCATTTCCGAATTATGTCATCTTAAAGTGTAAGATTTCAAATCTGTTTTCCTCTCTTGTTTGGGGAGGGAAGATTAGATTTTAATTCTTATTTTCTATTCCTTATTCCGGATTACCTGCTGCTTCCTTATATCTATTTAGAATTGTTTATTTGTGGGTTGAGGAATATTGCCGGGGGAAATCCTAACTCAAGTACCATCTTTCCAAACAAGCCAAAAGTGTTCTTTTCTCTGGTGTTTTATATTTGTGTTGCTAAAGAGTGAATTGAAGTGCTTTACATACCTTCCTATCTGTTATTGTCACCACATTGGTGATTGCTGCTCCTTATTAAAAGTACATGTTTGATTTGAATTTTAAATAAATAAATAAATATTACCTTTACCAAAAAGCCTGATTCCTGGTCCATCGTGAGCTGGAGTATTTGAGAAGGTGTGTGATATGAGTGGTATATCATTCAAAATATGAAACCTATATATGTATTATAAAATAAGCATTTCAGCTGTGCACTGCATACTAGGCAATATTGTGTTTTTAATAAACAGTAGAGTTTGCACTATATATGTCCTGAAGAATGCGGAAAGGTCACAAGTCCTGCTGAAACCGGTTGACAAAGAATAGGCTTGGGCATGCTGGCCCCAGCCCCGAGACCCACATAAGTGCTTTATGTTAGCTTGGTGATAACCTATAGCAGACTCTTTTTGAAATATTACAGGCATATATTACTACTATTACATGCTGTAATTTGTGAAATAGAGTTGAAAACAAAATAATTCCTCAAATAATTTTACAGTACTAAGACACACATACTGGAAGCAATATGACTAAAGCTATTTAGACGACTTCCACTGCGTGCACATATTTTAAGTCTCTCCTTTATCCCTCACCCTTGATAGGCGTCACACACAGTGCTATCCAGAGATAGAAAACTCTTTGAGGGAATGACAGAATCTTTATACGGACGTGCACTCAGTTGTAAGGGAATCCAGCATTAGGAATAACTTTTTTATACAATGGTTCTGTCTTTATTGTGATACAGTATATCAGGGAAGGACATTACATGGCTACCCCATGACTCTTCTTTGTATTATATTATATTATTAGAAAACAGCAAAGAAAACAGTTATAGAGAATAAAACAAGCTGAACTACAACACTTACCTTTCAAGATATACTTATGGCAACAGAATTTGGGGATACTCATTTCAATCAGATGATGAGACCATTTACAAACATATACATTACACAAGAATATATTGTAAATATTCAATAATATTGAACATTATTGTTTAAGGAAAGTTTGAAAATCAATGATATGTTTTATTGTATCAGGCTTGAAAACACCTAGCTGCCAAAACAAATAGCCATGATGCCAGATACTTTTGCTTTCTCATACAGACATGACAACTATCCACACAATTATCCATACAAGTATCTATCTAGACAACTATCTATACAATTTCATGACAACTCTCTATACAATTTGCAGTCTCAATCAATATACAGAAAGCAGATGAATTAAGGAAAGGCATGACAAAGTATTTGTGTGCTTTATGTTCAGTGACAGGACTCTACGTTGCCTGATGACTTTGATAATGTAATTACCCAGGAAGAAGGTCTTCACAGAGTAGGGCCATATTTTCTGGATAAAAAAGGTGGTTACTGTATAAATTCATGTCTAAGGCAAGGGCCAAACACTGTTATAACAACTGGTTCCTATAAGGAACAGGAAGGCTGTATTGGACCAAGCACACTGTCATCTCTGAGACACCATGGAATGATCAGGGCAAAAGCACAACTTATCAGCCAGTGCTTATGTCCAGGGGTATACCAAGAGAACCAACAGTACTGCCTGAATTGCCCTGTGTGCCAAATGACATTCTCAATGTATGTGGGGATTCACAGTTAATTTCACATTGGAATGGACACCATGGATACCAACATCATAACCTGTATTGCCTTGTGTGCCACAGGACATCCTAAATGTGTTTGGGTATTCACTATTAACTCATACCATTGATTGAGGTGCCTTTTTACATATTGGGATGGATATAATGGGGCCCCTTTGTCCCTCTAGTGCTGGGATTCAGTTAATCTTCTTCATCATTTACTCTGCAGCTTGATATATACATAAGCCCTTCCCAAGTACTCTAACACTGTCAAGAGTATTCTGCAGCACATCATGTCCTACTTCTCTGGGGTATGCTTTATCTGAGAAATTCATACCAATCAAGGGGCCCATGTCATGTCACAGATCATCACACACAATAAGAACACGTGAAAAATAATATCATGCACAGTGCCGTCTATCTCCTCCAAATCGGGCTGCATGACGGCTTTATTCAAACTCATAGGAACATTCTTGAGAAGTTTGACAATGAATACTCACAAAACTGAGCTCCTACTATCAGACTTGTTTGTTGACCAGATGCCTCCCTGGCACCTTCTAAGAATGCTTATCTAAGGAAGCCTCAAGACATATTGAACTTTCTGTAAGAGGTATTGGAATCACAATAGGATCAGAATAAGAAACCAGAGAATATGAATGATCCAGTCCTTCACCCAGAAACACCTTAATTTCAGGCAAGAAAAAAATAGCAGAGACTTTATGATAAGCAGACACAAATGAGGAGCTTTGTGGTAGGGAAATCTACAAAAAAGCTAACTGACCATACAGGGTAATATGAGCCATCAGCAATCATAACAACTGCATCTAGTAAAGACATTGGGCTGAAGATTACCTAGGTTTACCATATAAACTGGTTGAAAGTCTAAAGATAGATGAACCAGTGCAAATGACCAACCCACTGATGGATGAACAATGATTGCAATCCTGCCAGGAAGGCCTCATACCACAACATCTGTCACCCCAGCAAACCCAGGATTTGGACATCTTTCTGCAACAATTTACCAACATCTTTATCAAGACTACAGGGCAAGCTGAAGGTTTCTGTTTGCATCATTGAATGTGCTTGAGCAGCATCAACCCAGCAGAGTCTCATCACCTGCCTTGCATGAGCACAAGCAGACAGTGCAGATGACTTTGAACCACCCCTGGCACAAAAGCTTTTAACTGCCAGGACTTTGTATTGAAGCTCAACTCGAACTGCTGGAGCATTTCATCACTCGTCTACCTGAAGCATTGATACTAATTTCTTTGAATCATGCTCTATCACCCATCCTCCCCCTTTGGCTGACTCACACCCTGACACAGCTCTTTTCATGCTCCACTCTGAGATATCTGATACTCTCGATGTGCTTGCCCCTGTTATGAGGATCTGCTTGAAGCCCAAAGCCAAGTGCATCTCTTAGTATGACTCAGACCTTGATACCCTTAAACACCAGTGCAGAGTGGCTAAGAGGAAATGGCGTGCTTCCGGTACATCCTCTCATAAACCGGTCTACCGCCTGCTCCAAAGGCAATACCAGCTCTCTGTCTGCACCAATAACAGAGCCCACATCCAAGCCTGTGTCTCCGTGGCATCTAACAACTGGGCCAAACTCTTTAAAATCTGCAAGGAGCTGGCCAATCCTGCTGCAGTCTCTACCTCTCCTTTCCCCTCCCAGACCCTCTGGTATGCCCTGGCTTCTCATTTGATCTCTAAAACTCAGGACATCCTGTCCTCTCTCTCTTCCTCTCCCCCTCCTCCCTCTATTTCCTGTTCTCCTCTTGCCCTTCTTCAGCCACCTCTCCTCCCTCCTTCTCGTCCTTTCCCCTGTTCTCCTGAGAAGAGGTTTCTGGACATGTCTGATCAATGAAAGTCCCATCAAAACAGGTTCAACCCTGTTCCTCCAAAACCATCAAGGACCACATTGACACCCTGGCTCCTGCTCTGGCTGATTTCTGCAACCACTCCTTCGCCACTGGAGTCTCCCCCCCCCCGAAGCACTCCCTTGTGCACCCTGTTATTAAGAAACCCTCTGCTGACCCTTCTTGCCCGGCTAACTATTGACCAATCTCCATCACTCCTTTCCTGGACAAACTCCTGGAAAAGCTGGCCATTACCCAGCTTAATCTTCACTTTGAAACCGTTGGTTTACTCCATGACCATCAGTCTGGATTCAGAGCTGCCAGAAGCACGGAAACTGCTCTGCTAAACATCTGTGAAGACCTGCTCTTCAACCTCGATTTCAATACCCTCTGTGTCCTCATCTTACTTCTCTTCTGCCTTTGACATGGTTAACCATGCCATCCAGCTCAACCGTCTCCGTGACAACCTAGGTATCACCAATTAGGCCCTGGCATGGCTGACCTTCTTCCGCTCCGTTAGACCCTCCCAGGTCCAACTTGGTTCCTTCCTCTCCTCTATCTCCATCTCTACATCTGGTGTTCCCCAGGGGTCTAACCTGTCTCCCTGGCTGTTCAACCAATACCTGGCATTTCATGCCCACACCATTTCCGCTCTCTGCCTCAACTTTCTGTGCTATGCGGATGACACTCTACTCATTTTCAGGCTCCCCTCTGACACCTCTTCATGCCAGTAAGACCGAGATTCTCCTCATCTGCAAACCTGCCCTCTCCTTTCCTGTCACTCTCTGGCCAGCCTCTCTTTGTCCTCTTCCTGCTCCCACCTGTGAGGCTAAACACCTCAGGGTCATCTTCGACTCCACACTTTCCTTCTCTCCTCACATCTCTGACATCTATAAGAAGTCATATTACCAACTGCACCTCCTCAGAGGTATCCTTCCTTTCCTCTCCTTCCCCCAGAAGCTCACTGTCTCCAGAGCTCTGGACATTACCAGATGCACCTCCTCAGAGGTATCCTTCTTTTTCTCTCCTTCTCCCAGAAGCTCACTGTCTCCAGAATCTGGTTCTCTCCAGGCTGAACTACTGCAACAGCCTCTTTCTAAATCCGCTGCTTCAACTCTCCACCCTCTGCAACTCATCCAAAACAGGACTGCAAGACCTGTCCTTGGCCTCAAGCCCAGGGATTGTATCTCTCCAGGACTGAAATCTCTGCACTGGCTCCCAGTGGTGGTGAGGATTAAGTTCAAAACCGTCTACATTGTCCACAAGGCCTTCTGGGGCCTGGGACCACAATACCTCCAACTCTCTCTTCCTACATATCTTCCTTAAAGATCTCTTAACTCATCCGCCTCCAACTCCCTCAGGGTTAGTCGCTTCTCTGAGCAGCGAGTTGGTGGTAGATCTCTTTCTTCTGCTGGGTCCTCCCTCTGGAAAAGCCTCCCTGCCTTTCTTGAAATTGAGGTGAACCATCTCCGGCTCTGGAAGCACCCCAAGACCTTCCTCTTTGCTTCTGCCTTCTCTCCACCTCTCCCGTGTTGATCTCCTGGCTGAATCTGAAACTGCACTGGTTACCTGGCTACCCTCTGATCTCGGGCCCAGGTCCCCTCTCCACCAGTTGCACACCTGCTCTGCCCCCTGGCTACCCTTGCAGTTGGTGACTGTTTATGTGTCCCTATAGACCCTACTAGCACTTGACAACACCTGATCTATGCATTTACCCTTGCACTTGCCACCAGCTGGCTGCACTTTTATTTATTGTCTTCATTTATTTTACTGTTATCCTATGTACTGCACTGCACCTCCCCTTTTTCCCTGTACTCCCCCCCAGCACTTGTGTGATCTCAATGTCACCTGGCCTAGTAGGATTGTTTTCTCTGTCTTCCTTCTGTTTCCCCTCCCTTGCCTCGTTGCATCTTGAAACACTTGTGTATAGGCGTGTTATACATTCCATATCATATCATCAAATCACTCCTGGTGATCCATTGGACTTGCATCAGTCAACACTGCCTTTGAACCACTTGGTTCATCGCTTGAATCCCACTGAATGCTTATTCGATGCCTGTGATCAACATGACTTGATGTCTTTGAACTAAGATCAACCTGCAAGCACAATTGTCTGAAGCCTGGTTCTACACCAGAGAATAGCCTAACATTGGATTCAGGTACTTTCAAGTGACCCTATCCCCCTGATCCGTCTTGTGGGGGCCTTAGGACTGGTTAAGTACTTTGTGCAAATGTTTCCACCAAGACATATCCTTTTGAACAACATTGTTGCATTTTGTGTGTGTTTCCTACCTGAAAAAAGTGGCCACAGTGTTTATAGATTCCTGTTCTGCATCTTCTTTTTTACAGTGGTGGATTTTGCTATAGTGTTTTTAATAGATATTGTATGATTGATCTCTTTAATTAAAGTATACATATATTGTTATAGTACCTTGATTTGACTTTATACTATTTTGGAATAGTTGTACTTTTGCTGTTTGGGTTGTTATCTCCCATTCACACCTCTTCTGAGAGTATAGGCTTCACTTGGACTGCATTACCACACAAGGCAAAGGAGGTATCTCTTGACTCTTCCTGTTTTACCTTTCTGCTTGGGAACATTGCTGGTTTGTTGAATTGTGTGGGGTGTGTAGGTGGTTCAGGCACTGCATGTCTTTATACAGCTGCAAAGCAGAAGTCATTTTGTCACACACTCTCCAACAGGGAGGAAGCAAACACAAACAGACTACATAAGTAAATATTGTCTTTAAGTCTTGGGTGGGCCCAAGAAACAGGAGTGGAGATCTAACATTCAGGTTTTCAAAGAGGACAGGGACAGTCCCTAGCTAGTTGATGCTGGATTCGGAGGATGTTTGCAATACATTCTCAGAATACCCCAACTGACTTCCTGCAGTAAGGCGGGGTGCATTCACTTTCACCCGCACCCCCCTGGCATACTCAGGTGGCCCACAGAGGGACAAGGGGGTGCAAAGAACACATGAAGCTGCCACTTCCACTCAGTTTGACCCCCTTAAAAAGAGCCATTCCAGCACCCTTGGTAGACCCAAAATCTCAGCATAGGATAAAGAGAATATCCCTTTAAGGAACACACTTATAACACGTCAAAGGCACAGCAAGCAGGGAATCCTTTTATATATAATTTGGCACTGATGCTGAGGCAAACATTGCCTAATACAATTAACACTCACACATACAAACAAAGGGTTAAGGACTTGAATTTTCTTGAAGAATTGAAACTCAATAAATCTACCTCTCCTATTCCAGTTAACATTGTGGGAGTTACACATTTGTAACTCTCCTGCGCTGATGAAGTTACAAATGCTACAGCCAGTTTGACTCGATTTGCAGATTTGTTTAGTTTAGTTTTTTATTTGATAATGCGCTCCATACCCAGGGGTAGCCGGGTGCAGCAGTAACAAGATTACTTAAGCTTAGGTTACATTCAGGAGATACATACAGAAGATACATTCCATGAGTTATTAACAAATTTACAATACATGATTGCAAGAGGTACAAAAAGTGGGAGAACCTCACACCACAGGGGGCAATGTGAGAGTCTATATTCACAATTCGGTCATAACAGGTAATATATACAGGGAACCTGGTCTAGAGCTGAGGATCAAGTTGTTAGTCATCTTTGGTCCAGAGCCAACTTTTCACGTTGCATCTGAATCTAGAATAGGGTAGATTAGCTCTCAGTGCAATAGGGAGTGCATTCCAGGCACGTGCAGCTGTAACAGGGAAGCTTGCTCCTCCTGCTTTAGGTAGTCTGAATCTAGGAATTTCAAGTAGGAAGTGGTTAGAGGCTCTGGTGTGGTGACTAGAGGATTTTCTAGTGAGTCGAGATGAAATATAGGGAGGTGCAGTGCTGTTCAGTCCTTTATGGGTGAGAGATAGTGTCTTGAGGAGGACTCTGTCACTGATTTTTAGCCAATGATGGTCTTTCCTGATGTTAGAAATGTGCGCTCTGCATGGTATGTCCAAGGCTGCTCTAAGAGCATTGTTCTGCAGTGTATGCATTTTGTTTATGACAGTTTTACTGGCACCCGCATATAGGGTGTTACAGTAGTCCAATTTGGACATTACTAGGGCATTGGCTAATGTGATGCAGTTGATTTTGGAGAGGTAGGGTCTGCATGCCCTAATTAATTTGCAGGTGTAGGCTGTGGAGGAAGCCAGGGAGTTGACTTGTTTTTTGAGAGATAATGAGGAATCAAGGTAGAAACCTAGTGCTTTTACCTCAGTTGCCACTTTGATGATATTGCCATCTATGTTGAAGGCGAGGTAGTTAGGGCTGAGTTTTTTGAGGTTAGAGTCGGAACCCAGGATGAATATCCCTGTTTTGTCGTCATTCAGGCAAAGGCCATGAGAGGCCATCCATGCCTGAATGAGGAGGTGAATCTTGTTTACTAGAGCTGTGTCTTCGACACAGTTGCCAGATAGTGGTATGAGGATCTGCGTATCATCCACATAATTAGTATAAGTTACCTCCAATCTGTCAAGTTTGTCGAAGAGTGGCTTAGTGAAGATGTTGTACATTGTGGGAGAGACACATGAACCTTGTGGGACGCCACAGGTGATTTGTATTGGGTCCGCTGAGGCTAGGGGGGAGAACACTCTCATCGTATGGTTGGCTAGGAAGGATTGTACCCAAACTATAGCTTCACTTGAGAAGTGGGTGGCAGACGCTAGGTGGTTGCATAACACTGCATGGTCCACCAAGTCAAAGGCCGCCGACAGGTCAAGGAGGAGGAGCATAGCTGTTTTACCTTTGTCCTTCAACTCGTCAATTTGTGTCTTGAGGTCAATTAAGGCTGTTTCAGTACCATGTAGTGGTCTGAATCCAGATTGGCGTGATCCTAGAAGTTGGTTCTTCTCCAGATAGTTTTGGATCTGGAGGTATGCTACTCTGTCAATGATTTTAAGGAGAATTGGGACCGTGGTGATAATTGGTGGGGATGGCTGGGTCGAGAGTCTGTTTTTTAAGGAGAGGCAATACCCAAGATTCTTTAAGGTTGCTGGGTACAGTGCTGGATCTACAGGAAGCATTGATTAGTTTAGAGATGAAGGTAAATCTCTGGGTAAGGCCATGATCGACTAAGATTGATTGGATGGACAGGGCCTGTTTATCCTCATCATCATTGAATCCCAGGTTAAAGTCACCTAATAGGAGGAGCTGGGTGGAGTCTTTGATGTTGTTAGTGAGGAGGCTGGATAGGTCATCCTTAAAGTTGCCTAGTGGGCCTGGTGGTCTGTACACCAGGAGGACAGTTAGTGTACTGTTGTTGGAAATGGGTATTTTAGCTGAAAGAAGCTTGCATGATGTAATTACTGGGTAGTGTGGGATAAGTCTTACAGCTGACTGAGTTTTGGCAACAATGGCTAAGCCACCTCCACTGGAGTTGGGGCGGTCAACTCTTAGTATGTTATAGTTATCTGGTATGGCGATCATGAGTGCAGGACCTGCGGCATCGTGGAACCAGGTTTCAGTGATCACAAGTAGATCTAAGTTGTCCATGGCAAGTATATCGGCAATTTCCGTATTATGTGCTATGAGGGACCTCACATTGATAAGGGCTCCTGATAGGGTGGGGGTTATATTTTTATCTTGGGTGGGTCTAGGATTGGGGAGGTTGGGTTTCTTCTGGATGTGGAGAGGACCAGTTTGTATTTTAGTACACTTTTCTGCAACTGGGTCAAAAGGGTTAGGGTGGGGAGCAGTTTGGGTTGATAAGGACCCTGATGGTCTAGTTCTTTTGTTTTTGAGGTCATAGAGATGAGGCAATCTCGCTCTAAGTCGCAAGTTTCTCTCTCGCAGGTTGCAAGGAGTGGAATCAGTGTGGGCCATTGCTGTGGTGATATTTAGAATGGTCCAGAATAAGGCACAGAGGGTGTATATATGATAAGTCTTGGTAGTGTACATATTGGGAACAGTATGGCACAGGGCAGCTAAATTTGACAATCCCAACAGCGACTAAAAATGCATACACAGTGACTGAAATGCGTTTTGCAGGGTTCACCTAAATTTGACAATCCCAACAGTGACTAGAAATGCATACACATTGACTGAAATGCGCGCAGCAGGGTGCACCTAAATTTGACAATCCCAACAGCGACTAAAAATGCATACACAGTGACTGAAATGCGCTTTGCAGGGTTCACCTAAATTTGACAATCCCAACAGTGACTAGAAATGCATACACATTGACTGAAATGCACACAGCAGGGTGCACCTAAATTTGACAATTCCAACAGCGACTAAAAATCCATGCACAGTGACTAAAATGCGCTTTGCAGGGTTCACCTAAATTTGACAGTGTCATGGATACTCTGAGTGCAAGACAGTTGTTCCTCGTATAATCACATGCTAGAGCACAGACTAAACCAGGCAAAAGATATACAGGACCCTGATAGAAGTAAATGATATTTGCACATAGCAAGGACATTTTGTAAAATCCAATAATGATTTCAGGGCTTGAAATGAGCTTAGGCCAGTCCCCTTTCATGTAACAATACTCTAGGCACATACCCAATCACAAAAACTTCAAAGCATACAAAGCTCAGGTTTAACCATTAACCCAGAGCAGAGGGAAAACCAACCTATAAAACGCGCCCAGTTCAGTCTATTCCAAGGAACTAGGCGATTGGAGGTGATTTGTCAGCTGAAAATGTAATGGGAGCACAGTTGGAGGAGGTTAGAGGAAGACGAGTGAGAAAGTTGGAGGCTGTGTTGGCACCACACAGAGGGAGACAGTGGGCTGTCCTTTACTCTATAGATATACTATATTACTACATAATAGTCTGGTTTTAGACCCTCTCGAAATATATAGTTGGCTTGAGGATAAAAGTAAAGGCATTTGCATAGAATCCCAAATGATTAAACAAGCAACAATAATCTTGTCTATAAATAAGCCATGGGCCTACCTTATGGAACTAAATACATACACATGTCGGGGATACAAATTCCACATTGATTAAAAAAATAAAATAGGTTATGCATTGGAACAATGGGTGCACATTTCAATAGTTTATCGGCTATGGGGTCATGTGACAATAAGATAAGTTAACACATTTAGATATTTAGTTTGGACATTCCCTGGAAAACACTGTTGATTTGAACTGTGAACATTCTCCCTAAAGAATAAACACAATGCAGGTCATTATGAGTTTGCCAGTAGACTGGGACGATAGCTCAGGCACAACGCGTTTGTCTTGGAAGCAAGACAATGCACAGCAACACGGGGTTGAATCCTTGTCTCATGCTTTGAAACTGGTCTCCGGTATTAAGTGCCTTATACAATAACAATTATACAAATTATCTCACTGGTAATTTCTGCAGATTACTGTCAAACTGACCTTACCGTTTCCAGCACCTGATATCCTCCAGGTGGTAGAAATGCAAGTAAATCCCCATTCAAGGGGATTGCCGCAATTGTTGGCACCAGTAATACAGGTGGCAGGTAATTGCAGCATTTTTTGGGCCAGTGGGGGTCTGATTTACTGGCAGGCTTCTCCCTAAGAAACGCATGATTTGTGCCTCTATGGATCCATGAACTGACATGTTCTCCTCCCATAGGAAAGAAAGTTACTGTGAGTTTCTGTACACTATGAAAAACATGTTCTGTTGACTCGGAACCCATACTATTTGATTGTGTGTTCTATTATGACATAAACACATGTACTATTCTGAACCCACTCACTGGGTTAAGCATAGTACTTAGTCAAACAATCATGTTTCGCTTTAAATCAAGTCTGTGTGTTTTTCCTCTTGATTATATCACGCATATATTACTCTGCACCCAGTTACAGTGAATGCCTGCTACCTCAGGAATAACACACATGGTCATCACTCTGAACACGTGAAACCATTCTCTATGGGCCACAGCGTTAAATTGTGTGCAAAAAGCGGTGCTTTGTTAGCAACAAGCAGCCTATTATTTTTCAGTTGCACTGCTTTAAAGCATTCTAGTTTGTGGCTGACTGACAGCAGTGCCAATGCTGTACATGAACACCAATTCTGGATCCACAGTGATTGCAGTAACATACAGCCTTGGTTTAATCTTCAAGTATGCAGCCATTCTAGAACAAGCGTACAGGTATGTGTGTGTGTTACCTTGGTTGAAAAATAAGCAGTGCTTATAGAGAAGCATTGACACTGTTTTGCATGTTTTTAGCAACTCTTGATAACTCATTTGGCATTTTGCAAAACCTAAGCATAATAATATGCAATGTGGAAAAAACAATTCCCATAGAAAAGTCCACTGACATATTTTGAGGCTAGAGCCATGGCGCACTACAAACCGCTCCCACCCTGCAGCAAAAAGAGAAAATCTTATACAGCCTAAACATTCTTTTAAAATGATCCACAAAAGTGTTCAGCCATTTCAACCATAGATTTAGTTTAGAAATATCGAACGGTGTGCACCATTAAAAAACCATGTCACTACCTGTGTGCTGTAATGCATAGTAATAGACTTAACATGCATACAAGGTGTTATTATTTATTACCCACAAACCAAGCTGGGAAAAAACGGAGCACAGCACACGCGGTACACAATCCGGGCGTTACATGTAAGTGCATTAGTACAGCAGAGTTGTTGGTATGATTCCTGGTAGCAGCTGTTAAAATGCATGCAATAAGGGATGCTTTGGTAGGGTGGCATTGTGGGTATTCCTTGCTAAGGACCTTTAATCAATGTGTATCAGCCCCCCTTCGCCTGGAACATGACACCCAGTGAAACTCTGGTGAGGCACCTAAGGTTGTTTGTTGACGTTGCACTCATTCACTCTGGTTGTGTGCTCCATGATGAGCTACACATGGGCCTTGTCTATTCCAGGCCATTACTTTTCCCTGAATTCACAAAATGTTTGGCCCTAGCTTTCTAGGCGTTCATTCCATATCCATGATATTCCCAGCAAGTGCACTAGCGGTTACATCATGTTCTAGATAGTATCGTGACATATCGAGCTCTCCAGCTATATGGCCATGAACTCACATTCAAATGGCAAATACTCCCATAGAATAACAGATGTTGTGATGAAATGTCATCGACTTGGAGCATATGGAAGGCATCGCGAATAAATGCAGGACACTGACATCGGGTGTCTTGGATTATAATGAAAACCCCGGATACTCAAATCATATGAATTCCATTCCTGTACAATGTCTCCATTGTGTCACTAAAGCCAGGAAAGGGCAGGGAATGTTCAGGCACTCACACAATCATCAGAAACTCTTTTGAATTGAACTGGTGTTCATACCAGTTTGTCGAAAAATGCCACAAATGGCTAGATATTCAAACCTTTGCCAACGGGTCCCATATAATGCATCTAATGTCATTTTAGGTAGCCCATTGTCACAGGTTGCCATACAATTGCCATGAACTCCGCCACCAAAGATGACTATCAAATACTAAGTACCCAAACCAAACTGTCTGGAATTGCATAAAAGCAAAGATACCCCAGCGACCAACACATATGTCCTTGAGATGGCAAGCTACTAACACTGTTGCCTCAGAATGTTATCGCATGCACAGGTACCTATATCGTTGCAAGGCATTGCATTTAAGGTTATGGTAGGCAGATCTTTGTCAGGGATTTCTTACAAATACCCATGTCCTATTTCCATTTTCATTTAACGCCATCAAACACCAGGGAACTGACCCCATTATAATCAATGGCCCACATGCACACCACACGGACTGCCTTTATCATTCAATACTTAGGTGTTCTTCCACGCCTTTGGAAGCGACAAAAAATGCTTAGGTAATCAACCTATCACCAATGGTAACAATCAAATCTCGAGGTTGTCACTCTGTTTGCATTGATTGCATTCAAAGGCCAGAATGTAATTCCATTTTCACAGAATTTAGTCAGATGCCCAGGAGGCTAGAAAAACGCGGGACGCTGTCGAGACATTGTAAATTGGCCAGTACACAGTAAAGGTGCCAGTAATAGCATTTACCAGAACATTCACCAGACCGGCCAACTACAAATTTGCCAGTAGGAATGTAGGATTTATGCCCAGCTGTAGGTAAATCTGCCCCTTACCGACAAACACCAGCATTACCAGCACAGTAATACCATTGCTGGTAATACTGCCAAAATCGCGCATGGAGTTCTATGGTACACCTTGAATGGGTATTTACTGTTTAAAACAGCACTTGTAATCTGCCGGTGATACCGGCAAACAAGTGCTGGTAAGGGTATTAGCATTTGTTGGTATCCCACCAGATATTTCCATCAGGATACTGGCAAACTTGTAATGAGGTTGATTGAGATATCAAGGATATTATGGGCCTGAATAACAAATGTTTTCCAATAGGATTGTGCCATAAAAAATTTGTCTGTTACCACAGCCCTATGTGTTAATGCTGATGTGGGCCTGGACACTGGATGGCTAGTGAGCAAAGGGTCTGAAATGCACAGTCTTGCAGGCACCCATTTTACCCTGGCACACGTCATATTTTGATGTGTTGTGTGAGAGAAAGAATGTTCCACCACAAAAGGGATTTGCATGCAGGGTAAGACACAGGGCACACAGAACATTCAGAAAGTCCCTTCATACCTAAGTGTCCCAAGACTTTCTGACATGAGGGTATGAATTGGTTAACAGCTCACTGGGTGAAAGGGTGGTTTCCAGCTCTGTCCATTGTGGTTGAGAAATGCATTTGCCAAGGCAGAACTTTCAGTGAAAATGATATGTTTTTTGTTTCTACCTAGTTTCAGAGTATAACATTTAAAAAAAAAATCTATTTCTGTATATTATATTTAGGTAATTGGATCCACATCAACACCAACACTAACATAAGTCTCCTGTTCATCTGAGTACTTCTTCCAGACTGATCATTAAACTCAGAAGCATGTGTCATAAAAGGACAAAAGGCAAACTCATTCAAGTATTTTTTTTTGCTCAACCCCCCGCCCCAAATTTAAATATTTAGACAATGGTGAACACAATCTAATTAATGTGTACCAAAGATGAGCATTAGGTGTCGACCTCCTGATGCTGTCAAACTACAGATCACTAAAAGGCTGTACGTGGAACGCACACACACCCCACACACGTGCACATATTACATACAAATAGGTTTTTTGGCCAAGGTTGATTGCCAATTTCTCCAGTCAAAAGTATGTGACTGTGTTTTTGTGTAGGCATGTAATAGGCATTTGTAAGGAACTGCCATAATGGTACTTCCTTGCCATAAGATGGCAAAACTGGAAAATGATGTGAGGTTTTGGGCATATTATAGCATTATCTGGCAAATGGTTTTTTAATACCTATACACAAAATTGCCTTTTTTTAA
Organism: Ambystoma mexicanum; assembly: GCF_040938575.1. Lineage (NCBI taxonomy): Eukaryota > Metazoa > Chordata > Amphibia > Caudata > Ambystomatidae > Ambystoma > Ambystoma mexicanum. The sequence continues at coordinate 1,167,757,740 of NC_090931.1, read as the reverse complement.
GTAGGACCTCAGTGCAAGTACCAAGCATACATCAAGTGGCTGAGGCACACTTCGTTAAGACATTTTAATTACATCAGTAGAGATTTCCAGTTGTAATTTAGCCATTGACAGCCAGCAGACGGCCACAAAATAACACTGACATGCTACGGTTTGATGTTACTGCTTGCTCAAAAAGATTCCAGAGGAATGTGCTGTGGGTAGAGAGAGGCAGGTAGTAGGTTCGAATGACCATAGGGCTTACCATGGCCATGGGCGGTCAATGGGAGAGCAAATAACGAAGCAGCACCTTCATGCTGTGTGTCGCTGCGCTTTGTCATCTGCTCCAAGATGTACTCCAATGCTATATTTGTGCTTATAGGTGTCATTTAGACACCACCTAATAACTAAAAAAGTTGCTGCAAGTGAGATTTTTACCAATTCAAGCACTTATTGTCAGCAATTCTTATGCATTGATTAGCATATATATGGGAGCACAGCTTTACATCATTATTGAATGTACTTCATATGTTCATAGATTTAATGGAAATGAAGGATGCCATTCACTCACTTAATTAGCACTGTATCATGCTCTGTGATATATATATATATATATATATATATATATATATATATATATATATATATATATATATATATATATATATATATATATTACATGGCCGCAGTAGTGGCCATGTAGTTATGGTTAAGTTCCTGTTTCCATAGGAAGAGCACTTTTTGGGCGGCTTATAACTTTGCTCCCCCTGAACGAATCCTCACCAAACCTTGCAAATAAAAGTATATGGCCCACTCTGAATTTCTTTGCAAAGTTTGGTGAGGTTTGGTCCAGGGGGGGCAAAGTTATAGGGGGGGGTCCCAAAACGTATTTTTGTCTGTTGGACATAATGGGAAAAAACTTTGCTCACACCTACAGCCCAAACCGCTGGACGGATTTACACCAAATTTGCGGCAGGAACGGTGGCTTGGTCCCAAAAGCGTGTAAATGTAAGTCAAAAGAATTAGTGATATCTATGTCCACTCCGCGGACACACTTCCCTTTTCGCTCTGCGGACAGGAAAGGGATTAGGCAAGCGGTTTGCGTGAAATTTGATGACATGTGACGCGGTCTCCCATTGGCTGCGGTGAAGCGTGCAGTGCGTCGTATTTTCAGAGACGCCTGCCATCTTTGTTTATCGTTCGCATCGAGAAGGGCTTTCTCAACAGAGACCCTGGTTGTTTCCTGGTTTCCGGAGAGGGTCTGCCAGGGTTGTCTGAGAGCGAAGGTAAGGGGGAGATAGTGGCGCCATGTACCCCATGTCCCAGATATCGGTCTGTGTTTTTGGCTCATGCTCCACGTCTCTCTCCTGTTACCCCCAGCCCCCGCTCATGCCCTGTGTCTCTCTCCTGTTCCCCCCACCCTCTGCTCATGCCCCATGTCTCTCTCCTGTTCCCCCCACACCCCACTCATGCCCCACGTCTCTCTCCTGTTTCCCCCACCCCCCGCTCATGCCCTGTGTCTCTCTCCTGTTCCCCCCACTCCCTGCTCATGCCCCCTTTCTCTCTCCTGTTTCTCCCCCCCCTCATTCCCTGTGTCTCTCTCCTTTTCCCCCACCCCCCACTCATGCCCCGTGTCTCTCTCCTGTTCCCCCCACCCACCTCTCATGCCCTGTGTCTCCCTCCTGTTCCCAACACCCCCTGCTCATGCCCCGTGTCTCTCTCCTGTTCCCCCAACCCCCGCTCATGCCCTGTGTCTCTCTCCTGTTCCCCCCCACCACCCACTCATGCCCCGTGTCTCTCTTCTGTTCCCCCCACCCCTGCTCATGCCCCGTGTCTCTCTTCTGTTCCCCCCACCCCCCGCTCATGCCCCATGTCTCTCTCCTGTTCCCCCACCCCCACTCATGCCCCGTGTCTCTCTCCTGTTCTGCCACCCCCGCCCATGCCCCGTGTCTCCCTCCTGCTCCCCCCACCCCCTGCTCATGCCCCTTGTCTCTCTCCTGTTCCCCCCACCCCCCGATCATGCCCCGTGTCTACCTCCTGTTCCCCCCACTCCCTGCTCATGCCCCGTGTCTCTCTCCTGTTCCCCCCACCCCCCGCTCATGCCCAGTGTCTTCCTCCTGTTCCCCCCGCCCCCCGCTCAGGCCCCGTGTCTTCCTCCTGTTCCCCCCACCCCCCGCTCATGCCCCGTGTCTCTCTCCTGTTTTCCCAACCCTCCTCTAATGCCCCATGTCTCCCTCTTTTCCCCCCACCCCCGCTCATGCCCTGTGTCTCTCTCCTGTTTCCACCACCCCACGCTCATGCCCTGTATCTCCCTCCTGTTCCCCCCACCTCCCGCTTATGCCCCGTGTCTTCCTCTTGTCCCTCCTCCTATGATTTGACCTCTTGTTCCCCCCACCCCCCGCTGATGCCCTGTTGTGGTCTCTTTATGCACCCCGCCTTTCCTTTCCGTTGTGGCCATCTTGGTAAAAGATTTTCCTTCCTACACTGGGACGCCGCCGGCGTACCGGTCTGGGAAGAAAAATCTTTTTTTACCACTCCGGGTTCCCACTTTGAGGTCCTAGGATGCTAGTGGTCTTCATCTATTGAAAAGGACGTTATGGTTACGTTGCACTAATAAAAACCCAAGAAATTCAGTAAAGAAAATCGTTGTTAAAGGGACGTTATGGTTAAGTTGCACTGATAAAAACGCATGAATTTCAATGAAAAAACATTGTTAAAGGGACGTTATGGTAAAGTCGCACTAATAAAAACCTATGAAATTCAGTAAAAAACGTTGTTAAAAGGACGTTATGTTTACAAGTAAAATCGAAAAAAGTAAAATCGAAAAACCCCTGAAATTCGCCAGTTATGGTAAGCTAAGCAACCATAACTTGCGCCACCACCGTGCACTGCTAAGACTGACACCCAGGACATCAAAGATGACATCACAAATATCATTGATGACATCACTGATGACATCACATGTGCATTTACTTTTCATACAAGGGGTTGTGAATGTAATGTTGGCCAAAAAGTGTCAGGGATTATCGGGAGATGTGTAATAAATTACATCCTTCATCACACAATGTAGCATTCTAAAGAACATTCCATTGCAGTATTCTTTCTAGTACAGGAACCTACTCATACAGAAATGTAGGTATTGGCTGCAGCAAACACCACAGAGGTGCTATATTTGTAATTTTCCAAAGTTATATAATAAAAAGGTGAATGCTTCTGTATCAGACTTTTCCATACTTTGAAACATGTTCTAAGTAGCTAATAATGCATCACTTACTACATATTTCTACTAATACACACAAAACATAAATAGACTACAATGCATACAAATATGGGGCTTATATATATGGAGAGTAAAGTAAGCAAACAAGAGGCAGTACCATTAGCAATTGTGTATAATCTACATGATTGTATTCACGCACAAAAATGATTTCTGTGTTTCTGTCCTGCTTCTACCCCTATATATGTACATCATAAGATGCGATTAAATTCTAAGGAAAGTAGTGTAAGAACATGTGAGAATAGCAATATCTATAAATGTAATACCTTTTAGAAAGTTAAGTTTCTGACTGTCAGTAAATAAACCCACCTGGCTTAGAAATGGCAGTGAACAAAAAAGAAGGGGCTAGACATGTGATGTCATCAGTGATGTCATCGATGAAATTTGTGATGTCATCTTTGATGTCCTGGATGTTCGTCTTAGCAGTGCACGGTGGTGGCGTGAGTTATGGTTGCTTAGCTTACCATAACTGGCGAATTTCAGGGGTTTTTCGATTTTACTTGTAACCATAATGTCCTTTTAACAATGTTTTTTACTGAATTTCATAGGTTTTTATTAGTGCAACTTTACCATAACGTCCCTTTAATAAAGTTTTTTTCATTTATATATATATATATATATATATATATATATTACATGGCCACAGTAGTGGCCATGTAGTTATGGTTAAGTTGCTGTTTCCATAGGAAGAGCACTTTTTGGGTGGCTTATAACTTCGCTCTCCCTGGACGGATCCTCACCAAACTTTGCAAAAAAAGTATTTGGGTCACTTTGCAAAGTTTGGTGAGGATTCGTCCAGGGGGGGCAAAGTTATAGGGGGGGTCCCAAAACTTTTTTTTTCCCATAGACTGAATGGGAAAAAAAAATGTGCTTGCGCCTACAGCCCAAACCGCTGGACGGATTTCCACCAAATTTGGACCAGGAGCAGCGGCTTGGTCCCGAAAGCGTGCTTTTGCAAATTTGGTGAAAATCCGTCCAGTAGTTTTTTTTATAAAATGACCAAAAAGTAGGTCAAAAAAAATTAGTGATATCTGTGTTCGGTTCGCGGACACACTTCCCTGTTCACTCCGCGGACAGTGTCCTGATTGGCCAATCGTCTTGCGTGATGTTCGCGGACATGCAACGTGTTCGCTGATTGGACGGCGTGGAGCGTGAAGCACGTCAGATTTTTCAGTAGCGCCCGCCATTTTGGATTCGCGGACGTCCGCGGACAGCGCGGTGAAACTTTGTTCAAAATGTGTATTTTGTAGAGTGTGTTGGTGTGTAGGAGTGTTTGGGGAGGGTGGGAGTGTATGAGATAGGATGAAAGTTGTGTTTTTTATGTGTTAGACGTTCTTTTTTTGTTCGATTTGTTTGCGGACATCACAGGTGTTCTGAAATGTTCTAAATAAACTGACTAGGGGGTGTTCTAAGGACTCAATATGTGTCCGTTTTGTTCGCAAGCAAAGTGAAACTGTTCTAAGAACACTCGCGGTGTCCGGGGAGTGTTCGTAGGGGGTGTCCTGAGGACACTGTCCGTATTGTTCTCTGTCAAGTTGAATGTGTTCTAAGAACACCGCGGTGTCCTGAAATGTTCGCAAATAAACAAAATGGCCATGCACCCAAGACTCTATACCCTGGCAAAAACCACCGCAGCATATCACATTCATATTTGCTTATAACTTTGGGTGAAAAACAAATGTATAAGGAACAAAGGTATTAGATACTACGGATGTGATATGCTGCTATGGTTGTTCTTATTATTGTATACTTACTGTTTGGTCTAGTAATGGGAGTCCATGTTTTTCTTCTTCATTTCTGTGATAAAAGAAAATAGCATGTTAGTATTAGTATTTTGTAATGACTTATTACATTGTATAAGCAATATACTATTATTTTTTTTCGACCCTCATATTTAGTAGAGTACAAATCAGAGTACTGTGCAATTTGCTCAGTTTCTGTATTTGTTGCTAAAATCATTGGGTCTGTGGGAGAAAAAAAAATCCATGTTGGATAAAAAAAAAACCTTTTTCTGTTATGCTACAGTTTATTTGTTTGTTTGTTTTCAGTGTTCACTTGTTGTTTCTGGCTAATGCTTTATACTTTGCTTTGTTGTATTTTTTTTGGAGCAGTAACAGATTCTTCATTTGTTTTGATATTATAAAATTTTGGAGCAGTTAGATACCAATTGGCATATTCTAACTGTCTATTTTTTTTAATATATTTTAGTGGTTTTGATTTATCTATTTAGATATTGTTAAATTTTGGGACAGTTAGATACCAATTGGCGTATTCTAAGTGTGTATCTTTTGGCCTAATTTAGTGGTATTCATTTATCTGATTAGTTGTTGTAGAATCTTTGAGCTGTTAGATAGCTTTTGGAGTATTCTAACAGTTTATATTATTTTAACACACATTTATAATTTTGGGACAGTTAGATACCAATTGGCGTATTCTAACTGTGTATTTTTTGGTCTAATTTAGTGGTATTCATTTATCTGATTAGTTGTTGTAGGATCTTTGAGCAGTTAGATAGCTTTTGGAGTATTCTAACAGTTTATATTTTTTTAACACAAATTTACTTAAAGGTTTAAATACAGTTTATTTATCAAATTTTGGTTTTAAGAACATCATATAAGCGTTTGTAAGATTTGCTGGTAATCTCTGCTTTAGAGTAATGGTACTATCATTACATTCAAACCATCCACATTTCTTTTTTATATATGCAGTGTAGTGCCCTGAATTGGTTGTGGCTCCTGCGTGGTACATTATACCTATTGTTGTGAAGGTTTTCTTACCAAGTGATATTTGACCATGTGTGAATCCAGTCAGCTTGCAGTTGTTTTTGGTACCATCTGCATTGTAACGTAGAAGCATTAGTATTACGTATTTACTATGTGTTTGTATTACTAACGTGGAGCGATTATCTGAATTGCAGGTAGAGCATTATCTACCATGGTTTGCATTTTGTACAAGTTGCTGAAATGGAATGGATTCACAATTTGGTATTGATATATATATGAAGCGTTCATTGGGGATTTCTTCTTGTGTCACATTGTTGCAGAGAGTGCATGTATGTTTCCACATGCATGAAATCTGAAAGATTTCATTTATAGGTATGTTTTTGTTTTCCAGTACTTGTAGTAAGTACATTAGAAATTCTTGTGGATCTTCCTGTGAGTTTATAGTGAATTTCATCATTCCAGCACAGTAGTCCAATTGTCGTCTTATTCCAAAAACACTATGGGCCTCATTACAACTTTGGTGCTAAGTGCACCAACTTTACCACCATGGTGGATGGTGGATTTACCGCCCCATTCCAAGGTGAGTGGGGCGGTAAATCCCCATTTCCCATTTTCCCTTCCCCATTCCCATTTTTGCCCCATGGGGCATAATGGGAGTGGGGAAGGCGCTAATTACGCCGCCGTAAATTACGGCGGCGTAATTAGCACCATGGCAGGTTAGCGCCATGGATTTTAACGCCTGCTAAAAGCAGGCGTTAAAATCAGAATCAGGCGTTAAGGGTTAACGGTGGCGTTAACCCTTAACGCCTGAGTTGTAATGAGGCCCTATATGTGTTGTCAGGATTGTTTGCTGCATTTCTGTGAAGTACTAACATTTGCAAACACAATGGGTCTGTACTGTGTGAGTAAATGTTGTCAACAATTGGTGGTAATTGAAATAGAATATTCATTGCTACATTTGCATAGCAACTTACACCAACTATATTTGAGAATTTAAATGGTCCAGGTAGTTCTGTATCTAACTGCTTTTTTTGGAGTGTGTCTTCCTTCTTTAAAGAAGTACCTGGTTTACTTTCTCTAATTGATTCTTTTTTGTTTGTGGTACTTGATGAAGTATTAGTTTCTTTTACTCTCTTTGGAGGATTTGCAGTGACGTCCTGTTGCATTTCTGTTTGATTTAGTTTTCTTTTACAACGTTTTAGTTTCTGTGGAACAGAGTATGTGTTTAGATGGGGAGTGTATAGTGAGCGAAGCCTATTATATTCTAAAATGCAAGGAATATCAGCGTTTACTTTACTTGCATCAAAGTTGTTTAGAAATAGACCGTCAAGTGTACGAAAGCGTGATAGTGCTACGTAGCTCATGCCTTCTGTAAAAAAGACTGTGTTACCAATATCTATCATTGCTTTGTCTAGGGTAAGACCTTGTGATTTATGAATTGTGACTGCGTATGCAAGAGTTAGAGAAAATTGTTCTCTGCGTACATACATATCTTTGAAGAGAAGGAATCTAGCTGTTGAGCGTCCTATCCGTTTTACTTCTGAAAGTTTGTCAAAGAGTATATTGACAAACTGAATTTTGTTGTCACGTAGGTATGTTTGAAAGCCAACAACTGTACCCAGTCCTCCATTAAGTAGTCCTTGGTCCACGTCAAGGTTACGTTTAAGCATTACTCTGCAATTTAAGGATAATTTTAACATCTTTTCTAAGCCTGCTGTGTATGAGATAGATTTTTCTAAATTATTTAGTCTTGTTGTGGCTTGGTCACACATGGGTAGTGTCATACCATGTACATTTAGTTTGTCTGTGGCGCTAATTTCCATTATTGGTTGCATTTCTTTACTTAACATTATTTCATTGAATTTGAGACAGCTTGTAAGAGTTGGCATTAAGGCCATACAATTGACATTTTTGTGGGCTAATTGTTCCATAACATCTGTAGCACATGCATTATCACCATAAAGTGCATTAATGTGCCGGGTTTTCAATGTTGCTTCTGCTTCTTTAGAAAGTATACCAACTCTCAAACTTTTTAAAATGTTGGCATAAGTTAGATCTGCAGATTGCCGCATGTTTTCTGTTAATTCTCTGTATTGGAAATGTTGCCAAAGGTTGACATTTCCAATGCTGCCAACAGTTTTACGGCAGAGTTTGTGACCTAATGTTTTAAAAATAGGTTCACCTTTTACTGGTGTTAATTGAAGCAGATCTTCAAAAACAATAATGTGTTTTCCTGCAAAGAGCTCGTCATAGTCTGTTTTGAGTACTTCTTGTAATCTGAGGTGAATCAAAGCTAACATGAGGTTGGAGACCATGCTCACTTCATCTATTAGTAGCATTTTCATTTGTTTCAATATTCTGCGTAATTCCATTGCAGCTTCTGCAGAAAGTTTGTAATAGTCTAATTTGTTCTGGTGGTCTACTGGTAATAGTAGTAATCGGTGTAATGTAACACCACCTATGTTGTAGGCAGCTAAACCTGTGGAGGCAGTGACAACAGCTGACAGTTTGTTGTTTGTCAATTGTTGAAGGAACTTACTAATGATTTTGATTAGGAATGTTTTGCCAGAACCAGCTTCACCACTGACGTACAGTAGTATAGGTTTATAATTATGGCAGGAACATTCTTTATTTTCATGTTTTACACCATGTGCAATTTGTTTTGTTACTTGTTGAAAAATGCTACTTTGCTCATTGTTTAGTTTTGATTGTAGTATAGTTAAGTCTTCCTTATCTTCATACTGACACATGGTGTTTTCTACTTCTATCATAGCTAATTCTGCCTCATTTGTTATTAGTGGTTCTCCCAGTGGTTCTTGGCTTCCTGTTACAGAAGGTTGACTACTGTCAGGAGTATCCTTATCTAGTTGGGCTTGGAGTTCTTCTTCATGTTGCTGTTCATTGTGCAACATTGTTTTGTACTGTGTAAAGTTTACATCAGTTATAGTGCTTTCATTTGCTTTGAAAGCATCCTCATATGAGTCATAGTTAACTAGTAATTGTTCTTCTTTTCTCCATGGTTTGAAGAGTTGTAGCAGTGACATGTAATATACTTCTTTATGTTGAGGAGTCTTCAATGACAATTTGATATGATTAATTAAATTTGGTTTAGTGAGTTTAACTAAGCTGCCTTCACAGTTTGTCACTCTATATTTACCTTTTTTTTATCAGGTTTCATATTATTTCTGTATGTGTAGTTTTGGGCTATTTGGTATAGATACATGTTTGCCAAAGTATTACTTCTGTTTGGGTAGTATGTGTCCAATAAATTGTTTTTTTTAAATGTCTTGGCTGTTGGGATCATGTTTGGCTATTGTTTCTATATCTTCATATGATTTTAGAACTCTTTTTCTAGATTTAGCTGGACCAAGACATAGCCATACTATATTTTCAGATTTACCATACAATGAAGTACCAGTTAAACAATCAGCTGCTTTATAAGATCCACATTCTCTATGGGTGAGCATTTTTATGCCCAAGCTGTATAATTTCTGAGATACTGTTTTATCTGATGACAGGTCATTCCAGAGGTCTTGGAGCTCTGTCTTTTCTTCTTTAGTTAAGTATGCTGTGACATATCGGGCAACTGCAGTAGAATTGTCTGCAATGTACTGCACATCTATGTTTGCATTCCATAAGTGGGCAATGATTGCATTATAATCATTGATACATTTTACTTCTTCTTTTCTTTTTATGTAATATGTATTTTTAGGTGACTTACCTTTAAAACTATGTCTAACTGAAGACATGAGGTTGTTTACTTGACCTGTATTTGTAACTGGTCTAGGGAAGCCAAATTGGCATTTGGTGTAGTATTTGCCTTTGTTTTTGTATTTGCGACGACAATATTTTCCACATTTGTGTCTTTGAAATTGTAAAGTTTGTGCACGAAGATCACTATTTGTGGCTTCTGATGGAATTTCACAATTGACATATTTTTCAATAAACTGTAAAACAGTGGCATCACTGTCTTGACCAAATTTAGGAGCATCTTTAATCCATAAAAGCATGTGGATATGTGGTGCTCCTCTGGCTTGGTATTCTTTTCTCCAAAAGAAGTGTTGCACTTCTCCAAGGGGAGGAACAGTTTTATTACAAATAAAATGTAGCATAGCAATGAAGCGATGGTGAAAATATCTTGAAACATTAACAGGATCCAAAGAACAAAGTTCTCCAGGTGTTAGAATATCTATGTTTGTTTTGTTTTTATTTGATATGCGTAGGAAATCATGTAAATCTTCCCATGCATATTCTGCACAACTTAATGTAACAAACCAAGTGGGTGGGCCAAGGTTTCTGATCATACAACGTAAATCTCCATGACGTCGAAACCAGAACTCTTTAGTACCACGCATATTTGCTAATAGATTTGTAATATTTGATTGTAAAACCTCATCCTTTTGTTGCACTTTCTCTAATAATTGTGTAGCTGTCATATTTTGAAAGTGTGATCCTGATTTTAATATGTGTGCAACTCAGTAACATAAAGTTGCTAGTTCACTTTCAAAGAGTAGGTGGAATATGAATTCCACATTTTGTCTAAATCTGGGATCTTCATAATACATCCGTAATGAGCGGTATTCTGAAGCTGATATTTGAATAGGTCTATCATCATACCTTCCTCCTTTGCCAGTAGGAAAGAGTAGAGGAAAAGCATGTGCTTCTATACTTTTTTCCCATATACTGATTGGCGATCCTTTTGTTTGACGCATTTGGTAAGTTTCCAGTACATCTTGTACGGTGTCATTACAGTGCAAAGGATGAATTGTATAATGGTCTAAAGTCTTTGATATTGTAGCAGGATCTAGTAGCTCAAATTGACCAGCTTCTTGTGTTTCTTGAATTATTTCAGTTGTATCTTTCAAATTTTCTTCAATATTAATTTCTTTCTAATATTCATTATTCTCTTTAAGATATTGGAAGGCTTGTCTAACTTTTTATAAATCTACCAGCTGTTGCCATATTTTTTTGTCTTTTGTAGGTACTCCATTTACTAATATAATTAAAGATTGCTGCATTGGACGTTGCACTCCTAGAGTATGCACATTTTCTTTTAGATTTAATGGCAAATAAACTACTTTTCCACGAATGCCTTTTACCAATTCAGAGGGAGGTAATTTTGCTGTTTTTGGTTGAAGGCGTACTATTGCTTGAAATGGGTGTACTGTTTGAATTATGATGCTCTCATATAAATTAAGTTGTTGTAGAGGTTTTGGTACTGGGTATAATTCCAAATTATTTGTGATAGAACGTGAAGGAGTTTGGTTGTTGTCAAGTTTTGTAGTGCAATAACTGCAAAGTATTAAGGGCTCAGTTATTTCATATTTGTTTTCTGCTACAAGGTAGAGAGCTAATTCAAACCATTTAGAATCTTCATTGTCTTCTATTTTGTATGATAGGTCCACAGTTTTTGTGTTACTTTTATAAAAAATTATACGGCAACATACACATACATGGTTTGGTACTTCAGCTGATGTACTTTTAAATTTTAGTATTTCTTTTTTGTATGTGTTTAGCAAAAGGTTGCCATGTGTAGAATTGTTGCTTAATTGGTTTAAAGCTATTTCATTCTGTAAATGGCTTTCGCTTCCAAAATATGTTTTCTGGATATAGTGAATTTCTTCAAGTAGGTCTTTTGCTGTACCATGTAGAAGGATGTTATTTAACTTTGCTAGTGCTAAAGCAGGACTTTTAGCATAGTCCAGTTTATAGACTAGATTTCTTATAGTTGAATGATGTGTTGATATCCTTTTGATATCATGGAAAGTGGTTTTACAAGTAGGTCCTGTATTGCAGGCCAATGAATGTCCTTGTAGTCCTGTGTACTTGCGCACTGGACAGGTATCCAAATTTTGCAGTAATTTAATTTTGATTTTGTCTTTGCTTTTTACATATTTATTGAGGAATTGGCGTAAAGATTTGAAACATTGTTTGGGAATGTTACACATTGACGTGAATGGCCGTTCTGATTCAGTTGAATGGAGGGGTAATTCTAAGTTTTCAGGGCATATTTTTGTAAGGAGTACTTCTTGTTCCATTATGGTATTATTCACTTTTTCATAACCTCGACCACTGCTATTTATGGCAATTGTATTCGTTTGCTTTTGTTTGTACGCTTCTTCATTAAAATATGGTTCTGTGCTCGTAGTGTGATTCCATTCACCTCCGTAGATACTTAAGATGTTCTTTCTGTTGACATTTCGCTTATTGAGAAGTCTTTTTTGTAATTTAGTTATTCGTTTTGTTAGTGGTTTCATTTTGTTTAACAGTAAAATAAATACATTTTTTTAGAAGAATTGCACTGTCCATCAATGCTTCTAAGATTAATTTCCTACGATAGGTTTTAAGCTTTGATCCTGATTTCTCTCCTGTTTTTATAAGATTTTGAAGGACTTTGTGACGGTATATTTTGGCTAAAATGCTTTTCTTGGTATGCTTACTTTCCACTATATTAAAATTTGAAGAAGTAGTCTTATCTGTACTGATAGCTGATTTTCTGTTAATAGTTTTTTGGTTTGTTTTACATTTTGATAGAGGAAGCAAAGTTGTTGTACTTGAAACTTCTTGTGTTTCACTAAATGTTTGTATTAGCTGTTTTGTTTCAACTTTTCTTACAAATTCTGCTAGAGATGGATGCTTATGTTGGACACCTTTATTTTCATTTGCTCTACTTTTGCGTTGCTTTCTACGGACTTGACTTTCGGTAGGCATTCTTTAGGGTCTGTTGAAAAAAATAAAGAAGATATGGGTTGGGGTGTTCTGGAATGTATGTGTGCTGTGTGCATGAGTGTTTGAGTAAGATGATAAAGATGTATGTAATGGTGTGTGATTGTGTATTGGGAACTAAAACTAGTAGGGATAGGTATTCTTGAATGTATGTGTTGCTAAACTGGGGTTCAGATGACAACAAAAAAGTAAGCTAGTGGTGTGGAAAAGTACAAATAGTAAATCTAATGTATACAATTAAAACAGTTGTTTGTTCTATAATATGAAAATTGTATTGGTTCAGTTGGCTAATTTGTGTGTCCAAAAATAGAAATTTGTGGGCCATTCTGGCTGTAAATCGCTGTTTAAGACATGGAAATTTTTGGACAAAATGGTACAAAATCTCTATTTTTAGAAACCGAAATAGCTCGTATTAATGTTATAGTATATTTGATTAATAATACAAATATTATGGTGATATTTTACTTACTTTTTTTTTAAATTAACAGGTAACTTCTTAGTTTTTCTTTCTTCTTCGAATTTGGCTGCTTCTTTTCAGGAAACTGGTCTTCACTGCAATTGTAAAAGCTTCAAATTAGTAACTTTGTTTGTATATAGCACTGTTTTTAATTTAGATATTGATTTTTTTAATTGAAATCCTCAGTGCCTTCTGTAAAACCATTAAACTAATGTATTTACATAAGATACATTGCATCAGTTCAGTACATATGATATGTTCTTAATGAACAAATTGTATTGAATGACTAACTGTAGCAAAAAAAATATCTTTACTATGTCTTGTGAAATTTATAATATATTAGTGAATACCACTATTACTGTAAGTAAACTGTTCTAGGTAATAGTGCCTCAAGGTCATGTCTAATTTAAAGTAATTAAGTAAATAAATAAATAAAAACAAAAAATATGAAATTGTATAATTATTTTTATAAAGGTTTAAACATAGATTGTGTTTGCATGCAATTTTGTTTGAATATATGTAGTCTATATATTTCATTTAAAAAATGTTTGTTTAACATGATTTGAGTGTGTGTGTATAAAGAAAGTAAAAAGTATAAAGGTTTATAAGTGATAGTTGATTTTAGGAAATTGAAAAAAGTACAGTAAATTCATTTTACAGATTTTACAAGGTAAAAGTCTGTTTGAAAATGTGTTCATCTACTATACAGAAAATATGCATACCTGAAGTTTGTGTTCATGCATATGGATATGCATGGAGCTGCAAGTAGAAATCTTGAAGACTTGTACAGTATTTCTGGTAGATGCTGCTTGCCAATGATATGACACTTGTACTCAGAGAGATTCAGAGTACATTTGCAGTGCTGATCTATGATGATGCAGTTAGATGTAGAGGTCTTGAATGTGATTGGTGCATGGTCTTGTGATTTTTGAGGTACATCCAATGAGGGAATGGCAGAGAGAGTTTAGTGGAAATGGTAGAAGGGCTGTTCATGTTACGATATGTCCGCGGACATGGCGGTAGTTAGCGGACATCGGGAGTTACATCCGGGGATTTTTAGGTTCAGAAGTCATGCAAATGAGAATAAGCACTGAAAGGGATTGGTCAGGAAAGTTTGGTGGGTGTGTTGTGCCAGGAGAGATTTTCTCAGATACTCTTTTTGCTGAGAGAACAAAAGATAGCTATGGCTGTGTGTTTAAGAAAACAGATTGTTTGGATTTTAGGAGATTTGTGGATACATTGGTTGAAGGTGCATGCAGAAAGCTGTGGAGTAGCTGTAGATCTGGGATTCCCACATGTGGAAGTACACTGGCATGGATTACGTGGAATGAAGTGGTTGGACTTGCTACCTCTCTGTGCTACTTTGGAGATAGAGCAACATCCAGACATAATTATAATTCATTGTGGAGGGAACAGTTCAGGACATGTGACTGGAATTGTTTTGCAATTTGCTATGTAAGAAGGACTTAATTCTCACGTGATATTTTCACGGATTGCGGAGAGACAAATGTGGCTTTGTTCTTCTTCATTTGGTCCACAAATGGAAAAAGCAAGGCGCAATGTTAATAAGGCTGTTTGTGGCTTTCTAAGAGATTTTGGTATGTCTTCTTTTCACAATGAAAATATTATGTTTTGTAGTACATACATTTTTCGCAGAGATGGAGTCCATCTTACTTATGCTGGCAATCAGATTTTTCTGAAAATTGTACAAAATGCATTGCGACCTTTTTTGGAATTACAACAACGATTTTGAAGTAGATGTTAAGCATTTACAATTTTTGACTTACAAACACCACCCAAAGGCTCTTTTCAGAGCCACCACTTCCTTCCAGAGAAAATTACAATGTTTTTGATGGAGTAGCAACCCAATTGTTTTAATGTTCGCGAACTGTCCGCGGACTTCTAAAAAATACAAAGAGCCCTGCTTCATTTATTTTCACTTTTTTTTTTTAACTGGGAAAGGCGGCTCTGAAAAAAGCATTATTTTTTTTGGATTTTTGTAATTTTGTATTTTTTTTGGTTTTTCAGACACAACACACTAGGAGAGGAGGGTAAAGGAGAGTAAAGGGGGCGACACCAACCACAGGGATAAGAAAGGGCGAGCTGAGAGAGGAAGATGTAGAGTGGGTTTTATTTGGGTAGTGAGCAGTTCTTCTCGTGCTCTGAGACGATAGTCTCAAAAGCACTCCGAAGTGGCTCCCCCCTGCAGAGTACTGTGTCACAGTACATACATACAACTGTGACCCTCACAAGGTAAGGGTCATCAGCATTCTGTATGGCCTGTGAGGCAGCTTGAGAAAGACGCTGTCCCACAGAGGTGGTCCTTGTGGTGACAGGATCAGAAACAGAGGATGAAGTAGAGGAAATCAACCTGCTACGTTCTTCGCAAGGTAGAACCCTGCAAATAGCCCCAGAGTGAAATGACCTCAGGTGTCGCTTCATAGTAGTGGTCCCAAAGCTGTACTTACCGTGCTTCCCGCGACTGAGTATCATTTTGCACTCATTGCAGGTAACACGGTTCGCACGAGCCTTAGGAACATTACCATGAATGGTAAATAACCGCCATACCCAAGACTCATGCCTAGTGCGGGTAGTAGGGTTTTCCTCTACCTCATTCTCCTCATCCTCTTCTTCCTCCTCCGCATCCTCACTCCTGTTCCCCTCTTCAGGCCCTTGGGGAGGTGGTGGTGGTGGAGGGGGTGGGGGTGGTGCTGAAGCAGGTGCAGCACCAAGTGGCAGTTCAGCAGCCAAGGATGCCATCTCGATGATGGTGTAGTCTGCAGATGGCAGCAAAAATCACTGTGTTCTGAAGAATAGCCAGAAACACAATGGGAATAAGCTCTTGGGTGTGGTCTTTTATAGGGGTGCTTGTGCGCTGTCCGCGGACATGCGCACTGTCCGCGGACAGATCGAACACAAAAAAAGGATCGGAAAGTTTCAAAAGGTATATAGAAACTCAAGATTGCTATGTGGGACTTGTGCCATGGTGAGATCTTATTGAAAAATATTATGGATTAATTGAAAATGTACTTTTAAATTGTTCGGGGACACGAGTGTCCGCATTTCAGGACACACGAAGAGCGTGGGCGCGGTCATATGATCCGTTTGCGAACTAGTCCGCGAAGGAAGCGCCTGTCCGCAGGACACCAAGTGCACGGAGATTGGTTAGCGCATGCGCATTGATGTCCTACGGACACTGTTCGGGTTCTGAAGTAATTAAAAGTGCGTCACACGTGAAACGAACATTTCAGGACACCGCGTGTGTTCTTAGAACAGTTTAAACTTGGTAGCAAACAGTAAGGACAGATATAGTGTTCTTCAGGACACGTGTAATTTAGTTTATGTACGAACATTTCAGGACACCAATTGTGTTCTTAGAACAGTTTCAATTGGGTAGCGAACACTACGAACAGGTATAGTGTTCTTCAGGACACCTCCATTTTCGTTTACGTACGAACATTTCAGGACACCAATAGCGTTCTTAGAACAGTTTGAACTTGCTAGCGAACAGTAACGGACAGGTATAATGTTCTTTATGACACTTTAATTTTTGTTTGTTTACGAACAATTCAGGACACCGCGTGTGTTCTTAGTACAATTTCATGTTGCTAGCGAACACTATGAACAGTTGTACTGCTGTTCAGGACACATCATTTTCGTTTATTTACGAACATTTCAGGACACCAATTGTGTTCTTAGGACAGTTTTAAGTTGATAGCGAACATTACGGACAGATATAGTGTTCTTTAGAACACTTTAATTTTTGTTTCTTTACGATCATTTCAGGACACCACGTGTGTTCTTAGAACAGTTTCAACTTGCTAGCGAACAGTACGAACAGGTGTGGTGTTCTTCAGGACACCTCCATTTTCGGTTATGTACGAACATTTCAGAACACTCGCACTGTCCGCGGACACTTTTATTGTTTTTTAAAAAAAAAAACGGAAACTATTCACAATACAATATAAAAATTAAACTTTATTTAACATATATTAATAATTTATGACAGAGAAGGTGAGGCAGAAACAAACAAAAACAGGAGAATTTGGGGTTTCAACATGATTGGTATTAGGATAAGAAGGGATGGAAATCTCATCAAAACGTTTTGGATTATGGAGAGGGTTTGGGGATAATTGACTGGGATATGGTGAGGAGGGACAAGTACATGTGGGGCAATGGTACGAGGTTTTTGGTTTGAAATGATTTTCTACAAAAGTTTTCAAATTATTAAAATTAGCCAACAATACATCAATTTTTTCTTCTATATTGTGAAGACTGTTATCCATAACAGGGTTTTGTGAAGTTTTTTCTATTCTGGTATGCTCTGTACAAAAAAATAATATATATGTTAAATGTATATATAAAAAATAATAAATAAATGGTTTATATCATAAACAAGCCGATTCATGGAATTATTAGCGCGGCGCAAGTGGCCAAAAACGTGCGAATCGCAGTGGAATAGCGAAAATCGCAGTGCAAGTGCGAAAATCGCCCGAAAAGCAGCGCACATCGATTCATGGAAGGCCGTGCGCGAGAAAACCATCGGATGTGCGATAAAAAAGTGCGTGGCGCACGTTGGCGCACAGGCCATCTAACGGCGTGCGCCAGGTTACAGCGAAAATCGCACAGGCCACAGCGAAAATCGCACATAGCGCGGCGCACGCAACAAAAGTAGGCGGAACACGGGGCGTAACACTCGGAATGGGGAACAACTTGCCAAAATGTGGGCGTCACGGGGGAAGCACAGGGTACAAGTGCGCGGAACGCCCACACGCTCGCCTACAACACGTATTCATGGAATAGAATAGGGCAAAAAAGCGCACGCTCAAACCAGCGCACAGGCACAAACACGACCGCCACAAGAAAGCAGGCGGTAGCGTCTCTGCGCCTGTAAGAAATGTGCGCCAAAAGGTGCGCCAACAAATAGCACCTATATACAGCCATGATGAATGCCCAATACTGTGGCCCTCCAGGACAAATGACGTGCAAAGGGGTACCCACAAACACAGACACGCGCTGACAGAAAAAAAACGTGTGCGTGTATACCGGGGTGCGCGGGAAGTCTCACACGTGAATTGGCCGGGTACGTGGATTACAGGGGTGCGCGGGAAGTACCACATGCGATTTGTCAGGGTACGTGGATTTCAGGGGTACGCGGGAAGTTCCACACGCGATATGGCCGGGTATGTGGATTTCAGGGGTGCGCGGGAAGTCACACACGCGATTAGGCAGGGTACGTGGATTTCAGGGGTGCGCGGGAAGTTCCACACGCGATTTGGCCGGGTACGTGGATTTCAGGGTTGCGCGGGAAGTCCCACACGCGATTAGTCAGTGTACGTGGATTGCAGGGGTGCGCGGGAAGTTACACATGTGATTTGGCCGTGTACGTGGATTTCAGGGGTGCGCGGGAAGTACCACACGCGATTTGTTAGGGTACGTGGATTTCAGGGGTGCGCGGGAAGTTACACACGCGATTTGGCCGGGTACGTGGATTTCAGGGGTGCGCGGGAAGTTCCACACGCGATTTGGCCGGGTACGTGGATTTCAGGGGTGCGCGGGAAGTTCCACACGCGATTTGGCCGGGTACATGGATTTCAGGGGTGCGCGGGAAGTACCACACGCGATTTGTCAGGGTACGTGGATTTCAGGGGTGCGCGGGAAGTTACACACGCGATTTGGCCGTGTACGTGGATTTCAGGGGTGCGCGGGAAGTACCACACGCGATTTGTCAGGGTACGTGGATTTCAGGGGTGCGCGGGAAGTTACACACGCGATTTGGCCGGGTACGTGGATTTCAGGGGTGCGCGGGAAGTTCAACACGCGATTTGGCCGGGTACATGGATTTCAGGGGTGCGCGGGAAGTACCACACGCGATTTGTCAGGGTACGTGGATTTCAGGGGTGCGCGGGAAGTTCCACATGTGATTTGGCGGTGTACGTGGATTTCAGGGGTGCGCGGGAAGTACCACACGCGATTTGTCAGGGTACGTGGATTTCAGGGGTGCGCGGGAAGTTCCACACGTGATTTGGCCGTGTACGTGGATTTCAGGGGTGCGCGGGAAGTACCACACGCGATTTGTCAGGGTACGTGGATTTCAGGGGTGCGCGGGAAGTTACACACGCGATTTGGCTGGGTACGTCGATTTCAGGGGTGCGCAGGAAGTTCCACACGCAATTTGGCCGTGTACGTGGATTTCAGGGGTGCGCGGGAAGTACCACACGCGATTTGTCAGGGTACGTGAATTGCAGGGGTGCGCGGGAAGTTACACACGCGATTTGGCTGTGTGCTCCCAGGTATTACCTGTACACCCTCCACGGCCCCTGCAGGCAGCACACACCACAGGGGACTACCCTGCACACCTGCTCATGTCACCCACCACCCCCACCCCCCAGCCACCAGGGGCACCCTCCACCAGGCCCCCACCAATGTCACCCACCACCCCCACCCCCCAGCAGTGCAGGGGCATCCTCCACCAGGCCCCCACCCATGTCTCCCACCACCCCCACCCCCCAGCAGTGCAGGGGCATCCTCCACCAGGCCCCCACCCATGTCACCCACCACCCCCACCCCCCAGCAGTGCAGGGGCATCCTCCACCAGGCCCCCACCCATGTCTCCCACCACCCCCACCCCCCAGCAGTGCAGGGGCATCCTCCACCAGGCCCCCACCCATGTCTCCCACCACCCCCACCCCCCAGCCACCAGGGGCACCCTCCACCAGGCCCCCACCCATGTCTCCCACCACCCCCACCCCCCAGCACTGTGGGGCACCTGCCAGCAGGCCCTCACCCATGTCTCCCACCACCCCCACCCCCCAGCCACCAGGGGCACCCTCCACCAGGCCCCCACCCATGTCACCCACCACCCCCACCCCCCAGCCACGAGGGGCACCCTCCACCAGGCCCCCACCCATGTCACCCACCACCCCCACCCCCCAGCAGTGCAGGGGCATCCTCCACCAGGCCCCCACCCATGTCACCCACCACCCCCACCCCCCAGCCACCAGGGGCACCCTCCACCAGGCCCCCACCCATGTCACCCACCACCCCCACCCCCCAGCCACCAGGGGCACCCTCCACCAGGCACCCATGTCTCCCACCACCCCCACACCCCAGCACTGTGGGGCACCTGCCAGCAGGCCCCCACCCATGTCCAACCCATGTCTCCCACCACCCCCACCCCCCAGCACTGTGGGGCACCTGCCAGCAGGCCCCCACCCATGTCTCCCCCCACCCCCACCCCCCAGCCACCACGGGCACCCTCCACCAGGCCCCCACCCATGTCACCCACCACCCCCACCCCCCAGCAGTGCAGGGGCATCCTCCACCAGGCCCCCACCCATGTCTCCCACCACCCCCACCCCCCAGCCACCAGGGGCACTCTCCACCAGGCCCCCACCCATGTCACCCACCACCCCCACCCCCCAGCAGTGCAGGGGCATCCTCCACCAGGCCCCCACCCATGTCTCCCACCACCCCCACCCCCCAGCCACCAGGGGCACCCTCCGCCAGGCCCCCACCCATGTCACCCACCACCCCCATCCCCCAGCCACCAGGGGCACCCTCCACCAGGCCCCCACCCATGTCACCCACCACCCCCACCCCCCAGCAGTGCAGGGGCATCCTCCACCAGGCCCCCACCCATGTCACCCACCACCCCCACCCCCCAGCAGTGCAGGGGCATCCTCCACCAGGCCCCCACCCATGTGTCCCACCACCCCCACCCCCCAGCAGTGCAGGGGCATCCTCCACCAGGCCCCCACCCATGTCTCCCACCACCCCCACCCCCCAGCCACCAGGGGCACCCTCCACCAGGCCCCCACCCATGTCTCCCACCACCCCCACCCCCCAGCACTGTGGGGCACCTGCCAGCAGGCCCCCACCCATGTCTCCCACCACCCCCACCCCCCAGCCACCAGGGGCACCCTCCACCAGGCCCCCACCCATGTCACCCACCACCCCCACCCCCCAGCCACCAGGGGCACCCTCCACCAGGCCCCCACCCATGTCTCCCACCACCCCCACCCCCCAGCACTGTGGGGCACCTGCCAGCAGGCCCCCACCCATGTCCAACCTATGTCTCCCACCACCCCCACCCCCCAGCCACCAGGGGCACCCTCCACCAGGCCCCCACCCATGTCACCAACCACCCCCACCCCCCAGCAGTGCATGGGCAGCCTCCACCAGGCCCCCACACATGTCCCCCTGCCACCAGGTCCTGACGATACTCAATCATGGCAGTAATGGGCAGCATACCCAGCACAAACACCCAGGCAAGGATTGCATCCACCCACATAGTGAATGCAATTACATGATACAACCCCAATGGCAAGTATGTAAATGAACACATGTCCGTCACACACACATACACAATGGGTGCAAGTGAATGTCAAAACCCATATCATGACATGTATGAAACCAATGAGAAAATACCACAAGTGAAAGTTAAAAAAACATGTATTAAAGATGAAAAATAAGTAAACAAATCAAACATACAACAATGGGGATAACAAAATAAATGGTCCATGTCCGAGAACAAATGTAAAAATAAAAAAAACAAATGTTGTCCAAAGCAATATCATGTGGAAGGAAAATAATGAAAAACCATTTCCTCATGGTGAACACAATAATTAATAAAAAAAAATGTTTCTTCAAAAAGCAAACTATATACACGAATATTCCAGGGTCCATGAGCCCAACGTCATAAATGAAACCTACTACTACCTAATGAAAAAAAAATATACAAAAAAGTGGCCATTGTCCGAGCGGTCCAAAAAAATAAAAATGAATAAAGGAAACCTAACACTAACTAACTAAATAACTATATACAAAGGCAGCGGGCAAGTCCTGCGGCTCACTCGGTGATGTTGCTGGCCAGGGCATCATCGAACTCCATGTCGATGTCCTGGAGGCGGGACTCTGTCCTGGTCCCGAGGTCTCGCAGGGATAACCCCATGTTCAGCTCAAACTCCCTGCGAGCTTCCTCGAGGCACTCAGCCCGCCTCAACGCCCGACGCATGGAGAACTCCGCCCTGACCATGGTGAGCCGCTCCTCTTCCGCCCGCTGCCGCTCCGCAAATATCCGCTGGACCAACTGCTCCCACACGGAAGACACCACCATCCCAGGGTTGCCCTGCCCTCCGGCCGATGCCTGCCCCTCTGATCTTGATGGCCCCAACCCATGATGCCTCCCACGTCGAGCCTGCTGCTGCCTCCGACGCCACTGCCTCTGCCAGCACGACGGCATCCAGGCTGATGGAAACCACCGACGCCGTCGTGCACGTGCCCTGCCCGATGATGCTGTCACATCTTCCATCTGCTGGGGTCCAGTTGCTGTGTTGTCCACCCCTGCTGGACCTCCGACTCCCAACTGTGGCAGGGATGGGATCCCCACCGAGCTGGCTGCATTGGTCGGGGCAGGTCCACAGTGGGCCCTGGTGGCATCTGGGCCGGAAGACCGCAAGGAGAACGACTGGTGTATAGCCTGCACAGAGGAGGAGAGGGCCGCCAGATTGGCCAACACATGCAGCAAACCCCCGAACATGGCCGATCCCAATTGGGCCACGTCGGCACGGTGCTCTTCGTGATGACGTGCATGCTCCTCCCGGGAAGCATGCACGGCATCACGAATCACAGCCGTGCGCATCGTCACCCCAATCAGGACCTTCTCCACACGGCCAGGGGTTCCCACGTCCGCAGGTGGAGGGGAGTCAGGTGACATGGACATCCCCACTACCTGCGGACGGGCCTGGGACGGGGCATCCCTGCTGGTGCATGGTGGTGCACTCACAGGGTCAGGGACAGCGACATGCACAGGCCCCTCCACGGTGACCTGTGCTGCCTCCTGCCCCTGGCCCTGGACTGCACCACTTGCACCAGCAGGGATGCCCCCACCAGGCCCCATGTGTGCCCCAGTGGCGGCCTCCTCCTCCTCTGTGCAAACCACCAACCTGGATGGCTCCTCACCGTCTCCCACCGTAGCAGGCCCCTGTGGGGGCTCACCCACCCCTTCCGCTGCAGCCGTGGGGCCATCCCCGCCGCCTTGCTCCACAGCGCCATCTCCGCCCTCTTCTTCACTAGCTGCTGCATAGAGGGAGACAAAGAACACAAGCATCAGGGTACTGTACAATGGTCCCCTAGACAGGAAGCAATAGCAGATGAGCACCACTGTCAAAGTACACTTCCATCATGTCCCTCCACAACACATGGGTCAGTCCAGGCAAAACACACACAGTAACAGGCATGGTGCATGCCATGGACATTTCCATGCATGTCCAATGGACTCTTGAAACATTCAATGATATGTAACTCACATGCATCATGGCTCATGCCTATCACATGCACACACTTCACCTCAGTCACATCCATCTGGCCCCAAACACACCAAACACAGCGGATACAAGGGTAATTTGGCTGCTTCACTGAATCTCTGCATTGTCACACACATGTGTCATGCATCCATGGCATGCACAAGTCACAGACACGCAGGTCAGGCACACAGACATGGCTACCATATATGTACCTGGCATCAGCACCCATCCCTCACCCCCACCCATGTCCAGGTACAGAGACTGGCATGCTCTCATGTTCAAAATCTGCATAGGGCTCCCCATGCGGCATTTGAACACATGCAACAACTATGTGGGTCACACATCACTGGTCGCACATGCATTACTATGATGTCCCTGCACACATACATGCATACATGGCCTATGGCACACATACAGGCAAGTATCATAGAACCAGCACACCGCAACATGCCCTGTCTCACACAGTAATGCTTGGACACTTACCGCTCAACTCCAGACGGGCCTCCCTCTCAAGGATCTGGGCGTGGAGTGCTGGGCGTACGCGTTCCAGGACCCTCATCTGGATGGAACTCATGCGGCCCCGGCCCCCCTCCACGAGGCGCCGGGCCTTCACAAGGGTCCTGGACCTCAAGTCCTCCCAGCGCTTCTTGATCTTCTGGACGTTGCGGGTTGCCACCCCCTCCGCGTTGATGGCAACCACACAGTTGGCCCAGATCCTCTCCCGACCTTCCTTGCTGGCGCGGGACGATCCAAAGAGGGCATCATACTGCCCCAGGACATGCTCCACCAGGACACCAACTTCGGTGGCAGTGAAGCTGGTGCCCCTCTGCCCCTCTGGCCTGGGGTTGCCACTGGTGCCAGATGTGGAAGTGCCTGACATGGCAACCCCAGAGGCAGGTGTGGGTGGGCAACTGGGTCCTGGGGCTGGGCTGTGGAGCGATGTAATCCCAGTCGGGAGTCTTCAGTTCCAGCAGGGGTGGACACAGCAACTGGACCCCTGCAGATGGCTGATGTGCAGGCACCAAATGGCAGGGCACGGTGGCAGCAGGCAGGCAGTCAGGCAGGCAGCAGCAGATGGCACGTGGGAGGCTGCTCGGGGCACTGGGGGGCAGTAACTCGGCCTTCTGGGCAGGAGCGTGGTCTTCCATGTGTTTTCGCATGGCCAGCTTGATACGGAGTGATTTGGCACGTGAAAATCCTGCACGTCAGCGTGAAATCCGAGGAAAGGCCCTTAGCGCGTAAGCGCGTCAGCACGCATACGCAATTCTATTGGACCAGAGTCCCTCAGCGCATAAGCGCGTCTGTGACGTGACCCGCACGGGTGTTCCCCACTTAGCACGTGATGACGGAGCACACGTGGAAATACTGCACGTCAGAGTGTCATCGCGTGTAATTGGACAAAAGTGCACGTACACGCGATTGGCCTATGTACGTGTATTTCAGGGGTGCGCGGGCACTTACACACGCAAGTACGTCAGCGCACCTGTATCCCGTGGTGCGTGGGAATTTCCACACGCTATTGGACTGGGAACTGGATTCCAGGGGTGCGCGGGTCACACGCTCGCCTAGAACACGCGCAAAGCATAAATTTGCGCACTTTAACAATAACAAGCTCAGGCGCCAGGATGAACATACCGTTCCTAGCAGCAGTGGCAGTGGGCTACCAAAGGAGGAGGAGGAGGATAGTCAGGGCCAGAATATTCACACCCAGAACCAGCCTTTTCGGGATGCCTGATGACCAGGTGTATGGGAGGTACAGGTTTCCACCACACATAATACTGGACCTGGTGAGTGAGTGGGAGGATGACCTCACATCACCCACCCTGTGCTCCCAAGCACTCAGCCCCCTGGAGAAGGTCCTCAATGTACTGCACTTCTTAGCCACTGGATCATTTCAGCGGACAAGTGCCATAGTGGGTGGGGTGTCACAGGCCCCCCAGTCACGCTGCCTACACCAGGTCTTGAACATCATCACTGCACGCCCATCAGTCCGCAGGCACATATACCTGCCCAGAACACCTGCAGAAAGGCATGCTGCCGCCCTGGATTTTTACGGTGTGGCACGATTCCCCAAAGTGCTAGGTGCCATCGACTGCACCCATGTGGCTCTACGTCCCCCCAGGGCATCTGAGCACATCTATAGGAACCGCAAGCACTGGCATTCCATCAACGTGCAGGTAGCATGTAATGCCAAGGGAATCATCACCTCAGTATATGCCAACTATCCCGGGTCCACCCACGACAGCTTCATTTACCGAATGTCCACCCTAAGCCGGGACCTAGAAGCTGGGCGGCATGGCGATACATGGCTGCTTGGTGAGTATGTATGCCACTGCACATGCATGCATGTTGGATACTGAGCAAGGTCACAACCCCACCAATGATACCAATCACCACCTCCACAGGGGACAGTGCCTACCCTCTCAGCCCCCACATGATGACGCCAATTCGGAACCCCACCACGCCACCCGAGGTAAGATATAACACAGCCCACATTACGACCCGGGGCATAGTGGAGCGCACATTCGGAGTGCTAAAGTCACGCTTTCGCTCCCTTGACCGTTCTGGCGGGCAGCTGTTATACGCTCCTTCAGTAGTGTGCAGGATCATAGTGGCAGCATGTGTCCTGCACAACGTTGCAACACGCCGGGGCCTGGCCGTGGACATGGTGGTGGCCCCACATCCCCAACCACATGCACAGCCGCTGCGCATGGGAGGGGAAAGGGCACGGGGGGAGGCAGCCCGTACACAGCTAGTGGCTAATTACTTCACATAGTGAACACACCCCTGTGGAGTGCACACTGGCCTGGCACATTCCATCTGACAATCAATGATGACTCAACCTGACACTGATCCTGAATGTCTGGAGATTCAACCGTGAAAAGCATATCAGCCTGAGATTGTTCACCTGGAAGCGTTACAATGTGTGCATCCCTACCCACACACACCACCAATGCAGTTTTGTGAAGAAACACATTCAAGCAGCTAAAATGAATACCCACTTGCTAAATGCAACAAGAGGACAGTGCCATGTCACCCAACCCATCCCCAGCACCGCCACACAACACACCGTGCCATGTCATGCTATGTGCAGGTAAACAAAGTAATCCCCACAACATGACAAGTGTCACGATGTACAGTGTACCCAATTGAAACTTGCTACACCTGAAATGCTCACTGTAATGCAGGTACAACAACAAACTTGAGCAGGTACTACCATTAACATGACTTCACTAATGTAATAAATCAGTAGTCTCACCACCTGGAAATACCTGCACTCCCACCACTTCCAATTGTACAGTGTTGGCGCCATGTAGAGTTGTAGGTGCACTGCTGCCAACAAGGACCCCATCTCCAGACTAGAGGGCCTTGTGTAGACATGAGGAAGGGACCTGCAAATTGGGAGGCAGACACAGATGATGAGTTACACATCAATGCAACATGCAGTGTACAACAGAACAGCAATATGCACTAGGAATGTATACACAGTATTGACTAGACTACCCACACATGTAGTGGGAGTCCAATGTCACCATGTACTTCAATGTCACTTGGGCACACCCTTTGCAAGCCCATGGAAACGGGAAGCAGGAGGGGTGTGTGTGACTCAAACCCAGGCATCTGAACCAAATACATGACAAGCCTGCATGTGCCCAGCCACAATGCAGCGTATGCCCACAGGAACCACGGAAGCCAACAAATTGTCCCAAAAAATTGGGAAAAATATAAAAATAAAAATAAAAATTAAAAAAATCAAAAATGGCCATTAATGGGCCCGGGGGGGTTGGGGAGGCCACCCAGGAGGTCCGAGGACAGGGTGCACACCAAAACCCACCTGTGTGGATCCTTGGAAAAAAAAAACACCTCCATGGGCTCATGGCCCACACGGCTACCCTGTTGTGGGAGTATCACTGCTGTCGCTATTATCACCCTGTGCAGCTGCATCCGGAGGTGGTTGCACTATGGGAGGCAGCCCACACAAGGCCCTACTCTGTTCCTCCATGGCTGCAAGCATGCGGGTGTGGTAGGTCTCGTTCTGGAGGATGAGGGTGCGGAGGTCCCCATGCAACAACTCACGGGATGCCCGGACCTCCGCCCTTGTTGCTTGCATCTCAGCTGAGAGCGTACGGGTGAGACGCTCCAGCTGCTGTTCTGTCCTTTGGTGTGTTGAAGCCTCAAGCTCAACAAGAGTCGTCCTGAGTTGATGGAGCTCCTGCCTCAGGGCTTCCCTGTGGCCCTGGGACTCTATGGAGATGGCCTCCTGCATAGTCGCCAGTGCCGCCCGCCTGTCCCTGTTGGGCGCCAACATGTCCTCCCTGTGTGACTGGCAGATGGAGTCGGTTGCCTGCTCTAGTCGCTCCATCAGCCTTTCAGGGGGGACAATGAAAGTGGCCACCCTATCAATGGCCTGAGCCATCATCTCGGATGATGCTGCCTGTTGGGTAGCCATACCGTAAATGGATTGCTCCCATGCGGTATTGCCAGGTGGCGTACGGCCACCACGTCGGCGGGCACCACACCTGTCTGGGGCAAGGCGGACTGCGCCTTGCTGTGCCGGCACTGCCTGAGGCTGCAGGACTGCATTCTCCCTCTGATCTGCTGGCCCAGGAACAGGATCAGATGTCGCGGAGTGTGACCCTGCATCCGTAACCACCAAAGGCCTAGCTGCCAACACTGACATCCCTATTGAGGGTTCTGACCCTGGTGCAGGTGGGTGGGACAGAACAGAATCCCTCCCTGGAACACTCACCTGCGACGGCACGTAGGTCTCATCATCCGAATCAACAGCTGAGTACAGCTCAGGGGAGGTGCAGCCAGAGACACCCCTTGAGAGCACAACCTGCAGCACTTGTGGGTTCTCACCCACCAGCACACCACGTCCCTCACTGGTGGTTGGTCGGCCCTCGGACCCCTCCTGGCTCTGCACCATCTCCACAACCCCAGCAGTATCAGGTGCGTCTTCCCCTGCAAAGACATAATTACAAAGAAATGGAAACAGGCATTAGCACCATGGCACACAATGAGGGCTGAGAAGCAAGAGAACCAGTACTTGATTGACACATGTCCCACATGACTAAGACCCTCCCATGCATGCACCCTCACTGCGTATGAAGGGCAGGCAAATGGCACACACTGATGACACAAAGATGGAAAATGAACACATTTCCTGCATGCTGCCTGGCAGTGGCATCACACATTGGCCTGTGATTGCCAGGTGACACACACATGCCATCACACAGATGGCATGTACCATTGCTATTGAGGCAAGATGGAGAGGAGGGCAGCACTTATTCATTCAGTCCAGTTCCCGCATGTAATAGCTTTTCTAAATCAAACAGGTCTGATTTTCACCTGGAGCTGGCAGTCCCAAATGGTCCAATTGCACAGGGACATGTGTGAACATATGATATCCAGGTAACAAAGTCACTCCACTTTACCATAGCCATGTCAGACATGTGACTAGAGGACTGAGAAATGCCTAGTATAAGTGGTGGAATGCAAACAATATGTCTGAATGAACAGAGAAAAATTAGCAACAATGGTGTGGCAAGGTGACACTTCAAGGGCAACTGGCGTGCTGTTGGGCTAGATGTCTACTGTTGGCAGAAGGGATACTGCAATGGCCAAATGCAGCTGCGCAGGATGTATTGCATGAAGCACATGGCTGACCCATACGACTCAGGCGCACACACTCTCACCTGGCACACAAACAGAAGCCCTCACACACACACCATGCACATGGATGACACACACATGCATGTGCACTCACCGGACAATGCCTCGTAATCAGGCAGATCTCCCACGCCTTGGATCTGTTCCTCCGTGACGTAGGTCCCAGCGACTGACTCATGTGGAGTGAGTTCCATGTCTACTACTGGAGACCCACCTCCAGTCACTAGAGTTGCGGCATGACTTGAGGCCAGCTTCTTCTTTGCCCTGCGCTTTAGGTCATTCCAGCGCTTATAGCAATCATCGGCTGTGCGCCTCACGATTCCAAGGGCACTTACGATGTCCGCAACGGTCTGCCAGTGTGCCTGGCGTTGTGCAGGTGTGGTCTTGGATCCTGCAACAATGACCATCTCGTTATCATGTCCGGACACATACTCGACAAGTGCATTCTTCAGTTCGTCATCCGTGAAGCTGGGCTTCCTCGACGGGCCGGACTGTGTAGCCGTGTCTGGGGCATCAGCATGTGCCGGACGAGCACTCTTCCTCTTCCGCTTGGAAGGTGGTGGTGATCCTGAGTGTCCTGCGCCGCTCTGGACACTAGGGGCAGGAGCCCTGGTGGGCTCTGTATCAGGTGTGTGGCATTGCACACTCAGCATGGGAGTTGGTGCAGGCATTGGCTCAAGTGTAATGGTGTCTTGGGGAATGTCAGCAGGATGGACTAGGACCGACACTGTCCTGGCTGGGTGTGTGAGAGCTGGGGTGGATGGAGCCGCAGCTGCCCCTGCAGCCTCTCCGCCCTGCCTACTTGGGGCAGCAGATGACCTTGCTGCCCCAGATCCACGTGGCATGATGGCATCAACGTGCACCAGCGCACGTGTCGTAGCCCTGCTGACCTGGAAGTCAGCCATGGAGTCAGCCAGGTCTGGTGCCACAATGGGCTGGTCCAACAAGGGCTGAGCATGGATGGTGTCAGCCACATCAGCCTCAACGGGAGGGGTGTGGGGGGGGGATTATGGGTGCCCTTGACTGGTCCTCCACACATGGGGGGACAGGCTCACCCTGCAAGTTACGACCACGTCCCCTACCGGATCCACCACGGCCACCACTTGTGGCTCTTCGACCTTTGCCACCCTTACGGAATCCTCGCCTCCCAGCCATGGCACTGATGTTAATGTGCGTATGGGAGTGGATGTAGACTATTGTCCTGGGCAATTGGGGGTCAAAGGGGTTGGGTACCAGATGGTAATTGTACCCTAGTGCTCTAGCAAGGCTGAATGTAACCCCTGGGGAAAGATGACGGGTCACGCAACGCACAGGAGGCCCAAAAAAGGGAGATGACGTGCACGCAACCCCTCCTAGACCACGTGTGCAGAAAGAAAAATCTGCACTACGCTGTGGCACCCAGTAACACAAGAATGAACGTATGCGTGTCACACGCAGCCTAGAATGACCTCTGAAGGGGTAGGCTACACACGGGGCAAGCACAGATGTTAGATACGTGCGTGACTCACCGTCTGCCAGGTTAAAGAGCGTGAAAAATGAGCGCGTTTGGTTGGCAACACCCCCGCCAAAAGAAGATATGTACGCTGTCTGAGGAGACAGGACAACAGTAGAAGGGAACACTGTTTGAGGGAACAGGCCCAGGTAAACCAGTACAAGAGAAAAAATAGAAAAAGCTGTCAGAGGTAACAGGGAGTACGAACTTGAAACGCTGTGAAGTAAATCGCGTGTGAAACGACAAGAAGTACAGAATTCACCCACTCGCTCTCCACGAAAAGCACGTACAAGGAATTGGTGTTCTACACGTACCTTATATGCAGGCCCACACGTACAGCGTCACTTACGCGGCGTGTACGTGCTAGGCCCATTCCCACCAATTACACGCTTTGTCACTTCTGCGTGTAGGTCCATTTGCACCAATTACACGCTTTGTCACTTCTGCGTGTAGGTCCATTTGCACCAATTACACGCTTTGACACTTCTGCGTGTAGGTCCATTTGCACCAATTACACGCTTTGACACTTCTGCGTGTAGGTCCATTTTCACCAATTACACGCTTTGTAACTTCTGCGTGTAGGGCTATTTCCACCAATAACACGCTTTGACACTCGGACGTGTCACGCAACCTTTTCCTACGCGTGCACGTGACTTCATAGACGCGCATACGCTAGTGACGCGTTTACGCGCTAAGGGCCTTTCATCGATTTACACGCAGACGTGCGGGATTTTCACGTGCAAAATCACTCCGTATCAAGCTGTCCACGCGTTCACACACGAAAGACCACGCTCCTGCCCAGGCGTCTCATGATGGCAGCAGATGCTAAGGGGCGGGCAGGGCCACTTGTCGGAAGATCAGATGAGTGTCCTGGAACGCATATCCCCAGCGCTCCACATCCAGGTCCTTGAGAAGCAGACTCGTCTGGAGTCGAGCGGTAAGTGTACATGCATACTGATTGTAAACTGTGCGTGTGGTGGTGTGCCAGGAGTGTGCAGGTTGAACATGTATTTTTATGTGGCCAAGTAGGGGGGTTGTACAGGGCTGTGAGGGTGACACATGCGAGGGGTCTCATGTGTGACACATGGATGGTGCTTGTGTGTGTGGGCTTGCATGGCACAGGATGTGGAGGAATGATTGTCAGGTGTGACATGGATGTCGATCGAGACACTGTGACAGTTGGCGGAGGTGTACACATGCATGCAGGTTTGGTGTTGTGTGTGCATGTGTAGTGTACTCCCTATGTTGCATGTGATGTGTGGATGACCTTTGGCTGCCCATGCTGTTGTATGTGAATGGATGGTGCTGGCTGTTGCATTATGGCTGTGGTATGGCTCATGTGTGCAAGTTGAAATGACATGTGTGTTGGGGATTGTGATGCCATGTGTGAGGTTTACCAATGCCACTCATGTATAACTGTCATGTGTGTATGAGTCCATTTTACAGTGCCCTGATGCCTGTGTTTTCTTTCTCCCTGTCTGCAGCGTCAACTGATGAAGAGGGCGGAGAAGGTGCTGTGGATCACAGCGGCAGGGGTCGCACCACCAGCCGAAGACGCAAGGCCCGGATCCCATCCCAAGTTGTGATCTCATCGGGGAGTGAGGAGTCTGGTGCGGCGTCCCAGGCCGCAGCTGGCGAGGGGAGGTCCAAGAGGCGGAGGTCGGAGTTGGACTCCTCAGCAGCAGAAGGGGCAGCTGGGACCCCACAGGGCCCAACGGGGGAAGATGGCACGGAGTCATCCAGGTTGGTGGGGTGTTTGGTGGAGGGTGCCCCTGCACTGCTGGGGGGTGGGGGTGGTGGGAGACATGGGTGGGGGCCTGGTGGAGGATGCCCCTGCACTGCTGGGGGGTGGGGGTGGTGGGTGACATGGGTGGGGGCCTGGTGGAGGCTGCCCCTGCACTGCTGGGGGGTGGGGGTGGTGGGAGACATGGGTGGGGGCCTGGTGGAGGATGCCCCTGCACTGCTGGGAGGTGGGGGTGGTGGGAGACATGGGTTGGGCATGGGTGGGGGCCTGGTGGAGGCTGCCCCTGGTGGCTGGGGGGTGGGGGTGGTGGGAGACATGAGTGGGGGCCTGGTGGAGGCTGCCCCTGCACTGCTGGGGGGTGGGGTTGGTGGGAGACATAAGTTGCGCATGAGTAGGGGCCTGGTGGAGGGTGCCCCTGGTGGCTGGGGGGTGGGGGTGGTGGGTGACATGGGTGGGGGCCTGCTGGCAGGTGCCCCACAGTGCTGGGGGGTGGGGGTGGTGGGTGACATGGGTGGGGGCCTGGTGGAGGGTGCCCCTGGTGGCTGGGGGGTGGGGGTGGTGGGTGACATGGGTGGGGGCCTGGTGGAGGGTGCCCCTGGTAGCTGGGGGGTGGGGGTGGTGGGTGACATGGGTGGGGGCCTGGTGGAGGGTGCCCTACAGTGCTGGGGGGTGGGGGTGGTGGGAGACATGGGTTGGACATAGGTGGGGGCCTGCTGGCAGGTGCCCCACAGTGCTGGGGGGTGGGGGTGGTGGGTGACATGGGTGGGGGCCTGGTGGAGGGTGCCCCTGGTGGCTGGGGGGTGGTGGGAGACATGGGTGGGGGCCTGGTGGCAGGTGCCCCACAGTGCTGGGGGGTGGGGGTGGTGGGAGACATGGGTTGGACATGGGTGGGGGCCTGCTGGCAGGTGCCCCACAGTGCTGGGGGGTGGGGGTGGTAGGAGACATGGGTGGGGGCCTGGTGGAGGATGCCCCTGGTGGCTGGGGGGTGGGGGTGGTGGGAGACATGAGTCGGGGCCTGGTGTAGGCTGCCCCTGCACTGCTGGGGGGTGGGGGTGGTGGGAGACATAAGTTGGGCATGAGTGGGGGCCTGGTGGAGGATGCCCCTGGTGGCTGGGGGGTGGGGGTAGTGGGAGACATGGGTGGGGGCCTGCTGGCAGGTGCCCCACAGTGCTGGGGGGTGGGGGTGGTGGGAGACATGGGTTGGGCATGGGTGGGGGCCTGCTGGCAGGTGCCCCACAGTGCTGGGGGTGGGGGTGGTGGGAGACATGAGTGGGGGCCTGGTGGAGGCTGCCCCTGCACTGCTGGGGGGTGGGGGTGGTGGGGGACATGGGTTGGACATGGGTGGGAGCCTGCTGGCAGGTGCCCCACAGCGCTGGGGGGTGGGGGTGATAGGAGACATGGGTGGGGGCCTGGTGGTGGGTGCCCCTGGTGGCTGGGGGGTGGGGGTGGTGGGAGACATGAGTGGGGGGCCTGTTGGAGGCTGCCCCTGGTGGCTGGGGGGTGGGGGTGGTGGGAGACATGAGTGGGGGCCTGGTGGAGGCTGCCCCTGCACTGCTGGGGGGTGGGGGTGGTGGGAGACATAAGTTGGGCATGAGTGGGGGCCTGGTGGAGGGTGCCCCTGGTGGCTGGGGGGTGGGGGTGGTGGGTGACATGGGTGGGGGCCTGCTGGCAGGTGCCCCACAGTGCTGGGGGGTGGGGGTGGTGGGTGACATGGGTGGGGGCCTGGTGGAGGGTGCCCCTGGTGGCTGGGGGGTGGGGGTGGTGGGAGACATGAGTTGGGCATGAGTGGGGGCCTGGTGGAGGGTGCCCCTGGTGGCTGGTGGGTGGGGGTGGTGGGAGACATGAGTTGGGCATGAGTGGGGGCCTGGTGGAGGGTGCCTCTGGTGGCTGGGGGGTGGGGGTGGTGGGAGACATGAGTTGGGCATGAGTGGGGGCCTGGTGGAGGGTGCCCCTGGTGGCTGGGGGGTGGGGGTGGTGGGAGACATGGGTGGGGGCCTGGTGGAGGCTGCCCCTGCACTGCTGGGGGGTGGGGGTGGTGAGAGACATGAGTGGGGGCATGGTGGAGGCTGCCCCTGGATGCTGGTGGGTGGGGGTGCAGGGGAACATGAGCAGGTGTGCAGGGTAGTCCCTTGTTTTGTGGGCTGCCTTCAGGGGCCGTGGAGGGTTTACAGGGAACACCTGTGAGGACCCACCCAGCCTAATCGCGTGTGATAATTCCCACGCACCCCTGTAATACACGTACCCAGCAAAATGGCGTGTGATAATTCCCACGCACCCCTGTAATTCACGTACCCTGCCAAATCGCGTGTGATAATTCCCGCGTACCCCTGTATTACACGTGCCCTGGCTAATCGCATGTAAGACTTCACGCGTACCCCTGTAATACACGTTCCCTGGACAATCGCGTGTTGAACTTCCCGCGTACCCCTGTAATACACGTACCCTGGCTAATCGCGTGTAATACTTCCCGCGTACTCCTGATATGAATGTTGCCCGCTTTGCGTTCCTTGTTTGGCAGCCCTGTAAACTGGTCCAGGGTGAGCGCAGCCCTTTGCGATGATTTAGCGATGTTGATGGCTTTTCCTTGCGCGAGGGCGTTCTTGGGGGCGTTACTGGTGCTGCTGCAGGCTCGCTGCGATACTCTGCGCCACGGCTGGTTTGTGATGTCATCTTTGATGTCCTGGGTGTTAGTCTTAGCAGTGCACGGTGGTGGCGCGAGTTATGGTTGCTTAGCTTACCATAACTGGCGAATTTCAAGGGTTTTTCGGTTTTACTTGGAACCATAACGTCCCTTTAACAAAGTTTTTTCACTGAATTTCATAGGTTTTTAGTAGCGCAACTTAACCATAACGTCCCTTTAACAAAGTTTTTTTCACTGAATTTCATAGGTTTTTAGTAGCGCAACTTAACCATAACGTCCCTTTAACAAAGTTTTTTCACTGAATATATATATATATACATATATAAATATTAAAACGGTACTAGTTGCAGTTTTGCTGCATGTGATGATGTTCTCTTTTTTTTTCTCAAAAATGAGTGTAGAGACATCCAGTTATTATAGAAATGCCAAAGTCAAGCTTCCTCAGAGACATGCATGACTATTTTTGTCTTCACAGAAACAAAACTATGGAAATGGAAGGGAAACATGTCATGTGGCACGCTGGAATGTTTTAACAACATAGCTTATTATTACATTTATCCCTGAGAAAGGTGCTTTTTAAAGTTGTTTTGTTTCATAATTGTTCTCTGACTCACAGTATGGAATCCCCAACGATATTTCTTTTTTTTATTTTTTTTATTATATTTGGTTTTTATGAGTTTTCAAAATGATATGTTTGCAATCCAGCAAAGAAAAAGTGGTCATGGGTAGGATGTCCAAGTTCGCCGATTTTCCTTGGTTTGACTTGGCTCTATTTTCAAAGGTCTCGAGGGTAGAAAGCTGAAGGCGCATGGACGCTATTATTGTTGTAATAGTCTCAGCTTGCTCTCTGCCCTGTTGTACATTGTCCAAGTGAAATACTACGATCTGGGCCTAAGTGTATACCAGTCTCATATTGACTTCTTCCAAGCATTTTTATTTGCATGTCCTGAAAAGGTTATATGTGATTTTTACGATGGTAACATCAGAGTGGTCAATTTCAGAGTGGTAAAAATCCCGAAATAAACTGAATTGTTTGTTTTTTATTTATTTGGGGGTGCCCTCCAAGTCCCCTGTATTTCTATACTTTTAACCCCAATCCCATGCCCACCCTTTTTAACCGCTTACCCCACTACCGTATACATATATTTAATTACAAATATCGGTATTTTGGGTTTCAGTCAAATTTACCACTCTGATTTATTTTTGGCAAAATGACTGGGAACCCATGAAAAGCATGAGCCGTTCAAAACTGGTTCAAGTCATTGAGGTTTATCACACGGGGATTTATACGTAGACTGATTCATGGCATAATGCAGGTAAAGGAGACATTCAATTGAAAGCAGAAAGCCAAAGTATAGTGCAAAGAAGCAGATCAATTGTATTGTTTTTCAAATTAACGTTTTTTTGTGAAATTGCAAACTGTAGTTGTTTACATAAATCTGCATTTTAAGCATGGGAAGGACCAATATTACAATTCAAAGCGGTCCGTTTTTCATTTGGCATGGGAATGCGTTCTCCAATCAACACGCAGTAAATGCTGCATCTACTATTGTGTGCATTGTTTTGCTGACAAAGAATCCTAATTTAGAAGAAGTTAAGAATATGTGGGAAAGTGACGATGCCAAGAATTAAAACGTATGGAATTCTCCCTTTTATTGTTTGCTGTACAAATGCATGATTTTGTCGTAATTCCAGTGAACTAATGACATAATGTTACATTGTATGTTATCATATTTTATGTTATGCTATTAGGATTTATACTGTGCATCAGCACCATTAGCATGTTCTGCAAGCATCCACATGGCTCTCAAAAAGTAATGTTCAGCACTTGGTTAGTCGGGTAGATAATGCTGTGTCTGACTGGAAGAAACCTGATTTGTGTGTGCTTGTGAGTTCCTAGGTTTTGTGTTAAGAGCACTGACACATTTGCATCTAGAAGTTACCATTCGTTTGACTAGGGTGACTTGGCCATCCACTGTCACATGTAACTTAGCACTAAAGGTGCAGTTCTCATTTTGCTCTCTGGTGGGTGGGTTAATACGAAACTGTGTGAGAGTGGATTGGTTGATGTACTTTGAAGCATCTTGTGAAGATGCTTGTTTCAAGAGCGAGGTTAAAGAGAGAGGCTATGTAGGTTATGTAGATGTGAGTAAAATGGGAACATAAAGTTTGATGTGGGCACAAGATGGATTTCCATGCAAAGAAAAAGAATCCTTCGTTCAACAGGTGAAGTAGTAGTAATAGGCACAAGTGAAGGGGCAACAAAAGAGGTAGGAGGGATAACAATCAATCAGAGGATCCTGGATGTGGGAGGTCTTTGATGAGGAATAGCCAGCACAGTTAGCAGAGATTGATGGGAAATAGACTAAGGATGGGTGCAGCTTGTTCTTAAAGTTTGTAATGAGTTTATGGAGATGGTATCAGCAGGTGGTGACAAGGTCATCGAAGAAGCAGGATTTGGGTTTGTAAAATACAGTTATCTGAGCAGAGAGAGCATTCTTTTAGGAGGTCAAGAGCAGCCCTTCTACCAATGTTGTACTTGGTTTTGCAAGTTGATTCAACAACGATGAATCCCAGAAGAGAGGCAATCCTGTGTGCGGGCTGGGAGGAGTACATTTTTTAGAAGGATAGCAGCGTGTTCAATAGTTTGGGCTTGGGGTGCAGAAACATTTAGTAGAGAGGATCTGATCTCGGTTCCACGGGGATTCATGGCATGTAGCTTAAGTAGTTGTTTAGTCAATGTGCAGGGAGTGAGGAGGGGGGGTGCATGACATTGTAGTGAACAAGCCAATTGCCAGATGGAGAATACTCAATGGAGACGAGAGAGGATCTGAAGATGGGTGAGAGATGGAATTTTCAAGAAAGATGTCGTGGATGTGGGTAGGCTGGTCATGGAGGGTGGTCAAGAAGTGGTTAATAAGTAGAGAGGTTGGTGCACAGAAATGATTTTTGTTATGTTCACATTTATGGATGGCATTAGGTGCTTTTCTGTGGAAGCTGACAAGAGATTAGCTTAGATGAGGGAGGAAGGAACTGTGAGGAGTTGGAGGCCTCCAAATCCAAAATATTGTGATACGGTTAGGAGTTGAGTGGCAGTGAATTGAAATAACTGTTGGAGAAAGTCAAATGGGAGAAGAGAGCAGATGTTTTATCCCTGTTTGTCATTTATTGATGTATTTATTTATTTAGAAGCTTATATAGCACGCCAAGCCCAAAGGCATCTGGGTTCTTTCTTACAGAATATAGAGGTTACAGTTGTTACAGAACATGTGCAGGACAGACACGGTGAAGATAATGGCATTACACAGAGAGGGAGTAAACATAGGCTGCAGTGGTTACAGAGCAGGAGTAGGAATGGCAGGTGGATATGCTGGCATTACTAGAAGATGGCAGGAACGTAAAGACATACAAGTTATCGATTGCAGATAGGAGCAGTGGAGGTGGTGGTGAGCTAGGTGTGAATGGGTGCTTGCTTGCTTAAGTAAGGGGAAAGAGGTGCGTTTTGAGTTTCCTGAAGATCCAGAGAAAGTCTTGAGCTCTGAGCGGAAGTCAGTTAGTTCCAGAGTCTGCTGGCGAGGGTGGGGAAGCTGCTGCCACCTGCCTTTTGGAGCTTGAATCTGGGAATGGCTAGGTGGTGTTGAAAGATTGCTCGAGTGGGTCTGGAGCTTTGTGTCACAGTGATTTTATTGGACAGGTATGCTGGGGCCATCTGGTGGAGTTATTTGTGTGTGAGGGTGAGTGATTTGAAAATGATGCATTCCTGTACTGGGAGCAAGTGATGTTGGTGTCTAGTGGCTGAGGTGTATGCCGATCTGTGGATGTTGAGCGCAGCCCTCAGGGCATTATTTTGTAGGACCTTTAGTTTCAGGATATTCTGTATCTTAGTCCCAGTGTACAGTGTGTTGCAGTAGTCGTGGTGTGTCAGGATTAGGACTTTGGCTATAGTAAGGCAGCTGTCAGGTGAAAGGAATTTTCTGCAGGCGCTAATGAGTCTGCATGAGTATGCGGCGGCCCCAGTGGTACTTGTTTGTTGATATTGAGTGAGGAGTCTAGGTGGAAGCCCAGAGTTTTTACCTCGTTGGTGACTTTAATGGTGTGTCCATTTATGATGAAAGACTTGAAGAGGTGATTAGGTTTGGTGATTTTGAGTTGGGAGCCAATAATAAGTAGCACAGTCTTATCGTCATTTAGACATAACCCATGCTGCGCCATCCAGTCTTGGATGGATTGGTATATGGCATTGAGGGTGGCTGTGTCTGTGGCGTGGTATTCAGAGATGGGTATGAGGACCTGGGTGTCATCTGCGTAGTTAGTGTAGATGACACCCATTTCATCGAGGTGGTCAAAAAGTGGCTTTGTGAATATATTATACAAGGTGGGGGCCACACAAGAACCTTGTGGCACTCCACAGGTGACTGGGGAGGAGTGAGCTTTGGCTCCAACCTCTTTTCCATGCATGTTCAACCATTGGGAATGTGATAAATTGTCTGTGTCTTTGTAGAGATTAGCAATTTGGCTGTGATGTGGGGTTGACCAATGTTTCGGGGACATCCATGGCAGCAAGCTCAGCATTATGTGAAGTGTAATAATCAGTGATGTTCAAAGCCATATTGGGCTCGTGATTCCCATGTAAAATAACTCAGTCTCTATTTTGAAACCAATGAAGATAGCCAATTAGCTTTTTTGTTGGGAGGTCCTCCATTGACAGTCACAAAGTAATGTACATTTAAGTTACGCAACTTTTCCAGCCTGAATTTCTTTCTTTTGTTGGGGTAGTCCTTATAATTGCTATACATATTCCATTCAGTCAATTGGCAGTCAACTGGAAATTATACACATTCCTTCCTAATATTAACTTACAAATCTATGTGCCCCCTAAAAGACTTGGCACCTCAAACGAGGATGGTTTTATAATAAGAAAATTGCTTGTGTTCCTAACTACCTAAGCAATAATATGTACTGCATGGACGTCAACCTGATCAGTTACCCTTTGATCCAAGAAGCTCCCCATATTAACCGAATCATTATCTTGAAAAGTATTCAGGTTCCTAAAAGTGTAGCACAATATATTTGTCCCTTATTTACACTGTACAGCTGCAATGGGTCTGTGATGCCCCCACCTGTGAGATCCTCTCACCTCAATTATGTACATTATACCAAAACCCCTACTGTGCCAAATTATTTTCCAGAATCATAATGATAAGTATGTAGTCTCTCACATTCATTGTGATACTGTACAATTTCAACAACTCTTTTGCGAATAAGTTCTAACTCATTTCCCAGTACACAAGCAATGGAAAAAGTAATGGAAAAAGTGAATGTCACCCTTTCCTGTGATGCACACCCAGAGCACCTGATTGGCCAAAGGCCATATTCTCCTTCCCATTGACCACCATGTTGAGAAGCGCAAAATGTGCCATGTGCCTTTCCCCAATGACCGTGAGGGCCATTCCCCAGTGAAGCAGGACGACTCCTTCTCCCTATTGGTGCCCTTTCCTGTGTCATACACCTTGAGCACCTGATTGGCCAAAGGCCATAGTCCCATTTCCATTGGCCAGCATGCTGAAAAGTGCAGAATGTGGCACGTGCCTTTCTCCAAGTACCACGAGGGCCATGCCCCAGTAAAGCAGGAGGAGTCCTTCATCCTATTGGCGCACCTTCGTGTGACGCACACCCTGAGCACCACCTGATAGGAACATTGCTACAGTCCCATTTCCATAGGCCAGCATGGTGAGAAGTGCTGAATGTGGCATGTGCGGGTCCCAAGTACATCGAGGGCCGGCCCTGAGTGAAGCAGGAGTCCCTCTTCCTATTGCCACATACCCTAAGCATCTGATTGGACAATCCCAACAGTTCCATTTCCGTGGCCGCCACCCGCAAAATCTACAGATGTGGCATTCGTGCTACATGTGGACATGGGGGAATAACTTGCGACCAGGGTAGGGGGAGTTCATGGTAAGGGGTGGCTCTTGAAAGAGACTGATTTTTTTAGAGGCTTCTACAAAAACACCTTTGTTTCGGTTTTTATTAGCTTTTGTGTTTTCTTGTACTCACATTAGTACAGTAAACTCTTCACCACATCCTGAAGATGAGCAAACAAAACTGCATACCAATGGGTGACAAAAAAATGCCATTTTCTTGGGGGGGAGGTGGCGGGGTAAACAATATCAAACTGGGTAGGGGATTCGGTGTTCCATCGTAGAGGTATAAAGGTTTTTTGTTTTCCTTTTTTTGACGTGTGTGCAAGCAACTTTTTTGAATTTTCTCTTTATATGCGTTTCTGTTTGCCTTTCCTCACATTTTTACCACATTCTGTTCAATGCTTCTTGCACAGTGTAAAAGAAAACGGAATTGCCAATGGTGCTCAAATAAATGCCATTTCTACGGAACCACTGCATATTGTGTGACCTCCTGAGCTCATAGTGGGTGGAGAACATGCCAGCAGTCTGCATAAATTCACGCATAATTCTGTTTATAGCACACCTTCCGACCTCTGGCAGGGGACGAATTACACTGTCATGGACCTATCCTCCTCTTGGTGTTATGCATGAGAAAGTGACATTGGCAGTAGGAAAAATATGCATCACTGCGGTCAGCAACCTCTTCAGGTGACGGATTAATCATCCACACGACATGTAATCCAAATGTAGACTTCCATAGTGCACCATGACAAAGTCAATGTTCGTGACAGACGCCACATATCTGCAAAGGCGAACCATCCCACCAAAACTGCAGTCACCCTGACAGGCCCACAAAGCGTCCACTCCTTCGAATCCGAAATTACCAGCAACGTCTCTTTGCACACAACACCTGTACAGATGGCGCACAAAGGTATCACCGACGATAAGCACTGTGACCGACGATAAGCACTGTGCGTCTCTCCATCTCTACCACCCTCACGACACAATATTGGGACGTAATGGTACCGCCCCTTCCAGTGAACCACACCCTAAACTCCTAATTGCCTATTTCTCTCAATTCCATTTCCCTTTCCACCCTGTTCATAATGGCAGGATGTGGCATGTGTGCTAACCAATCTACAGTGAGAGCCACGGCCCAGTAAAGCACAAACAATACTTCTTCCCTTTGCACAGTCATTTTTGCAGCACTCCCCCATTGGGTGCTGTCAAATTTTCAAACACGCATCCACAATCACATACAAAACCTCTGCGTTGCACCCTGTCATTTGTATACACCACTCCATATTCTCTGTTAAACACTCTCAGTACACATTCTGTTTGATTGCAAAGCCCCTCCACCAGAAACATCTGCTAAAAAATGCATGATTGCAGCATCCAGAAAGATACTAATACACACCCATCGCACCCTTGGCCATGCACACAACAGTGCGGCCCTTTCCACACCCACCACAACACTATACATCCAAGCAAGCGACCATGTGAGCACCTAACATTATGCACAAATGTAACATACGTTGCGGCACTTCTACCCAACCCCCCGACACCCATTCACGAAAATGTGTCACACTTAGTAGAATCCACAAACATACCACTGCCTGCACCACCCGTACGCACTGCCATTCACAAAGTATTGTGTCACTGGCAATCTATGCACAACAGCTTCACAACATTGGACCTACTTCAATAATTCTGCAAACAGCAGAGTAACCAACCACATATAAACTGCAATTCAATCATACCCACTTCCATACTCACATTACATACACACTGCACCCTGGGGCCACACTACACAACTTCTCACTGTACCATCTCCTGCAACACACCAAATACTGTAACATGTTGCAACTATCACCACAACCATAGAACGCACAATACACACATTTCAACTTACTTTTGGTGCTTTAGCACGTCGACAATATGCTCCACATCCATTCTCCAAAGATCACCACCCTGTGCCTCATGCACTGTCAAACCTGCATTGCTCCAGTGGGTGTGCTCCTTGCACACATTCCCTGCACCGTAATGCAACTGTGCATGTCAGCATATCACCAACTACCACTATGTGCATATGCACCACTGGCACCAGCACTCCTAACCAACCTCCACACCACAATGGACATGCACAGTGTTACATGCAACAATTATCATAATGTTTAAACACTACACGGTCTCTGGCACCCCTATGCCCTTTAATTCTTGCTCCAATATTACTGCTAACGTTAGAAAGCACTAAGATATGCAATTACATTTGAAGGTCTCTATCGAGTGTGGTGAGTCAGAGGTATACACCATCATCATTATGGAGGGGGGCTGAGTCACAGGAGACTGAGATAGCTAACCACTACCCAACAAGGGCCTCAGAGAGGGAAAGGAACATATTCCCTGGGTTTAAAATCCCCTCAGGGACAGAATCTACACCCATTTCCACGAAAGAGAGACCCATATCCAGAATAGCCAACGGGACTGCATGTTCCAGTATGCAGAAGTCTCAAAGCCTATGGTGCAGATCATCAAAGCTCAGGAAACGTATCTGAAGAAATGTGCCCACACGTTTAACTGAGCAGAGCAAAACATCTTGTTCACCCAGATTGTCAACATGTGTTCACTTCACTGGCACACAAAGGAAGATATCCAAAGGTCTTGAATGCCACAGAGCCAGAGTAAAATGTCACATTCCAAATACACTGTTGCAAACACATTTAAGGGCTCTGCCACAGCCAGCAAGGGGACATTGACACAAGAAGGTTCCGCTGCCATTAGTAACCATTGAGGGATTGGAAACAATGAATCAATGAAGAGGATACGTGAGTGCTTAACACCAAAGTCCCAATCAGAACAGGGGACCTTGAGAGTTCATGGTATTGGTAAATCAGAAGTGTGAGTACTGCCAAACACATGAAAGCCGTGGAGATCTGCTTATCAGGAAGAGCTGGAGGATACATGCACTCAGACCCTAAGTGAGGTAGAAATTACCAACTGGGAGAAGGTTTGTTTATTGTTGGATATGCTGATAAAAAGGAATTGCATCTGTGGGCTAGCTGGATAAAGTCCTAATGGAGGTGCCTGTTCGGAGTCTGAGTTCAGAGGGAGAAAACTGTACCTCAGTTGTCTGAAGAGACAGACAGTGGAGAAAGTCTGAAGAGAAAATCGGTCCCTAGTGGAAGCAAGGCCTGTTGGAAGTATGGTAATAAGGTGTCAGGAGAGGACAGGGGCTTCTGAGAAAAGACTGGTGAGGAAGAACCACAAACTGTAGTAATCATTAGTGACCATTGGGAGGTGGTTGGAAATAATGAGTCAATGAAGAGGATAAGTAAATGCTTAATACCAAAGTCCCAATCAGAACAGAGGACTTTGAGAGGTCATGGGGTTGGTAAATCAGAAGTGGACATAGACGACAGCCAACACCCTTATAAGTATAAAAGGGGCTGCACACAGCCATTTTGTGTCGTGGAACTGGGGGAGGGATGTGCCTAATAATTTAGCATCTATATAGCTCTACGAACACTCAGGCATCTGAGCGCTGCTTATTTATCGACCTCAGAAGGAGGAAAGGCTGAGTTTGGCCCTGCTGGGATTTGAACCTTCATTGGCAGGCTCTGGATAGATGTCAAAGCGAGCGTTCTACTTGCAGTGCTATCTGACCACTAGTCCCTGCATAGAAGGGAGAGTACTGCCAAACACGTGAAAGCCCTGGAGATCTGCTTACCAGGAAGTGCTGGAGGATACAGACGCTACAACCCTACGTGAGGTGGTCATTCCCAACTGAGAGGTTTGTTTATTGTTGGATATGCTGATAAAAAGGCTTTTGTATCTGTGGGCTAGCTGGAT
Source organism: Ambystoma mexicanum (assembly GCF_040938575.1). Classification (NCBI taxonomy): domain Eukaryota; kingdom Metazoa; phylum Chordata; class Amphibia; order Caudata; family Ambystomatidae; genus Ambystoma; species Ambystoma mexicanum. The sequence continues at coordinate 1,167,712,975 of NC_090931.1, read as the reverse complement.
AAAGTCCTAGTGGAGGTGCCTGCTCGGGGTCTGAGTTCAGTGGGAGAAAACTGTACCTCAGTTGTCTGAAGAGAAGTACACTGGAGAAAGTCTGAAGAGAAAATTGGTCACTAGTGGAAGCAAGGCCTGTTGGAAGTATGGGAATAAGGTGCCAGGAGAGGGCAGGGGCTTCTGAGAAAAGACTGGTGAGGAAGAACCACAAACTGGAGGAATAATTAAACAACTGAGAAGCCAACAGGCATGACAGTGGATTGCATTTAGACATAAAGTCTGAGAAATGTATTCCAGATTCCCTTAGATGACATATATTCCCTTGTATGTCTCACTTTTTCCTTGGAATATGAAAACTACTCGTCAACTTGGACAAGTCTCGACATCACTTCCTCCCTTTTTCATTTCTCAGAATGTTTACTTTGTTTACTTTGAGGTTCTTCCTCATTATTTTTTTAACAATGTTTAGTTAAACTTCGAACAGTTACCATGACAATCCTTTCATGCACTTCTTCCCAAAACGTCTCCACTGTCTGGAATTGTATATCTCCAAGATATATTAAGTTCCTACAAGTAAGGCCATCGTGTTTGAGAGCAATTATGTACAGCATCATACTTTTTGTTTTGAGTATGATACTGTAGATGGAGACTTGTGTGGAAGACTCATGTTTTCAATATTGCACAGTTGGCTCTTGCTATAGCCACATCCATTTCTGTTTATTCGTCTGTTCTGTTCTTTGCAACAAACAAAACCCAACTATGTGTGTCTGTTCAATAACGTCTACATTGTTGCTGCTAGAGAGGAAATGCTCTCTGTGAACACATGAGCACGTACATCTAACATGCTTGTCAGTTTGTTTTTAACTAGATTTTCTCATAGTCCTGTGTACTCTGGCAGTTTACATCTCGCAAGCCATTGGCTTTTTTGCAGCCTTTTTAATGAAAGCACACTCTCCTTTTCCATCAGGTGCTTGATGCTAGACAATACAGAGATATTCCAATTATTCTGGTTAACACCCAGACTTTGCAAAGGTGCTGATGAGCTATCCCAGAATCCGGCGTGTACATAGTGCTCCATTTTGAGCTCTTGGCATGTATCGCATTACTGCAAGTAACAAAACTGTGTTATGGACAATTATGAACTTCTCAAACATCACTGCTCACCGCTTTCAAACTTGCTACTTGTAGAGGAGGTCGTAATGGCCAGCCTAATTATAAAGAAAAGTGGAGACGAGAAGGTCATTTATTAGGTTTTCTGCTAGATGTGATTCTATTTGTCAGCTAAACATAAAAAAATGAAGATACAAATACATTTTTATTGCAATGTGATAGATGTGGTACAAATTGCACGCTTGCAGGAAAACGTGATTTGAGAGAAAGACATTCAGATTAGATGGTAGTATATTTAGCCCTGTTCTCCAGCTTAACCCTAAAGAGAACTGAAAAAGAGAAATGTATAAAAATCGTGTGTTGGATTTTGTGGTTCAAGACTTGAACACATGTTTACACGAAGTGAAAACAGTTAAGGATACATGTAGGCAATATGTGTTGACATTGCCAGCATAGGTCCAAGGGAAGTACAAGTCAATCATGCTCTGTGCTCGTAGCTATCATACTCTTGCCAGTCCAAGACCACGAGAAATTAAGTAAGCCATTCATGTGCATGTTTTTAAATGTGGTTCAAGGTGTCATCACAAGGCTAAAAGAACTCATCGTTTATGTTGCATGCTAGCGGATATGTTTTAATGTCTCATGTCCAACGTAATTGAAAACGTATTGTATGGTGTCTACTGATAGGTATGGTTTAAAGTACCAGCTTAAATTCACAGTAACTGAAGCAATAATTAGCGGTACATGATTGTGCATGTGATTCTAAGACTAAATAAGTCAGAAACAAGTGTTTTATGTTCAGTGCAGGCACGGCATGCATGGGCAGGTTCTAAAGAAAACCAAAGAAAGTCCTTCATATTACTTACCGATAAATAAGACTGTATGTAGCCGGCCTTAAAATCAGGGAAAACCGACAATTATGAGAGGCATAGACTATGCATGATGGAAATGGTTGGTTGGTCTAAGAAGTAGCACATTCGATTGACAAATACTTCGTGTATCCAAAGTGTTTCATTGTCTATCAAATCCTACCATGGTGGTCTTCTATATCAAAGACAATGTTCTTCTGTGTAATGGTATAAGTGAGGGCATTTGTTTCAAAGATGCTATTTATAGATATGGTTGGGTCGGGAATCAGGTGGTTTGGACATCCAATCCAATGCATGGCTTTGAGCTGTCTCAATGGTTTTCACCCACAATGTTCTTTGGAATTTTGACATCTAAATTCTGCGTGACAGTATATCATTTTTGAGCATGCAGCACTGCTTGCTGTGCTCATTGTTTGTGTAAGCTTCAAGATCTCATAACCATGCTCCATCGTGCAGAACCTCTTGTTACAATGTTTTCTGTATTGACTTGAGAAAAAATGAACATGAGAGTCCAGCGATGGATGACTTTTTATCACACTCCTTTTCTGCTTTGCCTTAATGGATGTCCCACACCAACACACTTGGTTACTCTTTGTTTCTGTATTGGCTATACAAACCTTGAACATCAGATTGTCTCATGCAATTCTTCTTACAACTTGTTGATCACCTGTATTGTTGTCCCTCATCATCAGGATTGTCTGCTGCTGCCTGTTTTTGAGGTACTTTGAATTTCACAAGTAACCCATCTGCCCTCTAGTGGCTACTAGTTTACCTCGGGCGTACATAGGCATCTCTTGCTCACCGTTATATGAATTCATTTTGTTTTCTGACTGACTTCGTTAAAACAGCAAATGAGAAGATGCTTCTGGGTAGCATGGATGAGGGGAAAGCCTCGACCAACAAGTCCTATTTGTAGTTGATTAGGCAAAAAAAAACAATGCTTTAAGTCTTCAATATGATTTACTTATTTCCAAATGTATCTTTTTATTTCGGGTGTTAATACACTTTTGTGCTATGCTCTGCAAGTCATTCCAGTTGTTGCATGTCCATAGCCAAAGGCATCAGATATAATGAAGTGGTAAGGTTACAAGAATGACTACTATCCTTGTGATTCAGGGCAGCATTTGGAAAACAATTCTTATTCAGTACAACAACCTGATAACAGGTGTTGCTATATAAATTACACAAAGAGCATTTTCATTAACAAAATGATCAACACCTCATGATCTAGGTACACTTTTGTTTGATAAAATATGCATGAACATTTTAATCATGAATTTCTATTAACTCATTTTAAAGTGAGATCTAATTCACATCATATAAGCATCACACATTGTGGAACAGCTTGGTACTGCTCACAGCTTTTTCCCAGGGGATTCTCCGCTGGAAAAGGAAAGGTAGCAGGAAAGTGGATAAACGTGAACTGCAAAAAGCAGGCAAGGATGCTCATGAGTTACATGTACGTGATGTCAATCACACTCATTATGCCTTTAATGCCGTTAATGGACCTGCCTGCTTTTACAAAATGCATATTTTATTCAAATATAAGTGTCTTAAAGAAAATCTTATGATCAATATCATATCTATTTGACATTTACAAATAAACGTTCAGTTAATGAGACGTGCATAAGAGGTATTGTGCATTTACCTTTCTCTTAATCCAAGTAGGCATTAATTATTTCACATTTTATTCTGCACAGTAGACTAATTCATGCTTATGAGGACAATGCTACATAGCATCTCTCCCAGAACCACCATAAATCAGTCAAATGTTGATGTCATGTCCAAATTAGTTTCTGTTTCATTATCCAACCATGACATACATTATATATGACAGGACCTGCAGTAGCGGGCCTGTAGTTAAAGTTAAGTTGGTCAACCCATAGATAGAGCACTTTTTGAGTGGCTTATAACTTCACCCTCCCTGGACGAATCTTCATGGAACTTTGAAAAAAAAAATGTATATGGCCCCATCAGATTGTTTTTGCGAAGTTTTATGCAGGGGGTTCCCAAAACATGTGTTTTTCCCCATAGACACAATTTAAAAGAAATTAGCTCATGCATACAGCACAAACTGCTGGATGGATTTTCACCAAATCTGCAGCAGGAGCAGTGGCTTGTTCCCGAAAGAGTGATTTGGTAAATTTGGTGTAAATCCATTGAGTTGTTTTTTTTAAAAATAACCAAAAAGTAGGTAACACAAAAATGTGTAATATCTGGGTTCAGTCTGTGGACTCACTTCCGTGTTCGGTCCATGGATGGCCCTTTGATTGGCCCAGAGTCCGGCGTTAGGTCCACAGAGATTTGGACACGCTCGCTGATTGGATGGTGAAAAGCGTGAGGTGCGTCATATTTTTGGAAATGCCCATCATGTTGGATCCATGGACAGCGTGCTGGGGGAAAAGTCTGGAATACACATTTTGGGCTATTTGGTGGTGAAGAGAGGGTCTGGAAAGTGTGGGGGAGTGGGGAAAAGATGATATGGGGCTGTTTCGGTAAGTGGAAAAAGGTTGGGCAGGTGTCGTAGCAGTCCTCTTAAATTGTGGTAGTATTCAGACAGTGCTGTGAACAGAAGGCTTGTGGAACACATTTAGAGTTATTTATTTATTTATTTGCATTTTTTAAGAGCTCACACCGCCCAGGGGCATCAAGGCGCTGTTCCAGGACTATTTTCTTGGTTGTGTATTTATAACGCGCTTAATACCCAGAGGTTTCTAAGTGCAGACCCGGGGATCGAACCTGTGTTGCTTTGTGTGTCTTGTTTCCAAGTCGAGCACATTGCCGCTGAGCTGTCCTCCCCATATTTGGTAGGTGAACAAGGTTTTGGAAAGGGTAGGGGAGTGGAATAAAGATGATATGGAGATGTTTCAATAGGTTTGATTGCAGGTGGTTAGTGTGAGTTTTATTAGTTGATGGTGTGTGGTACTTAGTTGTTATGTAGTTAATTGTATTGTGGTGGTTGAAGCCAGTGGCCAGATTCTGGTGGGAATGGCTGCAGGCCATGGCCCCAAGAAAATGTCCACTGGCCACAACCACCACAATAGTAAAATGTGTTGGATAAAACAGTAAGATTTGTTAAGCAGTTTACATGTTGTAGTTGCATACAATTTTTTGTAGACCCTCATAAACAGTACATTCTAAGTACTATGTTTGGAACAAAATTAGTGTATGACACACTGCTTTAAATAATTAAATTAAATAATCATTGGGTCATTGGGGAAAAAATCTATACTGGATTCAAAAAACCCAATTACAGTTATGTGAGAGTAAGGGTGATAGTATGTTGATTTGAAGTATGTTGTGATTAAGGGAATAATTGAAGCACTTAAATACCTGTTGGTGTAGTCTAATGACATTAGAGGTTAGAAGATGTTTTATCTTATAAGAATTGAGATGGTGTATTTGAAGTGCTTTGGAATGAAGGGTATTTTTCAAGTAGTTAGATACCTGTTGGCGTATTCTAACTAGATTGACTTTGAAAAGTACTATTATGGTATTATGGATGTAGTTAGATATCTGTGGCATATTGTAATTGTTAATTAGTGACTAAATTTGGGTTGAAGGAATATTAACCCCTTAAGTTTAAGTGCCAAGGATGAGTATGCTCGTCCTTTTTGTATAGACTTGCATAATAGCTTGGCACTGTAGACATTTGTTAAATTTGCTGATAACCTATGTTTTGGAGTAACAAATGTATCGTTAAATTGAAACCAACCACTTATTTTTTTTACATATGCAGTTTAGTGCCCTGAAGTGGTTGTAGCACGAGTGTGGTATACTATACCTACTGTTCTGAAGGATTTCTTTCCAAGAGATACTTGGCTGTGTGCAGTGCTCCAGATAACAATTTGAGGTGGGAGTATTTTACTCCCTGTTTTTAAACTTTGAGAGTAAATGTGATTTTAAGAGAGTAAAAATGACTTTTCTCCTTTGCAAGAGTAAAATGTATGTGACATCCAGCAACGCATGCACAAACTGTATGGAAATCCTTACCGTACGGCAGCGTTCTGCATTGTGACAGAATACACCTTTTATTATTTCTCTAAGGTCTGGCCATTTGATCTCTCCTGTATATATTTAAATGTTGAAATCACAAAAACCTAGCCGGCTTCAGAGAAATACATTCAGTTTCAGAGGTAGCTTGCAATTACATCCATGTAGATAAAAATCAAAAGAAGCCTTCTGGTTTCTATCAAGTAACCTGATCTTTGCAATGCCCTCTGCTCTAAACCTGAGTGTAAATGTACGCAGGAAAATAATTAAGCTGTCGTATTTGCAAGATTTTCATACGTAAAAAGCCCTAGTACGCACCTTATCTGGAGGCCTGGCTGTGTGTGAAACCTGTAAGTTTACAGTTATTTTTGGTACCATGTGCATTGTACCTTGAAGCATTAGTATGACATATTGGCCATGTGAGTTTATGTGTATGGTGGAATGATTGTGTGAATTGGAAAATGGGTACACTGTGCAATGATTTGCATTCTGCAGAAGCTGATGAAATGGAATTAATTCAGAATTTGGTATGGATACATATACAAAACTTTCTTTAGTGATGTGCTGTTGAGAAACATGCTTGCATATAGTGGATTTATGTTTGCATATGTATGAAATCTGGAAGCTTACATTTCCAGGGATGTTTTTGGTTTCCAGTACTTGTAGCGAGCACGTTCGGAATTCTTGTCGATCTTCCTGTGTGTTTGTTGTACATTTTATCATTCCTGTAGAGTATTCCAGTTGTTGCTTTATACCTGAGACACTGTAAGCGTTGTCAGGATTATTTGTGGCAATTCTATGAAGGACAAGCATTTGCAAACATAAATGGTGTTAGTCGTTTTAGTACATGTTTTGAACAATTGGTGACAATTGAAAGAGAAGATTCATTGTTACATTAGCATAACAGTTTACTCCATTTGTGTTACTGAATTTAAATGGATCAGAGGTTTCTGTTTGTGGATTGCAGTTCTGTTTGTGGATCGCAAAACAAACATACTGTCAATATGTTGTATGAAAAGGTACTTCATAGATTAAAACAATGCTGTACATTTTACAAGTGAGTGCAAATAAAAAAATGCAATTATTGCCTTCATTCCAGTAATTTATGTCTGCATCTGTTACACGGGTGGTGCAGGTTTGTGACATAGCACACGTTTACATGGTGGATTCATGGATGACTGGGATTTTGCATTGAAAGAGTAATACCTGCCTGTGTGGATCGAGCCATTCATGATGAATTCCCCATTGACAGTGGACAATACCGTGGATTGATGCGGCCAGTATGTGAACCTAAGCAGTATAACGTGTAGTGTAATTGATATCCACCTTACCAAACTAAATACAAATATTTAAAATAATTCAAGCTAAACAGTTGTGAGAAAGTTTTGTAAGTGCACTACACATCCAAACATATATGAGTATTGTTACTTATTGCTGCGCAATAACACATGCATTGGCCTATGGCACTCGCCTCACCCTCATATCCCCCCCTCCAGTATCAATGGCAATTGATACCTGTGAGTGTGTGCTCGCAAGGGAGCTGAGTGGATGGATACGTTCAAGGTGCCAAACACCATAACAACCTCAAAACTTCTTCGGAACTATTAGGTGATGTTAATTTGGGTTTCAACGACCCTCTGGATAAACATGCCACATCCACTGCCAACATCCTAACCGAACTTGGCCTGACACAAAAAATTAACGTACCTGTGCACAACAAAGGGAGAACCATAGACTGAGTAGCTGACTACAACTGCACTGCTAATGTCACCTCTATCTCCCCCCAACTCTGGATGGGCCACTCCCTCCTGTCCTTTGCAATTACCACTACCAGACCTCTACCTCCAGTCACTCCAATGGCCCAACTCAGCTCAACTAGGAACACAAAGAACATTACAGTAGACAAACTTATTCCGGCTATCCTCCCTACCCTGAATTCTCTTGCAGATAGTTTAGACCCAGGAACGCTTGTCGACGAGTACAACAAAATCATGCTAACTTCGCTTGATATTATCGCCCCAACGAAACTCAGACGAAACAAGCCCAAAATCCATCTGAACAAGTGGTTCATCCCTCATTTAAAAAATGTATTACAAAATAAAAGGAAATGCAAAACCGCCTGGAGATCACTCCCCTCAGAAGCTAATAGAAATAAATTGACTCAGATCTCATCCCAATACAAAAAATAAATATGCCTAGCCAAACTTGAATCTTCCAACATCCGCGTCTCCCAAGCGAACTCTAGTATGAAGGAACTATTCAAGATTCTAAAAGAATTAGAGACCCCCAACCCTACACCCGATACCTGTACTAAAGACAAAACCTGGTGTGCAGACATACAACAGGCATTGGCCAATAAAATGAACACCTGCCAAAATAAAATTGTCCCTAAATAATTATCCCTCAACTCCCTACCACCACCTAAAAACATGACTTCTGACATCCCTCCCAAAAACACTACATCTGGCACCTTGCCATCCAGATTCAACTTCACTAAAACTTCCATCCTTGAGGTAGAAAAAGTTATTCTCTCACTTAAGCCTTCTAACTGCCAGGGCGACCTCTGTCCAGCCCAGCTTATCAAGGATGCAGCGAGGGACCTTGCCCCTATTATCTCCAAACTCATCAACGCCTTGTGCACATCTGGCACCATCCCCACCAACCTTAAACAATCGTGGGTGCTCCCACTGCTAAACCCTTGACCCACTCATACCAACTAATTACGTCCCATTATGACAGTACCCTTTCTTTTAAAAATACCAGACAAGGTCGCATAGCTTCAAATCCAGAAATACTTCTAACTACACCATCTTCTAGGAGCCAGACAATCAGGCTTCTGCCCCCAACATGGAACTGAGACCGCCCTCATTGACCTCAAGGCCCAGGTTGACAAGTTAAGAGACAAAGGGAAATCAGCCCTCTTTCTCCTCCTCGACTTCTCGGCTGCATTCGACCTTGTGGACCACAGGGTCCTATGCAGTCATCTAGATTCAGCCGCGCATTTCTCCAACAAGGCCATAACTTGGATCGAGTCCTTTTTAAGTGACAGGAGTATGATGGTCTTCTCCCCTTCAGCAGTGGCAGACCCTATTCCCATCACTTGTGTGGTGCCACAGGGTTCTCGCGTCCCCCCCAAACTGTATACCATATTCACCAAGCCCCTCTTCAATGATCTGGACCTTCTTGGTATCACCTACACTAATTATGCAGATGATACTCAGATTCTCCTTCCACTTTCTGGGGATTACGCTGAGGATTTGGCCTTGGTGAATAGAGTTTACCTCATCATCCAGGCATGGATGGCAACTCACGGTCTATGCCTGAATGATGATAAAACAGATTTCATCATCCTGGGAACCCCTGCAAATCTTAAAAAAATAGTCCAGGACTACTCTGCCTTCATAATTGATGGCAAGCTAATTAAAGTGGCAAGTGAGGTAAAAACCCTTGTCTTTTACCTCAACTCCACCTTGTCCTTTACTAAACAAGTGAATGCCATGGCTTCTGCCACTGCTTGCACTTGTGAGCTTATTAGAAATGGTTGACTCTTTGTTTCATACCACAGCTGCACTATCCTGGCCAGAGCACTCATTCTCTACAGGCTAGATTATTGTAATGCCCTCTACATTGGATCCAATAAATCGATCATCCAAAGAATCCAAATTCTTCTAAATAATGCCCTTATAGCGGCCTTTGGCGTGGCTAGAAGAACTCATATATCTGAGATTCGACGTCAAAATAACTGGCTCTCGACCTACAACAAAATATAGTTAAACATTGCTTTGCTTACAAATAAAGCCCTGAATAACAAAGCTCCCAGCTATCTCACTGAGAGATTCCACAGAAGACATTCCATGAGACCTTTAATTGTCAACACTAATTGCCTCACCATTCCCAGATTTAAGCTCTCAAAGGTAGGAGGCAGTAGCTTCCCGGTCAACGGGGCCCAGTTATGGAATGCCCTGCCACCTTCACTCAGAGAAGCTCAATTCTACTTCACTTTCAGACATAATTACATTATCCTGCTCAAGTCAACTGATCACTGATTATTAAGGCCCAGCTTCCTGCCTACTCTCCAGACTGACCACCCTATGATACCCCCACATAGCATGTTTGAATATCCTGTGCTCTTCCATATATTTATGATTCATACGCATTCATGTTCCCTTATTATAGCCTGTGCTCATCATCCATGTATTGATTGAGTCTTACTCATTTCTTGTACCTGTATCATCGCTCCATCCCTGTTTTGACATGTCTAACTAATTCCTGTAAGTCAAGCTGTGTATTATCTTGTAACCTTTGTGCCCTGATACCCTCGGGTCTGGCGTGCATTACAAATGAATAAACAAACAAACAAACAAACAAACAAACAAACAAACAAACAAACAAACAAACAAACAAACAAACAAACAAACTAACAAACAAACAAACAAACAAACTAACCATGTGCACCTCAAAGGCATCTTAAGCACTGTGATTATTGTCTGCACTGCCACTGCAGTCCCAGTGTCTCCAGACTCCCCTCTGAAGCACCATTTCCTGCAATGAACATATGTATGTGTCCATTGAACATTGCGCCGGGCCTATCGTGCTCACCCCATTCTCAACCCCCTCATTTTTACCTAGAAGCTCAATGTCTGTAGAGCTCTGGTACTATCTAGGCTGTACTATTGCAACAGTCTCTTCTTTAATCTACCCACTTTCTCTCTCGGCCCCCTACAGCTCATTCGAAATAAGGCTGCAAGACTTATCCTTGGCCTCAAGTCCAGGGAAAGCATATCTCACCGTGGCTTTTCAACCTTTACCTGGCACCTCTAGTGCACCTAGTCTCTACATTATTTTCTAACTTTTAGTGTTTTGTGGATGACACTCAGCTCTCTTTCAAGCTCTGTGCTGCATCGTCACCACTCTCGCTTATTCCTGACTGTGCATCTGCGATTCAGGAATGGTATACCTCCAACAATCTTATACAACAAAGAGGTAAAAGAATGTATATGTTTTAGCCTGCTCAACATGCATCAACCCTCAAAATAGGTGATAAACCTTTAGCAAAACATGCAAAAGCTTGTGAGCAGCACTCTAATTCAGGGAAGAGCACTATAGCTTCGAAATCTGAGAGGAGCACAAGTTTATATTCTGTAGCAAAATTCAACCTGCTATCAGTTGCATACATTGTCAAAAATTAGTCAATTTTATTCATAAAAATTTAAAATGCAATTCAGTTATGAAAGAAAAATACAACCAATGATTAATCAAACATTGCATAGTCATGAATATAGACTGTCAAAAGACGAGCACATAAAAGAAAAGGTGTGGAAGTAAATAATTCCTTGTACTTGGTTCTAGGTCATTTGGTCGAATCGTCGACAGGACAAATGGTCGACACCAAAAGGTTGACAGGTGAAATGGTCAAATTTAGTTTTTTTGCTTTTTCACATTTTTTTTTGGGGGGCCCCCCGCCCCCTTTTTTTTGCAAAAAACCCCTTTGTTTCCCTAAAGGAAAACCTAAAAAATATATATATAAATAAAAAAAAATTCTATGATTTGTCCTGTCGACCAAATTGTGTCGACCATTTGTCTGTCGACCATTTGACTAGACACCCTTCTACTTTACACCAAGGCTAGAAAATGGAAATGGTACAGCCTTGTCATCGAGAAAAATAAATTTCGGTTCACAATGCAAAGATTGCTATTAATCCCCTCTCACTCAAACCAATACATACCCACTCATCCCACTCATCCAAACATGTTTAATTCCTCACATACTACACATACAATAAAATCGAGGGAAATTCGTCAGGGTAACATTTTGTCTGAAAATCACGCATAATATACAACATAAATCATGCCACAACAAGTAGTGGCTTTGTTTGAAGCTTGAATGATGAGGTGTGCACCATAATTATTCAATGCAAAATCCATCCAAACTCGAATACAGCTCCAAAGTTTACTGCATCAAAAGAGAAGGTGATACTTGTTCTTGCCTGAAAGAGAAGTGGAACTTTAGTATAAATTAACCTTATGTCTATGAAATAAATTCATAATCACAATTGGTGAATCAATGGTGAGCATGCGTGGTTTTACTATTTCAACCACATATAAAGTATTCAATACTTTAACATAAGCTGGCTCAGGGCATAAAACAGCAGCAGCTGTCACACTTTCTGTACTTAGGTTAACATGTAAAAAAGAATCAACAGGATGGAACCTGTCTTTCTTTGACTGCACACTTTGCTTGTGCCTGCTTATACTTGGATCGGAACGGGGCATTCTGGTACCCGCTAGGGGATGAACTTCGAATCCCACAATGCATTACTGTTGAAATGGAAGCTGTGTGTTAGCAGCGACTCTGCTATACAAACAGTAACCCAGAGGACACTCACCCAGGAGCAGGAGAGCAATAAAATGAATAGCGAAGTAGTATTTGTCGCTTTTAATGGATGGAAGCGGTGGAGCTCACTTGTAAGCAGCAGTAAGGTTTACATTGCTGCCGGTGGATGCAACTGGCGGCTATGTTACTATTACTACCTCAAAAAGGGAAAAAAAGGAAAAAACCAAAAGGGGAAACTTATGTTGAAAACATCACAAAGGGAACCACTTCTAAAGTTATACCTGTGAAGTTAAGTGTAAACTCTATGAATACCTTAAAAACGTGCCAGATACGGCTCATAAAAAGATGGTAACACGTGTGTTCTCATAGAAAACTGTTATCGCTGCAAATCCTCTATCTTGCTGCCTACCGTGTGGAATCTAGAAGATAGACCAACAATGTCAGAACAAAATTAGATACTTATATTAGCCTAAAAAGGCCTGCACACGTTTAACGTCAATCCCCTGGAAAACTTGTAGAGCTGATGGTCAGTATACAGAAATGGAACTGGAACCCTTCAGGTCTACAGCAGATTGGTAACTTATCCAAAAAGGTGCTACACCCGGTGTTTGCAAAAAGTAAGTCGCGTATCACTAATGACAGAATGACAGACGCGTTGTCCATGATTTGCCTATAAATACAAATTGCAAAAATAAACATTGTGTTAGCACCTACACTGGCGCATTAGTGTGGATGCCATTAGTGTGCAGAAACAATTCAACAGACATCCAAATCACAGTTTACCGTCTGGGAATAGTAGTAGAGCCACAAAAAAATCAATCTCGCAGTCTCGGCTGTGTAAATCAGCGCAGGAGACTCGGGGCAACCTCTTTCCTCCTCTCGTCAACAAAGTGGCTGAAGGGGTAAGTACTGGCGTTCTAATTAAGTATCGCTATGCCACGAGTACGTCAGCTCATGTGAATAGGAAAAGGCCATTGGAGGAGGAGTCGTCTAGTTCCGTTCAAGATAGGACCATGTCGCAATACACAGAAAAATACCATAACGGGTTTATAACATCCCTGTTGACGTACAATAAACCATCAGTTGCCTCCAACAATGTGTGCCTTAATTCCAGTAAGACTGAGATCATTCTTATTGGACCCCTGCTACCCCGTTCACCCTGGCTGCCCTCCTTGGATCCTGTAACTGCACCTTCCAGTGAGGAAAAAAAACCTTGGTGTCATCTTCAACTCCACCCTCTGTTTCTGTCCTCACATTAGGGACATCTCTAAGAAGTCCCACTACCAGCTGCACCTTCTGAGAGATATTCTTCCTTTTGTCACTTTCTCACAGAAGTTCACTGTCTCAAGAGCCCTAGTTCTCTCTAGGCTGGACTATTGTATTGCTAAATCTTCCTGCCTCTACTCTTCACCCTTATCCAGAACAGGACTGCAAGACTTGTCCTTGGCCTCAAGCCAATTGATCGTATATCTCCAGTCCTGAAATCTCTACACTGGCTCCAATTAGTACCTGCGAGGATCAAGTTCAAGACCCTCTGCCTTGTTCACAAGTATTTCTGGGGACAGGGAACACACAATATGCAACTTTATCTTCCTAGGCATTTTTCTTCTTGAGCCCTCCCCTCATTCACCTGAAACTCTCTGAGGTTTAGACGCTTCTCCAGGTAGAGCGTGTGGGGGGGTAGATTTCTCTCCTCGGCTGATGCATCCCTCTGGAACAGCTTACCTGTCTCTCTCAAACTTGAGCAAGAACACCTCAGTTTATGGAAGCAATTGAAGACTTTCCTTTACACTTCTGCTTTCTCTCTCTCTCCCCTGCCGATGTTCTCATTCTGCTACACTAACTGGTTACCTGGCCGCCCACTAAACCTTATGGGGACCAGGTTCCATCATGACCAGGTTCCCAATGCACTGCCTCTGGGCCTACCAAGCACTTTTGTAAGCGATATTCAATCAACACTACAGCTAAGTCAATGCCTAGTCTGGGATGCTGAGAAAAACCCTTATTGATGTATTTTTATATCCAGTTCAGTACTCTGGATGACAACCCTTGTATAACACCCCCCTCTTAGAATCCCCCTGACCCCACTGAGCCAAGAAGTAGGTTTGTTTTGCAAATTAAAAGGTTTATTTGAGAATTTAAACAATATATATATATATCACACTTCTATAAATAATTTGATAATGGATATTACACTTGTGAATATGAGCAGTAGTCAGCAAGAGGTAACTCATAAATAGGAACAGAAGAATAAGGTGGAAAAGAATGCTTTATATGGTTCAAGGAAACGCAAGGTGGAATAAAATGCAGTACAGAAATAACTTGTGATGATTTTAGCAAAAGGTAATATGATCACTTTTTCTTTTGACAATTCACTCCCCCCCTATGCAATACAAGAAATGGAAGAAGAGCACGCAGTCTTCAAGAATCTCAACAAATCACACTTTATAATGCAATACACAGTTCCAGTTCCCCCAGCAAGCTTAGAGAAAACAGGGATGAGTTTTAAACACAGGTGAATTACTTTAATGTGGTTTGCAATGGAATTGAAAAGGTGCTAAAATTGCTTTTAATTCCCTCTAGAGGTTCAGGGTAGGTGATGGCTACTTTATATTAGTTCAGGCTCACTTTAACAATACTCTATGAATGATTAGCAGATTGCAAACGAATTTTAGCAAAGAGAAGCAAAAAGCTGCTGATTTCTACAGATGAAGAAATCGGGCCAAATCGCAAATCGCGGTAAATTTCGTGAGTGCGTGTCTCGCAATTACGGAACAAGTATAGGGAGTCGGTTCTAGGTTCGTTGGAAAGCCTAGATTCTAAGCTTTCAGATGAAAGTTAAATCTCGTTCCAAACGGTTCCAGAGATACGGATGATTTAATAAAGGTAGATTTTCGGATTTAAAGTAAAACTCAAAATGACAGATGACAGCTTGCAGCTGCAGAATTGACAGGTGACAGTTGTGCAGCTTTATAAATGACAGATGACACGATTTCTAGGAGGCTGTTCTACTTAGGTTAAAATAGTTTGGATTAGATTATTTTAACTAAGAGATTGGTTCTGCACAGTTCTGCTAGGTACTCACAATATCAATTTGAAATAGGCCTCGTCACGGTCTGGTCAGTTGGACGGGACTTCCTGCGGGTGGTTCTGAAGTCCCGGCTATCTGGGTCAGCTCGCTATCGGGGTCTGTCAAGCACCGGATCTGCTCACAACGGTCTGGTTTGTGGTTCTCTCGGGTTCCAGATACAGCACTGCTTTCTGGATACTGCTACAGGTTCTTGCAAAAATTCTTGGCAAAAATTCAAACAGCTCGCCCGGCTGTTCAATAGTTTGGTTGGTTTTGAGGCCTGCTGAAGCGGATTCAGCTGGTGGATCCAGGCCTCTCTGCTACAAATTCTGGAGTTAATTTCTGCTACAGGTTCTGGAGATTGATGGATTTGAAGTCTGGATTTCTGGATGTGAAGTCGTCGGTCAGCATGCTACGCAGCAAATGGAATTGAATGCCCCTACCTGTCCCAGCAGTCTCTTTTTATGTGTTTTAAAAAGTGGGTGGAGAGGCTAGCATCCCTAAGCCTGCCCCTCTCTTGATTTGATGGGTCAATAGATTCTTTGGTCCCTGATTTGGGAAGGGATAGTGTGTCAGAGTGATGTCATTTTTATGACCTGCAGAAATGACACTCCCCTGGTCAATGTGCACACAAATCTATTCCTGATCCAAATACATATTTCCCAGGTACACAGTTGGTTTACATCACATACACGCATCATATATTACTAAAGATAGCCCCTGTCCCGACTCTGGTGTTTCTAGGAGCTTGCATTAAAAAATGGCAACTTATTTTTGATTTTAGTGGGTTTTGCAACACTCGTTTTTCATCAAAAATTATACAAAGGTACATTTCCCTTCCACATATATCCCAGTAACTTTCCATGTCTCTAGCTTAAATATATTGTCTACAATAATCATAATTAGCGGGGTTTTGCCCCAGAACATGGTACAAATTGGAGTTTGGACTCAAATCGTGAGGGCATTTTTCAAACTAAGACTCTCAAAGTTGTACATTCCTGTCATTTGGTTACAATAAATTATCACTGTTTCTATAAAATATATATTTGTTGCAATTCAACACCCCCAAGTGGTTGGGTCCACCTCCAGGAGTCTGGGTGGCTCAGTGATCACATGTCTCTCCTTGCTGGCAGAGGGCTGTTGACAGGAAACACTCAAAATTAACATATCCCATTCAACAGAAAGAGCCTTTTGTGTGGGCTCCAGCAGGCTGCATGGAAGTCTCTCACCCAATCAATCAACAGGGTCATGTGATATCTTGCCTCCTAGTGTGGAATCTCTGAGGTGTTAAGGTTTCCCAGCCTCTTGGCCTCTGGGAACAGCAGGTGGCTAGATTTTCAATTAACTAACAAGCTTTGAAGTTCCTGCCCCTCTTGCAACTCCTAAATACAGTTTCCCTGTCAGAGTTTAGACTGCTAGCGCCACCTTGGGGAATTTGTCCGTACTGCATCCATTTTTGAGTTGTCTTGAATTACTGCATTTCAATAGAGTGGTCTTTTGCTTGATAGTATAGGACCCTTGCTTAACATTGTTTTGATGGCATCCTCACAGTAGAGTGGTGATGTGGAACCCCCCACAAGAAGGTTGTATCTTTGGAGTGGTCTTGTGCCAACTGCGCAGTTCTCCTATTCTGGCGTGAATGTGGGCAGCGATAGCTCATCCCCACATCCACCCAGTCTATTGATTTAGTTTGTTCTGGGATAGAATAATGGGCGGCGACAGCTCATCCCCACATCTACCCAGTCTATTGATTCAACATGGGTCAAAACGCTTGACACTATGGACTGTGTCTGAAAACCTACAGGGTCATGCCTATATGCACTTACTTGGAGCCAGCCACTCCAGAGTCTCTTACTGGAGGTTGCTTATTGCACTCACCCCTTCCATTCCCCTGGCACTTCACCTCTAGTTTCTCCTTGCACATACACAATCTAAATGACACAAGGCCTAGTAAGATTGTTTGTTCTGTTTCCCTTCCTTGTCTTGTTGTGACTAGAAACACCTGTGTACACGCGCATTATACATTACTTAAAATAATACATCTTTATTGTGGATAAATTCAATCAAGAACTTTACATAAACTTTCAATAAACATCAATCATCAACAATCAATCACAATTCCTTAAGATCAGGGTAAAACATGAGTCACATGAAACATAAATCTTAACACATAAATTATGTGTACATATTTATGTATAAACCAGCATCTATACTGCTGATTACATTGCATTGCATTCACATTCTATATTTTTTTTGTTGCCGTTATGAGCTCCGGGGGGAGATTTCAGGTTTTCAACATTCTCCACAAATGTACCCAAAACCCTGCCAAAGGCCCACAAGAGCAATCTAGCGATCATGTAAAGATGCAGTTTGGGTAGATTAACAGTGCAATCATTTATCGGATTAGAAGATCACAAAAATATATATATGCTAGAGCGTTAAGAAGATAAAACATGATGCAAATAGCACTCTAGCTCACACTCCTGCCGCAGTCTCTACCTCTCCTGTCCCTTCCCAGGCCCTCTGCACAGCACTGGCTTCTCATTTTATCTGTAAAACTCCAGAGATCCTGCCCTCTCTCTCCTCCTCTCCCCTTCCTTCCTCTACTCCCTGCTCTTCCTCTGGCCCTTCTGCAGCCACCTCTCATCCCTCCTTCTCTGCCTTTCCCCTGTTCTCCCCAGATGAGGTTTCTAGACAAGGCCAATCTATGAAAGTCTCGTCAAAACAGGTTCACCCCTGTTCCTCCAAAACCACCAAGGACCAAATTGACTCCCTGGCTTCTGCACTGGCTGACATCTGTAACCACTCCTTCACCACTGGAGCCTTCCCTTCCCCCTGAAACACTCCCTTGTGCCCCCCTTCTTAAGAAACCCTCTGCTAACCCTTCCTGCCTAGCTAACTATCACCCAATCTCCATCACTCCATTCCTGGGCAAACTCCTTTAAAAGCTGGCCATCTCCCTGCTCAACCTTCACTCTGAATCTGTTGGTTGCCTACATGACCATCAGTCTGGCTTCAGAGCTGCCAGAAGCATGGAAACCTCTCTCCTGAACATCTGTGAATACCTGCTCTCCAACCTTGACTCCAACAGCCCCTTTGTCCTCATCTTACTTGATCTCTCCTCTGCCTTTGACACGGTTAACCATGCCATCTTACTGAACCGTCTCTGTGACAACCTGGGGATCACTGTTCAGGCCCTGGTGTGGCTGACTTCTTTCCTCTCTGACCGACCCTCCCAGGTTAGACTTATGACCTTCCTCTCCTCTATCTTTATCTCCACCTGTGGTGTTTCCTGGGGGTCTAACCTCTCTCCCTGGCTGTTCAACCAATACCTGGCACTTCGTTCCCACTGCATTGCTGCGCTCTGCCCCAACTTCCAGTGCTATGCGGATGACACTCAGCTCATTTTCAGACTACCCTCAGCTACCTCTTCTTCCTCTCTCATCTCTGACTGTCTCTCTGCTAGCCACGAGTGGTGCGCAGCCAATGCCCTCTACCTTAATGCCAGTAAGACCGAGATTCTCCTCATCGGAACACCCGCTCCCTCCTTTCTTGTCACTCTCTGGCTGGCCCTCTTCCTGCTCCCACCTGTGAGGCTAAAAACCTAGGGATCATCTTCGACTCCACACTCTCCTTCGCTCCTCACATCTGTGACATCTCTAAGAAGTCACACTACCAGCTGCACCTCTTTAGAGGTATTCTTCCTTTCCTCTCCTTCCCCCAGATGCTCACTGTCTCCAGAGCTCTGGTTCTCTCAAGGCTGGACTATTGCAACAGCCTCTTTCTAAATCTGCCTGCTACTACTCTCTACCCTCTGCAGCTCATCCAGAACATGGCTGCAAGTCTTGTCCTTGGCCTCAATCCCAGGGATCGTATCTCTCTACGACTGAAATCTCGGCACTGGCTCCTAGTGGCTGCAAGGATCAAGTTCAAAATACTCTACATTGTCCACAACTCTATCTTCCTAAATACGTTCCTTCTTGAGCTCTTCGCTCAGCCACCTCCAACTCCCTCAGGGTCAGTCGCTTCTATAAGCAACGAGTTGGTGGTAGATCTCTTTCTTCGGTGGGGGGCTCCCTATGGAACAGCCTCCCTGCCTCTCTAAAACTTGAGGATAATCATCTCTGGTTCTGGAAGCACCTAAAAACCTTTATATGTGCTTCTGCTTTTTCTCCTCCTCTCCCCTCTGACACTATGGACTGTATCTGAAAACCTACAGGGTCATGCCTATATGCACTTACTTGGAGCCAGCCACTCCAGAGTCTCTTACTGGAGGTTGCTTATTGCACTCACCCCTTCCATTCCCCTGGCACTTCACCTCTAGTTTCTCCTTGCACATACACAATCTAAATGACACAAGGCCTAGTAAGATTGTTTGTTCTGTTTCCCTTCCTTGTCTTGTTGTGACTAGAAACACCTGTGTACAGGCGCATTATACATTACTTAAAATAATACATCTTTATTGTGGATAAATTCAATCAAGAACTTTACATAAACTTTCAATAAACATCAATCATCAACAATCAATCACAATTCCTTAAGATCAGGGTAAAACATGAGTCACATGAAACATAAATCTTAACACATAAATTATGTGTACATATTTATGTATAAACCAGCATCTATACTGCTGATTACATTGCATTGCATTCACATTCTATATTTTTTTTGTTGCCGTTATGAGCTCCGGGGGGAGATTTCAGGTTTTCAACATTCTCCACAAATGTACCCAAAACCCTGCCAAAGGCCCACAAGAGCAATCTAGCGATCATGTAAAGATGCAGTTTGGGTGGATTAACAGTGCAATCATTTATCGGATTAGAAGATCACAAAAATATATATATGCTAGAGCGTTAAGAAGATAAAACATGATGCAAATAGCACTCTAGCTCACCCTCCTGCCGCAGTCTCTACCTCTCCTGTCCCTTCCCAGGCCCTCTGCACAGCACTGGCTTCTCATTTTATCTGTAAAACTCCAGAGATCCTGTCATCTCTCTCCTCCTCTCCCCTTCCTTCCTCTACTCCCTGCTCTTCCTCTGGCCCTTCTGCAGCCACCTCTCATCCCTCCTTCTCTGCCTTTCCCCTGTTCTCCCCAGATGAGGTTTCTAGACAAGGCCAATCTATGAAAGTCTCGTCAAAACAGGTTCACCCCTGTTCCTCCAAAACCACCAAGGACCAAATTGACTCCCTGGCTTCTGCACTGGCTGACATCTGTAACCACTCCTTCACCACTGGAGCCTTCCCTTCCCCCTGAAACACTCCCTTGTGCCCCCCTTCTTAAGAAACCCTCTGCTAACCCTTCCTGCCTAGCTAACTATCACCCAATCTCCATCACTCCATTCCTGGGCAAACTCCTTTAAAAGCTGGCCATCTCCCTGCTCAACCTTCACTCTGAATCTGTTGGTTGCCTACATGACCATCAGTCTGGCTTCAGAGCTGCCAGAAGCATGGAAACTTCTCTCCTGAACATCTGTGAAGACCTGCTCTCCAACCTTGACTCCAACAGCCCCTTTGTCCTCATCTTACTTGATCTCTCCTCTGCCTTTGACACGGTTAACCATGCCATCTTACTGAACCGTCTCTGTGACAACCTGGGGATCACCGTTCAGGCCCTGGTGTGGCTGACTTCTTTCCTCTCTGACCGACCCTCCCAGGTTAGACTTATGACCTTCCTCTCCTCTATCTTTATCTCCACCTGTGGTGTTTCCTGGGGGTCTAACCTCTCTCCCTGGCTGTTCAACCAATACCTGGCACTTCGTTCCCACTGCATTGCTGCGCTCTGCCCCAACTTCCAGTGCTATGCGGATGACACTCAGCTCATTTTCAGACTACCCTCAGCTACCTCTTCTTCCTCTCTCATCTCTGACTGTCTCTCTGCTAGCCACGAGTGGTGCGCAGCCAATGCCCTCTACCTTAATGCCAGTAAGACCGAGATTCTCCTCATCGGAACACCCGCTCCCTCCTTTCTTGTCACTCTCTGGCTGGCCCTCTTCCTGCTCCCACCTGTGAGGCTAAAAACCTAGGGATCATCTTCGACTCCACACTCTCCTTCGCTCCTCACATCTGTGACATCTCTAAGAAGTCACACTACCAGCTGCACCTCTTTAGAGGTATTCTTCCTTTCCTCTCCTTCCCCCAGATGCTCACTGTCTCCAGAGCTCTGGTTCTCTCAAGGCTGGACTATTGCAACAGCCTCTTTCTAAATCTGCCTGCTACTACTCTCTACCCTCTGCAGCTCATCCAGAACATGGCTGCAAGTCTTGTCCTTGGCCTCAATCCCAGGGATCGTATCTCTCTACGACTGAAATCTCGGCACTGGCTCCTAGTGGCTGCAAGGATCAAGTTCAAAATACTCTACATTGTCCACAACTCTATCTTCCTAAATGCGTTCCTTCTTGAGCTCTTCGCTCAGCCACCTCCAACTCCCTCAGGGTCAGTCGCTTCTATATAAGCAACGAGTTGGTGGTAGATCTCTTTCTTCGGTGGGGGGCTCCCTATGGAACAGCCTCCCTGCCTCTCTAAAACTTGAGGATAATCATCTCTGGTTCTGGAAGCACCTAAAAACCTTTATATGTGCTTCTGCTTTTTCTCCTCCTCTCCCCTCTGACACTATG
This sequence comes from Ambystoma mexicanum, assembly GCF_040938575.1. Lineage (NCBI taxonomy): Eukaryota > Metazoa > Chordata > Amphibia > Caudata > Ambystomatidae > Ambystoma > Ambystoma mexicanum. The sequence continues at coordinate 1,167,690,994 of NC_090931.1, read as the reverse complement.
GACTGTATCTGAAAACCTACAGGGTCATGCCTATATGCACTTACTTGGAGCCAGCCACTCCAGAGTCTCTTACTGGAGGTTGCTTATTGCACTCACCCCTTCCATTCCCCTGGCACTTCACCTCTAGTTTCTCCTTGCACATACACAATCTAAATGACACAAGGCCTAGTAAGATTGTTTGTTCTGTTTCCCTTCCTTGTCTTGTTGTGACTAGAAACACCTGTGTACAGGCGCATTATACATTACTTAAAATAATACATCTTTATTGTGGATAAATTCAATCAAGAACTTTACATAAACTTTCAATAAACATCAATCATCAACAATCAATCACAATTCCTTAAGATCAGGGTAAAACATGAGTCACATGAAACATAAATCTTAACACATAAATTATGTGTACATATTTATGTATAAACCAGCATCTATACTGCTGATTACATTGCATTGCATTCACATTCTATATTTTTTTTGTTGCCGTTATGAGCTCCGGGGGGAGATTTCAGGTTTTCAACATTCTCCACAAATGTACCCAAAACCCTGCCAAAGGCCCACAAGAGCAATCTAGCGATCATGTAAAGATGCAGTTTGGGTGGATTAACAGTGCAATCATTTATCGGATTAGAAGATCACAAAAATATATATATGCTAGAGCGTTAAGAAGATAAAACATGATGCAAATAGCACTCTAGCTCACCCTCCTGCCGCAGTCTCTACCTCTCCTGTCCCTTCCCAGGCCCTCTGCACAGCACTGGCTTCTCATTTTATCTGTAAAACTCCAGAGATCCTGTCATCTCTCTCCTCCTCTCCCCTTCCTTCCTCTACTCCCTGCTCTTCCTCTGGCCCTTCTGCAGCCACCTCTCATCCCTCCTTCTCTGCCTTTCCCCTGTTCTCCCCAGATGAGGTTTCTAGACAAGGCCAATCTATGAAAGTCTCGTCAAAACAGGTTCACCCCTGTTCCTCCAAAACCACCAAGGACCAAATTGACTCCCTGGCTTCTGCACTGGCTGACATCTGTAACCACTCCTTCACCACTGGAGCCTTCCCTTCCCCCTGAAACACTCCCTTGTGCCCCCCTTCTTAAGAAACCCTCTGCTAACCCTTCCTGCCTAGCTAACTATCACCCAATCTCCATCACTCCATTCCTGGGCAAACTCCTTTAAAAGCTGGCCATCTCCCTGCTCAACCTTCACTCTGAATCTGTTGGTTGCCTACATGACCATCAGTCTGGCTTCAGAGCTGCCAGAAGCATGGAAACTTCTCTCCTGAACATCTGTGAATACCTGCTCTCCAACCTTGACTCCAACAGCCCCTTTGTCCTCATCTTACTTGATCTCTCCTCTGCCTTTGACACGGTTAACCATGCCATCTTACTGAACCGTCTCTGTGACAACCTGGGGATCACTGTTCAGGCCCTGGTGTGGCTGACTTCTTTCCTCTCTGACCGACCCTCCCAGGTTAGACTTATGACCTTCCTCTCCTCTATCTTTATCTCCACCTGTGGTGTTTCCTGGGGGTCTAACCTCTCTCCCTGGCTGTTCAACCAATACCTGCCACTTCGTTCCCACTGCATTGCTGCACTCTGCCCCAACTTCCAGTGCTATGCGGATGACACTCAGCTCATTTTCAGACTACCCTCAGCTACCTCTTCTTCCTCTCTCATCTCTGACTGTCTCTCTGTTAGCCACGAGTGGTGCGCAGCCAATGCCCTCTACCTTAATGCCAGTAAGACCGAGATTCTCCTCATCGGAACACCCGCTCCCTCCTTTCTTGTCACTCTCTGGCTGGCCCTCTTCCTGCTCCCACCTGTGAGGCTAAAAACCTAGGGATCATCTTCGACTCCACACTCTCCTTCGCTCCTCACATCTGTGACATCTCTAAGAAGTCACACTACCAGCTGCACCTCTTTAGAGGTATTCTTCCTTTCCTCTCCTTCCCCCAGATGCTCACTGTCTCCAGAGCTCTGGTTCTCTCAAGGCTGGACTATTGCAACAGCCTCTTTCTAAATCTGCCTGCTACTACTCTCCACCCTCTGCAGCTCATCCAGAACATGGCTGCAAGTCTTGTCCTTGGCCTCAATCCCAGGGATCGTATCTCTCTACGACTGAAATCTCGGCACTGGCTCCTAGTGGCTGCAAGGATCAAGTTCAAAATACTCTACATTGTCCACAACTCTATCTTCCTAAATACGTTCCTTCTTGAGCTCTTCGCTCAGCCACCTCCAACTCCCTCAGGGTCAGTCGCTTCTATAAGCAACGAGTTGGTGGTAGATCTCTTTCTTCGGTGGGGGGCTCCCTATGGAACAGCCTCCCTGCCTCTCTAAAACTTGAGGATAATCATCTCTGGTTCTGGAAGCACCTAAAAACCTTTATATGTGCTTCTGCTTTTTCTCCTCCTCTCCCCTCTGACACTATGGACTGTATCTGAAAACCTACAGGGTCATGCCTATATGCACTTACTTGGAGCCAGCCACTCCAGAGTCTCTTACTGGAGGTTGCTTATTGCACTCACCCCTTCCATTCCCCTGGCACTTCACCTCTAGTTTCTCCTTGCACATACACAATCTAAATGACACAAGGCCTAGTAAGATTGTTTGTTCTGTTTCCCTTCCTTGTCTTGTTGTGACTAGAAACACCTGTGTACAGGCGCATTATACATTACTTAAAATAATACATCTTTATTGTGGATAAATTCAATCAAGAACTTTACATAAACTTTCAATAAACATCAATCATCAACAATCAATCACAATTCCTTAAGATCAGGGTAAAACATGAGTCACATGAAACATAAATCTTAACACATAAATTATGTGTACATATTTATGTATAAACCAGCATCTATACTGCTGATTACATTGCATTGCATTCACATTCTATTTTTTTTTTTGTTACCGTTATGAGCTCCGGGGGGAGATTTCAGGTTTTCAACATTCTCCACAAATGTACCCAAAACCCTGCCAAAGGCCCACAAGAGCAATCTAGCGATCATGTAAAGATGCAGTTTGGGTGGATTAACAGTGCAATCATTTATCGGATTAGAAGATCACAAAAATATATATATGCTAGAGCGTTAAGAAGATAAAACATGATGCAAATAGCACTCTAGCTCACCCTCCTGCCGCAGTCTCTACCTCTCCTGTCCCTTCCCAGGCCCTCTGCACAGCACTGGCTTCTCATTTTATCTGTAAAACTCCAGAGATCCTGTCATCTCTCTCCTCCTCTCCCCTTCCTTCCTCTACTCCCTGCTCTTCCTCTGGCCCTTCTGCAGCCACCTCTCATCCCTCCTTCTCTGCCTTTCCCCTGTTCTCCCCAGATGAGGTTTCTAGACAAGGCCAATCTATGAAAGTCTCGTCAAAACAGGTTCACCCCTGTTCCTCCAAAACCACCAAGGACCAAATTGACTCCCTGGCTTCTGCACTGGCTGACATCTGTAACCACTCCTTCACCACTGGAGCCTTCCCTTCCCCCTGAAACACTCCCTTGTGCCCCCCTTCTTAAGAAACCCTCTGCTAACCCTTCCTGCCTAGCTAACTATCACCCAATCTCCATCACTCCATTCCTGGGCAAACTCCTTTAAAAGCTGGCCATCTCCCTGCTCAACCTTCACTCTGAATCTGTTGGTTGCCTACATGACCATCAGTCTGGCTTCAGAGCTGCCAGAAGCATGGAAACTTCTCTCCTGAACATCTGTGAAGACCTGCTCTCCAACCTTGACTCCAACAGCCCCTTTGTCCTCATCTTACTTGATCTCTCCTCTGCCTTTGACACGGTTAACCATGCCATCTTACTGAACCGTCTCTGTGACAACCTGGGGATCACCGTTCAGGCCCTGGTGTGGCTGACTTCTTTCCTCTCTGACCGACCCTCCCAGGTTAGACTTATGACCTTCCTCTCCTCTATCTTTATCTCCACCTGTGGTGTTTCCTGGGGGTCTAACCTCTCTCCCTGGCTGTTCAACCAATACCTGGCACTTCGTTCCCACTGCATTGCTGCGCTCTGCCCCAACTTCCAGTGCTATGCGGATGACACTCAGCTCATTTTCAGACTACCCTCAGCTACCTCTTCTTCCTCTCTCATCTCTGACTGTCTCTCTGCTAGCCACGAGTGGTGCGCAGCCAATGCCCTCTACCTTAATGCCAGTAAGACCGAGATTCTCCTCATCGGAACACCCGCTCCCTCCTTTCTTGTCACTCTCTGGCTGGCCCTCTTCCTGCTCCCACCTGTGAGGCTAAAAACCTAGGGATCATCTTCGACTCCACACTCTCCTTCGCTCCTCACATCTGTGACATCTCTAAGAAGTCACACTACCAGCTGCACCTCTTTAGAGGTATTCTTCCTTTCCTCTCCTTCCCCCAGATGCTCACTGTCTCCAGAGCTCTGGTTCTCTCAAGGCTGGACTATTGCAACAGCCTCTTTCTAAATCTGCCTGCTACTACTCTCCACCCTCTGCAGCTCATCCAGAACATGGCTGCAAGTCTTGTCCTTGGCCTCAATCCCAGGGATCGTATCTCTCTACGACTGAAATCTCGGCACTGGCTCCTAGTGGCTGCAAGGATCAAGTTCAAAATACTCTACATTGTCCACAACTCTATCTTCCTAATTACGTTCCTTCTTGAGCTCTTCGCTCAGCCACCTCCAACTCCCTCAGGGTCAGTCGCTTCTATAAGCAACGAGTTGGTGGTAGATCTCTTTCTTCGGTGGGGGGCTCCCTATGGAACAGCCTCCCTGCCTCTCTAAAACTTGAGGATAATCATCTCTGGTTCTGGAAGCACCTAAAAACCTTTATATGTGCTTCTGCTTTTTCTCCTCCTCTCCCCTCAGACACTATGGACTGTATCTGAAAACCTACAGGGTCATGCCTATATGCACTTACTTGGAGCCAGCCACTCCAGAGTCTCTTACTGGAGGTTGCTTATTGCACTCACCCCTTCCATTCCCCTGGCACTTCACCTCTAGTTTCTCCTTGCACATACACAATCTAAATGACACAAGGCCTAGTAAGATTGTTTGTTCTGTTTCCCTTCCTTGTCTTGTTGTGACTAGAAACACCTGTGTACAGGCGCATTATACATTACTTAAAATAATACATCTTTATTGTGGATAAATTCAATCAAGAACTTTACATAAACTTTCAATAAACATCAATCATCAACAATCAATCACAATTCCTTAAGATCAGGGTAAAACATGAGTCACATGAAACATAAATCTTAACACATAAATTATGTGTACATATTTATGTATAAACCAGCATCTATACTGCTGATTACATTGCATTGCATTCACATTCTATTTTTTTTTTGTTACCGTTATGAGCTCCGGGGGGAGATTTCAGGTTTTCAACATTCTCCACAAATGTACCCAAAACCCTGCCAAAGGCCCACAAGAGCAATCTAGCGATCATGTAAAGATGCAGTTTGGGTGGATTAACAGTGCAATCATTTATCGGATTAGAAGATCACAAAAATATATATATGCTAGAGCGTTAAGAAGATAAAACATGATGCAAATAGCACTCTAGCTCACCCTCCTGCCGCAGTCTCTACCTCTCCTGTCCCTTCCCAGGCCCTCTGCACAGCACTGGCTTCTCATTTTATCTGTAAAACTCCAGAGATCCTGTCATCTCTCTCCTCCTCTCCCCTTCCTTCCTCTACTCCCTGCTCTTCCTCTGGCCCTTCTGCAGCCACCTCTCATCCCTCCTTCTCTGCCTTTCCCCTGTTCTCCCCAGATGAGGTTTCTAGGCAAGGCCAATCTATGAAAGTCTCGTCAAAACAGGTTCACCCCTGTTCCTCCAAAACCACCAAGGACCAAATTGACTCCCTGGCTTCTGCACTGGCTGACATCTGTAACCACTCCTTCACCACTGGAGCCTTCCCTTCCCCCTGAAACACTCCCTTGTGCCCCCCTTCTTAAGAAACCCTCTGCTAACCCTTCCTGCCTAGCTAACTATCACCCAATCTCCATCACTCCATTCCTGGGCAAACTCCTTTAAAAGCTGGCCATCTCCCTGCTCAACCTTCACTCTGAATCTGTTGGTTGCCTACATGACCATCAGTCTGGCTTCAGAGCTGCCAGAAGCATGGAAACTTCTCTCCTGAACATCTGTGAAGACCTGCTCTCCAACCTTGACTCCAACAGCCCCTTTGTCCTCATCTTACTTGATCTCTCCTCTGCCTTTGACACGGTTAACCATGCCATCTTACTGAACCGTCTCCGTGACAACCTGGGGATCACCGTTCAGGCCCTGGTGTGGCTGACTTCTTTCCTCTCTGACCAACCCTCCCAGGTTAGACTTATGACCTTCCTCTCCTCTATCTTTATCTCCACCTGTGGTGTTTCCTGGGGGTCTAACCTCTCTCCCTGGCTGTTCAACCAATACCTGGCACTTCGTTCCCACTGCATTGCTGCGCTCTGCCCCAACTTCCAGTGCTATGCGGATGACACTCAGCTCATTTTCAGACTACCCTCAGCTACCTCTTCTTCCTCTCTCATCTCTGACTGTCTCTCTGCTAGCCACGAGTGGTGCGCAGCCAATGCCCTCTACCTTAATGCCAGTAAGACCGAGATTCTCCTCATCGGAACACCCGCTCCCTCCTTTCTTGTCACTCTCTGGCTGGCCCTCTTCCTGCTCCCACCTGTGAGGCTAAAAACCTAGGGATCATCTTCGACTCCACACTCTCCTTCGCTCCTCACATCTGTGACATCTCTAAGAAGTCACACTACCAGCTGCACCTCTTTAGAGGTATTCTTCCTTTCCTCTCCTTCCCCCAGATGCTCACTGTCTCCAGAGCTCTGGTTCTCTCAAGGCTGGACTATTGCAACAGCCTCTTTCTAAATCTGCCTGCTACTACTCTCCACCCTCTGCAGCTCATCCAGAACATGGCTGCAAGTCTTGTCCTTGGCCTCAATCCCAGGGATCGTATCTCTCTACGACTGAAATCTCGGCACTGGCTCCTAGTGGCTGCAAGGATCAAGTTCAAAATACTCTACATTGTCCACAACTCTATCTTCCTAAATACGTTCCTTCTTGAGCTCTTCGCTCAGCCACCTCCAACTCCCTCAGGGTCAGTCGCTTCTATAAGCAACGAGTTGGTGGTAGATCTCTTTCTTCGGTGGGGGGCTCCCTATGGAACAGCCTCCCTGCCTCTCTAAAACTTGAGGATAATCATCTCTGGTTCTGGAAGCACCTAAAAACCTTTATATGTGCTTCTGCTTTTTCTCCTCCTCTCCCCTCAGACACTATGGACTGTATCTGAAAACCTACAGGGTCATGCCTATATGCACTTACTTGGAGCCAGCCACTCCAGAGTCTCTTACTGGAGGTTGCTTATTGCACTCACCCCTTCCATTCCCCTGGCACTTCACCTCTAGTTTCTCCTTGCACATACACAATCTAAATGACACAAGGCCTAGTAAGATTGTTTGTTCTGTTTCCCTTCCTTGTCTTGTTGTGACTAGAAACACCTGTGTACAGGCGCATTATACATTACTTAAAATAATACATCTTTATTGTGGATAAATTCAATCAAGAACTTTACATAAACTTTCAATAAACATCAATCATCAACAATCAATCACAATTCCTTAAGATCAGGGTAAAACATGAGTCACATGAAACATAAATCTTAACACATAAATTATGTGTACATATTTATGTATAAACCAGCATCTATACTGCTGATTACATTGCATTGCATTCACATTCTATTTTTTTTTTGTTACCGTTATGAGCTCCGGGGGGAGATTTCAGGTTTTCAACATTCTCCACAAATGTACCCAAAACCCTGCCAAAGGCCCACAAGAGCAATCTAGCGATCATGTAAAGATGCAGTTTGGGTGGATTAACAGTGCAATCATTTATCGGATTAGAAGATCACAAAAATATATATATGCTAGAGCGTTAAGAAGATAAAACATGATGCAAATAGCACTCTAGCTCACCCTCCTGCCGCAGTCTCTACCTCTCCTGTCCCTTCCCAGGCCCTCTGCACAGCACTGGCTTCTCATTTTATCTGTAAAACTCCAGAGATCCTGTCATCTCTCTCCTCCTCTCCCCTTCCTTCCTCTACTCCCTGCTCTTCCTCTGGCCCTTCTGCAGCCACCTCTCATCCCTCCTTCTCTGCCTTTCCCCTGTTCTCCCCAGATGAGGTTTCTAGGCAAGGCCAATCTATGAAAGTCTCGTCAAAACAGGTTCACCCCTGTTCCTCCAAAACCACCAAGGACCAAATTGACTCCCTGGCTTCTGCACTGGCTGACATCTGTAACCACTCCTTCACCACTGGAGCCTTCCCTTCCCCCTGAAACACTCCCTTGTGCCCCCCTTCTTAAGAAACCCTCTGCTAACCCTTCCTGCCTAGCTAACTATCACCCAATCTCCATCACTCCATTCCTGGGCAAACTCCTTTAAAAGCTGGCCATCTCCCTGCTCAACCTTCACTCTGAATCTGTTGGTTGCCTACATGACCATCAGTCTGGCTTCAGAGCTGCCAGAAGCATGGAAACTTCTCTCCTGAACATCTGTGAAGACCTGCTCTCCAACCTTGACTCCAACAGCCCCTTTGTCCTCATCTTACTTGATCTCTCCTCTGCCTTTGACACGGTTAACCATGCCATCTTACTGAACCGTCTCCGTGACAACCTGGGGATCACCGTTCAGGCCCTGGTGTGGCTGACTTCTTTCCTCTCTGACCAACCCTCCCAGGTTAGACTTATGACCTTCCTCTCCTCTATCTTTATCTCCACCTGTGGTGTTTCCTGGGGGTCTAACCTCTCTCCCTGGCTGTTCAACCAATACCTGGCACTTCGTTCCCACTGCATTGCTGCGCTCTGCCCCAACTTCCAGTGCTATGCGGATGACACTCAGCTCATTTTCAGACTACCCTCAGCTACCTCTTCTTCCTCTCTCATCTCTGACTGTCTCTCTGCTAGCCACGAGTGGTGCGCAGCCAATGCCCTCTACCTTAATGCCAGTAAGACCGAGATTCTCCTCATCGGAACACCCGCTCCCTCCTTTCTTGTCACTCTCTGGCTGGCCCTCTTCCTGCTCCCACCTGTGAGGCTAAAAACCTAGGGATCATCTTCGACTCCACACTCTCCTTCGCTCCTCACATCTGTGACATCTCTAAGAAGTCACACTACCAGCTGCACCTCTTTAGAGGTATTCTTCCTTTCCTCTCCTTCCCCCAGATGCTCACTGTCTCCAGAGCTCTGGTTCTCTCAAGGCTGGACTATTGCAACAGCCTCTTTCTAAATCTGCCTGCTACTACTCTCCACCCTCTGCAGCTCATCCAGAACATGGCTGCAAGTCTTGTCCTTGGCCTCAATCCCAGGGATCGTATCTCTCTACGACTGAAATCTCGGCACTGGCTCCTAGTGGCTGCAAGGATCAAGTTCAAAATACTCTACATTGTCCACAACTCTATCTTCCTAAATACGTTCCTTCTTGAGCTCTTCGCTCAGCCACCTCCAACTCCCTCAGGGTCAGTCGCTTCTATAAGCAACGAGTTGGTGGTAGATCTCTTTCTTCGGTGGGGGGCTCCCTATGGAACAGCCTCCCTGCCTCTCTAATACTTGAGGATAATCATCTCTGGTTCTGGAAGCACCTAAAAACCTTTATATGTGCTTCTGCTTTTTCTCCTCCTCTCCCCTCTGACACTATGGACTGTATCTGAAAACCTACAGGGTCATGCCTATATGCACTTACTTGGAGCCAGCCACTCCAGAGTCTCTTACTGGAGGTTGCTTATTGCACTCACCCCTTCCATTCCCCTGGCACTTCACCTCTAGTTTCTCCTTGCACATACACAATCTAAATGACACAAGGCCTAGTAAGATTGTTTGTTCTGTTTCCCTTCCTTGTCTTGTTGTGACTAGAAACACCTGTGTACAGGCGCATTATACATTACTTAAAATAATACATCTTTATTGTGGATAAATTCAATCAAGAACTTTACATAAACTTTCAATAAACATCAATCATCAACAATCAATCACAATTCCTTAAGATCAGGGTAAAACATGAGTCACATGAAACATAAATCTTAACACATAAATTATGTGTACATATTTATGTATAAACCAGCATCTATACTGCTGATTACATTGCATTGCATTCACATTCTATTTTTTTTTTGTTACCGTTATGAGCTCCGGGGGGAGATTTCAGGTTTTCAACATTCTCCACAAATGTACCCAAAACCCTGCCAAAGGCCCACAAGAGCAATCTAGCGATCATGTAAAGATGCAGTTTGGGTGGATTAACAGTGCAATCATTTATCGGATTAGAAGATCACAAAAATATATATATGCTAGAGCGTTAAGAAGATAAAACATGATGCAAATAGCACTCTAGCTCACCCTCCTGCCGCAGTCTCTACCTCTCCTGTCCCTTCCCAGGCCCTCTGCACAGCACTGGCTTCTCATTTTATCTGTAAAACTCCAGAGATCCTGTCATCTCTCTCCTCCTCTCCCCTTACTTCCTCTACTCCCTGCTCTTCCTCTGGCCCTTCTGCAGCCACCTCTCATCCCTCCTTCTCTGCCTTTCCCCTGTTCTCCCCAGATGATTGCTTATTTATTCTATTATCTCTTGTACTGCACTGCCTCCTCCCCCTCACTCCCTGCACTTTCCCCCTTCCCATGCACTTGCGTGATCTGAATGACACCTGGCCTAGTAGGATCACTGTCTGTCTTCCCTCTGTTCCACCCACCCTTGCCTCATCATGCCTTGAAACACTAGGCGTGTTATAAATGCCATATCATATCATATCACTGTTTGAGTAGGTAATTATAAAAAGAGAAACTGACTTGATTCTTTCCACAGACACAAGCATCAAATGTCATTCCGGAGTATTAATCAACAGAGTATATGCTCCACAGGCGTCAGTTTGATTGAATGCTGAGCCGCTACGATCCGCCAAGTTAGCCTCCCAGGCTTCTTTCGTTCATCCGTTATGGCCAATAAAATACCACTATCAGTTTCTATTGCGCACAATACTCATTACATGAAAAGCGTTTATGTTATCTTAGTTCACTCAAAGCTGGTTAAGTGTGGAATCAGGAAAAGTATAGCCCTTTAGTCTAGCAATATCTGCACATGACACCATACCCGTAGTAATGAATTTGCATAGCAATGGAATCAGCATTTAAACAGCGGTCCCAGAAGGAGTCTGTGAGAATTGCCTCATAGCTGTGTACCAGGCTCCCAAGATTATAATGTATATGTCTCCCAGTTTCATACACTGGGAGAGCACATGCCTGGCTGTTTCGGGTTTATCCGAGCAAATAAGACAGTATCAATTCTCGTCCGAGAGGCCCAGATGAGGTTATTGAGCGTACTGGTAATTGATTGGTGCACAATTTTAACATAAAGGTCCCAATGGCTGGATCTGGACAGAGCAGTAAATAAGGTTGCATTTTACGGTAAAGGTGGACGACGTGGGAAACAGTTTCAGATCCTTTTAAACTGGCCAAGTGGATATAGTTCCTACACCAATCCCACATGTTAAATATTTCTTTTAAGGATGTCTTTAAATGTATATAGGGTGTACCTTTACCAAAGTTGAGGCACCTAACGATCTCTTCAAATAGTTTTTCATTAAGTGATCCAAAATTGGATCCCATGTGAACTTTTTCTGATTCAAGGCTGCTGCCAACTGCTGCCAGTAAATCACATCCCGGATTGAATCGAGACTTTAAATAAAGACATCCTCTCGCCCGGCCATGCCCCCCAAGCAGGTAAGACCCAATTCAAGTCGTAAATATTCCATCGAGCATGAGAGACCCAAGTTCAGCATCGCTCACCAAAAGAGACCTTCCAGTGCATTACACGAGGAGAAGTCCTGCATAGCAAGAGCCTTGAGTCCATACAACAACGATGGAATGAAGCAATAGAGCAGAATAACCCCTATCAATGCGAAGCCTGCATGCCCCAGCGAACTTGTGTGCCTGGAGCATTAGATGCTTAGCTCTTTGGATTTTCTTAGTCTTGATTAGTCCATAGTTGGCTTCAGCACTAATCTCCAATCCCAAATGTGGGTAGGACACAACATAGTCGATGATGCCAATTGACATGTCCATCCTACTCCTGTTAAACGTATTTCTAGTTACCAGCATGATGCTGGTATTTTCATGGATGATTGTTAGCCATAATTCAAGGGCATTAGTGGACAGTTCATTAAGCAAGATCTTCATACCCTTGAAAGTGTGGTCAAAAAGGACTAAATTGCCGACATATAGCATCCTCACCACGGGCAGATCACCAATCCGCAGAGGGAAGGCAGTTCGCTACCGCAACCAGGCGAGGGTGGAGATCCGCTATGTACAGGTTATAAAGTAAGGGCGTCCAATGTTGATGGTTATGGGGTCAGTCAATCCACCCCCATGATCCAATGTACTTTGGCATTGTAGTTACTATGGAGAAGAACCAAGATGTGAACGATACAGTCAGGGCAATTTAAGGACCGAAGCTTAGCCTTTAATATGTCCCTATTGACCTGATAAAACGTGCTGTTGAAATCCATGAATGTGACGTATAAAGTTACGTCCCTAAGGCTCTGAGTTTTATGAATGAGCTGGTCCAGAACCCTGATGTGTTGGGAAGTACCCGAGCCAGGCCGGAAACCAGTCTGTTTTAGATTAAGGATGTTGTTTTCGTTGCCCATATCTGCAGTTCTTTTAGTACCGAGGAGGTGAAGATCTTACCCGTAACGTCCAGCATGGACAGAAGCCAGTAATTGTTTATTTTTATCCGGTCACTTTTTTTGTGTACTGGAATAGAACCGACTGTTGCCAAAAGTCTGGTATGGTCCTGGTTCTACATACTCAAGAAAACAGGATCAAAAGAATCTGTGCCCAATTATTAGGTTCCCCTTTTTAGTACTACGTTAGCGAGGCCAATCGGGCCTGGTGCTCTAGATGTTTTTGAGCTTAATACTTGAGTCCAACAGGATCTGATGGCTCATAGGCACTGGCCATGGGCCAGTGGAATCAGCCATGAAATCAGCTGTCTTGGTAGTATAGAACTTTTCAGTAACATGCACCACCCATTCAGCCCCCAAGATGGGATTCAAGGTCCTGAGCCTTTTGTCTCGCCTGGAAACCAACAGGATATTCCAGATGCCTTGGCCATCTCTTCTTATTATAGCTTGGATAAAATGCTGCCTGGCTAGCCTCTGTATGGACAAACGGTATTGTTTCAGCCAGGTGTGAAGGTTTTCCCTGATTTTCTTAATTTCTGGTTTTAACTGTGGGAGATGACCCAGGCACCGGCCTTTTGCAGTAAGGGCTCTAATGTTCTGGCGCATCTTGCATTTACCATCAAGTATTTTTGCGTCAAATGGTGTGTTGGGCCGGTTGTCTCCACACACAGCAGCAAATCTAACAGTTTGGCCGATGGTGCGGGCCAAACCCTGTATCCAAATTTCCTTGGCAGATGGGTCCATGCCTCTAAGGCTAACACGGTCTATCGTGCCCTGAGGAAATAGCATGGCACTCATCCTAGTGATTTGTTTGTAGCTCCAACTGATCCGGTTACCTGCGTGGTTGGCCACAGCCTCCTCACATATGGTAGTCTTTTTGTGATCCTCCATGCTTTCTATATCCAACAAGAGGATTGCATGATCACTGTTGTCATTTGGAATCACTTTTTGCGATAGCACTCATTCTAGCAATTTGTGATTCCCAGCCATGTAATCTAAGGTAGCCTCCTTGGAGGCCATCTTCCAGGTTGCATTTCTTGGCTGGTCGCCATCAGTCCATCCATTGAGCATCGTGAGTTCCCAGTCACCTAAAATACTCAGCCACTGTCCGCCTTTGTGGTTCGATCTGCTGTGTTTCATTGTGCATCATTAGAGGACGTTTTGAAAGGTACCTCCCCCTTCACGATCAACACATCTTGTGTTCCAATCACCGCACAAGAGTACGGCATTGTCAGCAGAGCTAGTGTACAACTTTAACAGTATATTATCAAGTTCCTCAAACAGGCCCTCAGTGACATTGGCGCCTGGGGATCATAGATATTAACGAGCAGCAGATTCAATCATTGAGTTCCCTCTGCAGGTTGAGTAATTTCAACTGCTAAAATGTTGCTACCAGGGGGGCCCCAATTCAATTGGTAAGGGGTCAAGATAATTTTTTATTGCAAGCATGAGCCCTCCAGCTGGGAGTCCACGGTCCCCCTTTAGAGTGGGCATTTGAAATATGACATAGCCATCAAGTGCTACTTCAAAGGTAACCCAGGTCGTCTGTATTGCGAAGATGTCACAAGCTGTGAAATAGTCCCGTGTCCCACCATGATGGTACCAGTGAGTGAAACCCCTAGTATTCCAACTGAGTGTGGTGATATTTCACTTAGGGGGACATTTCTGTGTGATCATGCGCTGCAGCCATTGCCAGCCTTGGGCATCCTCAAAGTTCTTGGTCAATGCTCCAGTATTGAACTTGTTGGGTAACTTGGGGGACTCACATGCACACTTACACTCCAAACATTTGCCGGGACTAACTACCTCCTGCACTGGAATATCCAGTGTATAGCCCAAATGAGTTATAGACGGTTAGTTTAATCGTATTAACGCCGATGTCTCCAGTAGGCAGCAGTGTACTTGGTTACCTTCAAAAGCTGATTCCCGAATGGTTGCACAAATTCAAAATATCCTGAGTTGAGGATTCTCAAAGATGGAATTGTATTAAATAACCCCAGCAGCGAGAACTGATTGATATGGCGTACGTTTTTAGCATTGCTGCCTTACGTAGTGGTGACCTTTTTGAAGTCCTGGACAACCGTTAGAACCTTACCAGGTGACTGTCAACGTTCTGGTTGGTAAGCGGGCTTAAAGCATGAGGGGTTTCATTGGTAGTGATCACAGCATCAGGAGGGATGTTGCTAATGCTACAATTGTTGGCGGAGTTATCAGGAGCTTCCACTACCAACCAACTTGTCAGCGTGCCCACTGACTGAGCTGACCTCCGTTTTCTTCTGGCCACTCTTTTACGTTGCTTTTTGGAGAGCATGTTTTTCTCTGCACGTAATGTGGAGTTAGGAGGTAGAGTGTCCAACGGAATGACTCTGGCTTCAGATGTAGCTGGGTTCTTTTTCAGTCTAAGGTTTTTTGTTTGCAATCTTTTAGCCATACAGAGCTGGGTTAGTCACGGTCTCATACAGCAAATCGGGGCTGGCTGATAGCCTCTGTGAGCAAGGGGTACACAGAGGTGCCAATGAGATTGGAAAAGCTGTGCCACCAACACCCAAATGCGGAGTAGTAGGGTCCAAGGTGAGAATCGGAGGGGGTGGGGCAGGGACTAACACTGCCCTCCTGCCCCCACACAGTGGGTCCTGCATCCAGGTTGGGACCCGCAGATTCCTCTGGCTGGCTACCAGCCAAAAGCACCTGAGGGTACAAATCCCTGGGATCACTTAATTGTGCAGCTGGTGCTGCACTATTTTGTAAAGCGTAGCACTTTTGAAGGAGCGAGTCATTGTCCAGGTCCAGTGTTGAGGAGCTCATGTCCTGTTCGGTCAGGACCTCACCTTGGGGCCGAGGGGAGATACTATGGGCTGCAGCTATTTTTGCTGGGAAATAGGCATCAAGCAGTTATTTATGCAAAGCCTGTGCCTCGGTGTCTGTTGTTGTAATTTCAATTGCGGAAGTATTCACTCCCATGTGAGACAGAGAGTGCAATCCTTAAGGCTTTTTACTCAGGCTTGCCATAGCTTTAGAACGGGTCTGTGCTTTACCCGGCATCATAAGTGTAGAGCTCCAAGACAGGAGACAATGTGCACTGGGTGACAAGTGCAGCGATATAGAGCTACCGCACGGTCGTTCAGGCCGGGTGAGTTAACAACACAGAAGAAATACCCCTTCACATGTGAGCACGCTGCCCAGAAATGTGGGATGATAAGCAAAGTTCACGGACGTGCAGAGGGACATAGTTCTCTGCCCACCTACCTACATGCAGCAGATTAATGGAATAAATTCAAATATCTGTCCAGCTTAAGCTGATTTTCAAACACGCACACAATCACACGTTGTCAGCTACCTAAAGGCATCGATTAGTGGAGAACAAACACGCTTCAGACCAATAAGCTTAATCACAAAACAGAACTCACCAGCACCCATTGTCAGCCGAACAACCACTCCTGCATCCATCCCTCCCTCTAACAAACAAAATGACAAGAGAGCTTTGCTGAAATCAGTACAAGGAGGCTAAACACACATGAAAACCAAAGCAAGCCAACTGGGGCGGGAAGGTCAATCAGGCATATAGACGTACAATAAATCACATTGGCTCTAATTAATTAGTGTCTACATGATTAGGGGTGGAGCCTGGTTCCCTAGAGGGAAAGTAAGAAAACTATACCTTCAGTGGTATACACTTTAACAACCGAATGGTAATGCTAACTTTACAAGCACACTGTTTACCTTTCAACCGCTAGAATCGAACAGATCTAGTAAGAGGCCCACTCAGCCCACCAGTCCCAACCGCCGTAACAGCCAATTCCAGAAGTCACTTACTGGAATGCACTTGCGCTGAATGCGTGTGCACAGTTGTTTAAATAATTAAGTGGGCATGGCTAAAGTCTGGTACGTTTTTAGCTGTGAATTAGTGTAAAGCCCCACCTAAAAAAGCAATAGAAATGCTGTATAAATGACGTGTATGCAGGTCTTAGTTTACAGATACTCCAAAAGTCTTAAGGTTCTTGTCAGCATACCGAAAAGCACAAGTTGCAGACACTTGTTTACCCAGCGCTCTCCAGCGTTCTCCAACTAGCAGCCTCACTCAGCCGGAACAGCCACTTCCAGAAGCCACTTACTAAATTACTTATCCTATCATATCACTGTTGTTTTGTTCCCTGTCCTCTCCACCCTTTTTTGGTATTGTGGTGACATGAAAAAACAGTTTTTGGTGTAGGCGCTTCACAAATAACCAAGAAACAAATGAAGTAAATGAAGCCTGGACACACTAGAAAGTAGGTACCATGATAAGTGGCTGCAGATTGCAATAGACCAAAGGTTTATGTGACACAGTGTTAGCTGACATTGAAATAACGGATGAAGGAATATGTATTGCCAATGTGCATTATGAACATACGCATGTGAACTTTGCACATATACATCTTACTGTGGAGCGCAACGAGCGGCGCTTGCGTGAATGCATAAATTAATTTGACTGTGGGAATAGATCTTCAAAGAAGCTAGTAAGCCTGTACTCCACGGTTTGTGCCTCTACACTTTTGCATGATCACTGTACGTCTGTTTCCACCACTAATATCCCTTCAGGTCCCAGCAATTATGCTGAACAATCTCTGATGCCTTTTTGGTTGCTTTAACAATCAAATTCAAGACCCTTGCATTATCCACAATGTTGTCTGGGGTGTGGGGACACACTACTTGCAGCTCTCTCTGACAAACTTCTCTTCTTCATAATATGTGTCACTCCAACTCTCTGCTGGGGAAATGCTTCTCATAGCAGAGAGCAGGAGGCAGATCACTATTGACATATAGGGAAATCCGTTCCTATGTGGAACGTGGCTGAGGTCATCTTTGAAAGAAAACGTAAATATATTGGGAAGAGTCGCGTTGATACAGTTAAAATGGAAGTAAATCTTGTGATATGTGGTTTAGTTGATATGATATTACATGATATGGAATTTATAACGCCCAAAAAGTGTTTCAAGGCGCGACGAGACAAGGGAGGGAGAACAGAAGGACGACATAGACAACGATCTTACTAGGCCAGGTGACAATGAAATTGCGCAAGTGCAGGGAAATATTCTGTTTTTTTTCAGTACACTGATTGCCACTAATATTGTTCATATTTGTGGCATGTGTTACCAAAAAGGAAACTGAATCGTGCACGCTGTGAAGGCTAGATGAAGGGTCTCATTTTTATGTGTCCTTGGATGGACTGCACTAACAATTTGAAGGACTAAATATGTCAAAAATTCACAAAGAAATGGTAATTGTCACTATATTGAAAGCTTACGCTGGAAAGTAAAGTTTCTGTTTCAGAAAACTGTGTTTTGAAGCTGTTAGTCCTCTGGCATATTGGAAGAATGGAATCTCAAAACGCAATGTAAGAAAGATTTTAAATAATATTTATGTAAGTGTGGATGAAAAGTGTGTTCTGTGCCATATGATGAACATTCTGATGGATGAATGTTCAATTTCACACAAAGTATAGACATTGTAGATGTTAATTGTAACTTAAATTTAAGCCAACATAAGAATGTACTGTGTATATTTAATCATAAAGTGGATACTGAAATATGTTTCTTCTCGATTTTACATCGTTATATAATCCCGATGTGTGCATGTCATGAGTACAGTCTACTGGCCGACGGCTTCTTCAACAGAATTTGGAGAATAATTATCAACAACGGATCAGTGATAACGATCATCTGAGATGATCGCAAGACAACAATCTGTCCTTTCGCGGTTGCAGAAACAAGAAGAAACATGGGAGCATTGGAGTTCTAGAAATGTGCAGATGTGAAACTGCTGTATTTATTTCAATTTTAAAGCACTTATTTCTCCTCTATAAGGGAGCGCCATGTGCAAAGATTACTCGTCGGTCACGGAATGCAAAGACTTTGATAAATCGATTGATGATCAGATTTGGCATTAGAAGATCACTGTTTACAGTTACTCAAAAAGTTAGAACAATGCAAAGTTCGGTAGTTATGAACTGTGCTTGAAAAAGTTAACCAAATATTCATGAACTTAATTAAGTGTTTTCATCATTGTGTCAAAATGAAAACTACTTATTACGGTCCAGACTGCTGTTTTCTTCAAAATAAAATGTTTCAATAATTTTTCTCAAAATAAACAAAAGTTTTGCATTTGTTGTGGATGTGTGTGTGTGTTTAATGTCCTGATTCTGCATTAGATAACCCTATGACGTTGGTGATGACAGGGTATGTTTGGTTACGCTGCCCACTAATTCATTGAAATAGGTGGAGCTCATCCTGAGCGTATAGTGATGTTAGTTTTTGGGGAGCAGGCAAACTTAATCAGTGCTGTGAGGGCCTTTGAACTTAGGGTGATAGAATCGCATTGAGGCTATCTACTTTATTGAGAAATGTAAAGTAGATGGAGTCTATGAGATTCATTTTTGTTCTAATTTTTATCTGTTAAAGGTGGTTCCTAAAGGAACTTTTATTGTTGTTTTTTGATTGTTTCTTTCTGCCTTAGAAGTCAGAAAGTAAGGTGGGCAAGGGAATGAGGGAAGAGGCACCAACCAAAAATATGGAGGGGCAGGTGAACAAGGGAAGATGTTTCCTGTGTGTTACATCTAAGGTGGGGCGCAATGTTTACTATGCTCTTTGATTACGGGTTCAAAAACACTTTGAAATTTCTCCCCCCTGCAGAGTGGTGTGTTGCAGTATATACAGAATACTGTTGTCCTCCAAAGATATGCCTCTTTTATTTCTTGCAAGGTAACTGGGGAATTTGTATGTCCCACAGAAGAAGGGTGTGTTGTTGCAGTATTGGTTGAGGAAGATGAGGTGGAGGAAGACAGCCCACTACTTGCTATGCAAGGAACAACCTTTCTGAGAGCATTGCGATGGTAGGAATCGGTGTGGCAGCGCATGAAGGTGGTAGGAGTACTGTCAAAGTAGTCTGTGATGTTGCACTCAGTGCGTTTCACTTTACCAACTTTAGCCTTTGGTACATTCCGAACAGTGGTAAAGTCCTTCCACACCATTGATTCTATCTGGTTGCTAGAGGTAGGCACTTCCTCTACCTCATCTTTTTGGTCCTCTTCACTGACTTCGGAAGTACTGCACTTTTTTGTTGTACAGCTTCTCCAGCTGGCGGTGGTGGTGGCTGTTGGGGAGGAGGGATAGCAATAGTTGAGCTATTTTTAAGATAATTAGCAGTTTTGTTAATATTCTTCCAGGTATGTGTTCAGTGCTAGATTCTTAATGGATAATGATTAAGAATACGTTTAGAATTTGTGCAAGGGTGAACTTTGAGCTTGAAAGTCCCTAGATCAGTAGAAAATGCAGTACTGAACTGTTCGCGAAGCACAGAACCAATCACAAAGTGCAGACATTTTCACGGACACATCATCATGATTCACTTGCACGGCCACGTGACACGGTCCGGAAAGTCTGCGATGACGTCATATGTTCGCGGATGTCGACTAACACAGAACATTTTTAAAAAAAATTTAAAAAGTGTATAGATGTGTAAAAAACGATGCTAGAATGTGGGGAATGGTGGAGTTTTAAGGTGAAACTTTGTAAATTGGACAGAAATGGTTCTATATTTGGGTAAGTATGATATTAGTAAGTTGTAGGAAATTAATGGTGCACTGGTAAAAACGTATGAGATTCATTGAAAAAAACATTGTTAAAGGGACGTTATGGTTAAGTCGCACTAATACAAATCTATACAATTCAATGAAAACATTTTGTTGAAGGGGTGTTATGGTGACAAGTAAAACCGAAAAACCTCAGAAATTTGCTAGTTATGGTAAGCTAAGCAACCATAACTCGCGCTACCACCATTGCACGGCTAAGACTAACACCTAGGACATGAAAGATGACATCACAATTGTCATTGATGACATCAAATATCACATTCTTTTTAACATACAGTCCCTACAAGAGGTTGAGTTTATAATGTTGCAAACAAGATGTTAGGGGTGATTGGAAGAACTATCATGTACTACATAACGTATTACAGAATGTACTCATGTGAACAAATCATTATATTCTAGCGTTGTTGTAAGTAGAGGAACCTAATCATACATACATATAGGAAATGGTTGCAGCATGCACCATAGAAGTGCAATATTTTTAATCTGGTAATTTAAGATAGTAAAATAATAAATGCTACCTTATGAGAGTTTTGAGTAATGTTAAACATGGAATAAATAGGAAACAATTAAAAACTTCTCACAAACTTGTGTTAATAGAAAGAATACATATAAAAATGCACAATGCATACAAATTAGAGGTACATAGAGGGAAACTAAATGAAAGAAGAAAGAAACAACACCACCAAAAATTGACAATAACATTAAAGTTAATCATCATGTACACAAATTAATTGTGTGTTTGAAGTGTGCTTATTGTGCACTATGAGCTCAGATTAAACTCTAAGTAAAGTACGTTTAGAAAATATAAAAAGGTTAATGTGTAGATATATAGCACTTTTCTAATTGTCAGTAAAAACAAAAATCTACTCTAATCATGTCAGTAAACAAAAATGAGTGATCTAGATATGTGATGTCACCACTGATGTCATCAATGACATTTGCAATGTCATCTTTCATATCCTGGGTTTTAGTCTTATCAGTGCACAGTGGTGGAGTGAGTTATGGTTCCTTACTTCACCATAACTGGCACATTTCTGTGTTTTTTTCAGTTTTACATGTAACCATAACATCCCTTTAACAGTTTTTTCATTGAATTTATATTCAGTGAAAGCTCTTTGTTAAAGCGACGTTATGGTTAAGTTGCACTAATAAAAACCTATGAAATTCAGTGAAAAAAGATTATTCAAGGTACGTTATTGTTACAAGTACAATTGAAAACCCCCAGAAATGTGCTAGTTATGGTAAGCTAAGCAGCCATAACTCATGCCTCCACTGTGCACTGCTAAGACTAACACCCAGTACATTGATGACATTTATGACAGATTTGCAAAAACATGCTTTCAGATCCTTGCTGATGCTCATCGCCAAGTCTGTTGTAATGCAGCCCAGCACTTCAGGCTGTGGCCGCAAGCAGAATATTTTTTCCCATTCATGCTGCATGCCCCAATAAGCAACTCACAATATATATTTATCCTTGCTGAGGAGCAAGCCCATTGTCCAGGCACGTAGGTTATATCACTGTGTTGTGTACTTACATTTTGACACTTTAAAAAAAAATGAAAACACAGGATAGATTAGCAAAACCATGATTTGACGTTCTTGCTGATGCACCTTTGTGCATATTTACTGCTATCCCGTCCAGACCTTCAGGCTGTAGCCACAAGCAGAATTATTCTGCCATTCAAAACTATCATGATTTGAAGAACTGTACCAAGGTGATGGCACGAGTTATGGTTGCTTAGCTTACCATAACGGGAGATTTTCTGGAGGTTTTCGACTAACAGGTTTCAAGTACAAACTGTGCCATTCCCCACCTCCGAGCAACATTTCAAACACTCCTATGAACTTTTTGCAATTTTTTTGCACTGTTTTCTGTTTGCAGATGTACGCAAACGTCTGATGTCATTGCGAGTTTCAAAACTGCATTTTCAGTTGATATAGGACGTTTGAGCTAAAAGGGTACCATTGCACAGCTCCTACACCTATTCTTACTAATTTTCCATCTGCAATCTGCAAGAGAGCTAATGCTGGGAAGAATATTAGCACAACCACTATTTTACTTTAAAAATGCCATCAGCCATGGCCATCACTCATTCCCAGGAGCCACCAACACCACTACCACCACCACCAACTGGAGGGCCTCCACAACGAAAAAAGCACAATGATGCAGAAAACAATCAAGCGGACCAGGAAGATGAGCTAGACCAAATGCCTACATCTAGCACCCAGAGAGAATCATTGGTGTAGTGGTTCTTTACCACTGTTGGGGGAGTACTGAGGGCTAAGGTTACTAAGGTGAAATGAACTGAGTGATCATTGTATGCAGCCATGGACAACCTGAGCAGTACTCCTACGGGACCACCTGCATGCAACACCACACCAAATCCAGCCACCAGGATGCTCTCAGAAAGGCTGTTCCTTTCCCAGGAAGCAGTAGGATGTCTTCCTCTACCTCATCTTCCTCAACCACTACTGCCACCACACAGGCCATTCCTGTGGGGCAGAAGGTCCCACCAGCTACCTTGCAAGCCATAAAATAGGCTGATGGTCCATATATTTACAAGAAAACAGTACTCTGTATATACCGCAACACACCATTCTGCAGGGGGTGCAGTTCGGAAGTGCTTTTGAGGCTGTATTCAAGGATCATGTGAAACACTGCCCCCTACCTTACTTTTAACGCACACCCAACATCTAGCCCTATGCACCTGCCCCTCCTTATGTGTGGTTGGTGCCTCATCCCTCATTTTCCTCCCCACCTTACTTCCTGGCCCCTCCTGCAAATAATAACATAAAACTACAAAATCAAAAAAACAAAAACAAATGACAGTTAGCAAATAGAACTAAAAAGCAATCTTATAGACTCCATCTTCTTTACATTTCACAGTAAAGTAGTTAGAATTAATAAGATTCTCCAACATGTCCATTAGCATTTTGTATTATGCTAATAGAAAAATGGTCAATTGTATAATAGATAAAGGTAAAAGGACCGAAACAATTTTCTACCACAAGTACTTTCTTTAGCATACAATAAGCACCATAATCCATGGACCTTCATGACAATCCACGGTCCTCACAGTGCCCTCTCAAGCCCATGCATCATTAAAAGTCCTGAATGGCCACATGCACACCATTGCACAGGACAGCTCTTCTACCCCTTTTACTTTTATATTTGTAACACTCGCTCATTGCCTGCTTTCAAACAGTCACACATCATCCACCAATCTCTTCCAAAAACCCCATTTTAAACTTCTACACACCAAATGCCACTTAGCAATGTTCTACACATTCATCTGTTTCTGTATTTCGCTTAGTTATACAAAATAAATTGTACACACTGCTCTTATGAATGCATATGTGCATTGTGCAGTGAGAGAAGTGCATATATTGAAGGTGCAGTACATATGGGCAAGTAATCATGGGAGCCCAGGATGGAAGAGCCAAGGGATGCCAAGGTGGGAGACCACTGGCTAACTGCTGGGATAGAGGCGTCCCAAGGATGGTGTGCATCTTAACTGTAAGTTTGCTTTTAACAAAATAATTTCTGTCAATTTAATAGGTTTCTATAAGTCAAAATATTTCATGATGTTACATCACTGTATATAAGTAATTAATAATTTCTCTTTTAACATATATGAAACAATTATAAACCTCCTTTTACACACATATTTTTTGCAGCACATATGTATGTGTGTTGTTATCAGCAGCGCATGCTGGGGAAGCAAGACTTCATTCAATTGCCTATGGCATGAGGCTCGACCATGACCCCAACCCAAACAAAATACTTCCATTATTCACTGCAACTACCTTGCATCCTAGCTCAGTGTCCACTATACCCTAATAATTTGACCAACGGCCAGTGCTCATGGCTTGCAGCCATGGCCAGTTTCCAAAATCTATGGGGCATGGGCTTTGACCATGATGCATTCCCCAATAAGCAAATATATGTACACATTGGAATTGGCAAAAGGCCAGGCCCACTACCCATACTCACTTCCCTATTCAGTCTGCAGGAGGCCTGATGTCTTCAGACATTTAATGGATATGATGATTGGATGGTGAAAAGCATGAGTTGCGTCATATTTTTTGGATTGTTCGCCATGTTGGATCCACAGACAGCAGCTGGTGCCCGCAGATAGAGCAGTGGGGAAAATGTCTGGTAAACACATTTGGGTTTTTTTGGTGGTGGAAAGAGGGATGGAATAAAGATAATATGGGGTTGTTTTTATAGGGGTAAAGAGGGCGTGCAGGTGCCGCCCAGTCCATGGACACCAAGGTAGTCCACGGACAGTGCTGTGAACGAACAGTTTGAAAACCCATTTGGGGTTATTTAATGGTTGAAAGAGGGGATGGAAAGAGTAGGGGAGAGGATTAGAGATTATATGGAGCTGTTTTTATAAGTAAAAAAGTGTTTTCAGATGCCGCCAAGTGTGTGGTCAATTTTATTGTCTGCTGACAATATTTCAATTGCAGCGGGGGGCAGGGCGAGTTTTGTTATTGGAAGGTTTGGTGTACGTACTTGCTTTTTGGTTTAATGATATTGTCGTGGTTGTGGTCAGTTGCCAGATCCTTGGGGGCATGGCGGAATCTTGTAGAATCTGGGCACTGGCCACCCACATTCTAGTAATATGTGCATAGTAATTATAGGTACTGTTGGGGGAGTATACAGTATTTGTAATATGGTGGAAAATTGAAGTGTACATGGAATTTATGATTGTAGTACAATTGGGGATATTGTTTATGGAATATGTATTTGTTTATACTTGGTAGGGTTACTTAGTTGCATAGAGTAATACAGCTGGAATCTCTGGTTCTTTTTCTCTCGTTCTTTTACTGTAAAAAAACAGTACAATTTGTGAAGCAGCATAGTTTAAAAGCTTTATTGACCTACAATTTTACAAATACATTGACTTTTTTTACCCTCATAAGCAGAACATTCAATGTGCTATTTTTGTACAACATTAGTGTGTGCTACACTGTTGTTGCACCAACCTTAAATAATCATTGGATCATTGAGAAAAATAATCCATAGAGAATTAAACAAATATTATTATAATTATGTGAGTGTAGGTGTAATAGTATGTTTGTTTGAAGTGTATTGTAATTAAGAGAATGTTTAAAATAGCTAGATACCTGTTGGCGAATTCTAACTATATTGGATGTGAGAGAAGTTTTGTAGTAACAATAACGGTGATGGCATATATGAAGTGTATTGCAATGAAGGGTTTTTTTAAGAAGTTAGATACCTGTTGGCGTATTCAAACTATTTTGACTTTTAAAAGTAGTATTGAAATATTATGGATGTAGCTAGATACCTCTTGGCATATTCTAACAGTTTATTCTGCTACAGTTTAGTCAGTACATTTGGGTTGAAGGAATATTAAGTAGGCATTTGTTAGATTTGCTGCTAACCTATGTTTTGGAGCAACGGAGGTGTTGTTACATTCAAACCAACCACTTCTTTTTAGACATATGCAGTAAAGTGACCTGAAGTGGTTGTGCCACCCTTGTGGTATTTTACGGCTACTGTTGTGAGGGTTTTTTGCCAAGAAATACTTGGCCGTGTGTGAAGCTAGTGAGCTTACAGTAATTTTTGGTACCATCTGCATTGTACCTTAGCAGTATTAGTATGACATATTGCCCATGTGAGTTTATCTATATTCTGGAACAATTGTCTGAATTGCAAAAAGGGCATAATATGCCATGATTTGCATTCTGCAGAAGCTCATGAAATGGAATGGATTCACAATTTGGAATGGATTCATATAGATGCATATAGAAATTGTTCTTTAGGAATGTGCTCTTGTGAAACATGGTTGCAGAGAGTACATGTGTGTTTCCACATGTAAGCAATCTGAACAATTTCATTAATAGGGATGTTTTTGGTTGTTAGCACTTGTAGTAAGTACATTAGGAATTCTTGTGGTCAATTTTAGCATTCCTGCACAGTAGTCCAATTATTCCCATGTACCTCAGACACTGTACGTGTTGTCAGGATTATTTGTAGAATTTCGATGAAGGATGAGCATTTGCAAACACACTGGTCTGAGCCATTTAGGTAAATGTTGTGAACAATTGGTGGCAATTGGAAGTGAAGATCGTTACATTTGCATAGCAATTTATTCCAGTTGTGAGAGTCTGAATTTAAATGGACTAGAGAGTTGTGGCACAGCATTGTTTGATGGGCCTGTAGATATTTTTTGAGAAGAGATATTGGTTTGCCTTCTGATGGGCGTGCAGTTGAGTTTGTAGTAGACAGTTTTGTTGTTGTATTATTTGATGGAGAAGCAGTTGGTTGTTGTTTCTTTAGCAGTATTGTTGGGAGATCTGTTTTTGTTTTAAAGATTTTACTTTTTAAGGTACAGGGTACACATCTAGATGGGGGTGTGCAGTGCACATAGCCTTTTGTATTCTACAATGCAACAAATGCCAGTAATGACTTTGTTTGCATCAAAGTTAACTAGGAAGAGACCTTTGAAAGTACAGAGATGTGAAAGTGCTACGTAACTCCTACCTTCTTTAAAGACTGTGCTGCCAATGTCAATCAATGTGTGATCTAGGGTTAGACCTTGCAATATGTGAACAGTGACAGCATATGGAACATATGGAGAAAATGGTTCTCTGCTTATGTAAATGTCTTTGAAAAGAAGGAAACACACTATTGTGCAGGCAATTTATTTTTACTTCTGCAATTTTGTCAAAGTGGATGTTGACAAACGGAATGTTGTTGTCATGTGGATATATTTGGATGCCAACAACTGTACCAATTGCTCCATTGACTAAACCTTCTATGTCAAGGTTACATTTTAAAATTACTCTCCAGTAGACATTGTTTACAAATCCAGCTCGGTTGGAGAAACATTTTCTAAGCTATTTAGTTGTGTTGTTGCTTGTTGCCACACATAGTGTCATTCTGTGCACTTCTAGTTTGTCTATAGAGCTGATATGCAGTATTGGTTGCATTTCTTTTTTTTAACATTGTCTCGTTGAATTCACGACAGCTTGCAAGCATTGGCATTAAGGACATGCATTTTGTATTTTGTTGAGTTAATTGTTCCATGATATTAGGAGCAGCTCTGTTTCACCCATATAGCTCATGGATTAGTGTACTATTTAGGATGGACTTTGCATTTTTATTAAGCAGACCAGTTTTAATGCTTTTTAAAATGTTAGCATAGGTGAGGTCTGCAGACTGACAAATGCTTTTAGTTAGTTATCTGTAGTGAAGATGTCGCCAGAGATTTACATTTCCAATGCTGCCTAGTGTGTTGTGGCATTGTTTATGTACTAACGTTTTGAAAATAGGCTGGCCTTTTACTGGTGTTAACTATAGGAGGACTATGAAAACAATAACATGTTTTCCTCCAAACAGTTCTTCTTAGTCGGTTTTCATGACTTCTTGCATTCTGAGGTGAATTAAAGCCAACATGTGGTTGAAAACCATGCTTATTTCATCTATTAGGAGAACTTTCATTTGTTTCAGAAGTCTGCATACTTCAGTAGCAGCTTCTTCTCATAATTTGCAGTATTCTAATTTGTTTTGGTGTCCTACTGGGAAGAGCAGTAGTTGGTGTAAAGTTAAACCTCCTATGTTGTAGGCAGCTAAATCTGTGGTGGCTGTTACAACAGCCAAAAGGTTGCTGTTTGTTAAGTTCTGTAGAAATCTGATGATTCATTTAATTAAGAATGTGTTATCAGAACCAGCTTCACCACTTACATACAGGAGCAGAGCTTTATAATTTGTACCGCTAAAAGTTTTAGTTTCATGTTTAAAACCATGTTCAACTTCTTCAATGACTTCTAGATAGATGGTTAGTCGTTCATCTTTTAGCTGTGATTTTAGCACTGACAAGACTCCTTGATTTGATTTGATATAGTACCTATACACAACCTGTTTCAAAGTGCTTCAAGGAGGGAGTGAACATGGGAAAATACAATTACATTCTTGCAAGCCCTTGAAACAATTCAGAATGTGAAAAATAACTATCATAATCAGCCTGGTGATATTTCAGATAGTCAGGGACATTTTTATGGGAGGGCAAAAGGGGCACTTGCCCAGGGCCCCCACCTTGGAGGGGGCCCCACAAGGCTGCGTGATCTAAAGAAGTAACATTCCTTTGTTCACCAGACTTAAATAGCACACACAAGGATATTGTATTGCATGGTGCTGAGGCTCTAAACCTATTACCTGTCTGTTTTGGAAAGTACATTTTACCTCAATCAATTCATCATGTAATGCTTTCTATGTTCACTGTGATATATATAGTTTGTATGTTCCTTGTGGCACAACTCCTGTAGCATTCTTTCCTTTCTGTGGGAATTATGTTGATCATGTGCAATAGCCACATTTGAAATGCATACTGGTAAATTGAGTGCCAAAATGGTTCAGAAGTTAGCTCAGTGTGTTAAGCACTCATTGCAGTGATATTTGTTACTATGCAAGATTAGAATAGCACTTTCCCGTAAGGCTGGTTGAGTCTTTCCTATGTCTGAAGTTTATATACGTGGTCTTGCGGCACAACAGGTGCTTTAATCAGCAATCGACCTGCACCAGATAGGGGTTGCTATAAAAACGAACATGTCATCGTTCTGGTTGTGGGATGTATTTACCCATGCATCCGAGCCATACCTCAAAACTGTGCAGTACTGACATGGAAAACATCATGATGGCCAGAGCTTCCCAGAAAATGCACAGGGAAATGCATGAAGAATAGGCTACCACTCATTTTTGCCGATGTTATGGGCACAGAAGGAAACTGCCTAAAACCACCATTGGACTACCCACACAGTAGTCTGAAACCATTGGGAATGGCAATGCTGATTGCCAAAAGCAAACCCATAACTGTTGGGAATTCATTTTCTTAAATCCCAAAAATGGATGCAGTACCAGTACTCACCACTATCCAAAAGCCGGCAGTTTAAAACCACCCTGTGTTTCTCTGAAGGCAGGCTCAAACTGTCTATTTTAAACATTGCAACACATCTAAAAACTCACTGGACACCAGCAGACATTTGGTAGAATGGAGTGTTGTGTGCCTACAAAATCTGGGAAATGAAGAGCCCAAAACAATGCTTATAACAAAACTGCTATGGAGTCAGCAGTTTAAGTTGCACTGGATTTAAAGACACTAAAATCGAAAATGTTTAGATTAAATGAGTGACCTATGTTTGGTGTCACAGGCCTTTGTAACTGTTGAAATGTCATAGTTTTGCACTTAGAATCAGCATTCTAGCTGCATATGTAAAAATGTTTAGTTTTATTTGAATGCAGGAACTGGGGAACAAAAAGTGACATTTTATCTGAAACCTGGCTTAAGGAACTGAATTCTGCCTGGCAACTACCCCCATCAGGAGTGAAACTTGAGTCACAGCTGTGTTCCCAGGCCTAGCTGCCCTTTTGCTGCTCACACTAAGGATATGCCATCTATCTGATAATTGAATTACCTGTGCTCTGCAGGAAAGTGAACAAAGCCCTGTCCTGGCTCAGGCAAAGGTTTTATTGGCAGGAGTCGTAAATGGTCGTAAAAAGTGGCTTCCTCCTGAGGAAGCTGGGAGGAGCACTGCCTGTGAGAGCAAGCTGGCTTGGCAGAACTGGAAAAACCAGTAATTCTACCTTGTGCTGAGAGGAAACCACACCCCTTTGGAGCCAGAACATAACTCTAAAAAGATGAATAACTCATAGAGCGGACATGTGAAAATTTTATAAATGATACCATAATTCTTGTGATTTTTCTACCCACAGTTTAAGAGGTTTTTAGAACCGGTGGCGTGTTCAGGGGGGTTTTAGCGGAAAAGTGGATATTACTCTAAATGTATGCATGTTAAAAGTCTGAAACTTCATCAGTTAATGTCCATACTCCCTGCACACATGTATGTAAAGTTGGGTCAATGTCAGAAATTGAAAAATCAGTTAAAAAGTCAATTATGTGCCATTTCTGAATGCAAGCTCTTAGAAACAGCAGATTTGGACAGAGACATGGCTAAATTCAGCCACACCATGTATATGTAATTTCAAGCAACTGTGTAACTGTGAAATATGTCTTTTATTATCAAATATAGACTATGTGCAATCTGACAGAGGAGTGTCCTATCTGCAAGCCATAAAATGACATCCCTCTGACTCACAGTTCATTCCCCAATAAAAAAAAGAAATGGAAGTTTGACCAATTAGAAGCTGAGAGAGAGGTAGGGTCAGTGATGCTAGAACACACCCACATTCTAAACACATAAAAGCAGACAGACAGGACAGATAGGGACCTTCAATTCCATCTGCAGCGGGACGCTCTGCCGGAAAAATCCATACTTACCTCCATCAAACCTCCAGAGAGCCAAACTAGAGACTTCAATCTATCCAGAACTAGAGACCCAGACCAGAGAACCAGAGAGAGCTGACCCAGATCACTGTGAAGTGCAGAGACCAGAGGCGAGTCTAAAACCCTGACCAGATCCGTGATGAGGCCCATTTCACTCAAGAATATAGTGTGAGTACATAGCAAAACTGTGCAGAACCAATCTCTTAGTTAAAATAATATAATTCAATCTATTTAATCTAAGTAGAACTGCCTCCTAACTGTCACCTGTCATTTGTAAAGCTGTCACTTGTCATTTCCTAGTTGCAAGCTGCACTTGTCTTTTTGAATTTTAAAATTTCAAATCTGAAAAACGACCTTTATTCAATCGCTCATATCTCCGCAACCGTTTGTGCTAGAGACTAGAGACCCCAAAACGATAGAGATAGTCCTTGTGGTTCCTGTGTAATAGCGCTCGGCGCATCCGCGAATTTTACCGCGATTTGCAAATTTCTTCACATGTAAAAACTGCTGCTGCTTGCC
Organism: Ambystoma mexicanum; assembly: GCF_040938575.1. Lineage (NCBI taxonomy): Eukaryota > Metazoa > Chordata > Amphibia > Caudata > Ambystomatidae > Ambystoma > Ambystoma mexicanum. The sequence continues at coordinate 1,167,659,838 of NC_090931.1, read as the reverse complement.
TTCCATTTGCCAGAAATTCGTTTAACCTGCTAACTATCCCTGCCTCATTGCTAGTGTGAGCCTGGACTAATATTAACTAGATACCACTCACCCTGAATCTCTGAAAGGGAATTAAAAGCATTTCCAGCATATTTCTCATCCATTGCTAGCACATATCAAAGCATTTGCCTGTGTTTTAAACTTCTGTCGTGTAAGCTTGCTGGGGTGAACTGATTTACATTGATTGCATTTCTGAGAACTGTGTGTTTTCCTTCCATTTCCTTGCCTTGCATCAAGGGGGGGAGGGGATTGCCAGAGAAAAGTGGTTACATTGTTTGGTTGAAATCATATTGAGTATTTTCTGTACTGCATTCATTGAATATTGCATCCACCTGAGCTTACATAAAGCATCCTCTACCACATTATACTTTTGTTCCTATTTACCTGTGTGCTACCTTATCCATTTCGTGTCAACTCCTTATTGATTATAGAGAAGCGTGTTAGTGCCAGATTCTCCGTTGTTAATCTTTATCATATCAGATTAAGTGTGCTATTCAATTATTGATTTATTATAAAGCGTGATATAATATATATTGTTTAAGTTATCAAATAAACCTTTTAACTTGCAAAACAGAACTACTTCTTGGCTCAGTGGGGTCAGGGGGATTCCAAGAGAGGGGTGTTATATAGGGGTAGTCATCCAGAACGCATGAACTGGACATAAAGATATATCAATAAGGGTTTTCATTCAGTATTCTAGACTAGGCGTTGACTTAGCTGTAGTGTTGAATTGAATCCTCTTACAAATTGGGGGCTCAAGCCGAGACGTTGGGTTAGATTTACCACTTGTGCAGCTTAATACAGTGTGCTAACTGACGGGATACATACATCCGGTCGGATCACCACGCTGCATTACGCTGTGAAGCATTCCTCAAAAGGGACACTCCAAGAAAAGTTCTGTTCTGCAAAAATAAAATACAAACTTCTGTAAGTCAGGACAGAGACCAATCTCTAGAATGACGACCTTAGTAGACATGAAAATAGCCAGAGAGCACCTCTTGCATAAACTATTTGTGAGAGGTGAATGGACCGAACAGGGCCAGGATGTGTGGTTGCAGGCCATCACACAACAGGTCACTGAAACAGGGTCAGATATATATAGAGATCAGGGTCCCTTACATGTGGCCCTGAGTGAACTATATATGGCTCCTAAAGCCAAAGAGGAACACAATAAAATTGCCAGGATAGCAGCATACCTGTACCTATATATGGGAGACATGCAGGATAGATGTGCTGAAAGCCAAAATCTGGCAAATAGGCAACAGATGGCATTACAGAAGGCCCAATCTGACCTGGTCTCTTCTGAGCAGAGGCTGCAGAGGAGCCAGGAGTCAGAAGATGATAGTAGGCAGCACATCATTAAAATAAAGAAGGATATGGATGTGCTGCAACAGGAAAAGGTAGAACAGGATACCAGATTTCTGGCCTTGCAGAAGGAATACCAAGAAGGTTTGGACTCCCTACTGCAAAACCAGAAAAAGCTGGAGCAACAACCTGCAAGGCCACCTAGATAGAGTGAAGGCAGAGAGCAACAAACTAATTCTGAAAGACCTGGATACCCAGGCAGAGTTTGATCAGGAGCGCCAGAATGCTGGTGCCTTCCAAAGGCAAAGGGACGACCTGGCGGCACAGATGCAGGCTCTTAGTCAGGAAAGGGATACCTTAGGCCAGGAAGTCTGCCATTTAAAAAGAAAAATGGAAGAAAATCACCTGACCCACCAGGGACAGGGTGACCTCCAAAAAGAACACCAGAACTTGCTAGAGCACACCAGGAGGGTGGAGGATGCTCTAGCAAGAAAGGAGCAGGCCAATAGGGACACAGCTCAGGAGGTAACCCTCCTGCAGCAAAGACTGGCCCAGTTCTCCAGGACCAACCAGGAAGCACAGAGGGAAAATGAGGCCCTCTGTCAACACAATGATAGGCTCCAACAACAGGTAGCGATGCAGGAGAGACTGATAGAGTCGAGTAAGGCCTTAACAGAGGAACTGAAAGCACAAATGCAGGCTCTTGCATTGCAACAGGGAGCAGGGGCGGATAGAGATGAGGTCCGCTGGGAAAGAGAGACTCCTGACCATAACCGCAGGAGCCCTAACACCAGGGGCCTTCATCTCCCCCAGTCCCTGGACTCTACCACCCCCATGTCCCCTGGCGCACATGAGCACAGGGCCGCAGGGATGGCAGATTACTATCCAGCTAAGAGTATGGGGCTCATAGGCCAGTACCACTCAGGAATGGAGGGGTGGGCATCCGGGTATGGGCACCCAAGTACAGTACAGTTCAATGGGGAACCCCAGGAGAGTAGGCCCATTAAGGGCATCCTGAAAACCTCTGCCCAGTTAGGTCAGTGGAGGGGGTACCCATCAAATCCTGGCAGCAAGGAGGAATCTGAAGACTCCTCTGAACTGCGCAGGACACAGGAGACCAGGTCCCCACATTCTGCCAGCCATTCCCAGGCTCGCAGAATCCGGGAAAACCTGGAAGAACAGACGGGAACCTCTGGGAGCAGTGCCTCTGAGTCCGAGGAAGAATGGACAAGGGTTACCCGAACCAAAAAGGCCAATAAGGCAAAAAGGGCCTTGCTTAAGGACCCCTTAAAGCAGATTAAGGCGATCAGGAGCGTCATCACGCCTTACCATAAGAACGCTAAGTATTCTGTTTGGGAGCACTTAGAGTTGTTTGAGCAAATGATGGAGACTTTCCATATGAAGGACAGCCAAAGCTGTATTCAATATGTAAAGTGGACCTTCTCCCCGGAATACTCCAGTTTCTTTGCGGGGCTGGAGGACCAAAATCATTTAAGATGGTCCACCTATAAGGCGGCCATCTTGAAACATTTTTCTGTTCACAGAAATCCTCAAGAGGCTCGCAAGGCAGCCTACAATTTGCAATGTGGGGAGGATCAGGCCCCACAAGAATTTGTGCAGGAGTTAAAGCGTGCTTTTGCGCAGACCACCAGAAGGGTGCGCACAGACAGTCGAGAATTCGTTAATACATTTTTTCATGCCTTGCCCAAATACATCATGACCCAGCTCGTGAGGGATTTTCACGAGAAAAGATCCTTAGACTGGGTCATTGAACAGGCTACCCGGATCTATGAGGTGCAGAAACCGGTAGATAGCAAAAGTAATGCCCAGAAAAACCCCAAAGCCAACAGCACCCCTGCTGCTGCCAAGGTGGCAGAGGTAAAGGTCACCCCCGTTTTAGATTTGGAGATGGGGGGGCCTAAAAACCTACCTGCACCTAATAATGCTAGGCCCAGAAGGTCCTCGGGCCAGTCACAGACAGGGAGCCAAGGAGGCAGCCCCACAAATGGGGTCCCTCGCTCTCCTGATTATGTAAGTCCCCGTTACAAGGGAAATCGACCCATCCTGGGTTATGTGTGGACTCCTCCAGCCCAAGGGGGGGGATCCAGACAAGCACCTAACCCAGGGAACCTCCCTCCAAACTTCCCACAGGAGGGCAGAAATTTACCAAACCCTGGGCAGAACTTTTTCCCCAGATATCCACCCGACTTCCAGCCCCAAAACCATCCATCCTTCTTTCCCCAATTCCCTGAGCCCAGACCACTGAATCCGGGAGAGGGGAGGCCAAGGGTGGAGGGGTACCCAAATCTTCCCAACCCGGGGTATTACCAGAGGAGGGACAGCTACCCTTCCCGGGATCAGCCCAGGGGAGAAAACAGGGCCCCGTATCAGCCTGAGCGGGTTTCCCAGTTAGAGCGCCAGGTTCAAAACATGGCGCGGGACCTGGGTCACATACTGAGGGCTCAGCAGAACCCTCAGATGGGCGTGCCGGCGCAGAACGCACCCAACTCTGGACCTGGTGCTCCAGAACAATGACGGGGGCAGCACCCCGATAACACACCGGTTCCCAGGGAGGAGGCACAAAGGGAAGGGGGGTGTAAAGCCTTGGAGGAAGCTTCCTTCCTCACTTGTAAACAGCCCCTGGAAACCCAGGAACCGGAAACGAAATCTCTTGCCCCTGAAAGTCTGCCTCCTAAGAGCAGAGGGGGGGTAGGAGAAACAAAAGACCCAAACAGACTCAGTTTGAGGAGGAGGTACAGATCTTCCAATTTGAGGGAGAGGGATCCTCAGAGGATCCTGGGAAAAGGATCTTCTCCTTCAGAGAGGGGGGAACTCCCCCCAAAGAAAAATGGGTCCCTAGGGATGCAAATCCAGACTGGGGAGATGTGGAGACTGAGCTACCGCCGCCCACCATCTCATCCCAGAACCAACAGCAAGAAAATCCCCTGGTTCAAACCCATCCTGGGGACTGCCTCCAAAAAGGGGGGGGGCAGCCCAGAACCGGAACCAGGGGAACCCACAATGGCTCTGATCTCCAGTTGCCAACTTTTTCTTTCAGATTCCCAAGACTCTCCACAGAATTCTGCCCAAATCTCTTCGCTATCGATGTCCAAAACCAGAAAGTTAGCCCACCAGTTGTCCAAAAATGTACATTACCTGTGCCCCCTTGAGGAGAAGGAGGGAAGATATTATGCCCCGGTACAAGTACAGGGGCAGGGTACAATCTCGGCACTGGTGGACACTGGATCTCAAGCTACCCTTCTGTCCAGAAGGGCCTTTGACGAACTGAATGCAGGAAGGGGAGAGAATTACCAAATTCCTCTCACCTCTCTTCCGGGACAACTACAGAACTTTGACGGGAAGGAAATTCCCGTTGAGGGGACTGCAGACTTGGACATTAAAATTGGGCGACATAAGTTGAAACACCCGGTCATAGTTGTGACCCCGGAGGGCACCCCTTGTTTACTAGGGAATGACCTCCTGAGAAGGTTGTCACCCCTAATAGATTGTGTAAACAAGGTCCTCTGGACCCAGACTAGCCGACCAATAAAATTAAAACAGAGTGTCAACCATGTTAGTTTAAACGGCACATGCCACATGGTTGAACAAAAATCTGACCAAGTAGAATTTCACTTCCAGAACAACCAGATTCCAGACGTGACAGTAATAGCAGTAGGACAACAGACTATTGATGGGGGGTCCTCTCTATTTCTGAAAATCAACCTTCCTTCCAGTTTAAGGTGGTATTCCACGCTGGAAGGAAACACTCTGAAATTCTATACCAATCCACAATCTGAAACTCCCACTCCTATAGTCCAGAAAGATGTGAAATCAGCTCAAAGCCTGGCTGATATTCAGCAAATTGGAGAGCAGTTGTTCATCCCTGTTCAGTTAAATAATGGGAAGGACTCTGTTCTCGCTCGAGTGTGTGTGAACAACGGTAAGAGCTTCATCAGCGAAGCCATGTTTCGCCAACTCCCAAAAGATCCAGCCATTCCCCCCTTCAAACTGATAGACAAATGGGAAATGGACCTGGAAGCACCTAATTCCAAACATCTCCTGCCAAGCAGGTGTATGCTCAAAATCTCCATTGGCAACAAGAGCATAGTCCACAATTGTTGGGTCGTGCGAGACGTCCCTGCCGCCTTTTACTTAGGCAGTGACATTCTCAATCGCTTTGCCATTAGTTTGGACCTAATAAACTTCAAAGCTTGGTCCCGATTAGCGGATAATCCCATGGGCTTTGATGATCCAGAAAAAGCATTTAGGTCAGCTCAATTGCTACCTTATGCAGTTGAAATTCAGGTTAAAGAGGAAGTCACCATCCCAGAAAGGACCCGACAATTCTCCCTGGAAGTGAAAGTTAAAAGGGGACAAGAGTTGAAAAACCCTGATGCTTACATACATCTAAATGCTTCTCTCCAACAGCAAGGGTTGGGGGTAAACCCAACACCATTAGTCAACATAGAACATGACACCATTCCAATAGAGGTGGATAACAGCGACTTAAAGAGTATTACTCTAGCCGCAGGCACCATTATTGGAATGGCGGTTGATGACCGACATTTTTCCATCGACTTATTAAATGAACTGTTAGGACCAATCCCTAAGGACTGTTTTGACAGTGACAGTGAGGACAATACAACACCAGACAGGATTTTCACCCGGCATGGGGGGAACTTCCTGGTGTACACTTCCTGCCCCTATGGTAAGGAAGATGTGACGTGTGACTTCAGGAGGGATGTGGTGATCTTCCAGGTACATGAGGGCTGCCTTTCCCACCTGAAGCCTCCGGTCCAAATCAGCACTCTGACCAGGGACTTCTCCACCCAGCTGGAGGAGGCCGCGGAAATAGCCAAACCAGAAGTCTTTCCAGGCTTCAGGCAGATGGTGGAAGAGAGAGTCAACCTAGCTGATGCCTGTGTGACTCTGGAACAAAAGCAAAAGTTGAAACAAGTTTTCTTGGATTTCCAAGATCTCTTTGCGGTAGACTCATATGACTGTGGTCGCACTGACATCCACACAACAACAATCCCCACGGACCCTGGCATGACTCCTGTGTTTGTGAAGCAATATCGCTTGCCTCTCGCATCAATGGAGTCCCTTACTGAAATAATTAAGAACCTTGAGTCCCGGGGAATAATCCGTCCAGTCCACAGCACCTTCAATAATCCGGTGCTGGGGATATTGAAGCCGAACGGCCAGTGGAGACTCTGCGCCGACCTCAGGGAGCTCAACAAACGGGTCCATACTTCCCGATGGCCTCTGCCCTACATTGACCAAGGGCTGGCCCAGATTCAGGGGTCACAGGTATTCACTGCAATAGACCTGACCAATGGATACTGGACTGTGCCTGTCAGTAGGGAGGACCAATACAAGCTGGCTTTTACCTTTGGGGGCCAGCAGTACACCTGGACCCGGACTCCCTTCGGATACCTCAACTCCGGCAATTAATTCAACATTTTCCTACATAAGGCCATGCCCGACCTGGGTGCGAGGGGTAACCTGGCTTATGTAGATGATGTCCTCATCAAAAGTTCATCTGTGGAGGAACACATAGCGGAGATCCGTTATGTTCTGACACAGTTGAGGGCTGCCGGAGCAAAACTTTCCTTTCAGAAAGCACAGTGGTGTAGAACCCGTGTTAATTTCTTGGGGCATGAGATTACTCCTCAGGGTCTCTGTCCCCAGGAAAAGAAAGTGGAAGCACTTCAGAAACTGAAAGACCCCACAACTCTGCGGGAACTAAGGAGCCTCCTTGGACTGACTAATTACAGCAGAAAGTTCATTGAGGGCTACGCAGAGATCACCAGACCCCTGATTCATCTCCTGAAGGGGGGGGTCAAGTGGGAATGGGGTCCAGAACAAGCCGAGGCAGTAAGACAACTCAAGAGAAGCCTCTCACAAGCGCCTTGCCTAGCTTACCCTGTCCGAAACAAAGAGTTCTTCCTGGAGACAGGGTTCTCTAATACGTGCTTGACAGCAGTATTATACCAAAAGCATGACAAGGTCAATAAAGTAATCTCCTATGCGAGCAAAACTTTATCCTCTGTGGAGGAAAAATTCAACGATTGTGAGAAGGCACTCCTGGCGACGGTGTGGGCATTGAAGAATTACCGCCCGTTTATCCAGGGGGAACACATCATAGTGGAGACTCCACACCAGCCTCTGCAATATCTCCAAAGTGACAGAATCCGGGCCGGAAATGTGAGTAATTCCCGAATTACTTCCTGGATTCTGTCAATGCAAGGCTTTCCTGTGGAGGTCCGATATGGCCAAAACAAGAAGAGTCCCCTCGCGCAAGGTCTGGCTGACTTGCATGATTGTGCCAGAGAAAACTGTCTCGAGGACGGAAGTCTAAAAATAAAGGACAACATGGAGGCATACCTTAATTCCCCCCACAAAGTCTTTGAAGAAGACAAGTGTGAGGGAATGCCCACTGTCTATGTGGATGGATGCTCTTACCATGTTGACAACGACGGGGAGAAAGAACTGGTGGCCGGCGTAGGGAATGCATGGGTGAATGAGTCCCCAGAACCCTCCGCTGGATACAAAATTGGTCCCCGAAGTAGTCAGGTGGCAGAATTGATGGCTGTGCATCAGGCCATCCTCACTGCTGTCCAGCATCAACTCCACGAACTGGTCATAATCACAGATTCGGATTATGTACGGAACGGGTTCGTGGAGCACCTGGTTAATTGGAAAACCAGAGGCATGTTATGTGCTAACAACAAACCCTTGAAACATGGGAAGTTGATCCAAAACATTGATGATCTGGTCACATCGAATGAGATGACCATCTATTGGAAAAAGATCAAGGGTCATTCCAAAGTAGAGGGACCAGACAAAACTGGAAATGACTTAGCTGATCAGCTGGCCAAAACCGGGGCCATCCAAGGGGATCTAATTGAGATTGAGTCCCTGTTGGGGGAAATCCAGGTCACTGCCATCACTAGGTCCCAGACAAATGCTCACAACGACCTTTCAATTGCACAATGGAGTAAGGAGACCCCTGATGCTGATTTGATTACTGCTCAGAAGGGGGATCCAATTATTGGTAAATTTTACCAGCACCTTGAGGACCCTGAGAACTTTCCCCTGACGGATACCGATTACATTGGGAAAGAGGACCTAAGAGTGTTGATGAAATGTCCAAAAATGTTCCGAATCCAAGACGGTTTGCTGGTAAGGAAATCCAAAGCTGGCCACGATCAGTGGGTGGTTCCTACCTCATTCCGAAGCCTGATGTTAAGTCACGCCCATGATGCGGCCACTGCTGGTCATAGGGGGTTTCACACAACATTGGAAATCTTAAGAGAGGTTGCATACTGGCCACACATGGGGCAGGACCTCGACCAATACTTGAAGGGGTGTCTTGTGTGTGCACAATTTCAGCCGACATCCCTCACACACCGGGCGCCTTTACAAAAGAGGGGAATGACACTGCCATGGTCAGATTTACAAATCGACTTTGTAGGCCCTGTGATTCGCTCGGCTAGGGGGAATAAGTACATGTTGACTGTGACATGCTTGTTTACCAAGTGGGTGGAATGTCTCCCAGCCCCAAATTGCAAGGCAGAAACTGCAGCTGCCTTGATGATTAACCACATCTTTTCCCGTTTTGGTCTACCTCAAAGGATTGAGTCAGACAGAGGTAGCCACTTCACCAGTGAAGTAATGACAAAGATGTGGGAGATACTGGGGGTCAAGAGAAAGCTGCATATTGCTTATAGACCAGCTTCTTCTGGGGCAGTAGAGAGATATAATCGGACAATTGTGAGCATATTAAAGAAGTTTGTGGCAGATTCTGGGCCAAGTTGGGATATCCGATTACCTCTGGTCCTAATGGCTATCAGATCTACCCCTTCATCTGCAACCAAAATGTCACCATTTGAGTTGATGACTGGGCGCAAGATGGTGCTTCCTCAGCATTTGCTCTACAGGACCCAAGAGCAGACACTGATAAATGCCTCCACTACTCATGAGTATGTGGAGAATTTAAGGAAACACCTCCAACATGCTTTTGCTTATGCTCAGCGGAATCTAGAAAGATCAGCTGATAGCATGAAGACCCATTATGACCTGAAAACTTCCAGGAAGGAATATCAGGTGGGAGACCGGGTCTATCTATACAACTTCCAAAGAAACCAGGCCAAGCAGCGCAAATTTTTGCCTACATGGAAGGGACCCTTTGAGATCATCGACAAGATCTCCCCTGTGGCCTACAAAATCCACATCCCCAAAGGTCCTTTGGCAGCGGGGGAAGAAAAGTGGGTCCACATAAACCAGTTGAAATGTTGCCATCCCAGGCACACTCTGCAACAACTGGAGGAATCCTCTGGAATCCTAGCGGGTACTGTCTCAGATTAATTCAGTTCCAACCATAAAACATACCACATCTAGTCTCTAAAATACTGTGATTTGCATGAAACTGTCTCTTAGTTATACTGTTTTTTTTTAAAAATAAGAATGTAATGTTTCATTATGATGAAATGCATATGCTGCCCCACTATCTCAACAGTGGTGGAAAAACGTCTATGAGTAGGTATTGCCGCTCTTCCTTTGTCGTCCTAGGAGAAAGAAAACCTGAAGACGGGCCAAGGAGGGCGATCCGGAGACCAGGAACGAAGATCCAATGGGCCCGGGGTACCGCCCAATCTTCCCATCAGGACCGGCGAGGAGAACCGATCGATCAGTACCGGATGGAGAAGAAGATGCTGAACTGTGCCATCTATTGGAAGAAGATGAGGAAACATCCCAGGTCTTGCGAGTCCCATTCGTGAAATAGAATGGCCATCGCAAGAGGGGGGCTTGTGGGATGTATTTACCCATGCATCCGAGCCATACCTCAAAACTGTGCAGTACTGACATGGAAAACATCATGATGGCCAGAGCTTCCCAGAAAATGCACAGGGAAATGCATGAAGAATAGGCTACCACTCATTTTTGCCGATGTTATGGGCACAGAAGGAAACTGCCTAAAACCACCATTGGACTACCCACACAGTAGTCTGAAACCATTGGGAATGGCAATGCTGATTGCCAAAAGCAAACCCATAACTGTTGGGAATTCATTTTCTTAAATCCCAAAAATGGATGCAGTACCAGTACTCACCACTATCCAAAAGCCGGCAGTTTAAAACCACCCTGTGTTTCTCTGAAGGCAGGCTCAAACTGTCTATTTTAAACATTGCAACACATCTAAAAACTCACTGGACACCAGCAGACATTTGGTAGAATGGAGTGTTGTGTGCCTACAAAATCTGGGAAATGAAGAGCCCAAAACAATGCTTATAACAAAACTGCTATGGAGTCAGCAGTTTAAGTTGCACTGGATTTAAAGACACTAAAATCGAAAATGTTTAGATTAAATGAGTGACCTATGTTTGGTGTCACGGGCCTTTGTAACTGTTGAAATGTCATAGTTTTGCACTTAGAATCAGCATTCTAGCTGCATATGTAAAAATGTTTAGTTTTATTTGAATGCAGGAACTGGGGAAAAAAAAGTGACATTTTATCTGAAACCTGGCTTAAGGAACTGAATTCTGCCTGGCAACTACCCCCATCAGGAGTGAAACTTGAGTCACAGCTGTGTTCCCAGGCCTAGCTGCCCTTTTGCTGCTCACACTAAGGATATGCCATCTATCTGATAATTGAATTACCTGTGCTCTGCAGGAAAGTGAACAAAGCCCTGTCCTGGCTCAGGCAAAGGTTTTATTGGCAGGAGTCGTAAATGGTCGTAAAAAGTGGCTTCCTCCTGAGGAAGCTGGGAGGAGCACTGCCTGTGAGAGCAAGCTGGCTTGGCAGAACTGGAAAAACCAGTAATTCTACCTTGTGCTGAGAGGAAACCACACCCCTTTGGAGCCAGAACATAACTCTAAAAAGATGAATTACTCATAGAGCGGACATGTGAAAATTTTATAAATGATACCATAATTCTTGTGATTTTTCTGCCCACAGTTTAAGAGGTTTTTAGAACCGGTGGCGTGTTCAGGGGGGTTTTAGCTGAAAAGTGGATATTACTCTAAATGTATGCATGTTAAAAGTCTGAAACTTCATCAGTTAATGTCCATACTCCCTGCACACATGTATGTAAAGTTGGGTCAATGTCAGAAATTGAAAAATCAGTTAAAAAGTCAATTATGTGCCATTTCTGAATGCAAGCTCTTAGAAACAGCAGATTTGGACAGAGACATGGCTAAATTCAGCCACACCATGTATATGTAATTTCAAGCAACTGTGTAACTGTGAAATATGTCTTTTATTATCAAATATAGAATATGTGCAATCTGACAGAGGAGTGTCCTATCTGCAAGCCATAAAATGACATCCCTCTGACTCACAGTTCATTCCCCAATAAAAAAAAAGAAATGGAAGTTTGACCAATTAGAAGCTGAGAGAGAGGTAGGGTCAGTGATGCTAGAACACACCCACATTCTAAACACATAAAAGCAGACAGACAGGACAGATAGGGACCTTCAATTCCATCTGCAGCGGGACGCTCTGCCGGAAAAATCCATACTTACCTCCATCAAACCTCCAGAGAGCCAAACTAGAGACTTCAATCTATCCAGAACTAGAGACCCAGACCAGAGAACCAGAGAGAGCTGACCCAGATCACTGTGAAGTGCAGAGACCAGAGGCGAGTCTAAAACCCTGACCAGATCCGTGATGAGGCCCATTTCACTCAAGAATATAGTGTGAGTACATAGCAAAACTGTGCAGAACCAATCTCTTAGTTAAAATAATATAATTCAATCTATTTAATCTAAGTAGAACTGCCTCCTAACTGTCACCTGTCATTTGTAAAGCTGTCACTTGTCATTTCCTAGTTGCAAGCTGCACTTGTCTTTTTGAATTTTAAAATTTCAAATCTGAAAAACGACCTTTATTCAATCGCTCATATCTCCGCAACCGTTTGTGCTAGAGACTTGCAGTAACTTTCATTTTGAAGCTGGGATCCTAGGCTTTCCTAGGACCCCAAAATGATAGAGATGGTCCTTGTGGTTCCTCTGTAATAGCGCTCGGCGCATCCGCGAATTTTACCGCGATTTGCAAATTTCTTCACATGTAAAAACTGCTGCTGCTTGCCTTCCATTTGCCAGAAATTCGTTTAACCTGCTAACTATCCCTGCCTCATTGCTAGTGTGAGCCTGGACTAATATTAACTAGATACCACTCACCCTGAACCTCTGAAAGGGAATTAAAAGCATTTCCAGCATATTTCTCATCCATTGCTAGCACATATCAAAGCATTTGCCTGTGTTTTAAACTTCTGTCGTGTAAGCTTGCTGGGGTGAACTGATTTACATTGATTGCATTTCTGAGAACTGTGTGTTTTCCTTCCATTTCCTTGCCTTGCATCAAGGGGGGGAGGGGATTGCCAGAGAAAAGTGATTACATTGTTTGGTTGAAATCATATTGAGTATTTTCTGTACTGCATTCATTGAATATTGCATCCACCTGAGCTTACATAAAGCATCCTCTACCACATTATACTTTTGTTCCTATTTACCTGTGTGCTACCTTATCCATTTCGTGTCAACTCCTTATTGATTATAGAGAAGCGTGTTAGTGCCAGATTCTCCGTTGTTAATCTTTATCATATCAGATTAAGTGTGCTATTCAATTATTGATTTATTATAAAGCGTGATATAATATATATTGTTTAAGTTATCAAATAAACCTTTTAACTTGCAAAACAGAACTACTTCTTGGCTCAGTGGGGTCAGGGGGATTCCAAGAGAGGGGTGTTATATAGGGGTAGTCATCCAGAACGCATGAACTGGACATAAAGATATATCAATAAGGGTTTTCATTCAGTATTCTAGACTAGGCGTTGACTTAGCTGTAGTGTTGAATTGAATCCTCTTACATGGTGAAGGTCTATAAATTGGTGTGCTCAGATGGGGTGTTGTAAAACCTAGGCAATTGCCACCAACGATGAGCATAAACTGTTAGTCCAAGAGATGAATAAGTATCAGAATTTGGAACCAAAGCATTCATGCTTGTATCCTGGCTTTGCCAGCAGACAATGCAGTGATTCTATCAATCATTTTATATCTCGTACATTAGTGTACTGTCTTCTGTGAAGTTTGCCTCCCTGCATGCTGGTGGCATAGTTTAGCCCATTACTTGATTGTTCTTCTTATGTAGGCTACTTGAGTGGAATAGGTGGTAGACAGAAGGGATTTCCTTCTCAGGGTATGATCTTCAAAACAGCCTCACTCATGATTTCACTGACTATAGTGTTGCTTCCACTATAATAGTGAGCATTGATATATTGCACAGCACAGGAACGTGTTCCATTGATCTTTAATGACAACACTATTTGAAAACTATGTCCCACTTATAATCTCTGTCTGGATACAGACACCTTCCTGGTAGCTTCTAATCTACATCCACTATCCATGCTATGGTACGTGTAGCTTTCTCCTTCCTACCAATTGGTCTGCTCTATCCATGCTTGAGCATGTTTGCATTCTTTGAGGCAGCAAATGTGAGATCTCTGTCTATTCTGGGTTACATGTACTTTTTACACACAGTCCTGCATTCATACTACATGCTGCATACCTTCCTGGATTCTATTGATATAAAGTCCCCTGTATCTATGCTAAAACAGAAGTAACCTCTTCCTAGACTGATAAACAAGTAGCATTTGAAGGCTGACATTATCAGTCTGATTAGAGCAAGAATGAAGAGGGTAAGGGCACTTAAAGGGAGTAAACATCCTTATTTTTAATGTTGTGAGGCAGCATATCAACTTATGGGTTGTGATTGCGGTGGGGAGGGTGGGCATCTCAGATATTCTTGATCACTTAATTCCTTTGGTTTGGTGGAGGGGGCCCGAAAGAAGTCTGTGCCCGAGGCCCAAAAAGTGCTTAAGATGGCCCTGCAGATAGTGCAAGTGCAAGGAACACTTATGGAGAAGATGGGGAAGGGAAAAATGAGACAAACCAGCAGTAACATTACTATGCCTGATGACAATTGATGTAGTGGATGAGTATACAAGAGGAGGGGAAGGGTGAGGAGGGGGGTGTGGAGTGAGGGTGAAGGAGAGGAACAAAACAAGTGACTATCATAAAAGGTCAGTCGATAATTCAAAGTAGTGCTGAGGAGGGAGGAGAAGACAAGGAGGGAAGGGGGTGACAGACAAGCTGCTATCAAAGGTCACGGGACAAATGATAAAAGTAAGTGCTAATGGACATCCTTCAGATTGTTTAGATTGAAACATGTATATTCTACCTCAGTCATGGGTATTTCTGCTTCATTTAGAATGAGTGGTTCTCAAGTGGTTTTGGCTTCCTGTAACGGAAGGTTGACTGCCCTCAGAAATGCTTTATCTAGATAAGCTTCAATTTCTTCCTCTTGTTTGCGTTCATTGTCCATCATTTATTTGTATTGTTTGAAATTGACATTTTTTATACTGTTATCATTTGCTTTGAATGCAGCTTTATATGAGTCATAGTCACCTAATAAGTCTTCTTCTTTTCTCCAAGGTTTTAAAAGTTGCAGAAGGGCCATGTAATAAAGTTTTATATGTTGCAGAGATTTAAATAATAACTTTATTACATGATTAGTTAGGCTGGGTTTGGTAAGTTTCACTAGGCTTCCCTCACAAGTCGGAACTGAATATTTGCCAGTTGACTCATCTGGTGTGACATTGTTTTTGTAGGGACAGTTTTGGGCTATGTCGTACACGCACATGTATTTCAAAGCAGTACTTCTGTTAGGGTAGACTGTGTCAATTAAATTGTTTTGAAAATGTCCTGGTTTTGGGATCATTTGTGGCTATTGTTTCTATCTCTTGTTAGGATTTTAGTACTCTTTTTTAGGATAAAGCTCGACCAAGGTTTAGCCACACTATGTGTTCAGATTTGTCTTAAATGGCTGTACCTGTTAAATGATGTGCAGCTTCGTACCATCCACATTCTCTATGGGAGAGCAGTTTTATACCGAAGCTGTACACATTTTGTGACAGTGTTTTGTCAGATCATATGTCATCCGAGAGGTATTTTAGCTCTGGTTTCTCAGCTTGGCGACATAGGCTTTGACATATCTTGCAACTTCTGTGGAATTGTTTGCAATGTATTGTATGTCTATGTTTGCATTCCACAAGAGGGCAATGATTGCATTGTAATCATTGATGTACGTGGATGCTTTGTCCCTTTTAATGTTGTATGTGTTTTTAGGGGATTTGCCTTTTGCACTGTGTCTAACAGACAACATCAAGATATTTACTTGTCTTTTTTGCAAACTGGTCTAGAGAAGCAAAAGCAACATTTTGTATAGTATTTACCTTTGTTTAAATATCTGCATCGGCAGTATATGCCACACTTATGTTTTTGGAAGCATAAGATTTGTGTACGTAGGTCACTATGTGTGGTTTCTGAAGGTATCTTGCTGGTAATGTATTTTTGAATAAACTGTAAAATAGTGGCACCACTGTCATGGTCAAATTTGGAAGCATCTTTTATCCACAAAAGCATGTGGATGTGTGGTGCTCCTCTGGATTGATATTCTTTTCTCCAAATGAAGAGTTGCACATCTCTAAGCGGGGGGGTAGTTTTATTACAAATGAAGTGCAGCATGACAATGAAGAAATGGTGAAAGTACTTTGATACATTGACAAAGTCAAGAGAACAGAGTTGTACTGGTGTTTTTATATCTATTCCATCTTTAATTTTGTTAGCAGTGTGTAATAAGTTGTGCAAGTCATCTCATCGGTACTCTGCACAACTTAAAGTAACAGACCATGTGGGTGGGCCTAGGTTCCTTAGCATACAACGTACATCAGTGTGACCTTGGCCCCAGTATTCTTTTGTACCATGCATGTCTGCCAACAGATTTGAAGCAGTTTGGTAGTGGATATGTTTAAAAAAATAAGGGCCTATTTTTAATGTGTGTGCAACTCCATAACATAGAGTTATGATAGTTCACTTTTGAATAGGGGGTGGAAAATGTATTCTACATTTTGTCTGAATCGGGTGACTTCAGAATACATTTGTAAAAAACAATAGTCTGATGCACTAATTTTTGTGGAACTTTCATCAAATCCTCCTTTTCCAGTTGGAAAAAGCAGAGGAAAAGAATGTGCTTCTACACAGTTGTCCCATATGCTCATTGGGGATATGTTTATATCTAAGTAGTATTCATTGTTTTCTTTCAGATATTGTAGGGCTTGTCTAACTTTGTTTAAGTCGACTAGATGTTGCCACATTTTTTTGTCTTTTGTTGGTACACCATTAACTAGTACAATCAAAGATTGATCTTTTGGCTATTGTACTCCCAGAGTTTCTACATTATCTTTAAGATCTAATGGCAAATATACTACATTTCCATGGATGACTTTTATTAATGCAGATGAAGGCTTATCATATCTTGAAATGGGTGTAGTGTTTAGGGTATAATCACTTTGGAAGAGGGAATATTACTAATTTATTAGTGACAACACATGATGGCATTTGGTTATTTTCAAGCTTTGTATTGGTGTACGTGCAAACTATTGAGGGCTCAGTTACATTGTATTTTTTATGCTGTTAGGTATAAAGCGAATTGGAACCTTTGGGATTCCTCATTGACCTCTATTTTGTAGGCCATATCTACTATTTGTGTGCTTTTCTCATAAAAAGTTCTGTGACAACAGACACATACTTGGTCTGTTATTTCAGCAGATGTGTTTTGAAACTGAGATATTTCTTTTTTGTATGTACTTGTTAGGAGGTTGGTGTTTATGAGGTGTTCACTTATGTTTTCTGATGTTACTGAATTGTCTAGGTTAACTTTTGTTCCAAAATATTTTCTTTGTATGCGCTCTATTTTTCGACGTATTTCTTTGGTTGTTCCATGTAGGAGAATGTATATTTACATTTTGAATTTTCTAGAGCAGGACATTTTGCATAGTATAGTCTGTGCACAAGATCCTGTATAGCGGAATGGTGTGTTGCTAGCATTTTGATGTGGTGGAAGGTGCTTTTGCAAGCAGTTCCTGAAATACAGGCTAATGAATTTCCTTGCAGTCCGAAGTGGTTTGTAAAGTTTTTATTCTACTTTTGTCTTTTAGTTTCACATAGTGGTTGAGGAATTGTCTTGAATATTTGAAGGATTGTTGGTGTATGTTACAAATTGAGCTGCATGTTAATTTGTACAATAGATGGTTAGTTTGGGCGAAAAGAACATTTGGTTGAAAGTTTGTTGGGGAAGTTATTTCTATAAGGGTTTCTTTTGCCATAATGGTGTCTCCTACCATTTCATACCCTGGACCATTACTGTGTATGACAATCATTGTTTTTTCATGTTTATAAGCATCTTCATTGAAATATTGTTCTGTGCTCCTTGTGTGAATCCATTCACCTTCACAGAAGTTTGAAAAGGTATCTATATTGACATTGCACATATTTAGAAGTATTTTTGTAATGTATTGATTCATTAAGTTAGTGGTTTCATTCTGTTTAAAATCAATATAAACAACTTCCTCTTTAGTAGAAATGCAATGCCAGTTAGAGATTTCAGTATTAGCCTTCTGCAGTTGTTTTTAAGGGTGGATTGTGACTTTTCAGTTGTCTTTATAAGATTGTGAAGAACTTTACGGTGGAAAAATATTTGTAAAATACATTTTTGGACTGCTTTACGGTGGCTATGTTAACAATAGTAGATATAGTGTTAGGTTCATTAGTAGGTTTGCTTTTGTTTATACATTTTTTTTTATATTTAGATTTTGGAAGAGGGACCTTACTTTCTTTAGTGGTCGCTGGTTTAGTTTTGTTGATTGAGGTTACTAGTTGTTTTTTTAAACGTTTTCTATACATTTTTTGAGAGGTGGATGACTATATGGCTTGATTTTATTCTTATCTCCTCTATTCTTTCTATAATAGTTGGATTTTAGTAAGCATTCTGTTCTGTCAGTTGGGAAAAATTAAAGTTGTGGAATGTGCATGTATTTATTGTGTATGGGTGAGTGGGTGTGATTGCAGAGATGAAGAGAGGCCTGTGTAATTGTGTAGTAGGATGATAGGTGTAGTTGGGAAGGTTGTAAGGGTAAGAGTCTGTGCAGGTGTGATTGCTTGGGATAGTGAGTAAGGGAGTGGTGGTGTGATTGAATAAGTAAAGACATGATGATGTTTTGAGTAAAACAGTGGCTGTTTTAATGGTGATGTTTAAATGGGAACAGAAAGAGTGTGAATGTTGCAACTTAATGAGTGAGAGTGAAATAAATGCTGATTTGAAGTACATACTCTAGACTAATATATATTGAAAGTACATTTTTGCTTTTAACACGGTATATATGTTATATTAATGTACATATTTAGTAGGATAATAAGAGAGTTCTTTTTTTGGTAGATTTGTTTGGCAATCTTCTTCTTTCTTGTAATTGTAAATTCTAAGTTAGCGGGTATATGTGGTAATGATGAAGTACTTTTAGTAAGCAAGGTTGTTATTTATCATGGTAGGAGGAGTTGTTGGGAAAACAAGTTAATAAAGTTGTGTTATGGGTGGTGTACTAAAATGTGTTAACTATGTTGGTAGAACAAATGCAGTATGATTACTAGTAACAAGATTAAAGTAACAAGAGCAACAATGGGTGTGAGAAAATGCTCTATATCTAAGTTTTTTGTGCTGCTATTTTCAATACCAGCAGTGCTGTGTGTGTGGTGTAATGTATTTTTAATGTGTTAAAGTGTTTTTAAAGAATCTGAAAACTGTGGCCTAGTGATAATGCAATGGTGGATTATTGTTGCAGTAGTATTTGGTGTTTTATTGTAGAGGTTGGAAAAGAAGAGTACTTTGTATGTAAGGTGAAGTGTAGTATGTAGATACTTTGGTAGTATTGATATATATTTGAGCAGGTTGAGAATGGTGGCAGTCTAAGGGATGTAATGAGTGAGGTTGACATTTATATGAAATGTAACATGGAAAATGCTGACTGTTTAAGACTGTTTCTTTTTGGAGCATTTTGATGAAAGTAAAAAAAATAGATATGCATTTATAGCAGCACTGTGTTTCTTTTTTTGTGAAAGAAAAATAAAGCCGATGGAGAAGATTTGTAGAAAATCTTTAAGTGGCAGTTGGTGTGTGGAAGTTTAATATGTTGGCAGTACATGCATGCTTGCCACCTTGACTCATTGCAATATGGAGTGCTTATAAAGTTTATGCCCCTAAGAAGTATTCTTTTTGGTGACATGAGCAGTTGAGGAAGATGGGATAGAGGCCGTAGAAATATATCACCTTTCTCAGAGCACCCGTATGGTTGGATTTGGTGTGGTGGCACATGTGACGTGGCACTCAGTGCATCTCACCTTGGCTTTCCCAAGCCTTTGGTACACCCCCACCGGTGGTGAAAAACCACCACACCCAAGACTCACTCCGGGTGCTGGAGATGGGGACTTCCTATACCTCATCTTCATCTTCCTCTTGATCCTCATCTGTATCTCTGTGTGTTTTCCCCTCTCGAAGGTCCTCCAGGTTGTTGTGGTGGTGGTGGTGTTGATCCCTGGGAATTCAGGCTGGCAATGAGTGGAGCAATTGGTGCAAATAAAGCTGCTCTGCAAAGCAGGTGTCACTCCTGATGCTATCTCCTAGATAGCCAGATTGAGAATGACTTAAAATAATGGGTGGGTCCCACCTGTGGACATTGCGACTGTCCGTGGCCTACTGAGCCAAAAATTGCCCTGGAAAAGTTGTATGAAATTGTCAGATCAACTAAGATTGGGTCTAGGAGCTCTGTAAGGGTAAACCTCCAACTTGAAACACCCTAGATTGGATGAAAATGTAGTTTTAAACTGTCCACATGCTACACGGGTGTGATCAGATGATGACATCCAAGGACATCCACATCCTTTAGGCATGAGACACATGGCCCGTGCGCGTGACTCTCCGTAAAACTGGTGCGCTCTCCGAGGACTATTTAAAACTGTGTCATGCGAAACCGGACATGTGCGGACACCACTCTCTGTTCAAGAACACCCCCATTTTGAGAACAGACACCCCAGACAGTCTGTGTTGTCCGTTTTCAAAATGAGATTGTTCCCGGACAGACATATAGTCCGCAGACTATTAATTGGGGTTTCAAAAAAACTAAAAATTGCACAACAATATATAAGATATTTAAAGTATAAAAAATACATTTATTTATGAAAGGGAACGGGTATCGGATTGGAAACATAAATGAGAGAATTTGGAATTCCTGTACAATAATAATCGGGCGGAGGAAGGGCGTGAAGTTTCATCAAATCATCTTTCATTTATATTTTCAGAATTTGATGGGGTGATTGCTGGGGACAAAGATGACAAGTGCAAGAAAGACATTGATAATCAACATTTTTAATAACATGATTTTTAACATAATTTAACATTTCCTTAAAGTCATTGCTAAGTTTATCCAATTTTGCAGACAACATCATGATTTCATTATGTACAGTTGGGGCTAGAGATTGTCCCTTTAACATTGTTTTTTCACTGATTATGTATACATTCAATAAAACAAACTTTGTACAACGGAAGTTATGGTTTAGTTACTCTAATAAAAACCTTTGAAATTCAGCAAAAAACATTGTTAAATGGGCTTTATGCTTACAAGTAAAACCGAAAACCCCAGAAATTCACCAGTGATGGTAAGCTAAGCAACCATAAATCGCACCACCACCGTACACTGCTAAGATTAACACCAAGGACATCAAGGATGACATCAGAAATGTCATTGATGAGATCAATGATGACATGGCATAACATTAATTTGGGTAAACGGTTGTTGTGGACTTTCACACACGTTTTCGCTAGCGCGAGCGGGGTACGTGTATTCTGAGGGGTGCGCATGGACTTTCACACGTGTTTTCTCTAGTGCAACCAGGGTACGTGTATTCTGGGGGTGCGCATGGACTGTTACATGTGTTTTTGCTAGCGTGAGTCGGGTAAGTGTATTCCGGGGGTGCGCGTGGACTTTCACACACGATTTGGCAGTGTGTGCCCACAGGGGTGTGCCCTTCCCTCCCCATGTCCCGCAGACAGCCCATCACCCCATACCATGCCTGCAGGCAGCCCATTACCCCATACCATGCCCCACAGGCAGCCCATCACCCCATACCATGCCCCGCAGTCAGCCCATCACCCCATACCATGCCCCACAGGCAGCCCATCACCCCATACCATGCCCCACAGGCAGGCCACATGGCACCCTGCACTCGGGAGCACCGACTCATTTCCCCTCCATTGACGGGCACCTGCCAGCAGGCCCCGACTCATGTCCCTCCACCCCCATTGACAGGCACCTGCCAGCAGGCCCCGACTCATGGCCCACCAAACAACATGTCCTAACAAAACAGACCCATGGCCCTATTGCCAACCCAAATCCCCCTTGGCCCCCAGTACAAGCATGCAACCATCCACTGTACCCACTCCCAAATTACCCATGCCATGACAGTAATAAGAGAACCACCATGCCCATGCATAAATGCACAACAGAGCCACACAGTGGCAACACATGACAGAGGCAATATTCATTGAGGCATGCACGAAACCAATGATAGTACACAACACCAATCATGAGGTTAGAATACATTTATTAAAAACATAATGAAATAACATAAAGAAAATAAAAGTTGCAGATTAATAAATAATGAAAGCTATTACCAAAAAAAATTGAAAATCCAATGATGAACAAAAATCCCCAGCATGAAAAAAGAAAAGTGGTCCATTGCCAATGTCAATATGATTTGAATGGCCAAAAAAAAAAAAACATAAATCCTTGGGAAATGTTAAAAAAGTAAGTATGTACAAGTCTTCAACTATATACAATCCAAGTCCAAAGGGTCCATGATCCCAAAACAAAAGGAAACCTACAAAAAATTCCTATGAATAAAAAACTATATACATAAGGTGGAGCAAAGTCCATTAACTCCAAACAATAAGAAAAACAAAGGAAACCTAACCCTAAAGAACTATGTACAAAGGCGGTGGGCAAGTCCAACGGCTCACTTGTTGATGTTCTAGGCCAGGGCATTATCGAACTCCATGTCGATGTTCCGGAGGCGGGCCTCTTCCCTGGCCTCGAAGTCTTGCAGGGATGCATCCATGGCCTCCTCCAACTCCCTGCGCGTTGCCTCGAGGCACTCAGCCCGCCTCAATGCCCTGCGCATGGAGTTCTCTGCCCTGACCATAGTGAGCTGTGCCCAAACCGCCCACCGCCTCTCCGCATCTATTTGCCGGCCCAACCACTGCCACACAGAAGGCATTCCCAGTCCGGGGTCCTCCTGCCCCTCTGCCAAGCCTGCCCCCAGGGTGTTGATGGCCCTGAGCTATGATGCCTCCCACGCTGAGCCTGCTGCTGCCTCCGATGCAACTGCCTCTGCCACCACGAGAGCACCCGAGCTGATGCAATCCACCGGCGCCGTCGTGCACATGCCCTGCCCGATGATGCTGGCACATCCTCCATCTGCAGGGGTCCAGTTGGTGGGGTGGCCACCCCTGCTGGACCTCTGACTCCCGACTGTGGCAGGGATGGGATCTCCACCAGGCTGGCTGCGTTGGTTGGGGAAGATCCACAGGGGGCCCTGGTGGCATCTGGGCCAGAAGACGGCACAGCGAACGACTGGCATATAGTGTGTACAGAGAAGAAGAGTCCGCAAGACTGGCCAACACATGGAGGAAACCCCCGACCATGGTCACTCCCAACTGGGCCACGTTGGCACACAGCTCTTCGTGATGACATGCGTGGTCCCCCCAGGAAGCACGCACGACTCAATCCGGTCCCCTCGTCCGCATGTAGAGGAGTGCCAGATGAAGTAGACCTCCCCCCTACCTGTGGACAGGCCTGGGACGGGGCATCCCTGCTGGTGCATGGTAATGCAGTCACAGTGTCAAGGACAGAGACATGCACAGGCACCTCCGCTGCAACCTGTGCTGCCTCCTGCCCCTTCCCCTGGACTGCACCACTTGCACCAGTGGTAGCGCCCCCATCAGGCCCCATGTGCAGCTCTGTAGCAGCCTCCTCATCCTCTATACACACCGGCAACCTGGATGGTTCTGCACCGTCTTCCGCCATTGCATGCCTCTTTGGTGGCTCATCCACCCTTTCCACTGCAGCCGTAGTGGCAGACGTGGCACCAGTCCCCTCGTGCCCAGATATGGAATTTCCTGGGAGGGTGACTGGGCTTTGCGTCACCGGCCGGTGGAGGCATCCCTGTCGCTTTCCTCCACAGCGCCGTCTCCGCCCTCTTCTTCGCTTGCCGCTGTGTAAAGGGGGACATTGAACACACGCATCAGGGTACTGAACTATAGTCCCCTAGACACAAAGCAATAGCACGTGAGTGGCACTGTCAACGTCACTTCCATCATGTCCCTCCACAACACATGGGTCAGTGCAGGCAACACACATGTAGGAACAGGCATGGCACATGCAACATACATTGGCATCCATGTCCAAGGCACCGTATATTCATCCAATGGTGGGCTGATACATGCATCATGGGACATGCTGGTCACATGCGCACACATCACCAGAGGGTCATGCATCTGGCCCCGTATAACCCCAGACACAGTGGATACAAGGATGACTAGGCTGTATCAGTGAATCAACACATCGTCACAGACATGTGTCATGCATCCATGGCACACACACTACTCAGACACACGGACATGTCCATGACATCAGCACACATCTCTCACAGCCGAAACATGTACAGATACAGGCATGCATACATGTGTGCGTTCTGCATGCTGCTCCGCATAATGCATTGTAACACATGTCCCTGCATACACACATCCAAACATGACCCATGTCACACATGCAGCCAAGTAGCTAACTACCAGCACACTGCAAAATGCCTTTTTGTAAACATGAGTAAACATGAATGCATGGCCACTTACCGCTCGACTTCAGATGGGCCTGCATCCTGAGAATCTGGTGGTTAATCACTGGGAAAATGTGCTCCAGGACCCTCGTCTGCTGGGTGGTAAGCTGGAGCTGGCGCCCCACTTCATCCGCTGCTTCCAAGAGGCCCCGGGCCTTCTTGAGGGTCCTGGACTTGTAGTCTTTCCAGCGCTTCTGGACATGTTTGATGTCACGGGGTGCCAACGCCTCCACGTTGATGCACCCACTTTGTCCTTCCAGATCCCCTTCCATCCTTCCTTGTCGGCGCGTGATGGTGTCAAGAGGGCATCATAATGCCCCAGAACTTGCTCCACCAGGATACCAACCTCCTTTTCACTGAAGCTGGTAGCCCTCTTCCTCTCTGCTGGGGGTTGCCACATGTCCCGGAAGGTGTTGTGTCAGACATGGCAACCCCCGAGGCAGGTTTGGGTGGGAAACTGGGTCCTAGGGCTGGGCTGCATAGTGATGGAACACCAGTCGGGTGTCTTCTGTTCGAGCAGGTGTGGTCACAGCAACTGGACCCCTGCAGATGGCAGATGTGCAGGCACCAAATGGCAGGGCTTCGTGGCAGCAGGCAGGCAGGCAGCAGCAGATGGCTTGTGGGAGGCTGCTCGGAGCTCTTGGGGGCAGAAATTTGGCCTTCTGGGCAGGAGCGTGGTCTTCTGTGTGTTGTCACGTGGTCAGCTTGATAGAGAGTGAATTGGCACGTGAAAAACAGCATGTTTGCATGAATTCTGAGGAAAGGCCCTTAGCGCGTAAGCGCGTAGGTGATGTAACGTGCACGTGGGCATTTCCCTCGGCACAGGTTGAAGGTCCCACATGGATTTCCATCACTCTGTATGTGCTTTTCGTGGAAAGTGGTGCATGTGTTCTCAAGACATTGGGGTTCACACGTGATTACTTCACAGCGGCTACATTGCGTACTTCTTCTTTTGGCGTGGCTGTTGGCTACGCATTCTTCTTCTACACACAAGGCAGATGGTGAATCGCACAAGCTCTTTTTCCTACTGCGGGTGTCTCTGTTAGTCGCGTACCCTTTTTTTCAGGCATACTAGCCTGCGTGTTGATCACGTACACATTTTTTGTGTTTCTGGCTGCCACAGCATACTGCGTGTGTTTTTTTACAGGCACATGGACTACAGGGGTCACGTATCTCTTTTTCTTGCTTTTTTGGAATGCCTGAGCATTGCGTGACATGTAATTTCTCCTAAGGGGCCACTGTGTGTTTGTGTGTCCTTCTATACTGCGCGGGGACACTTCCGCCTGCCTTTGGGTGGCAGACGTGTTTAAGCCTGTGCGTGTCTTTTGGGGTGCACGTGTTTCCCCTATTCGATTCCATGAATTTGTGTAGTTCATGTGCATGTGGGCTTTCCGTGTATTTCACAGCAGTACTTCCCCAGTTACGCCCTTATTTTCACGCATTCTTCCCCATTCCGAATGTTCCACCCCGTGTTCTGCCCCCTTTTTGGTGTGTGTGCTAATGTTGTGCGCTTTCGCTGTGCGCGTCGCACACAGCGTTCGGGATGTTGCAGTGACGTGTGTGCCCGTGTGCACCACGCTCCGATTTGGTGCACATCCCGGGAAAAACACACGCAGGGCCTTCCATGGATCGCACGCTTGCGCCAACTTGCGCAACGGATTTTGGCACACATTTGTTCCATGAATCGGCCTGCAAATGTATTCACCGAAAACTAGGTTTTAACTGTTATTTGGACCTACACATCAAAAATCGATTATGTTATGAAAATACAGTTATTGGGCATCACCTTGTTGCTTCCTTTATTTTTTCTACTTACAGTTTGCCAGCCAATAAAAAACATATCACAGTCATACTTGGCTGCAACGGTATGTGCCATTAACCACATGTATGTGACCAAATTACCACTCTATATTACCAACTAGTGTTCATAATATTTTAAATGTGTATATGATGTGAAAATCATGGAATTAACATTTGAACAGGTGTTTTTCATACATTTTGTGTAGAATTAAAACGAAGCACCAGATATTAGTATTTACACACTCACCCACACCTACACACATACACACATACACAAACACACACACACACACACATCTTTCCAGAGAGCTGTATACTTTAATTTAGGAAAAGATGTTCAGGTATATTCTTCTTACTCATAGGTTTGCACTATACATTTACAGGCCGATTCATGGAATAATTAGCGCGGCGCAAGTGGCCAAAAACGTGTGAATCGCAGTGGAATAGCGAAAATCGCAGTGCAAGTGCGAAAATCGCACGAAAAGCAGCGCACATCGATTCAGGGAAGGCCGTGCGCGAGAAAACCATCGGTTGTGCGATAAAAAAGTGCGCGGCGCACGTTGGCACACAGGCCATCTAACTGCGTGCGCCAGGTCACAGCGAAAATTGCACAGGCCACAGAGAAAATCGCACATAGCGCGGTGCACGCAACAAAAGTAGGCGGAACACAGGGCGTAACACTCGGAATGGGGAACAACTTGCCAAAATGTTGGCGTCACGGGGGAAGTACAGGGTACAAGTGCGCGGAACGCCCACACGCTCGCCTACAACATGTATTCATGGAATAGAATAGGGCAAAAAAGCGCACGCTCAAACCAGCGCACAGGCACAAACACGACCGCCACAAGAAAGCAGGCGGTAGCGTCTCTGCGCCTGTAAGAAATGTGCGCCAAAAGGTGCGTCAACAAATAGCACCTATATACAGCCATGATGAATGTCCTATACTGTGGCCCTCCAGGACAAATGACGTGCAAAGGGGTACCCACAAACACGGACACCCGCTGACAAAAAATACGTGTGCGTGTATACCGGGGTGCGCGGGAAGTCTCACACGCGATTTGTCCGGGTATGTGGATTTCAGGGGTGCGCGGGAAGTTCCACACGCGATTTGGCCGTGTACGTGGATTTCAGGGGTGCGCGGGAAGTTCCACACGCGATTTGGCCGGGTACGTGGATTTCAGGGGTGCGCGGGAAGTTCCACACGCGATTTGTCAAGGTACGTGGATTTCAGGGGTGCGCGGGAAGTTCCACACGCGATTTGGCCGTGTACGTGTATTTCAGGGGTGCGCAGGAAGTTCCACACGCAATTTGGCCGGGTACGTGTATTTCAGGGGTGCGCGGGAAGTTCCACACGCGATTTGTCATGGTACGTGGATTGCAGGGGTGCGCGGCAAGTTCCACATGCGATTTGGCCGTGTATGTGGATTTCAGGGGTGCGCGGGAAGTTCCACACGCGATTTGGCCTGGTACGTGGATTTCAGGGGTGCGCGGGAAGTTCCACACGCGATTTGTCAGGGTACGTGGATTTCAGGGGTGCGCGGGAAGTTCCACACGCGATTTGGCCGTGTACGTGTATTTCAGGGGTGCGCGGGAAGTTCCACACGCGATTTGGCCGGGTACGTGTATTTCAGGGGTGCGCGGGAAGTTCCACACATGATTTGTCAGGGTACGTGGATTTCAGGGGTGCGTGGGAAGTTCCACACGCGATTTGGCCGGGTACGTGGATTTCAGGGGTGCGCGGGAAGTTCCACACACGATTTGTCAGGGTACGTGGATTTCAGGGGTGCGCGGGTAGTTCCACACACGATTTGGCCGTGTACGTGTATTTCAGGGGTGCGCGGGAAGTTCCACACGCGATTTGGCCGGGTACGTGTATTTCATGGGTGCGCGGGAAGTTCCACACGCGATTTGTCAGGGTACGTGGATTTCAGGGGTGTGCGGGAAGTTCCACACGCGATTTGGCTGGGCACGTGTATGACAGGGGTACACAGGAAATTCTACACGCGATTTGGCTGTGTGCTCCCAGGTATTCCCTGTACACCCTCCACGGCCCCTGCAGGCAGCACACACCACAGGGGACTACCCTGCACACCTGTTCATGTCACCCAGCACCCCCACCCCCCAGCATCCAGGGGCACCCTCCACCAGGCCCCCACTCATGTCTCCCACCACCCCCACCCCCCAGCAGTGCAGGGGCAGCCTCCACCAGGCCCCCACCCGTGTCCCCTATCACCCCCACCCCCCAGCATCCAGGGGCACCCTCCACCAGGCCCCCACCCATGTCTCCCACCACCCCCACCCCCCAGCCACCAGGGGCAGCCTCCACCAGGCCCCCACTCATGTCTCCCACCACCCCCACCCCCCAGCAGTGCAGGGGCACCCTCCACCAGGCCCCCACCCATGTCCCCTATCACCACCACCCCCCAGCATCCAGGGGCACCCTCCACCAGGCCCCCACCCATGTCTCCAACCACCCCCACCCCCCAGCCACCAGGGGCAGCCTCCACCAGGCCCCCACTCATGTCTCCCACCACCCCCACCCCCCAGCAGTGCAGGGGCACCCTCCACCAGGCCCCCACCCATGTCTCCCACCACCCCCACCCCCCAGAATCCAGGGGCACCCTCCACCAGGCCCCCACCCATGTCTCCCACCACCCCCACCCCCCAGCCTCCAGGGGCAGCCTCCACCAGGCCCCCACTCATGTCTCCCACCACCCCCACCCCCCAGCCACCAGGGGCACCCTCCACCAGGCCTCCACCCATGTCCCCTATCACCCCCACCCCCCAGCAGTGCAGGGGCACCCTCCACCAGGCCCCCACCCATGTCTCCCACCACCCCCACCCCCCAGCATCCAGGGGCACCCTCCACCAGGCCCCCACTCATGTCTCCCACCACCCCCACCCCCCAGCCACCAGGGGCACCCTCCACCAGGCCCCCACTCATGTCCCCTATCACCCCCACCCCCCAGCAGTGCAGGGGCACCCTCCAACAGGCCCCCACCCATGTCTACCACCACCCCCACCCCCCAGCATCCAGGGGCACCCTCCACCAGGCCCCCACTCTTGTCTCCCACCACCCCCACCCCCAGCCACCAGATGCAGCCTCCTCCAGGCCCCCACTCATGTCTCCCACCACCCCCACCCCCCAGCCACCAGGGGCACCCTCCACCAGGCCCCCACCCATGTCCCCTATCACCCCCACCCCCAAGCAGTGCAGGGGCAGCCTCCACCAGGCTCCCACTCATGTCCCCTATCACCCCCACCCCCCAGCAGTGCAGGGGCACCCTCCACCAGGCCCCCACCCATGTCCCCTATCACCCCCACCCCCCAGCAGTGCAGGGGCAGCCTCCACCAGGCCCCCACTCATGTCTCCCACCACCCCCACCCCTCAGCCAACAGGGGCACCCTCCACCAGGCCCCCACCCATGTCCCCTATCACCCCCACCCCCCAGCAGTGCAGGGGCACCCTCCACCAGGCCCCCACTCATGTCTCCCACCACCCCCACCCCCCAGCAGTGCAGGGGCAGCCTCCACCAGGCCCCCACTCATGTCCCCTATCACCCCCACCCCCCAGCAGTGCAGGGGCACCCTCCACCAGGCCCCCACCCATGTCCCCTATCACCCCCACCCCCCTGCCACCAGGGGCAGCCTCCACCAGGCCCCCACCCATGTCTCCCACCACCCCCACCCCCCAGCAGTGCAGGGACACCCTCCACCAGGCCCCCACTCATGTCTCCCACCACCCCCACCCCCCAGCAGTGCAGGGGCAGCCTCCACCAGGCCCCCACTCATGTCCCCTATCACCCCCACCCCCCCGCCACCAGTGGCAGCCTCCACCAGGCCCCCACCCATGTCTCCCACCACCCCCACCCCCCAGCAGTGCAGGGGCACCCTCCACCAGGCCCCCACTCATGTCTCCCACCACCCCCACCCCCCAGCATCCATTTTTTTTTTGAAGAAATATTTCTCTTTATATCTGCTGATGGATGTGCACTTGTGTTTGCACTAGATCGTTTTATGGTTGTACTGCTTGATGGATTAGGAGGTGTTTTTTGCTCCTTTGTTGGTACTGTTGCGAGACCTCTTTGACGTCCTGTTTGCATTCATTTTCTTTCTAGAACAGCATAATATCTAGATGGGATGTGTAGAGAGCATGTTGTCTGTTGTACTTTACTATGCAAGGAATGTCAGCCTTGCCTTTGTTTGCATCAACGTCGACTAGAAAATAGTCCTTTAAGTGTACCTAGGTGTGAAAGTGCTACATGACTCATACCTTCTTTAAAGACTGTGCTGCCAATGTCAACTGATCTAGGGTTAGACCTTGTGATTTGTGAATAGTGACTGCATATGCAAGAGTCAGAGAGAATTGTTCTCTGCATGCATACTTGTCTTTGAAATGAAGGAATCGTGTTTTTTAGCATCCTATCTTTTTAACTTCGGAACGTTTGTCAAAGTTGATGTTGACAAACTTAATGTTTTTGCCATACGTATACGCCTGGAAGCCAACAACTGTACCAATTACTCCATTGACTAAACCTTGCTCCATGCCAAGGTTATGTTTTAGAATTACTCTACAGTTTAAACACAACATTAACATTTTCTCCAAATCAGCTGTGTTGGAGAGTCATTTTCCTAAGCTATTTAGTCCTGCTGTTGCTTGTTCACACATAGGGAGTGTCATGCTGTGCACTTCCAGTTTGGCTGTGGAGCTAATATGCACTAATGGCTACATTTCTTTTTTAACATTATTTCATTGAATTGCATACATCTAAAGTCCTACTCACTAGTGACCTCAACCTAGGCCTCAATAACCCTAAAGACGCCCATGCAGCCACCCTAGATAAAGCCCTATCCACCTTAGGATTCGCTCAAGCCATCGCCCACTCCACGCATTCCAAAGGACGCTCACTGGACTGGGTCCCCCACCACAACTGTACATCACACATTACTGAGAACTCTTTCATCTCGTGGTCCGACCACCACTACATACAATTTGACCTTGACACATCTAAAGAGCCCTCCCTTCCCACTACCCCCCTCCCACCAGGCCTCTCCAGAGGTTTACGCCAGCTCACGGCTGAAAACATTATTCCATTCCTTAATGTACCTGCACTCCAGGCTCCCTTCTCGCAGGACCCTGAAACCCTTGCCAGCTCCTTCAAGCTAGCCATTACCCAAGCTGTCGACTCTACTGCTCCCCTCACTCTCAGGAAAGCCAAGAAAGCCAAGCACACTAATGCCTGGTTCTCCCAAGATCTGCTCCATATGCATGCTAAAAAACATGCCGCCCTTGCAGCTTGGAAAGCCAAACCTAATGATACTACCAAACTATCCTTCAAGACCATCTCCAAAGACTACAAATCTGCCATAATCCAAGCCAAAACCAAGTCCTTCAACACAAGGATAGCTAACGCCAAATCCGGCACAAAGGAAATCTTCACCATTTTCAGGGAGCTAGAAACACCATCCACCCCGCCATCCACCCTCTTGAAGAATGAAAAATGGTGTAATGACATCCAATCCGCCATGCTCAACAAACTAAATACCCTGCAAACGAAGATCCTAGCTCACCAAAAGGCCCTAACCCTTCTGATTGCTTCCAAAAACAGTCATCAGAACAAGGGAACTACAATTAACCCCTCTCGGGTATTCAACTTCAAGGACGTTACCGAATCCGAAGTCATCTCCCTCCTAAAAACTATCAAACCGTCCAACTGCAACGGCGACGCCTGTCCTGCTCAGCTCATCAAGGACTGCGGCACCACCCTCGCCCCCTTCCTGACAGCCTTTATCAATGCCTCCTTCTAATCAGGACTTGTCCCGTCCGACCTCAAAGAGGCCTGGGTTTGACCACTCCTTAAAAAGCCATCCCTTGACCCCTCAGTACCAGGTAACTGCAGGCCTATTGCAACGGTCCCCTTCCTGCTTAAAATTCTCGACAAAGTAGCATACCTGCAAGTCTAAAAATTCCTTGAGGACCACCACCTTCTGGGCCTTCGGCAATCTGGCTTCAGCCCACGACATGGGACCGAAACGGCCTTACTTGACCTGAAAAATCAAATGGACAATATCAGAGATGCAGGGAAACCTTCTGCTCCTTGACCTATCTGCCGCATTCGACCTTGTCGATCACAGCACACTTTGCCACCACCTCTCCATTGCAGCCAACTTCTCCCCCAAAGTGTGTGCGTGGATCACTTTGTTTCTGCAGGAACGGGCCATGAAAGTCTTCTCCGACTCGGCATGTGCCTCTCCCAGCAACATTAAATGTGGAGTACCCCAGGGGTCATGCATCGCACACACCCTCTACAACCTATTTACTAGGCCCCTCTTTAACCTTCTCGACACCTTGGGCATCTCTTACACTAACTACGCTGATGACACACAGGTGCTCATCCCTCTTACAGGTGACTATGAGGCAGACAGGATCACCCTTAACTCCATCTACTGCACCATCCAAGCCTGGATGGCAGAAAATTGGCTGTGCCTCAACAGCGAGAAAACCGAGCTCCTACTCATTGGGTCACCAACCATCCTGGGTGACCTTGACAAGAAATATCGTTCCTTCACTATCGATAATATACCCATCGAAGTCTCCCACACAGTTAAGATGCTCAGAGTCTACCTTGACTCAAACCTCACCATGAACAGGCAGGTCAACGCCATTGCATCCTCATCGGCCTACTACTCTAAACTGCTCAATGCAGCAAGACCCTTCCTAAACATGCAGAACTGCCTTACGATTGCCAGGGCCACTATCGGTTGAAGACTGGACTAGTGTAATGCTCTCCTCGGAGGCACATCCAGCAAAAACATTGCCAAACTCCAGCTTTTCCAAAACAATGCACTTAGGGCCGCCACAGGATTTCCGAAAAAGGATCACATATCGGACCTTAGGAGATAGGTGCACTGGCTTCCCGTTAAACAAAGGGTTATCTTCAAAATCCTCTCCATTACCCACAAATACCTCCATGATCTAGCGCCCCCCTACCTCTCCCAGCACATTTCCATGCCCACTTCCACCAGGCCGTCTAGGCTAGCCTACACAAACCTGATTACCAAGCCCAAAACATGCAGAGTGCGTGCTGGAGGCTCTAGTTTCCCAGCTATCGCTGCCGCCCACTGGAATGCACTCCCCACTCATATAAGGGCTATCAACTCCCACCTGGCGATCCGCAAAGCCATAAAAACAAGTCTGTTTGTCTGAAATGTTCCTGTCTAGCATTTGCTTGGTCCTCAACTGTAACCTATGTCTGCCTAATGTACTTGCAACTTACCGCTTTATATGTAACTAAGTAATCACCTGCTCCAAAATCGTATTCTTGCCTACTTACACCTTCTTGAAAAAGCGCCTTAATGCTGTGGGCTGTAGTGCACTATACAAATGTAAAAAAATAAAATAAAAAAAAATAAAAATAAAAATACAGCTTGCTTGGGTTGGCATTAAGGATGTACATTTTAATTTGTTTGTGCTAATTATTCCATGACGTCAGGAGCAGATTGGTTACGGCCATATAGCTCATGGATGAGTATACTATTTAAGATGGATTTCTTTAGAAAGAAGACCAGTTCTAATGTTTTTTCAAATGTTAGCATAGATGATGTCTGCAGACTGACAAATGTTTTGAGTTACTTCTTTGTATTGGAAATGTTGCCAGAGATTTACATTTCCTATGCTGCCAAGTGTGTTGTGGCATTGTTTGTGTCCTAAGATTTTAAAAATAGGTTCACCTTTCACTGGTGTTAATTGTAGGAGATCTCCAAAAACAATAACGTGTTTTCCTCCAAAGAGTTCATCGTGGTCTGTTTTAAGGACTTCTTGCAATCTCATGTGAATTAAAGTCAACTTACCTCATCTATTAAGAGAATTGTTATTTGTTTCAGAATTCTGAATACTTCAGTAGCAGGTTTTGCTGATATTTTGTAGTACTCTAATTTGTTTTGGTTTTATAATGGAAAGAGCAGTAGTTGCTATAAAGTAACACCTCCTATGTTTTAGGCAGCTAATCTTGTGGGGGCTGTTACAACAGCTGAAAGGTTGTTTGTTATGTTTTGGAGGAATTTGCTGATGATGTTAATCAAGAATGTTTTTTCCATAATCAGGTTCACCACTTAAATAGAGGAATAGAGGTTTATCATTTTGACAGCTACAAGTTTTACTTTCATGCTGCAAACCGTGTTCAATTTCATTAGTCACTTCTAGGTAAATGGAAAGTTGTCCATCATTTAGCTGTGATTTTTCAGCACTGACAAGTTTTCTTCTGATTGTACATATTCATAGAAAGTATTTTCTACTTCAGTCATGGCTATTTCTGCTTGATTTTGAATGATCAAACAAAAACTGCAGTTATCCATGGATAAATGTACACCCTCCTATTATTGATTCATATAAATGAATGCGTGAAGACGCTGCATAATCCCCTCCAAGACAGCAACCCTATTTAAAGGGCGTATGTTTGAGACACAAGACAGCATGTCAGAATTCATTTACTTAAAGTGTATTTGATCATATTTTAGTTATAGAAAACATTTACAAAAGAGTATATCAAATATAATAATAACACATCTATAAAAAAACAGTTATCAAGAACACACATTTTATCACATCAACAAAAAAAGCTCACATCTCACATATCATTCCTTGCATACTCTTTCATCCCCATACATACCAAAAACTCCACTCATACTTGTGCAAAGAACGCAGTCCTGATAATTTTGTTCGGTAAATCAGAACATCCCATCCATGTGGGTTTAGTATTTTAGTTGTTCCAAAAGTGCCTAATTAACAATATTTAAAAAAAAGTAAAACACTGGCTAGATGTTCCAATGGACACATATTTATCCCCATGTTTTATCTGTGTAGACCCAAGTTAAAGCCAACTCTGGGAGGAGTCGGCTCTATGGTGTTGTCGACTCGAGTTTCGGGCTGCCAGAACGGTCTGTACAATTTCCGTCTGGTGCACCTCATCAGGACATACATATTACAAACAAAAACACAGTTTCTTAAAAAAGAATTCAAATTGATGTGAACTGACTTTCGTTCAATTTCAAAAAGCTAGTTTCTTTTTTTGTTTTTTTCGGAAAGCCGCTTCCAAGATGTAACAGCCTCGGATCTAATCTCCTCATGTATAATTAGCAGGACCCAAGCCAAGGCTGAGTTTCCTTCTTAGTTGTGATATTGTTAAGTCTTTATCCGCAGAGATGTTGTTTCCTCCCGCCGGATATATTGCAGGCCAGTTAGTTCAGGGGCATTGAGCCAACGGCTCTTGATTCTTGGCCAAAGCAAAACACTGGATGTGAACAGTCTCTCACACTCAAGATGTCATCAACCACTCGTATGTTTGCTTGAGTGTGGGCCAACAATCTGAAAAAGCGGGTCCCGCTGTACACCACTGCTATTTTGAATGAGTGTAACGCTCACCTGATTCCCGTAGAGGCGCCGGTCTTGACTGGGCCTATACTGTATCTTCAAAGGTGATGTGTAACACACGGCTGGCTCTTTGGGCTGGACCTCTGTGCACTGTATGTCTGACTCGAAGGGTAAGATGTCTGCAGATAGAAAATATGGGATTAAGGAACTGGGTTATTGAATGTCTCTCTCTTCTTCCCTTTCTCTTCTCCTGTAGAACCCCAAAGGTTAACGCTCTCACCTTAGGTAAGTGAACGCTGTGCTCTCCATCTGCCTCGGGGCAGGGTGCTGTAACCAGTTTCTTCACTGGATAAGGGGAGCAGGCCTCTTGACTTCAGAGGACTGCTGTCCGTCGTTTACTGCACGAACGGTAAGTTTCGAGTAATTCTAATGACTTTAAAGTCTTTAGTAATGATGTTTCTTGTTTTGCAGGGTTCCGGCGATGGCAGATGACGGGCTGAAGTGAGTTGAAGATGGAGCCCGTGTGATGAATAGAAGCGCCTGGAAGCACGTAAGTAATCGCTTGTTGCCTGCTTCACGATGCGCTCTAACTGTCTTTTTATTTTGCAGGTACAAGTTCGGAGCGGCTGCAGGGTGCCGGAATACCCACTGGGTTAGATGTGGAAAGGAGTAATGGCACGTGAGTATTAAAGTTCCCCAATGTCTTTAAACACACCTTGTTTTGTCTTTCAGATGCGGGATGCAGCGCCGAAGGCCTCCGGAGCGTGCGAAGAGTTGGTAAGCGTTGTCTTTCAGATGCCGGAATGCAGCGCGAGGCGTTGGTGACAGCCGATGGACCAGGTAAGTGAAGAGCTGTACTGAAGACCGTAATGCTAACCTGTTCTTTCTTGTCTTTATAGGTGTTGCTGAAGACTGGATTCAGGATGGTAAGCCTTTTTCCTTAGGCCCAGGATCAGATGCAGAAGACATGATGAGCCTTCTGCTGCAGAGGATGCAGAATAACGCAAAGCAAGATTCATCCATCGGGTGTGGTTTAAATAGCCTCCTGTAGTGCTTAGGTATCTCCTTCCACAGCCACGCCTAGGTAAGAAAAGAGTTCCTGCTTTCCGGAAGAGTTCCAGTGTTCTCAATCTAGGGAGTGGCTCCTGCCCCACCCAACAGGAAAAGTAGTTCCAAACAGAAGAGGATCAGAGGCTCAACTGGCAGGCTAGTAAGCAGCATGGTCTGCTGCAGGTAAGTCCACGGAAGCATTATGAGCCCGGCGCTTCCAGCGCTGGGACTGGGCATATTTATGAGCCTTGTGCCACTGGCGCCAGGACTGGGTCCAAAAGGTCCCAATTGGGACTGGTTGGCACTCAGAACCTGGGTTATGGATCTGCTTCCAAGGGAGTTGGGAAAACCCTGACCTTTTGGAAGCAGAGATCATGACAATGAGTGGCTGTCCAAGTGGTTCTTGCCTTTCTGTAAGAGAAGGTTGACTGCCCTCAGGAGTGTCTTCATTTAGTTGTGCTTGAACTTCTTCCTCTAGTTGGCGTTCATTGTCCAACATGCATATTGCTTGAAATTGACATTTGTTATACTACTTTCCTTTGCATTTAATGCAGCTTCAAATGAGTCATGGTTACCTAATAAATCTTCTTATATTCTTAATGGTTCAAAAGTTGCAGTAGGGCCATGTAGTAAAGTTCTCTATGTTGAGGAGTTTTAAATGATAATTTTATTATATTAATTAGGCTGGGTTTGGCTAGTTTGGCGCGGCTTCCTTCACAAGCGAAGACCTTGTATTTTCCACTTTTTTCATGTGGTATCACATTATTTTTGTAGGATACATTTTGGCCAATGTGGTACAGGCACATGTTTTCCAAAGCAGTACTTATATTTGGGTAGTTTCTGTCTAATAAATTGTTTTTTAAAATGTCCTGGCTGTTGGGATAATGTCTGGCTATTGTTTCTATGTCTTGGTAGGATTTCAGCTGGTGTGGATGCAGCAGGACCAAGGCTTAGCTTTGCCATTTGAGGTTGTGCCTGTTAAATAGTCTGCAGCTTCGTAGCATCCACATTCTCTATGGGACAGAATTTGCAAGCCAAAGCTGTACAATTTTAGTGACAGTGTTTTGTCAGATGATATGTCATCCCAGAGGTATTTTAGCTCTGTTTCCTCAGATTTGGTTAGATAGGTTGTGACATATCGTGCAACCGCTTTGGAATTGTCTGCAATATATTGTATATCTATGTTTGCATTCCACATGAGGGCAATGATTGCATTGTAATGATTGATGTACTGTGAATATTTGTTTCTTTGAATGATGTATGTGTTATTAGGTGATTTGACTTTGACATTGTGTCTAACAGAAGACATCAAGCTGTTTACTTGTCCTTTTGAGTAAACTGGTTTAGGGAAGACAAATTGGCATTTGTTGTGGTATTTACCTTTGGTTTTATATCTGTGTCGGCAGAATTTGCCACACTTATGTTTTTGGAAGCATAACATCTGTGTACGTAACTCAGTATGTGTGGTTTCTGAAGGGATGTTGCAGGATATATACCTGTGAATAAACTGCAAAACAGTGGTATCACTGCCATGACCAAATTTAAGAGCATCTTGTATCCACAAAAACATGTGGATGTGTGGTGCTCCTCTTGATTGATATTCTTTTCTCCAAAAGAAGTGTTCCACTTCTTCGAGTGGAGGGATATTTGTATTACAGATGAAGTGCAGCATGGCAATAAAACTCTGGTGAAAGTACCTTGACACATTTACAGGGACAAGAGAACAGAGTTCTCCTCATGTGTTTATGTCTATTCCTTCTTTATTTTGGTGTGCTATGTGTAAGAAGTTGTGCAAGTCATTCCATGCATATTCTGCACAACTTAAAGTAACAAACCATGTGGGTGGGCCGAGGTTCCTTAGCATACACTGTACATCATCTTGACGTCGGAACAAGTATTCTTTTGTACCATGCATGTTTGCCAAGAGATTTGTGATACTTGATTTGAAAACTTCATCTTTGTCTTTTATCTTTTGATGTATTTGGGTAGCAGACATGTTTAAAAAAAATTAGAGCCTGCTTTTAATGTGTGTGCAACTCTGTAACATAGAGTTGCTAGTTCACTTTCGAACAGGAGGTGTAATATGTATTTTACATTTTGTCTGAATCATGGGTCTTCAGAATACATTTGTAAAGAGCGATATTCTGATGCTGTTATTTGTGTGGATCTTTCATCATATCTTCATCCTTTTCCTGCTGAAAAGACTAAAGGAAAGGCACATGCTTCAACACTTGCATCCCATATGCTTAGTGGAGATCATTTGGCTCGATGCATTGTATATGTTTCTAATGCATCATCTATGGTGTCTTTGGCGTGTAGTGGGTGAAGTGTATACTGGACCAAAATAGTGGCTGCAGTAATAGGATCCACACGTTCAAATTGGCCAGTTGGTGATGAATAATGAAATATTTGGGTGGGTTTTCTTAGGTTCTCTTCAATATATCTTTGTAGTACTCATTATTTTCTTGTAGATATTGTAGGGCTTTTCTAACTTTGTTTAAGACAACTAGTTGTTTCCACATTGTTTTGTCTTTTGTTGGTACACCATTAACTAGACAATCACAGATTGATCTATTGACCATTGCACTCCTAGAGTTTCTACATTTTCATTAACATCTAATGGCAAATATACTAATTTGCTACAAATGCCTTTTAATAATTCAGAAGGATGCAATTTGGCTGTTTTGGGTTGAAGGCATATCATAGCTTGAAATGGATGTACAGTTTGGGTTATAATGCTTTCATAAAAATTAAGCTGTTGGAGAGGTTTTGGAAGTGGGAATATTTTTATAGTGATTAGTGACAGCACGTGATGGCATTTGGTTATTATCAAGCTTTGTATTGTAGTATGTGCAAAGTATTATTGGTCACTTATTTTGTATTTATTTTCTGTTATAAGATATAAACTTAAAAACCTATTTGGAAACATTGGGATTCCTCATTGTCCTCTATTTTGTAAGTGATATCTAACATTTTTGTGCTCTTTTTTTAAAAAAGTTTTGCAATAACACCCAAATACAACAGATGTACTTTTAAACATTGCTATTTCTTTTTTGTATGTGTTTGTTATAAGATTGGTGTAGGTAAGGATTTTGCTAATGTTCTCTAAAGTTACTGAATTTTGTGAGTCATCTTTACTTCCAAAATAGTTATTTGGCTGTTCCATGTTTGAAATTGCTATTAAAATGTTGCAGTTGTGAAGCAGGACTTTTTGCATAGTAAATTCTCTGCAGAAGATTCTCTATAGTGGAATGGTGTGACCCGAACTTTTTTATGTGGTTTAAGGTGCTTTTACAAGCAGTTCCTCAAATGCAGGCAAATGAATTTCCTCGCAGTCCAGTGTAGTTTCCCTTCAATTAGTGATTGAGGAATTGTCGTAAAGATTTGAAGGATGGCTGCCGTACGTTACACATTGAGTTGCATGGGCATTTGTAGACTGGACCGATTGGTTGGGTGAAAGGAACAGTTGATTGAAAGTTTGTTGGACACGTTTTATTGATAAGGGTTTCTTGTGCCATAATGGTGTTTTCTACCATTTCATACCCTCAGACATTAGTATGTATGGCAATTGGGTTTTTCTATTCTTGTTTATAAGCCTCTTCATTGTAATATGGTTCTGTGCTGCTGGTGTGAATCCATTTACCTTAACTAAAGTTTTACAAGGTATATATGTTGACATCGCGCATGTTTAGAAGTACTTTTTGTAATTTACTGATTAATTTTGTTAGTGGTTTCATTCTGTTTAAAATTCATATAAACCATGTTCTTTTCATCAGAATTGCGCTGAGATTAGATCAGAGCTTGCAGCATTGGTCTTCTGTGATCATTTTTAAGGGTAGAGCGTGACTTTTTAGATTTTTACATAAGATTGTGAAGTACTCTACGGTAGAACAGTTTTTATAAAATACATTTTTTTGAATGCTTAACTGTGGCTCCATTAACATTGTTAGATATAGTGGTAAGGTAATTAGCAGTTTTCTTCTCCATTATAAGTTGTGGAATATATTTGCGTGCATCGTGATTGAGTGCATGAATATGATGGAAGACATAAATAGAGGGCTGTTTGATTGTACAATGGGCTGCTAGTTGCGGTTGGGAAGGTTGTAAGAGTAGCTGTGTGTGTAGATGTGTGAAGACTTGAGTAAGTGCGTAAGAGAGTTGTAGTGTGAATGAATAAGTAAGGACTTTACAATGTTTTCAGGATAATAGTGGGTGTTATAATAGTGGTGTTTAGGGTAGACTACAAAGAGTGTACCTGTTGAGTAATATTGAATAAGAGTGAAATAAATGTTGTTGATTTGAAAGGAATTTTGTAGGGCACTATGCGGCTAAACTATACTGTACGAGTAACAGAAAGAATACTACTACTCTAATGCACTTACTTTGTAGGATGTGAAGAGTAGTTTTCTTCAGGTTGTTGTCTTACAGGAGATTGTTGTTCACTGCAATTGTGAAAGAAGAGAATGTTTGGGTATATATGGTAATGGTGAAGTCATTTTAGTACAAGAAGACATTATTTATGAATGTAGGAGGAGTTGTTCAGAAGAAGAGTTAATAACATTGGGCCTCATTACAAGTAGGGTGGTAAACTGGTGGTGCTGCAGATGGATTGCCACCAGATTCCTAATATTTTTTGGCAGCTTGCTTCCTGGTGCCCCCAAGACATTACACGTCCTGTTGTCCTGGAAAGTCAGGTGCTGGAAAATGTTATTCCATATTCCTGTGGAGTTCTTTTGTTTGTATTGTGGGAGTTGTGGTTGTACTTTTTACAGTAGAAAAGGTGCACAATGCAGAGGAAAATGTAGCAGTCAATACGCACATACAGATTAAAAAGGGGAATGTTAGCAAGGATGCATGGGCGTCAACGTTAATAAAATTGCACACACTGAGTGTTATTTTAAAATGTTGCACAGATTGTTTCCATTGTATCATTTTTTAAAAAAAATTACAAACAGTACTGTTGTACATGTACACATGCATAGATTAGTTTGACTTGAAATGGTGCTGACATAAAAAATGTAAATGCATTTCATTTTGCCATTTTTCATTCCATGTACATCGCATGCTTTAGCAACATACATGCAGTTTTCGTTTTGACAGAATGCAAGAAAAAAATAACACTTGATAGATTATAATGAGTCATATTGGCATGTATGCATGCACTGTCAATATATTGAACTTTCACACAAGATCTGTCATTTAAACATGCTGCAGAAATGTTGTAAATGTGGTTTTCTTTTCTTTCACAAAAAAGAGACAGATAGTGCTGCCGAAATTGCAAATATGTATGTTTAAACTGTTATGGAAATGCTCATTAAAAGAAAATGTTACAACCACGCAGCAAGGTAAGTAACTGTCACTTCATGCCAAGAGGTGGGAAAAAAGAGAGTAGAATTATTGACTAGGTCAATGCATGGTAAGTGGCAGGAACCCAGTTTTTATGCATTAGTAAAAGATTTGGAAATATAATTTAAAAAATATAAGCTGACCTGTACTGTGTTGATAGATGCAGAAGTGGTTGAATCTGCAAATACAAATCTTGGAGACGTTGATAGTAGTTTGTGATGCAGGTGTTTGTGCGTAACAGGAGACAGTACATCTGAATTGTTGAACTAAGATGACAGAGTTAGTGTAAAAGAAAAAAGAAATATTGAGGTTGAGTACCACAAAGGAAATACACCGGACCACAGAGGAAATACACCAAACACGGGCTATAAAGATTCACTGATCTTTTATTCTGCGCAGTTTACAAAGAAACATAGATAGCTATCTGGCTCTCAACACCCCGCAATGAGTACCAGCCCATCAAAGAGAGGAGAGAGAGTGCTGGACATCTAAACATTCATACTTTTATGCAGTTTTCCGAAATATTGTCCAGCCCCTCTACATGTTAATAATTTGTGGTCTAGAGTTTGTGCCTAGTTCACATTCGGTTCACCTAATATTTTACAAAGGATTATACATGTTTGTATTTCCACAGTGATACAATGGCAATGTATGTTCCCAAATCCTACAGCAAGCTCCCTTTACAAGTTGCATTCAATCGAATTTGGCCTATGTCCACGCTTGGAGTTTACTTTACATTGTTCCAACGTTTACACAGGGATGAGTCTTATGTGCGCAGACAATACTCAGATCGCAGTTCATACAGAGCGCAAGGTCTCTTTACCTAGTCTAAACAGTCGGCTCTCGGACAGCCTAAACATTAACAGAACTCAAAGGTCGGGAGGCTTGGTTGCAAGTTGAAAACACAGTCCACCATTATAGAACAGAGAATCATACAAACAGAAATCAAAATGGAGGATGACTCTAAAATGGCGGTGAAGTCGATCCAAAATCAGATGTTTGCAATGCGGTTTTCGGCTTAGGCCAATATAAATCAAAAGGAGGCACTATATGATTTCCGTTTAACATTAGATGTAGAGTTTTTGGATGTGATTGGTGAATGGGTGTGTGACTGCTTGAAAGTAGCCACTGAGGGAGTGCTGCAAAGATTAAAGTGGAAAGGGAAGAAGGGCTGGTCGGTGTTATACAGTCTGCAGACATTGTGGTAGCCAGTGGACAGCATGGTAGCCTGCGGACAGGGTGTGCCACATCCAGGTTTTTTAAGAATGCCTGGCATGGAAAGGGGACTGTGGGGATTAGCCAATGAGGTGTACTGGTTGTGATTCATACGAAGAGAGGGAAGCAGTTATTTTCATTTCTCTGTGTAGGGAAGATGAGTTTGGTTGTTGGTATGAGAAGGATTACTGTGTGGATACTGGGAGATTCTTGGACGGTGAATCTGAAAAGGTACTCAGAAATGTGTGGCATTTCAGCTAACATTGAGGGAGTGGGGGTTTCATGGTATGGTGTGCCTGGCCAAAACTGGGATTCTTTATTTGCACATTGCAAATACATGTCTCATTTCCAATATCCAGATATCATTGATGTCCATTTTGGAGGAAATAGTTTGGGCTAAATCAGTGCAATATCTTTGCAGTTGCATTGAAACATATGCCGAAAGCAGTAATGGAACTATTTCTATGTGGAAAGATAATCGTTTCATACATACCTCCTAGGGCTCTATGGAGATGCACTAATGGGTTTTGTTCCCAACAAGCCAAAGGAAGGAGCCTTGTGAACAAAGTGGTATGTTCATTTTTGAATGCTGCTGGATGACATCCTTCTCAAATGAGAACATTCTGCCAGATGGTAAACATCACTTTTCCAGTGATGGCATGACTTTCACTGATTTCTGTAATGCAATCTTTCTTCAAAACATTCAAAAGTATGTAGCGTGCATGTGAGTAGTTGCAGGAAGAAAAAAACACCTAAAAAGTCCCAAAAAGAAATCAAAACTGAAAAAATGTTATTTTCGGAGCCACCACTAAAGATTAAGTAATTTACATTGTGTTTAATTTCTCTCCCCGCCCCCTTCAATTGGACAATCTGTCTGTGGACACTGCGGTAGTCCGTGGACAGAATGCACCATATCTGGGTCTCTTGAGGATGCCAGGAATGGAAATGGGACTGTGCAGCCCAGGGGATTAGCCAATCAGGTTTCATGGGATTGGTACACAAAGAGATACTCTGGCAGAAGCTTTGTTTGCTGAGTGAACTGTAGATGGCTATGGCTGTGGCTATGTATTTCAGGAGGCAGAGAGTATGGATATTGGGGGACTCGTGGATCCATTGGCTGAGGGTGTCTGCAGAGCACTGTGGAGTGGCTGAAAATCTTGGATTTGATGATGTTCATGTGCAAGGGCGTCGAGTGCACTTGCTCCCATTTTGTGTAAATATGGTCACACTGCACTGCAGTGACATTATCATTGTTCATTGTGTAGGGAACATCTTAGGGTATGTTACTGGAATGTCACTGCAGTTTGCAGAGAAGGAGACATTTGGTAAATGCAAGGAAATGTTCCCAAATTCTAGACTGATTTCTTCTTGCATTGCCCAGAGGCAGATGTGGATGCACTCAAGGTCATTTGGTCTACAAAT
The DNA here is from genome assembly GCF_040938575.1 of Ambystoma mexicanum. Lineage (NCBI taxonomy): Eukaryota > Metazoa > Chordata > Amphibia > Caudata > Ambystomatidae > Ambystoma > Ambystoma mexicanum. Next base: position 1,167,615,447 of record NC_090931.1, on the reverse strand, counting down.
GGAGAAAGTGAGGTGCAATGTCAACAAGGCTGTGTGTGCATTTTTTGGGAGATGTTGGCATGACGTCTTTCTAAAATGAAAATATGAAATTTTACATTGCCAATATTTTCAGCAGAGATGGAGTACATCTTACAGATACTGGTAATCAACTTTTTCAGCAAAATATTCCAAATTCTTTGAAGCAGTTTTTGTAAATATAGAAAGCATTTTCCAGTAGGTACAAATAAATACATGGAAACACGGGAAAACAAAATGCTTACTTTTTAAGTTCAAAGAAAAAGTTCAATTTAATAGAATGTTCTTTAGTTTACATTAAAAATTAGAAAAACAACTTTTAAAAACAAAAAATACAAAAAAGGTTCTTTTCAGAGTCACCACTTTCCCACGCAAAAGAGTTAAATGTTTTTGATGCCACCACCACACACATTTTTCGATGTCTGCGGACAACTACACTGTCCGTGAACTTCACAGCCTGCGTAGGGGCATGCAACCTTTTTGGGTGCTTCTATGTTTCAAATGTGAAAGGTAGCTCCTAAAGGAACCATTTATGTTTGCTTTTTGTGTTTATATTTTTTTGTTTTTTTCTTTGCAGGAGAGACAAGGGGGAGAGGGAATTGAGAGAAGAGGCACCAATCACATTGACAAAGAGGCATGTGGAGAGAGGAAGATGTTGGGTGGGCCTTAATCAGGTAGGGGACAGTGTTTCTCGAGCCCCTTGACTGCAGCCTTGAAAGCACTCCGAAACTGCCTCCCCCTACAGAGCGGGGTGTCACAGCACATGAACAGCACTGTCAACTTCGAAAGGTAAGGGTTGACTGTGTTATTGATGGCCTGTGAGGCTTCTGTTGTTATCCTCTCCCCACAGGAGTGTCCTTTGTGGTGACAGGAGTGGATGATGAGGATGAGGCAGTGGGCGTATGACCTTTTACAATGCTTCCTTGTGATTGGACCTGAGTTGGAACAGCTTGCAGGTGGTCCCGTAGGATTACAGACGTGGTTTTCCATGACAGATTATAACTTTGCACTCAGTGCATCGAACCATGTTTGCACAAGCATTTGGTAAAAATCTGCCACCCCAGGATTCACAATGGGAGCTGGAGAGAGGGACTTCCTGTACCTCATCTTCATCTTCCTCTTGATCCACTTCTGTATCACCACATCTGCTTTCCTCTCCAGGCCCTCCAGATGGAGGTGGTGATGGTGGTGTTGGGGGGGACCTGCAGTGGCCATAGAAGCTGCCATTGTGTTCTCCAAGAATCACAGAAAATCTATCAGGTGTTCTCTCCTGGAAAGCCAGATTGAGAATGAGGAGCAGTAATGGCTGGGTCCCTTTTTTGTGATGTCATCATTGATGTCCTGGGTATTAGTCTTGGCAATGTACGGTGGTGGCACGAGTTATGGTTGCTTACCTCATCCTAACAGCTGAATTTCTGTTTTCTTTTCTGATTTTACTTTTAACCATAATATCCCTTTAACAAAGTTTTCCATTGAATTTGTTAGGTTTTTATTAGTGCATCTGAACTATATATACATATGTGATTGCTACAAATAACGTATGCATTGTCCTCCCAAGGTTTTTGAACTTTCTGAATGAATTTGCCAACATCTATGTCATAGTTCATTACACCCATGTTTTGTCTGAATTAATTTATGTTGCATTATTTTATGCTCTAAGCTGCTTCATTCGAATGGGTATTAAAATTGGGACTTAAATTTAAACAAGGTGTGGATTAACTTTACCAATAAAACGTAGCACGCAACCTGTCATGTTACTCAATACAGCAAACATATGTATTAATGTTTGTATTAAAAACAACTTGTACCATAGTATCTTACTTCAACACAAACACAATACCCATGCTTTAAATTATTGTTCATGACCACCATGCTAGTTCATGTATTTGTGGGTATCATGCCTTCAAACATGACATCAGCACTGACATAAGAATGTACTCATCAAAGAAGGATGTATCAATAATGCATTCAAATATATTGATTTGCATAATGCTTCTGTCTGAAGTCTTTCAACACCAGTCTTTAAATGCTATTTGTGGTTTACTTAGTGTCTGCCATTTATACCTATTTGATATCCTTTGAAGTGAACATGTGTGTAATGGTTTAAGTGATTAAAAGTATGCCTTGGAACATCTCACTTGAGATGACCCAGAGATTTGGATGGGCATTGACCTGTCAATATTCTGTAATGAAAATAAATAAAATATGCACTGTTTATTACTACCTATCTCTCACTCAAGCTCCCACTCTTTCTCCACCCGACTCTCTATTTTTCTCTTCATGTCTTGTATTCTGTTTGTCATTGTAGGTGTATGTCCCTCTGTGTGCCTCTTGGTATTGGTGGATGTATCACTTTCTTGGACTATTGTCATCTATTTTCTATCCAGGTTTTTCCAACTTAGTTTTCTTAGCCTTTGATTCTCTCTCTCCCTCTCTTTCTCTCTCTCTCTCTCTCTCTCTTTCTCTCTCTCTCTCTCTCTCTCTCTCTCTCTCTCTCTCTCTCTCTCTTTCTTTCTTTCTGTCTCTCTTTCGCTTACCTACAGTCTTTCAATCTCTTTCACGTTCTTGCAATGTGTGATTGCCCCATTTTGAATCACTACATGCATCTTTCTAACAGTATTTTATGATTGTGGGCCTCATTACGAGTCTGGTGGTAACCGTGCCTGAAATTCTAGCAGGTTACCACCAGACTCGTATTTCCATTCCGCCTCCGTGATTCCTGGAATTACCGTGGCATTACGACCCCGGTGATCCGGGAATTCCAGAGGCAGAATTCGGTAAATCCCCATTCCCATTGAGTCCCACAGGACTCAATGGGAATGGGGAAGTGGAAACACTGGCACCATCTCGTGATGGTGCCAGTGTTTCCACGTCCGCCTGCAGGCGGGTGGTGTTATACCCGCCAGGTTAGATATGACGGGACTGACATCTCCGCCTGCAGGACTCGAGCTCACCCGGTATGGAAACAACAGTGGTGGAGGGTTTACCACCACTGTTATTTCCACACCGGGTGACTCGTAATGAGGCCCTGTGTGTTTATATGGGTGAGGGGGGTGGGTGTTAATGTGTTTGTGGTTGTATGTGTCTTTCTTCCTCTGCATATCTGGATCAATGTATGTATACAGCTCTTTCTTTGTGTGTGTGTGAGTCTCTCTATATATATGATGTTCTCTTCGTTTTTGCTTTTCCTCTGTGCCTGGGTATGTTTCTCTCCATGTCTGTATATATGTATCAGAGTGCTAACTTTGCCGCTGCTTCAGTGATGTTTCTGCCAGTTGGGCCTGAACTACCAGCAGGTCAGGCCTGCCGGTAGTTCACTGCTCCTACCGGTAGATTCAGAGTGTGCCTGTGGTAAAAGGTGCTGATATAGGTTGTTACCAGCACCGGACCGGCATGGCCATAATGAAGCCCTATGTGTGTAATTACCACTGTTACTTATTTACTATCTTTCACTCTCTCTCCATGCATCACTCAGTGAGTAGGTTTTTTGCTGTTTCTGATTGTGTGTGTCAGTGTTTATGTGTTTGTGTGTGTGTATCAATATCTGTTTCTTGGTGTGGGTATGGACATGTGTCTCTTCAGGTTTCCCTTTCTCCCTCAATGTACGTGTCTCCTTGCTATCTCTCTTTCTCTCTCTCTTTATCTGACACCCTTTCTCTATCTCACTCTCCCAGACACTCTGGCACTTTCTCACATTCTCAATCTGGTCCTTGATCTGTTTATTTCTCTCTGTGCCTCTATGTCTATTTCTTCTGCTTGGTATATGCATCTCTGTGTTTCCTTACGTATGTTAATGCTGCTGTTTGGTTTCTATATATGTCTATCTTGGCCACTGTCTGTCTCTGTCCATCAACCTGTCCCTTTTTGTCTCTGCCTCACTCTTTCTCACTATGTGACTAGGAGTACCACTCTGCATAGCTCCATATCTCTCCCTCCCATTCTCTTTCCATGTGCCTCTCTCCCTTTATTTATCTCTTTATCTCTATGTCTATGTATTTGTTTGACACTCACTTTATTTCTTACTTTCTTTTTTTGTCACTCTATTTTTCTCTCTGATTTTCTTGATGTCTCTCTTTATATGATACTCTCTGATCAGAGTGTGAGATGTGGAACTCTCAATGTATGAATTTTCTAAAGATCTGTGCAGTCTATTAGAGGGGGTGGCCAGAGGTGCCACATAAGCAACCATCCTCTGCCCTGCAGCATGTGTTGGGTATTGTTATGGTTGCACCAAAGAGAGTGACCAATATCTGTACTTTGTTGAGGTCTCTAGAGCGACTGACTTGGTAAGGATGGCAGAGAAAAGTTGAGGGTGGAACTTGGGGGAGGGGTGAACTCTCTGAGTGTGAGCAGGGAAGGGACTGTGCATTTATCAGGTCAACATTTTCAAACTCAATGTTCAAATGTATCCTCTTTCACATTTTGCTAAAACACTGTTTTACCCAATGGCAGTTTAAGCAAGGTATACATGGTCAGTCACTGGCCTAATGAGGGAGGGAAGACCTGGTATTTTTTTATGTCTGGTCTTGTCATATCCCAGGATACTTGCTCAGTTGGGAAAAGTCATGGAATTCCCAGAGGAGATTAGCTGTTGACATTAGCTTTACAATCTGATGGTGTGTCCTCTGGATCATGCCAGAAAAAATGAAGAGGCTTAAAACTACTATGAAATGTGTACCTTGGGAATAGGTTTTATTTAAATGGTGACAGCAAGCTTATGGTTGTATTCATGCTTACTTTTCATGAAAGCCTGGCCCTGCAAACTCATTACATTTTGATTGTTGGAGGAGTCTATTTTAAATCAGAGAGTGATTCATGGGGGTAGCACATCTGAACTTGATGCATTAACACTTTTTCCTGATTCACTGAATAGTCACAATGCCGCTAGTACTGCCTGTAAAGACCGGAGCGGGGGTCTGCACTTCCGCTCTCTATATGGTAGAGGGGAGGCCCAGAGACACCTGCCAAGATTCTCTATTATTGGTACGTGGTCGAGCAATCAAGGCCCAGCTTCTCAGGAGCTGATTCTTAAGTACAGTGTAGTCCCCGTGCACCCACGAAGGAATGTCCACACACTGGATCGGTTAAAACACAGTCTTTATATAATTAATATTCAAAGTCATGTACACGATAATTCACTTTGTTCTCCGGAAATCAGCAATGGTAAATATATACAATTCTTAAGTGGTACCAATAACGTTATTAGATCTCCTTAAAATGCATACGGTCAGAATGACACACAGATCAAAATAAAGAGGAAACCAGCAGTAGAGAGAGGAAGGAAAGCAAGATGGTTCAGCAATTGGCAGAATACTGGCCCGATACCTAGACACAGTTCTGTGTGGAGATCCCCCCACCTGGGCAACCTGTAGGAGAAAGATACAAGCCCAGTCCATATATTGTTCACCCTTAGACTTCCCAATAGTTCAGCAACCACATGGTACCTTGGCATTGTAGCATTCCTCGTTGGGGAAATCGACAACCCTTCTTGAATGCCCTCCCTTTCAGGCAGGAGTCACGGGTCATTGAGCGTCCGACGGAGAACAGGTCGAGCTACGACGGTGAAGTGGCCGCGTCATTCCTAGCGGTGCTCTTTGACGGGGAAGCGTAAATGTCCTGCCATGAAAAGTTATGCGGGGCACCTCGGTGTCGATAATTCTGGACCGCAAAGAGTTGAAGAACTGTGGCCCAGCAAGGGCGTCGAGTCGTCGGCATCTCTGTGGTCTTTGGATGGCGGGAAACCCACCGGTGGATGCCCCTAGGCGCGTCGACGGTCAGGCCTTCTCCAGCAGGATACGGCGGTGACGATGCAGACAATAGCGTCCTTGAATCAATGAAGTTTATTTGGCAACGGCAGCACGGCGGCTCCAGTCGGCGACAGTGGTCGTCGACAGTGGCGGACAACAGTCCGGGCGCTTCTCCTTGGAGGTCCGCAGCAGTCCCCGTATCGGGTCAGCAGCCTGTCGAAGGTCTGTCTACCAGGCAGCTTAGGCAAAGATCAGCTGTGCACGATGGTCCCTCATAGCTCGGGAAGAGGGCGCCTTAGCAGGTCCTCTTTGGGTGGGTTCTTGAAGTACAGGTTCTTTCCATTTGCGAAGGAGAGCAACAGCAATTCTTCTCGTCCAGCAGGGCTCAAGGTTAAGCTTCACTCCCGTTACTCGTCGTAGTGGACTTCAGCTTCTGAACACGATTCCTAGCGGTGAGAGGTCCCCAGATATACTGTTGATCTCCCATTCATTCTGCTGGGTCGCGCTCAAGCATCCAATTACGACTACGGGTATTCATGCAGGCAGGCAGACAATCAGGCACATGAGGTATTCAGGCCATTCACTTCTCTCCAGACACTCACAACAAGTACCGAGCCATTCAACACTCCAAGCTGCATTCATACCGGTTTTGGGTAAGGCTGTCTCAACCATTGTGTCAAACACCAGATACTAGACAGTCACAACATAGAATGTATATTCGTCCCAAACTCCATTCACCCATTTCCCACCCACAGGCGTACCCACAACATACGGTCGTTGAGAAGGCTCCAGCCAGTCTGGTCGGCACTACCCCACACTACCATATACAAAACTTCCACCCAACAGCCAGTCAGGGGTTAGGGACAGAGGCAGGGCTTCCCGGGACTTCGAGAAGATCAGGGTGACAGGTGATGGAAGGCAAGAGGCCATCGGGGCCATTTTGTCTCCATCAGGAATCTACCGATTGCAATGACAGGGCCTGGGCATCCCAAAATGGAAGACGCTCAGGGCACCAGTCATTTCAGGAATGAGCTGCCACCAGCCCATACCCTGCTCCGTGGGTCATACACAGGTATCCAAAAACATACACTAGGGGCACAGGGTTGTACCCCTACCGATGAGGAGAGAGAGCTGCACCGCCAGGAGTCACACATGAACTCCTTTGCGGACAACACGACAGAACACACGATACAAAGCAGTAAAGTTTGTTTGTTTGTGTGTTTGTTTGTTTATTTGTATAGCGCTCCTGACCCAGAGGTATATGGGCGCTTAAGCATCAGGTTACAGGCATAGGTAAGAACATTTGTACATTTGTGCAGTATAAGTATAGTTACAAAAGCAATTATGAAAGCAGTTATAGTGGAATTAGTAACATTGTAGCGGATGCATACATACATGCAGTGTTAGTTATTTGTTGAGCAACCAGGTGATGATCTTAGTTCTGAAAGGTTGAAATGTAGGGGTAGATTTGATGTCCAAAGGAATAGTGTTCCATAATTGTGAGGCTAGAACTGGGAAGCTGGAACCACCGGCTCTTTTTAGGGAGTATTTGGGCACTGTCAGTTGTAGTGTATTAGAGGATCTGGTGGCTCTAAAGTACAAGGATACAGAGGCCCTGTCCCTCCGATGCATTTCCAGCATCACAGTTGTCCCCCGAGACTGAGGTGGAGGGTGCCTAATCTCCCACGGGATAGGCTCCCTCATCCAGACGGTCAACCTACCTTCTGGAAAGGCCATCTGCATTATCGTTACTCTTCCCTGGTCTGTGCTCATGGGTAAAGTCTAGTCCTTGCAGACCAATGGACCATCTGAGCAGTTTCAGGTGTTCACCCTTCATCTGCATAAGCCACCTCAGGGGCTTATGATCAGTTTGGAACTTGAAGGTAGACCCGGTAAGGTAGGGTCTGAAATGCCTAAGGCTCCAAACAATACTAAAACATACCTTTTCAACAGTAGCCCACCTAAGTTCCCTACCCTTAAGTTGTCTACTGATGAATATGATCGGATGTTCTCTTCCTTTGTCATCTAACTGGGACAAGACAGCTCCAATTCCGGTGTCGCAGGCGTCAGTTTGAACGATAAAGGGCTTGCTGTAATCAGGCGCACACAGCACGGGTGCCCGACACAGACTTTCAAGCCATCAAAGGCCCTCTGACAGTCTTCAGTTCAATTAACCTTCCTAGGTTGTTTGGGCGAAGTCAACGTTTGAGTAGTGGGAGTCCTGTACTTTACTGGGGGGAGGTTGGATATGACCCCCTCCTACCTCATGACCAAGATAGGTGACTTTCCCCTGAGCTATCTGGCACTTGGTGGCCTTGATAGTGACGTTAGCCTTTTTTAACGCCTGCAACAGTTTATCCAGATGAGTCAAATGCTCTTCCCAGGTGGAACTGTAGACAGGAATGTTGTCTAAGTAAGCCACACAAAAGGCTTCCAGCCCACTGAGCGCATGGTTGACTAATCTCTGGAAAGTGGGAGGGGCGTTCTTCAGCCCAAAAGTCATGACCCTAAACTGGTAGAGTCCCTCTGGTGTTGAGAATGCTGTCTTTACCTTGGCATGGTCCATCAGACTATTTGCCAATAGCCTGAGGTAAGGTCGAAGGTGCTCTTAAATTTGGCAGCACCTATGGTGTCCACGAGCACATCAGCTCGGGGCAAAGGGTGCGCGTCAGTTTTGGTGACGGTATTGACTCCTCGGTAGTCCACACAGAACCTCCAATCCTTGGTACCTGCCTGGGAACTTGCCTTGGGGACAAGGACCACGGGACTGGACCAGAGACTGGTTGAGGGTTCAATAACACCCAGATCCAACATCTTGGCGACCTCAGCCTGGATGTGGTTCTTGGCAGTATCTGACATATGGTAGCACCAGCTTTTGACAGGCACACTGTCACCAGTGTCAATCTCGTGCCTACACCACGGTGTAAGGCCTGGTGTCAGTGAAAACAGAGAGGTGTACTGCCGGAGCAAAGCCCGGCAGGCCTTCTGCTGCTCTGTCGTCAGATCGGGGGAGAGATGCACTCCCACCATAGAGCCATCCTGAGGGTTGCTATGCAGCAAATCAGGAAGGGGCTCACTCTCATTCTCGTCTTGCCCTGAAGCTAGCACAAAGCATGAGACTACGGCCCGCCGGTGGAAAGGCTTGAGCCTGTTAACATGGAATATCTGAGGGGCTACCCCAGAGGCTCCCATGTCAACCAGATAATTGACCTCGCCCATCTTGGAGATTATCCTGAAGGGTCCAGTTCATTTATCCGCCAAAGCCCGAGGCTTGGTAGGCTCCCTCATGAGGACCTCCTTTCCCGAAGTCCAATCCACTTGCGATGCTTTAAGGTCATGCCAGTACTTATTCAATTCCTGACTGGCCTTAAGATTCGCTGTTGCCTGACCCATCATCTGTGTCATCCTCCGTCTGAGGCCTAACACATAGTCCCCCACTTGCTTGGCGGGACCTGGAGGGGTGGCCTCCCAACCTTCTCAGATCAAGGCGAGGGGCCCCCTCACGGGATGTCCAAAGAGTAACTCAAAGGGGCTGAAACCAACACCCTCTTGAGGTACTTCTCTGTAAGCAAACAGCAGGCATGGCAGGAGAAGATCCCACTTCTTCCTGAGGGGCTCTTCCAAAGCGCCTAACATGCCCTTGAGAGTTTTGTTAAATCTATCCACCAAACCGTTGGTCCAGGGTGGTAAGGGGTGGAGAATTTGTAAGTTACCCTGCATTCTTTCCACATGGTTTTCAAGTAACTCGACATGAAGTTGGATCCTCTATCAGAGACAACCTCCTTAAGGAGTCCAGCACGGGTGAAAATGCCCAGGAGAGCCCTGGCAACCACCTTGGCCGTAACCGTCTGAAGGGGTATAGCCTCAGGGTACCTGGTGGCATGATCTACCAAATCTAGGATGAACCGATGTCCACCCAACGTGGGAGGGTCAAGAGGAACGATGATGTTGATGCCAACCCTCTCAAACAGTGTGCCCTCCACTGGCAACGGTTGTAGTGGGGCGATGACTCTCCCTCCAGTCCTGCCAGACAGCTGACAAGTTGGGCAGGTCCTGCAGTGGGACTCCACTTCTACTCCCATCTGTGGCCAGTAGAAATGGGCAGAGAGCCTCTGCTTAGTCTTCTTGGTACCAAGATGACCAGCCAAGGGCACCTCATACGCCAACTGCAGCAGGAAGGGCCAGTAAACCTGAGGTACCACCAACCTCTTGAGGGCACCAGGTTGAGGCTTAGTGGGATCACTAACAAGGAGCTCACCCTCCAAATAAATCCAAAATGCCCTAGGCACTTCTCCCTGTGCCTGGGTCAGGGCCTGTGTCCTAAGACCCTCGAGAGAGTGGCACTCTCTCTGTCCCTTACAGAAGTCCGCCCGGGAGGGTCCCCCTTCAGCCAACAAGCATTGAAGGTCGGGATGATCCTCTGGGTTAAGAGCCTCTTTCACAGGAAAGTCTTCTGGCTCGTCTCACACAGGAGTTGAGACAGGATTTACCACTGGACCCAGCCCGTCCGGTGCATGGATCCCAATGGGTGATGTCGGAACAGTGGGAAGAGTAGGGGCTCCCTCCACAGAGGCGGCCTTCTTACTCCTCTGTTTCTTTCGTGACTTGGTTTTCCCTGTTGGCAAGGGTACCGGGCTTGCAGCCAGACCCTGTGTGACCTGCGATCGGGTGACTGCCACAGCAGCCATGGGTAGACTATCCGTGATCATCTGCAATTCGACCAAATCGTTTCTGAACAAAATATTTGCAGCCACGTTGTCCTGAACCAGGAACGGAAGCTTTGCTGTCTTGTCTCCAATCGTAATGTTGACTAAGGCTACATGCGATAATTTGGGAGGCCCACCAGCTAACCTGGTGATTCTCAGAGGAGTACTTACATAGTCCTCTGGCTTGAGCATGGTCCTGTCCACCACTGTCATGCTTGCCCCAGTGTCTTTCAAACCAGTAGAAGGCTGGTCATGCAAGAGGACACTTTTGAAAAACCTATGTGTATTTTGCGGAATAGTCACCAGTACTTCTGCGTTGCGTACTGGTCCCAGGCCCCAAGGGACACTAAGGAAATCTCTACGGGAGCACCGAAGGTGATCCCAGTAGAGGAAGGGAGGACAGTGGCCTCCACCTAAGGTACGGAGTAGGGATAGGTCAGGCTGACAGCCTGGACTCCAAGTGCCTTACCTTTACACTTGGGGTCACCCCTTCGGTGATCCAGAGGCCCACAATCCCAGCATGTGCCGGGTGTGCGGGGAACGGTACTGGAACCGATGGGACCCTGCTTTGCAGCAGGTGGACCACTACTCTTTCTCCCACCCACAACGGATGTATCCCCACTAGGTTTTTGGGTCTACGGAGAGGAAGGTTTTGGTTTACCTGACTGTGATTGCTTTTGGGACTCCTCAGCTTTCTGAGACACCCCCTTTTCTTGGTCCTTGTCCTTCCCACTGGTGTCCTTAGGGGACACCCGGTAGGAGACCCACTTGTCAGCCAACCTAGCCAGCTTAAAGGGGTCCAAACTGTGAGGTGAGACAATTCAACAAACGTTTTCACTTTGTAACCATCAATCCACCCCATCATGTTCATGTGCGCTGCACTCAATCAGTCAACCCAAGACACATTCTCTCGTTTCTTAAAATCCCTGAACTGTTTAAGATATTGGGTAGGTGTTTTTCCAAATTTGGCGATTAAAGCAGACTTCCTCCACTCATACTGACTCCTTTCTTACACACTCAGCTTCAGAATACAGTAATATCCAGTTTGTGGCACTCAGTTTAACAAACACTTAGCCCAATCTCTCTTATCAACATTGTGACTTGCACAAGCCATTTCAAACGCTTCAATCCATTGGAGGATATCGGAACCCGCCGCATGCACACCAACCAAATCTTTCATAAACTTGGTTGCTGGGGACCTGACACTCTCAACTGTTTTCGCTGAAGTCTCCACTCGAACTTTCTCTGGCTGGATTTGCTGACATTCAGTGTCCCGGTTCTTGAGTTCAGGTCCTTATCTTTGAGTTCAAGATCCCAATCTTTTAGCTTAAGATCCCGGTTCTTGAGCTCCACTTGCTGTGCCAACTCCTCTTTCTTAAGCTCAGCATCTAGTTCCAACCTGCGATATTCAAACGCTAACTTCATCCTCAATATCTCAAGCTCTAAAGAACTGCTGGAGTTCGGAACAGAGGCAGCAAGAATGGTGGCATTCCCAGAATCAGTTTCGGTGACAACCCCTGGGGTAGAGTCCTCATTGGTTGCATCCCCCCTTCAAGAGTTTCACAATCAATCTGGTAGTCCACCAGGGCAGCTATCAGCTCAGCTCTAGACTTATCCACAAAGTCTAATTCCCTGGCTTCACAAGCACTCTGGAGAGCCTTTAAGCTCATCCGAGTCAATTTAGAATTCACAATAGATTCCATTGCTTGTAATGTAGTTATCTTGTACACAACTAATTTAACAAAGTGCAGATATCCTTCGTAAGTGGCACGGTTATACACTGAGTCTTAAAACCATAAGGATCCCACCGCTGCCACCAGCTCTAAAGACCGGAGGGAGGCTCTGCACTTCCGTTCTCTATATGGTAGGGGGGAGGCCCAGAGACCCCTGCCAAGATTCTCTATTATTGGTACATGGTCGAGCAATCAAGGCCTAGCTTCTCAGGAGGTGATGCGAGCTGGTTCTTAAGTACAGTGTAGTCCCCGAGCACCCATGAAGGAATGTACACACACTGGATCGGTTAAAACACAGTCTTTATATAATTAATATTCAAAGTCATGTACACGATCATGATAACTCACTTTGTACTCCGAAAATCAGCAACAGTAATTATATACAATTCTAAAGTGGTACCACTAACGTTATTAGATCTCCTTAAAGTGCATATGGTAAGAATGACACACAGATCAAAATAAAGAGGAAACCAGCAGCAGAGAGACTAAGGAAAGCAAGATGGTTGAGCAATTGGCAGAATACTGGCCCCGATACCTAGACACAGTTCCGTGTGGAGATCCCCCCACCTGGGCCACCTGTAGGAGAAAGATACAAGCCCAGTCCATATATTGTTTATCCTTAGACTTCCCAATAGTTCAGCAACCCCAAAGTACCTTGGCGTTGTAGCGTTCCTCGTGGCGGAAATTGACATCCCTTCTTGAGTCTCCTCCCTTTCAGGCAGGAGTCACCGGTCGTCAAATGTCCGACGGAGAACAGGTCGAGCTACGACGGTGAAGTCGCCGTGTCGTTCCTAGCGGTGCTCGTTGACAGGGAAGCGTAAACGTCCTGGTAGGATGAGGCATGCAGGGCACCTCAGTGTCGATAGTTGTGGACCGCAAAGAGTTGAAGAACTGTGGCCCAGCAAGGGTGTCGAGTCGTTGGAGTCTGTGTGGTCTTTGGGTGGTGGGAAACCCACTGGTGGATGCCCCTCGGCGCGTCGACGGTCAGCCCTTCTCCAGCAGGATACGGCGGCGACGATGCAGACGAGAGTGTCCTTGGATCAATGAAATTTCTTAGGCAACGGGAGCACAGCGGCTCCAGTCAGCGACAGTGGCGGACAGCAGTCCGGGCGCTTCTCCTTCCACAGCAGTCCACGTATCGGGTTGGCAGCCTGTCGGAGGTGTGTCTAGCAGGGAGCTTAGGCAAAGATCCGCTGTGCACGATGGTCCCTCGTAGCTCGGGAAGAGGGTGCCTTACCAGGTCCTCTCTGGGTCAGTTCTTGAAGCACAGCAGCTTTCCGATTATGAAGGAGAGCAACAGCAATTCTTCTCGTCCAGCAGAGCTCAAGGTTACGCTTCACTCCCGTTACTCATCGTAGTGGACTTCAGCTTCTGAACATGATTCCTAGCAGTGGGAGGTCCCCAGATATACTTTTGATCTCCCATTCATTCCGCTGGGTCGCACTCAAGCATCCAATCATGACTATGGGCATTCATGCAGGCAGGCAGCCAATCAGGCACACAAGGTATTCAGGCCATTCACTTCTCTTCAGACACTCACAACAAGTTATGTGTATTGGGACAAGTACCAAGCCATTCAACACTCCAAGCTGCATTATACCGGTTTAGGGCAGGGCTGTCTCAACCATTGTGTCAAACACCAGATACTAGACAGTCACAACATAGAATGTATATTCGTCACACACTCCATTTACCCAGGTCCCACCCACAGGCGTACCCACAACATACGGTCGTGGAGAAGGCTCCAGCCAGTCTGGTCGGCACTTCCCCACACTACCATATACGGAACTTCCACCCAACAGTCAGTCAGGGGGAAGGGACAGAGGCAGGGCTTCCCGGGACTTCAGGAAGATCAGGGTAACAGGTGATGGAAGGCAAGAGGCCATGGGGGCCATTTTGTCTCCATCAGGAATCTACCGATTCCAATGACAGGGCCTGGGCATCCCAAAATGGAGGACGCTCAGGGGACCAGTCATTTCAGCACGGAGCTGCCACCAGCCCGTACCCTGCTCTGTGGGTCACACAAAGGTGCCCAAAAACATACACTAGGGGCACAGGGTTGTGCCCCTACCCATGGGTGCCATAAGGGTATCCCACGGGTCCGTTCACCAAACCAAAGGAGAGAGAGCTCCACCGCCAGGAGTCCCACATGAACTCCTGCGTGGAAAACACGACAGAACACATGATAAAAAGCAGTAAAGGACAAGGATACGGAGGCCCTGTCCCTCCGATGCATTTCCAGCATCACACTGCCCCCCCCCAAAAGGAGAGATGGATTTTGGAGAGTTTGTGATAGTGAAATGTATCATCATAGCAGTACCCACTGAGCCACTGAGAGAGTATAGGCAGGCAGCCAACCAGGCATGGTTACTTTCCCCTATCCTATCAATATCTCTCATGTATACATGCCTGTAGGTCCTGACTTGGAATATTATAACTTAATGTGCTGCTTGTACCGCCCCTCCCCCATTTGCCTGGATAGGAACATAGCCAAACCCAAATGAATCGAGCACTGTCATGAAGTGGTTTTAATTGTAATTAAAACAAATGTGATGCCTACATTGCTATTTCTCTACTTTTATTATGACCCCAGTTTGTTTGCTGTTATGCCACCAATTATTACAAATGTACGTGTTAAATATGTTTCTTTTATCTATCGATTAATGCTTGCATATGTGTTGCATGGAATATTGTTATGAATTGGAAATGATAATGATTTTTTTAGTTTGAAGTTTGAAGTTTGAAGTTTAGTTTATTTGTAAAGCGCAAGCCAGGCCCAGGGGCTACCGGGCGCATACTCTTGAGAACAGGTTACAATAAACAGTACATACATAATAAGTTTACATGAATATACATAAAGTACATAGGACTACCATTTAAAGATCATAATACAGGTACATTATAGAGTGTATATACATATAAACTATATTACACGTGGAGGCAGGACAGGGTGAAGGGCCTCATAAGTCGTGGGAGAACAGCCAAGATTTTGGTTCAGTTCTGATGGGAGTGGGCAGAGTGTTCCAAAGTTTGGAGGCTAGAACAGGGAAGCTCACACCACCCACTTTTAGGAGTTTGAATCTAGGCAGGGTTAGGCTGTGAGTTTGGGCTGCTCTAGTAGGTCGAGAGGAGGTGTGAAGTGTAAGGCAAGTGGAAAGGTAGGGTGGAGCATTGTTGTTCAGGCATTTGTGAGTCAAGGCCAGAGTTTTCAGGGCAGTTCTTTGTTTTAGCCATCATAGGTCAGATCTGATGGAGGAGTTATGGGATCGTCTCGAGATGTTTAAGGCTGCCCTTATGGCATTATTTTGTACAGTTTGCAATTTATTGAGATTGCACTGAGTAGTCCGTAAGTAGAGAGCACTACATTAGTCAATTTTGGCCATAATGAGTGTTCTGGCGAGGGTGATGCAGTTGGTAGAGTTTAGAAAGGGTCTGCAGGTGGTGATAAGTTTGCAAGTATAGGCTAATGCCGACCTTACTGCATTTGTTTGTTCAGAGCGTGGAGTCCAGATAGATGCCTAAAGTTTTAGTGTCTTTAGAGACCTTGATATCCTTGCCGTCGATGATGAAGGACTTGATATAATTTGTTAAGACAATGACTTGATCCTAGTAGTAGGAGCTTGGTCTTTTCGTCATTAAGGCAAAGTTTGTGATGTTCCATCCAGGCCTGAATGACCGAGTAGACATCATTTAAGGCTTTAGTGTCGGCTGAGTAATCACCAGTGATGGGTATGAGTATCTGGGTGTCATCCGCATAGTTGGTGTAGGAGACACCCAGATAGTCAAGCACATCGAAGAGGGGCTTGGTGAATACGTTATACAGTGTAGGGGACACACAAGAGCCTTGAGGGACACCGCAGTGAATGGGGGAGGGGTCTGCTGATGCGGTGGGTGAAAATACCCTCATGGATCTGTTGCTCAGGAATGAATGGATCCAGGCATTGGCAGAATCAGTGAAGTGGGCCGCGGATTTAAGATGTTGGCAGAGTATTTGGTGGTTGACCAAATCAAATGCCGCAGAGAGGTCAAGGAGAAAGAGTGGTGCTAACTTCCCATTGTCCTTTATTGTCTCCATCTGAGTTTTCAAATCAATCAAGGCTGTTTCAGTGCCCTGTTTGGGACAGAAACCTGATTGTCTTAACCCCAGAAGATTAGTGGATTCGAGGTAGTCTTGAATCTGCAAGTAAGCTGCACGATCCAAGATCTTGAGCAGGAACGGGACCCACGTTATAGGTCTAAAGTTAGTTGGAATGCTGGGGGTCAAGGGAAGGTTTTTTGAGTAGTGGGATTACCCACGCATCTTTGAGGCGTTCCGGGACTATACCCGTCTTGAAGGAGGCATTTATGAATCCTGTGATGAAAGGGGCTAGGTCGTGAGATGCTTCCTTGATGATAAGTGTTGGGCAGGGGTCACCTTGGCAATTGGACGGTTTGAGGTTATTATGATTCCTTCTACTTCAAGGGTGATGAGAGGGGAGAAAGAGAATGGTTTATGAGAAGGATTGACTTGGTGGGTATTGGGTATGGGTGTGGTCAGTGGTTGATCAGACTGTAGGGATTTTTGTTTGTCTCTAATTTTGGTTTGTAAGGTGGCAAAGTGCTGTTTGCAGGGGCGTTGCTAGGGGGGGTGTAAGGGGGTTATAGCCCCTGATCTTTTGGTTGTAGCCCCGGATAGAATCTCAGGAGCTACAGCCAAAAGGCCAGCTAGCCCCCAGTCCCAACAGCTCTGACATCAGCTTAGCCCCGGGTCTTTTCTAGACCTACCAACTCCCCTGGCTGTTTGAATATTCGAACACCAAGTACTGTCTTTGGTACACGCGTCAGGGGGAGCTGCAGATGTCTCCAGTTCCTTAAGTATTTTGAATAGTTCCTTGGTATTTGATTGGGCTGACGCAATACGGTTGTTGTAGGAGTCTTTTTTAGCCTGTAGTAAGGCTACTTTATAGTTGAGGGTAGCTAATAGGAGGCAGTCCTTATGGGTGTCAGGTGGGTGGATTTTCCAGCATGTCTCTGCAATATGTTTCTCTTTATGTAGCACTCTGAGCTGGGGAGTGAACCACGAGTTGAGGGGAGCGCGTTGTTTAGGTCTCCTAAGTTAGAGCGGGGCAATGGAGTTGATGGCTGCGAGGCCTTACTGGTTGTAGATGTCGGCTAAGATAGATGGGTCCGAGCAGGTGTCAGGAACATTATTGAGGGAAGGAAGGATGAGGGGGAGTAATTTTTCCGTGGTTATATTCTTTTTATTTCTAGTGAAGGTGGCTGTGGGTAGTGAGGCCACTGTAATACTGAAGGTAATGATGTGGTGATCAGACCAGATGCAAGGAGTGTTCGAGAGTACGTGGATATTGCAATTGGTGTCACAGAGCCAGTCAAGGGATCGCCCTTTGGTGTGGGTGGGTTCCTGTATATGGTGTGAGAATCCTAGATCTGTTAGGGTGTTGGCGAGGTCGAGGGCCGCGGATCATTAGGGTCCTGGTAGCCTAGATTGAGGTCACCAAGGATGATGGTTTGAGAGTTAGATTTCGCTTTATCAAGTACTAAAGCAGAGATGTCATCTACAAAGGTTGTAGGAGGACCAGGGGGTCTGTATATTAGGTGGATGGCAACCTTTTGGTTGGCTGACAGTTGGAGTTTGACAGAGAGTAACTCTGCAGATTCCACATTGATGCTCGGAATGGTTCTGAGTCCAAGTGAGTTTCTATAGATAAATGCAATTCCTCCGCCTCTAGAAGTGCGGTCGCATCTGATGATGGAGTAATCTGTGGGGATAGCCAGTGAGAGTGCAGGGCCTGATGCAGAATGTAGCCAGGTCACAGAGATGGCAATAAGGTCAAGCTCCTGAGTCTTCATAAAATCTGCAACGTCCAGTGCATGAACAGCTAAGTACCTTGCGTTGATCAGGGCGGCCTTGATTAAGCCGATGTTGCTTGATGAAGCAAGGTTGGTCTGAAGGTATTGGGGCGTAGGTGAAGTGGACGATTGGGGGTGCGAGCTAGGTGTCAGGGTTTTCATATGTAGGCTTGAGTACATAGGATGACCCTTCTTGCCCATAAATCTAGAGCCTAGTCGTTTGTTTCTTAGGGCGGTGGAGCAAGGTTGGTTAGGTGTGGGTTTTTTAGCAAAATGGTTAAGCCATAGAGCAGAAGCATTAAGGTAGATGTTGGGGTTCTGAAGTACAGTACTTGAATGGGTGTTGGAAAGTCTGTAGGTGGAGGCCGTGGGTTTAGTGTGCACAGTGAAAGTACAGCTAAGTTAGTGGGTGAAAGGTAAAGTGTCCAGATGGATACCCACACTAAAAGTGATACTCGCAGTAGGGAGAGCAGAGGCCTTAGGGCGGACAGACGTGGTAACATGTTACTAGAGTTAGGGAGGTAGTGGGCTCTGGGTCTGTGTAGTAGTCGCTAGCTGAAGTTGCAAGAGATGCTGGGCTAGGAAATGCGAGCTCACAGGTTAAATTACTTGTAGAGATGGGCTCAGCAAGGCAAGCCGGTTAAAACTGGGATTCAGTTATATCAGTGCGACAGGCTGGGCAGTAGGGGCACATCCGAAACAGGAGTATAAGGCAGTGCGGATACCAAGGCTTTCAACGGTTGTGGGCATATCAGCCGGAGAGGGCACAATTCAAATTGACGGGCGCAAGAAATTGAGCACTGCAAAAATACGAGGGGTTGCAGCAAAGAGCAATGCAGCGAACACAGGCACAATTCAGATAAAGGGGCACAACAAATTAGGCAGTGCAAAAGCACAAGGGCTTGCAGCAGTTGTAGGCATATCAGGCAGAGAGCTATGCAGCAAACACAGGGCACAATTCCGATAAAGGGTGCAACAAATTAGGCAGTACAAAAGCACAAGGGCTTGCAGCAGTTGTAGGCATATCAGGCAGAGAGCGATGCAGCAAACACAGGGCACAATTCAAATTAAGGGGCGGAGCACGTTTGGTCAGTGCGGAATGTAATGGGGCTAACTAGACATGGCGCATAACAGACGTGTAGGCTAGCGCATCAGGGGAACGAGCAAAAAGCATTAGCAGTATGAGTAGTGTTATGTTGGGCTGGGCGAGTATGGTAAAACCTTAGGCATTGTCTGCTACGGATGAAGCGTTAGTAACAGGCTGAAGGCATAAATGAAGACGGTGAACAAGGTCCGCTGAACAAAGTCAATGACTAACGTTATAGTGATGCGGGGTGGCGGGGTTACCTTGCGTTGACGGTAGCCAAGCGCCACAGGTAGGGAGAGCAGGAAGGCACTGGAGATGTGAAAGTTGCAGCAGTTTAGTCATAAGGACATGGCTTGGCGCCGGTAGCACTTGGTCAGCTCTGTCAGGAGGAGCCTTATTCTCCTGCCTTGCTCGACTGCCGGCTCATGCCTACCGGTCAGCTGGGGTTGGATAAGGGGTGATGAGCATAACACATAAATAATCCTTCTAAATAAAAACTCAAACTCAAATAAGTAAAATAGCCAGATGTCCCATACCGTTGTGAAGTACACCTCCTCTCATTACAAAGGTAATATTTTATTTTGTACTAGGTATTCAGTTTATTCCAAAATTTTATCTCAAATACAAAAACAAGACACAATAATAAAGCGAAACTCTGTCTAACCCTTGATCCTAAAACATTGCACATACCCCTACTTAGCTCATTACAGGGATTTGTTACAATATCTCTTCCATAAACTTTGTTAGTGCGAACATCATCCTAAAAACTTTAACACCATAAAAATTGTCCCACGATTCATCAGCTTTCAAGTATGGTTTCTAATCAATTATATTACCCAAATGTCTTGTTCTCCTTAATCTCACTTGGGCCATAGAGTTCTAAATGTTTTATAGACTCTACAGTCCCTTTGAAGAATCTACTGTGTCTGCAACTCCATCCTGTTGTCTAACAAAGAGTGCTTCTCTTGTGTGGAGGATATTTAGCCTGAGCCTTAGGAAGATATGTCTATGTTTAGGAATTGGGAATTTTATCAAATATTTTGGCACCGAATCTGAAAATCTGAGATCACTTTTCAATAAAATGGGGAGTTTACAGTTTTACTTCTTCCATTCTGTCTCTCTCCAGTCCAAACACTATAGGTTCTGCTTAACCCGCTCCTGATACTTAATACTTGAGGGACCATTAATTTTTTTTAAAACACTGTTACATAAAGAGAACCATGCCTTTAAGACAAAATGAGGAGAATTGGGGAGGGCTGTACTCCATAATTATGTTTCTATAAAGATTCAGAGAATTCTAATCCACCCTTTTGTACATAATGGAATGCAGATGGGGGGCCTAAAATTTGCCTCAAAAATAAGCCTGTTACCTCAAAAAAGGTAATCTCCCTCAATTTTTGTTAATGGGGGGTCAGAGTCTCGAAACGTGAGAAGAACATTCAATACACTATACAAAAAAGGAGACTCTTGACTACCCCCTCATTGTCGAACAGGGATTGGGCTGGTGATATGTAATGTCATCTTGGTTAATACCTTCCCATTTGCTGAACCGATCACACGTATCTAAACAGCATTATTGTTTTGGAATTACTCAATACAATGCACTACCACATGCTGTTTGTGGATTTTTCACTCTTTTTCTAATTGCGGATCATCATGGGTAATTTATGGAATAAAGTGCCCGTATAATTTGATCTATGTAGGTAAGACCAAAAGATGTATAAAACAACGTATTTGTGAACATAAATCATGTTTGAAGAACAAGGTAGCCAACAAACCCCTAGTTGCACATTATGAATTAAAAAAACATAAGTACACCGACATTTTTTGGTTCGTTTCACAAACCATCCCTGTGACCGAAAGAGGGGGTAATAGAGAAAAGCTTCTGAGCTTAAGTGAACAGCGATGGATTAATTTTTTGAATACAGCTACCACAGGGTTAGATACAGCTGTGGAATGGAATTCCCTTATCACGATGGCATGAGGTAGCGGATTGATTTGGTCTGCTGAACTTGAAATAAGGGCATCTGTCTATGTTATATACTTGCATTCGTGATCTTGTGTATCTGCGATGCAATACAAAAATAAAATGTTTTTCGCGGGCCTTTATGGATTTACATAGAGTGCATCACTAGCAATCCCTCCAGTAAAAAAACATCCACATGATACCACTAAAGATGACGTTTGTCTACATAGTGGGATTTTGCACAACAAATAAATGTTTTGGCCTCTTTAAATCAGCAGCTACCTTGCCACGTGGTCTAGGTCACATGACCGTCAAGTTAGGTTTCTCCTCGAACGCGAGAAGCACGACCTTTTGATGTCGCCTTTCGTTTGTAACTGAGGGTTTTGCATACATGAGGTAAGCCGCATTGATGATTGAACTGAGGCATTGGTTTTCCTTGCATTTTGGCTCGAGTGGAATGTGCTTCGCTAAGCTTATACGTATATTGAGATATTTGAATACGTTGGAGTTGCGCTCGTCGTATTCTATTTGAAGTAAGGTGTGCTCCGCTAAGTCTTTGTGTGCGTTGAGACACACAAGTATTTTGGAGCTCGTCTCCCGGTCGGAAAGTTATTAAACAGATGACGTTCGGTGAGGAAGAGGCGGTTTTTGAAGGCTCCGTTTACATTAGGACGCAATGAGCAGCTACCATTGTGTGAATTGCACTTTCGTCCGAGACATAACTAATGAGTCCTGGTTTTTTCATCACTTTGCACGCGATGGGTTAAGAGGCTACCCTGAGAGGTTATAAGTGTGGCGGCCTGAAGTGTATTTGCATACACCACTGGGTGTCTAATTAACAATGTTTGGATAACAAGTTCCACAATACAGACTCAAGTGAGTTTTTAAAATGAATAATAAGCGGAATTAAAAAACGCTAAAAAGTCATCAGAGTGATAATTATGATGAATGGCATACCGTAAACACTGATGCCCGCAATAGTGCTGTCTATGCTGGCAATCTGTTAACTATTGAGATCAAGTTAAACAATGTTTAAGAATGTCACTGGGCCTAGTATGATCGCTGTTTTTCAGTTTTTTCTCTCTTGTTCCCCTCCCTTTTTGCCCGGTCGCGATCTGAAACACTTGTGTATGAGCGCGATATAAATAAAATATCATTTCATTTCATAGGTTAGAACCAGTATAACCATCTGCTTGTAGAATTAAATAATCGGGATAAAAAAAAACTTCCTGTATTTCCTATGTAGGATTAAACCTTGCACCGTCAGACTTTTATCTCTCGGTTTTCATTCTGCTAACCAGGGAGCATCATTACTGCTCGAGTTGACCGACATTCCTAGGCATTAAAACGTCCCAACAACTCTGACCGATTCATCTTCCAGTCTCCAGCGACAAAGCTTTTTTTTCTGCCACACCAGTTTTGTGACACCAAAATTTCAGTCTTTTCTACGTTAATTTTTAATCCATTGCCCACGATGTAACCCCGCACAGTTTCAACGTCAAGCTGTAACCCGATCAGTGTCTGATCCAGAATTACCAGTTCATCACCATAAACCATCCACCCAACAGGGTACCAGTGATCCATGGGGGTTAATTTGATGAAAAATGTAAAGCCTCCCTAAGGTCCAAAAGGAAAAGACTGAAAAGGGTTGGGGCTAAAGGACAACCCTGTTTTAGACCTCTAAATGTCCCAATTTCTTTTTACAGTAATCCTTGATTATTTAATAAAATGTGTATTGTGATTCCCTCATGGAGGGACTTAATTGCTGGGATTAATTCTGAAGGACATAGCCAGTTTTTCATCTTCCTACAGTGTTTGGCTCGATTGATGCTTCTAAAAACCTGCTATACATCCATAAATGCCAAGTACAGAGGCCTCTTACTCCTTAAGCATCTTGTTTTTAGCAGGTTAATGAGGAACACATTTATGTTACAACATATATCCTTACCAAAACCAGTCTGATGACCGTCAAAATTACCAGAATCTAACACCCATTTCTTTTGTCTGGTCAATATCAAGGAGGGGAACACCTTCCCCAGCACATTCAAGAGGGAAATCAGTCGGTAATGTTTTGGGTCTGACCATTCTCCCCTTTTGAAAATAGGGACCAGAATTGCTGATTTCCAAGATGGACAGATCTGTGCTATTTTAATAATATGTGAGAAGAGGGTGTAAAAAAATTCCATCCAATTTTCTGGAGCGGAACTTCAGATGGAGTTTGTAAAACCGTCTGGCCCTAGGGCTTATAAACTACAAATGTTGTTAAATAGAGTCAGAATGTCATCTCTGTCAAATGGAATATTACAGTTTTTCAGGTTCTCAAAATCGGGGTTGTGCACTTTATCTTTAGGTGCAGAGAATAGAGATCTATAGTATGAAGCCCATTTCTCTTCTGAGACTAGCTTGCACTATAAGGTGTCTTTTAGGGTACCTCTATTATTTAACATTTCACAGAAATGTCTAGAGTTATTTGTGAAAACTGCCTGAAGCATTAATTCTCCGTCATTCTGCATCATGATACTTTTATACAAGATCACCCAATTCCTATATGTTTGGTTGCATTTTCTCCTTTGTTACTTTCTCGTCAGAATCGGCATATTTTTTATATCTACTTGTAGATGTGTTTTTGTTCCACACAATCCTTATTATAAACATAGAGTCATTAGATGATTGTTTAACCCCTTTGTTTTATTTTTCCATGAAATTGTGGAGGAGTATCCTGTAGTCTATTTCTTCAGAGTGGGCACTAATGACCTTGAAAAGATTGTCTGTAAGGGTGAGGACTTTGTTGGCTGAACCCTTAACCTATTTCTCCCAGGGGTCACTTCCACAATGCCCGGCCACCACTCATACCCATTCATAATTTGTAGTGACCAACTAAGCTTCATCAAGTCATGGTCACTATGTTTCATTATAATACTTTTAGAGAGTTAACCTCATGCAGGGTATTAGCTGAGACGAAAACATAGTCAACAGTTGCCTTCTGGTCACCTCAATGCCAAGTTGGAGCACCTGGGATATCTCCCGGGGTATTACCATTTAGCATCTGAATGTTTCTTTCCTCCAAAGCTTGCATCCAGACTAACATCCTGCTTTCTTTGGCATTAGAGAGGATTTGCAAGCCTGTGACATCATTTCCCTTACAGTTTAGACAATCTATGTTCAGGCCCCTACAAATGATTACCTTAAGGTTGGGATATATGACATTCCAATTATCAATCAGGCTACCTGCCTGATCATCACACTCTATGCACTCACTAGCCACAGGATTCCAATACAAATGTTATAGTCCCAACCATTTGGACCTCTCATTTCCTTTGTTTCCTACTTGCATCAGCAATGCATGTATGTAAGGATTAGGGTCAAACACTTCCTTAATTCTTAGTCATATAACAATTCTTATCATACCAATAAGCCAGACATAGGTTGACCTTTTATACTTTTTTTGCTGTATTTCAATACAAGGTGTAGCCGTCAACAGGGGCTTTTCCCTCAACCAAGTCTCTTGCATAGAGAAGATGTCAACACTCCCCGCTTTACATTCATTACCATTAAACAGGTGGGAAAAGCCCCTGGCGTTCCAGGATTTAATCGTAAGCCCTTCCTTGGACCCATCAATCTGATGTTTATTAGTGGCCCTAGTTGTCACCAATCCCAGGATTCAGCCATGTCCATCTCACACCTGATTTCAGGGCTTCCAGGAAGGTGTGCCTCCCATCATTCCTTGCACTTAAAGTTAGTTTGAGAGGGTTGCATTCCAGGGTTATCTCTTCCTGCTACTCTGTACTACTCTTAATAGATCTGGGGAACATTCATCCTCCTCTCTCATAGAAGTTTTTTTTTGGGACCAAATCAGGGCTTCTTTTGAGATCCATCTCGATAAGGGGCTACCACCCTGTTTGTATCATAATTCCTACTTTTGCGTTCCGTAATGTCAAAGCCCATAGACCTCTTTCCGTAATGTCCAAGCCCATAGATCTTAGGGCTGTCGCTGCCTCTAATATTAAATTGTACACCAACAACGAGGGAATATGCATGCAGACTTGATCAAGCTTTTCTTTGTCACAGAACTCTACCACAGTAATATCCAAAGAGCCTATAGCAGTTGATTTTGGGGCACGTTGAAATAGTTGTAGGATGTTATTTCTGTTTAATATTAAGCCGTCCTCAATACTCAAAATTCATTCCAATATGAACAAATTTGCTGATGCTGTACATGCAACATTTCTTTTTCTTAGAGTAGCTCAGTGTAAACAAGTGTTTCAAGGCTGCTCTCTACCATACACATTTTTACTCATTTGCCAAATAGAGGCTGTTTGATTGACTGCTCCACCCCGATTAGCTGCCAAAGGTTCAGGCCCTGTTATTAGCCTTTTTTAATTTTGATGCATCTTATCAATCAGTTCTCTTTTCTCAGCTAAGTACTTAAACTGGAGGGATGGCCGTAGTTGTTCCTTATGTTAGTTGGCATTAGGATATGGAGTAATATTGGGGAACCATCTGGCTTGGTCGACTGAGAGGCATGCAATTCACTCAAAAGATCACACTCGCTCTCCTCGTCATCGCCCAACTCATCGCTCATTGTAGACTGCGCTTGCTTAATATTGTTTGATTGCAGATCTTCAAGGTATTCTTCCTCCTGTAAATTGAAACATCTAGCATTTTTTTCATTAGACTTTGTCTTCAGTGTTTTTGCGTGTTTAAGGGTGGGTTCTGGTAATTCAAATCATTGGTTCTGCACACATTTTCTTGAATCATTTGATTTAGGTTTTTTTGCATGTTTTTCACCTTAGCCAGACATACCGAAGATCCTTCTTCCCCTTGGGTCCAAAGATCGTAAAGTTTTGTTCTTGCTGAGGTTTGGATCTGATTGTGAGAGTGGCGACAGCCCCTGTGGTCCCTAAAGCCTCCTGGGGTTCGGGTCTGTCTCCTTAACATCCACCCTTATCAGGCTCTGCTGATCTAGACTAGCCTGGGGATCACCGTTGACATTCATCACCAGGGTTTCCCTTAAAATTTCTGGCTGGGAGGAAGCTCCTCTGGACTCGTTTTGGCCTTGTTCCTCTAGCTCATACACAAGATTGCACCCCAAACCAGGGGTAGGGCCCTGAGATGATTTCATGAAATTCGCAGTGTTCACCTCTAAAATCAGCTCTGTCCAGCATGCTTTAACACAGCGATCTTCATGTGCCGCCAATTAATTCCTTATCATCAAGTCAGGGTTCCCTTTTGGAGGCTGAGGTGATACTCTTAGATTCTCTTTTACTAAATGCAACAAAGCTCTTTCTTCCTCTTGGACCTCTGTAAGGAGGTTCTGGAGGTCATTCCAGATGAACATTTCTGCATCTTGTTCTCTATCCCATCCGCCCTTGATGGTGCCAATAAAGGCTTCGATGTAAATTAGCGTTGAGTGCATCAATACAGTTAAGGGTGATTGGTTTTTGAAATTATTGTTAATATTTTCATAAAGTTTTAGGAAAGGACCGAGGGGGATTCTTAGAGCAGACATAAGCACCGCTTCCATATTAACTTGAGCTCCTTGTCTCCGTATCTGTATGAGTTATTTGGGGACGGGACAGCATGCCTTCCTTCTCCATTTCTGATAAACTCAGGTCTGTGCTGGAGAAGGCAGCACACTTCACCATGGAATATCTTAGGTCCTGCGACCCACTTGCTGGGTTTAAATGGATGCCCTCTTCAGAGGCTTCGTCTGAACCCTCAACCAATGAAGCCTCGGCCGGATCTATATCGTTGATCCGTCCTCTCTTGGGCAGGTTCTCCTGGGGCTTCTGTATATAGACAACATTCAGGTCTGCAGCGTCAATCACCCTGGATGTTTCTTTCCACTTAATTGCAAAGATAAATCTGCAATATCGGAGGATGAGCTGCCAAGCTCAAGCAGCCGACCTGTTCCACCACCAGTGCTGAAACCTGGGATACTGGTACTGCGTGAATCGAAACAATGTTAACATTCCTTGTAACTTCTCGAGGTGGAACAGAGTTTGTGCAAATTGCAGCATCCTGGCCCTTTGTATGGGCAAAGTCCTGATATATTTCCTTCCCAGTGCTGTAATCTCTCCTATGCTTGTTACAAGTGTGGGCCCGGTACAGCTATCAACTGGTGTCAAATTTGATGCCAAGCTTCCCAGGCCCACAGTCTTAGGCTTGTTGGTCCGGGAGTCCAGCAGAGGGCAATGAGCCATCAGCAAGGATTTATCTGCTTCTCCAGTGAGGCCAGCCAACAGTTCTGCATCAAACACCTCCCACCCTTTCCCATGGACCACCTTCTCAAGCCTCTCAAGACCACACTCACCTTAACTTGGGTGAGACTGAATTTTTATCACAAAGAATCTTCTCCCTTCCATTGTTGATGGGGTCCTGCGCGGGTGCGGTGATTTCTTCCCGCTACCAGGCAAAAATTTGGAGGTTATAACTCTGAACCCATCCTGAGAATTCAATCAGATACATAGTCTTTGCATGAGCGGACCTAGACATCCCTGTTTGCTTTGTCCTACAGGGACTAGCACATTACTGAATACTGGGACCAACTGTTCTATTGGTAAAGGGTCACATGCTTCTGGATTCAGGGTGGAACTGCGAGGCCTTACGTGCAGAGTACCACACCTACCTTGTAAATCCGATCTGGGGGATTTAATAGCATCTTCCGACTGAGGTTTTGGCGATAGAAGCTGTAACCGCACTTGCATTCTAGTTTGTTGACAGGCTCCCTTCTCAAACCCAGTCTACGACGCCATACACTCATTCGCTCACTCTTCTTATTTTGATGGATTCCCAGGAAACACAGAAAACACACTCTGACGACACTCCGTAATATGATGTTCAATTGCCTACTTTATCAATGCTTTCAATTTTGCTATTCCCATTGACAGCATTGTATGCATAAAATAGGGCCGGATAATATTTGTGCACCAATTTAGGCCTATCCCGACTTTCTCTAAATACCCTATCTATTATTTCCTGAATGTAAATATTAAATAAAAGGGGGCCAGAGCACATCCTTGCCTCACCCCCTTATGTACATTGAATGAACGTGATAAATCACCCCCAATCCTTACCATACAGTCACCCTATTGTCGGTATACAGCTGATAAATTATGTAAATCAGGTTAGAAAGAGCATCTCATCAAGAATTTGCCAAAAAGGTGTTCTGCACACCCAGTTGAAAGCTGTTCTTAAATCCAAAAAGGCTACATAAAAACATATTTTTCTCATAATCGTGTTGCTGGATGAAGAGAAACCGTTTATATCATTGGTCAAGAGTGCCCTGATTTGCCCTGAATCCCCCCTCTAAATCGCGAATTATGCACTCCCTATAGACCCATTCTTGGAGGTGCATTAATATTACCATCCCAAACACTTTTCCTATACTGTGCAGAAGTGAAATCAGGTGATAGTTTCTTGGTTGTTCCCTTCCACCCTTCTTATATATGGAGAAAATCACAGCCCTTTGCTATGAAGGTAGGATTACACCTCTTTACAGGACAGTGTTAAACACCCTAGCAAGGACCGGTGCCCATACCACCAACTCTTCCTTTATCAGATCAATAGAAATGCGGTTGGGGCCTGCAACCTTTCCACTCTTGTGTGAACTTACCGCTGCAGCCACTTCCTCGATGGACACTGTCAGAGTGCTACCGACATGAAGGGGGCTGGGAAATGAGCAATGGGTCATACAAATGATGCATGATAAAGGTTAGAGAAGTTCAGCCACCCGTCACCTTCACTGATGCAGCATTGCATTACTCAGTCTCCACTCAATGCTCCATCAGATACCAACTTCCGAAATAATACACAATCTGCTGAATGTAGGGCCTTTAAAAGGGCAGACCATTTCCCCATAACAAACTCTTTTGTTTTTCCAAAGGAGGAGACTTATATTCCATGAGGGCTGCACAAAGTTTCGGTTTATCAATCCCCAAAATTGATTTAGTACATTCTACAATCCTGCCTATTGCAATGTGGCAGGCCCTATGGTACCAGCCTGATCTCCTTATTGCTGTTCTTTTTATGATCTTAACTGGCACCAAAATCAAAGGGATGAGGTTTGTAGTTAGGGACTCATATTCATTTAGAATGTGTAAATCATCTGTAGGTTCATTACAGATAGCTTTAAGATTTTTGAGCATAGATTCATACACTTTGGGCTTCAAGTTATGTTCCATTAGGTTAGACCACTTCACTGATTTCCGTGCATGGTGGCCAACTTCCGCAAATTGTACATTTCGTGGGACTAAACGGTTGGCCTGGCGGGTAATAATCCCGGTTAGGCTGGCAACAAGTGGGAAATGGTCACTTTCGCACCTAAAAATCAACCACTCTTGCCCAACTTGGCCCAGAAATTAAAATGTAGTCAATAAGCAAACTCCCCTTGTGACCTTTGAATGTCACTCTAGCTGGTTAATCACTGGAAAATCGGCCATTGCAAGCCCTCAGATTTCGTTTAGAGATCAATACTGCTGATTCCAGTGCCTGATGATGTTGTCTCGTTGGGCATGCAGCTATATATGCTGGAATGTCCCACGCCTGATCATCCCATAGTTCTAATAGTTCAGATGGAATTTGCTCAATCCTCCAATCCACTGGGGTATCAAACCATACCGATAGGTCACCAGTGGGGTGTTCCTTTAGTCCCTTAATACCTGGGACTGCAAAGTTCTGATAGCCCTGAAATGGTGGGGGATCCACTGCCCATGTCTCCTGTAGCATTACAATTTGGAATTTGCCCACATAATGGCACCAGTTGGGTATGTCTAACAATTGATTAACTTGCGCTATATTCCAGGACAGTCATTTAGTAGTGCCTATAGCACTCACCTTCGGTTACCTGCCACGATCAGTTAGTCAATTCCTTCTAAATCTATAGGAATGTCGTCCCTTTGGCTATTAACAAACCCCCAGCTGTTAATACACCTGAGGGTTCCCAGGAATGTGGCGTCTGCCTCCTATTGTCGGCCGCCCCATCAACCCAGAAGGTCCACTTGTCCAAAAATAGTTTCATTTGACCTAAGTAGTATCCCAACTGATTTGGTGGAGAGGGATCTGCGATCAATACTAAACATACCCTCCAGCGACCGCCATGAAGAGAGCAACACCTGAATATTATCTGTATTAGTTCCATGAGAGGGGCCTCTAATACAATACAAGAAAGGAAACCACACTAGCCAAACTCACAACTGCTTTTCTTGTGCTTTGTTTCTGAGGTCGGAAAGCAGGGAGCAGGAGGGTAACAGGGTCACAGTCATAGTCATAATCCTCCTTGCTCAATTTACCTCTGTCAACTCCTCGCTTCTGGCTTCAGCAATGTTTTCTGTGCACAGAACTCTATCTAACGATCCTCTGCTCCAGTATGGGGCTGTCAAGTGACTAAACAACACTGCAGATTGAGTGACGGCCCTCACTGCTGTCGCGAAAATCCCAGTGGGAGCGCAACTCCCGCACACTTGATCCTGCAGGCTTCGCCCCTGCGGGTATGTCGCAGTGTTAACAGATTGGGGTGTGGCTACCTATGGTACTTAGGGTGGCCCTCCTGGGCTTGCAGAGCTTCAGCTCCTTTGCCCTTGATCCCTTGGGCTTAGGTGACCACAAAGTGTAAGTGTTTCACTTTCACCATAGAGCAATCCAGACCACACAAGAGCTCTTACATATCAGGACTTCAAGGATTTTAAAACGTTCATGTTAGTCAATATTAGCAAGGTCTATCTGTGCTATATAAAACCACAAATCCTGGTACACATACACACGTAGTTCAAAGCTGTAATGTGACCCAATAACTGTGTTGATAGATCTTGCCCAATAGAATGCAATACAAATGTAACATTGAGATAATAGAATTCCAAGCTAAATTAAAACATTACCAAAAACTGAGCCAAAATCTTCAGCAGAATTACATCAATCGAGAAAGTAGCATTGTGATTGAACTGTGCATATTAAGATGAACTTGCACAATATATACCTGTAAACAAAGGTGAGAAAATTATGTTGGCTGTTAATGAAATCATTTACCTTTTCGTGGGCCATATTATTACTTACTGTTTCAACTTATATGCATTAATTAAAACATAATCAGCTGACACCATCAGAAACACCTATTCACTAGAAATAGAATAGTTAAGTCTTGTGTGTGTCCTGCAAAATGATAATACGTCGATACAATTGCATTATATATTCTCTAAAATCAGTTTTATCTAATGTCCTAATTTTACAATAAATTAGGATACTAATCAAACAACCAGGATATATACTAATGTAAAATGCAAAGAAATCCTCATCTTCAATATGAATCACAACAACTGGAGGTCTGAACAAGCCTGTTGGTTTACATTTTATTTTCAGCTTCCAGGGCAGTCTTAAATTACCCTTCAAATGATAAACAATAACACAACTCATTTTAGATCAACATGGGAGATACGTTTTCAGTTTCAATTTTAGTTTATTTCAGAAACAGATTTCTTAAAACATGACTTTGAGAAAACAATGTAACAACAATATATGGGGGTCATCATAAATTGGGCGGTCTCCCAGTGGTAAATCCGCCGGGATGCCACCCAATGCAAATAGCGTTACTGCAACTCAGTTTGGCACTATTAGTGCCTGATCCCGTATTGTGGCAAGGCGTTAAGCCCCTCATTTGTATTGGGTCCATTAGACCCAATGGGGCATTTTTGGCACAAGTACCATGTCACAAATAGTGCTGTGGTACTTGCGCCAAAAATGGGGGGAAGGATTTAACTCCAGCCCAGAGCTGGAAGTAAAGCTGCTGACTTTCTGCCCAACTCAGAGTTTGGCGGAGTGGTAATGCAGCGGTAATAGCATTACCGCCGCATTTTTACTGCTCAGCCCAACTTATGATGAGGCCCATAGAAAATGTGACGATTAACAGCACGTTGATCTAAAATAAAATACACTCCAAATGCACAACAGTGGTGGAAACCTTTAAAAAGACTTAGGGCCTCATTACATGGTAGGCGGTAAGGGTTTACCGGTACCGGTATTTTACATGTACCGGTAAACCCTTACCGCCTTACTACGAGGTCCCTTTGCGCAAAGGGACCAGGGAGCTAATTACGGTACCACAATTTGAGGCACCGTAATTAGCGCCTTCCCCATTCCCATAGAGCCCTATGAGGCAAAAATGGGAATGGGGAAGGGCAATGGGGGAAAGGGGAATTACTGCCCCGCCAACCTTGGAATAGGGCGGTAATTCCCCTTTCCACCAAGGCGGTGCCGGTATTTTACCGGCATGGACCAAGGTGCTAATGGCACCTTGGTCCACCGCCATCCATGTAATGAGGCCCTTAGTCCCTCCTTTTAACAACGATTACCAGATCCTTTTTCAGACCGCCAAACTACAAGTCTAGGGGGAGTGAACTACAGCCAGCCTGACCTGTCAGTAGTTCAAGCCTCTACCAGCAGTTTTTTCATGAAAGCGCCGGCACCATTACTAAGAGTGCCGGTGCTTCAGTGATCCTATTCCCGTCGAGTCCGAAGGTTCTCCGCGGAAATGGGAACTTACTGTTCCTCCCCCGCCAGGAATATCCCAGTGTGACTGGGATATCAGGCAGTGGAAACAGTAAGCAGAGGTTGCCAGAAAGCCACCTGTAGCACCGGAAGCCTACCAGCAAATTCCTAAAGAGGGCCATAGGAAAGAATGATAAATAAATACTTGGTAACTGCTGACACACACAGTTTTCCAAGTGCTTGCTAGCATAAATTCAGGGCTTCAATTAAAGTGCAAACATTAAAGTGATTGAGCATTGGTAGCAACCAGTTACATCAAATATCGGTTAGCATTGGTTACAAAATAAAATGCTACTCATCCTCACTGAGGCATTGACACATAGGGCATAGCTTGGCATTTGGTTCCATCCATGTGTATGTACATTTCATCAAATAAAGAATTGCCAGAAAAAATGTAATGTATAGGTTCCTCTCAGCCACATATGATAACCAATTAAGATAGGGTTTATAGCCCAATTGGGATTTAGACCTAAGATAGTTTATGACTAATGTTTTGTCTTAGGCCCTGTTCATAAAGTCTGCCAAATCCCAGTCCCAATGTGCAGTTTTCACAGAATGCATAGGTGGCCAACAGATCATCTCGAGTTTTTACTGGTGATGCTGCTGCTAGCCCCACACCAATCTCCTGTTGCATACCACAAGGCTCCTGTGTCTCGCCCACACTGAATAATGTCTACACAAAACCTGTTTGACCACCGTGATTCATACACTAATTACACCGATGACAAATTCTCATCCCCCTCACTGATGGCCACATACAGGATTCTCTAAAAGTAAACACTATCTATAAATCCATCCAATCCTGGATGGCCTCACAAAGCCTCTGTCTCAATGATGAGAACACTGAGCTACTCCTTGTTGGGCCCCCGGGCCAATATACAAAACTGGATCATGCACACAAGGCCTTCAACATTGATAGCCACAAAGTCTCTGTCGCCACATCAGTAAAAACATTGGGAGTTTACCTTGACTCACCACTTAATACTTAATATGTCATGACAGGTCAGCCATATTGATTCATCTCCAGGCTACTCCACAAAAAGTCTCACTGTGAGTAGACCATTCCTTTCCTCCAAAAATCAGCTTGTCTTCGCAGGAGCCCTCATCGGCTCCAAGCTAGACTACTGTGATGCACTACTTTGTGGAAATTCTGAAGAAAACTTAAACAAATTACAGATTATACAGAACAATGCCATCCGTGCATCACTGGACATAGGCAAGTACGATCAGATCTTGAAGGCCATAAGGTTTGCCCTTTGGCTCCTGGTCAAACACAGAATCAATTTCAAGATCTTCTCCCTTGCCCAACGCTGCCTATCGAATGATGCCTTCTCATACCTTTTGCAAAAACTCAAAAGACAGTCGTTGGAGAGCCCGAAGATCTGCGTACAGGCACTGCCTATTCACGCCTAGATTCAACCGCAAAAGGGCGGGTGGATCCAGCTTCCCAGTCTGTGCTGCCACCCTATGGAGCAACCCCACCACTTGCAGAGTGAACCATGCTACACGTTGCTCAGCAAGAATCTTAAAACCCATCTCTTCAACTAACTTTGCCACACCTTGGCAGCATCTGAAGGCAAGCGTCCCCAAACAGCACGATCCTCCCCGCAATGAGAGACAATGAAGGACTCTCCCAAAATGGGAATAAGGCCAAGACAGAGTGCGGGTGAGCGTAAATGGGAGTTTATCAATCAGAATAGGGCATGCAAAGAACTCTGCAAACTCCGAGAGCGCTCTGTCTGACAATAGCAAAGACAGGCGTATATATTTACAAAAAACGTCATCAAAACCTACATACTATAGGGGGCACAAGTTCATTGGGATTGGGTGGCGACGACTAACTATAGGTGCTGCTGCGGCGTGGTTGGTCTTGGCTGAAGGACGTCACTGGTCGCCCTCGTGGGTTGGGCTGGGCCTGGCTGGGTGGCGGAGTTCATCCAGGCGGTGTTGTGGGGCCATCGTGACCAGTGGCAGAGATGAATGCCTCTTCCTGACTTATTAGCCCTATGCCATGCACACCGCAGTCATTCAAACATTTCTAGTACTATCTTCTTCAGTAAATCTTACAATAGGTTATGCAACAGGTTAATGCAACACAGGAGGAATGCACCTTGTAAGGGGACTGGAGGCAATACGTCAGGGCATGGTCGCCAGAGTCCTGTTGACCGGGGCCATAGGTCGAGGGGCTAAGCTTCAGGGCCTGGCACGGGCGGTACATGTCTTTCTGCCTTGTTAGAAGTTGTTATGGATGTTCCGCTGTGTGTTGTCAGAGTGTTGGGTGTCTTTATTGCACAGGGCCATAAGTCTGAGGTGGTCCGGAGGGTTGTGAAGTTTACGAGGGGGCGCGTACGTTCAGGCAGAGGTTTACTGCTGTGCTGTAAATAATGCAGGTGGCGGGTGGTGGCCTTGGGTGCTACAGTGGGGGTTACAAATCTTTGAAGCGGCTCCAGTCTGGTTTGGGGGAGGTAAAGCAGCGTGGCGCGGTCTCTGCTCTCATGCCTTTGGCAGCCTTCACAGGGTGGGAGGGGGAATGGCCTTGCAAATATTTCACAAAGGTATCTCCCTCGTGTGTTGCTGAATATAAGTAAAAGACATTGCAAATATTTGAACACTTTCCATAATACTTATTTAAAATCACGTCAAAACATGCTTTTAACTTTTACTGGGTGCGTTTTGATTATACCCAGATCGAGCATCATATTTGTACATTACACTCTAGCAGCTATAGTGTTTCAGTTACATGCATATACATTCGCGGTAAATGAGGTAGTGGTTAGATCAGTGGGGTACACGAAAAACGATCCGCCACCGTTCGTGACGGTGGTGGTATATGAGAGGCTCAGACATTCACACATGATATGTGCACTCTCGCGCATTCTTTAATAAGTTCATAGTATAGTTTCATCCGCTTTCTCGTATACTCTAGCAGCATTAGCTTTAGTTATGGCGCGAGCCTATGGGGTGTAAGTATCTCAGCAATACGTCTAACAAAT
Source organism: Ambystoma mexicanum (assembly GCF_040938575.1). NCBI lineage: Eukaryota > Metazoa > Chordata > Amphibia > Caudata > Ambystomatidae > Ambystoma > Ambystoma mexicanum. The sequence continues at coordinate 1,167,579,812 of NC_090931.1, read as the reverse complement.
AGATTCTTGGTGTGTTCCTTTATTATTAGCATCCAACTGCAATGGTGTGTGTTCATGGTTGCTTATATAATATGGGGGCATGATCTCTTTTAATCATACATCTTACAGGCTTGTATAATATAAGGGATTTTATGAGAGGAGAGCATCCTTTGCAAGTAGTTTAAACATTATACGAGGATTGTCAGGCCTGTGACGACCATTTTTGCTGTTCATTTCATCTTGCCTAAGCCTGCTGGCCGGGTCATGCTGGGAGCGATGATACGATACACTACGGAAGGTGACTGTTACAATGTTAGTGCATTACACTGGCTCATGTCCTTCTGGTTCGTGGGAACGGGCTCGCAGCGGATCTACCAGGGTGCTGCGGCAACAGGGATGTTCTCCAAGGGTGGGGGCCGCGCTGCAGTGCGCTGAGCTCACACCATTTTTACTGGGCAGAGAATGGTTTTTGGGCCTAACTAAATTTGTGTTGTGATCAATAGATGTGGGCATTCGATACGTGCGGGCAATGTCTCCAGTGGGCGCGCCCTCCACCACCTGGGCCCGGGTGGCATGAGGAGACGCCCAAGAGAGCCACAGTCCTTACCTGGGGAGAAAGTGCAGGCGAGGGGGGTCGTTTTGGACCAGTCCTCCCCTACACATCCACCTACATTGCAACTGTTTGTATCGCAGTACCTAGCACCTAGATGCCCATGGGCTTTACGAGCTGCTGCTATAATTGTTATATATAAATAAATAAAATAAATGAATGTTTCATTTGTTCAAGATTATCCAACATACATCTCATCTTTGTCGAAACGTTATTCACATGCATAGGCTCAGGCCAGGGCTTGAAGCTGGTTCACTTAATGATACCAAGTGTTGCACCTTTGTAATTAGCTGTAACCGTAGTGGTAGGATTGCATATCTAGTTCCTATAACGACAAGTTGAAAGTTAATCACTTTATTTGGAGCTACCTGGAGAAAAGATAACAGGCTTTTATAAAAATGTGGTATTGGCCCACAGATTTCAAACCATATAATGCGAACGATTGAGATGTATCGTCAATTCCACTGCCCTATCCACAACAATCTTTTAAAAATGTAAAGTAGCGCCCAACTATCTCTTCACATTTTTACATAACCCAACACATATGTTAAACAATTTCTTCAAGCCCATAGCGGTAGTTGACAATGGAACCACATAATTGGTGAAGAGAATAATGCTTAGCTTTTCAGCAGTGATGATTGAGGCATTAGGCCCCATCTCAACTTTCCCGTTAAATCACTAGTGATTCCGTGATCCCGGTGGCACTGTTTCCAGCAACCAGAATCACAGAAACAATGCTACATCACAAGAACGCAAGCACATGCATTCCAGCATGCTGGCAACGGTGCCACTGTCATGCCAGAACAACTGTGAAAAGTCAATGTTCATGGTGATTCTGTCACCAGAAATGACAGTGGCACCATTTCCGGCATGTCTACAGTGGAAACACAGGTTAACACTGCAACTGGAAATAACGTCATCACAGGAACTGGAAGTTCACTGTTGGCCATTTTGAAAAGTCAATCCACATAAAATCTCCCACTTCCTGTAGCTATCTGACAACTGTAACACCAGCATCATGTTAGGAGCTGCACAATCCCGGGTACCGTAAGTATACATGTGTAAATCACAGTTCATAGAGCCAGAATTAAGCATGCTCACAGACACCAATATGGACAATGCTGGCGAGCTGTTCACATCTGACTGCATGTGCACCTTTCAAATAAAGAAGGCTGCCATATGGGAGGAGGTGGCAGAGAAGGTGTCGGCTGTGGGCACCATCCACTGCACTCCAAATGATTGGCACAAGTGGTGGGATGACCTCTGCCTGAGAGTCTGCAACCTGTTCTCTGTGTACCAGAGGGCATTCCTGAAATATAAAGTTGATGCCCTAGGAGGAGAGATGCAGCATTGTGCTGCATCTGAAATTCATTGAGGGAGTAGGAGCAGTGGCTTCCCGTGCAGAAGCACATGCAGAGGGCATTCAGTCCAACGTGCAATACCAGGAAGATAACAGAGTCTGCCAATGTAGCTCACACCACACTGAGACATGACCAACTGCACAACAACAGACCACAACCAACACATACAGTGGGCCAAAAACCATTGTTGTTGGCTAAGAGTGCACACACTTTGCCCCCCCTAGTGAGAGAATCACACAACTGACCACATGACTACTGCTCATGTGCAGACACACCTTACATGAGGTCTAACACATGCACGAGGCAACCCCCCCAAGCTAGCAAGTGTGCACCTCAGCTGAAGACACACTGCCCACCCTTAAACCCACATCCTATACTGCCACCCCATCCCATCCAGACATGAGTGTCTGACTGCATTTCAGGCAACATGCACTGCTGACGATCCCTGCCTTGATCCATGTAGGACAGTGAAGGCCCTCATCATGACGGCAGTGACCTGCCACCAACCAAATCCCTGGTCAACCTCCATGTGCTCCCTCCCCACACACCCATGAGTACCTGCAGACCCTTTTGACACACCTGATCCATTCCCCACCTCGCACCCGCACATCACAGTCTCTGGCAGGAGGCCCATCGCACCACGCCACCACCCCAGAGGCAGCCACCCCCACTGCACCAACCATCATAAGTCAATTTCTCTGGAGCACTGCTTCCCACAGGCCTGATGACAGCAACACCCCCCTCACCTTGTTTTAGCTCTCAGCTCCCTTTGACCCTTCATACACACCCAGAATGGTGTTCTGTGAATCAGCCCAGCATCCAAGGCCCGGGACTGCTCAACTCCAGGAATGGGATCCCTGCAATGGCTCCCTGTGATGTCACTGACCAATACCGCAATCCTTGGCTCCACACAACAGGATATATGTCGCCTGGATGAGGACATCCACAGCCAGTCACCACCAGCTCTCCTCATAGGGACATGGCCATGGACACCCTTCCCTCTACTAGCAAGGAACTGGCCCACCCCATCCGTCGCACTGCAATTCCCTCGCCCCTTACACCCCTCTCACCTGCCCCTGTTGATACCATCCAAATGTTATCAGCCTTTTGTGTCCACCACCCCCTGCACTATGCCCCCTCCCATACTGGTACCCACAGCCCACACTCCCGAGCACAATAGTGTACCCTGCACTTGCATGATGACCATGACACAAGTCTCAGTATGGCTACATCTGGTAACATCTCCGCCCATGCACAGCACCAGCTCACTGGTGGTGCCTAGTGACACTTGTGTATATGTGCCATGCCACTTCTGAATGCATGAACTGTGTGCAGCATGCTCAGGCACTGGGTGAGACACCGACTGAACAGCATGTAGCAGTGCCATGAGAAGGCACAGGCTCCACTGATTGCAAGTCCATCTCTCCCCCACATTTACGTTCTCTGACCCTGTAGAGAATTAGACATCATCATTATCAAACAACAATTATTTAGCGGAGTTTAACTTCACTGCATCCTGCACTGTATATGTGGGAAGCATTTGTATGAATCCAGAATAGCAGAAAAGCCTATCAAGAGACAGTTAGATCACTAAAATATCACATCATCTCTTTAGTCATTTTAACTATATTGTAACCACTGCCCTTTTCTGTGGAGGGTTTAACAGCAATATTATCACACACCATCTTTCTGGGAACTTTACAGTCAATGGGCCCGATACATGGAATTATTTGTGTGGAAAATAGGGTACTTGCCCTCCAAACTGCGCAGAAATCGGCATTAGTCGATTAATGGAATCGAACGTGCAGTACATTTCCTGGACTTGCATGGAGTTCAGGCAGGCTTGGCACATCTCTGGGAATCATTGAGGGCCTTGCACGAGACTCCTCGCAAAGAATGGGCATGGCTTGCCTAGATGGCTGGGGAGGGGGAGGAACACCAATAATTGGGGAATACATTCTTAAATATTGAGTCAATCTGAGGAACGACATTCATGAGACATATTCATGGATTTGATCGCACAACCTCTTGGCTGAGAAATGGCCACGCAAGTCCTTCAAACTATCCAAAACCCAAAGGCAGGCGTATGTACATTTGCACATAGGAATCACAGCACAGCGATGGGTTTGCATGTCGGATTTCAGGGTGCATGCACACAACAGGGGTACCGATTCAACTTAGGGTTGCGCGTACACAGTGTAGAAGGGTGCAGGAGCAGTTTACAGGGCTTCGTTCACATGTAGATTTTTCAAGATTTCAACCGAGTTACGATTTTTCATACACGTGTTGTCGGGGTGCAAGATACAGTTACCTGGGACAATGCACAGGGTCCCCGAGATGCAGGCCTGTTTGCGTGGGACCACACACACTGCTTGAAGGGTGCGTGTTGTAAGGAACTCATGGTGGCAATAGTAAGGCAGACACAAGTGATCACAGTTCAAGAGTGTTTATTGAACTTCAATTGGCTTCATAAAAAATCCTATCTAATCCTAAATCTAAAGATGGGAGCAAGCTATGACCATTAAATATTAATACAGCAGTCCTAATAAAGTCTCTTAAAATAAAACGGCCTATACTAATAAACCTATTGTCAATCCTTACTTCTAAATACAAATGGTGCAGAGAGGCTACTCTAGCACCAGAATGGATAGATTGGCAGTTAAGCCAGCTTCTCTGAGGGCTCTCATAATAGTGAAGAGATGAAAAAGACGGCATTCCCAGGTTGTACTATAAATCACTATGTCGTCAAAATAAGCCCCACAGAAATCAGAGTAGGGCTGCAATATCATATCCATAACCCTTTGGAAACTGGTGGGGGCCCTTTGTAAGCCAAAAGGGAGGACTTTGAACTGGAATAGTCACTGGGGCTTTTCTAGAAAGCTATATTTTCTTTATCTGGTCCATGTACTGGGATCTGCCTGTACCCCTTGGTTATGTCTAGGGTTGATAGGAAAGTGGCATGTCCGAGTTTATCAATTAATTCATCAATGTGTGACATAGGATAGGCATCAAAGTCGGCGATGGTGTTGACCTCTTGGAGGTCTTTGCAAAACCTCCAGTATTGGTCAGGTTTTGTGACCAGCATAATAGGGGAGAACCATGGGTTTGAAGAGGGTTCCTTAATATTTGCCCTTAGCATCTTCCTCAACCACTATCAGTTGACAGGCTTCAGAGTCTATACGGTTTGAAATGGACCACTTTTCCTTTTGGAGTTTTGATATAATGATAAGTGATGTGCACTTTCCCTGGTTTCTCAGAGAATCCATTGGATAATTCTGTTACTAAGGGGCCGATTCATGGAACAAATGTGTGCCGAAAACCTTGGCACAAGCTGGCGCAAGCGTGAAAAAGCAAGCGAACGCGCATGCATGCGATTCAAGGAAGGGCCTGCATGTGTTTTCCCCTGGATGTGCGACAAACCCATGAGTGGCGCTCACAGGCGCACACATCATTGCAACATCCCGAACGCCTTGCGCAACACGCACAGGGAAAGCGCACAACATCGGCGCATACATCAAAAAGGGGGCAGGACACAGGGCGTAACACGCGGAATGGGGAACAACGAGTGAAAAAGAAGACGTAACTGGGGAAGTACTGCAGGGAAATACATGGAACGCCCACACGCAGGCGAACAGCACGTAGTTATGGAATCGAGTACGGGAAACCCGCGCACGATAAAAGACGCACACAGGCGTCAACACGTTCGCCACACGAAGGCAGGCGGAAGCATCCCCGCACACAGTATAAAAGTGCACGCAAAAAATAAACACGTATATACTGCTACGATGAATGCCCCATTTGTCGCAGCACTGATCGTGGGACACCGCAGGAGGAGGAGAATAGCCAGGGCCTGCATTTTTTCCCCCAGACTAGCTTTTTTGGGATGCCTCATGCCCAGGTCTATGGCAGGTATAGGTTTCCACGTTGTATCAAATCTAGACCTGGTCAGGGAGTGGGAAGATGACCATACATCCCCCACCCTGTGCTCCCAAGCATTGAGCGCCTTAGAGAAGGTGCTCAATGTCCTGCATTTTTTGGTTTGGCCACTGGGTCATTTCAGAGGACAACTGCCATAGTAGGGGGGTCTCACAGGCCAGGCAGTCACCCTGCCAATACCAGGTGTTGTCAATCATGACTGTGCGCCCCTCAGTCCGCAGGCACATATACATGCCCAGAACACCCGCAGAAAGGCGGGCCGTGGTCCAAGACTTTTACAGGGTGGCACACTTCCCCAAAGTGCCCAGTGCCATGGATTGCACCCTTGTGGCCCTACGTCCACCTAGGGCCACTGAGCACTTCTATCAAAACTGCAAGCACTGGGATTCCATCAATGTGCAGGTCGTATGCGATGCAAAGGGAATCATCACCTCTGTCTATGCAAACTACCCTGGCTCCACCCATGACAGTTTCATATACAGAATGTCCACCCTGAGCCGGGCCCTGGAAGCTGGGCAGCATGGCGACACATGGCTCCTAGGTGAGTACAAATGCCTGTGCACATGCATGCATGTCACACACAGGCAAATACACAAACCCTAATAATCACAACCATTATCACCTCCCCAGGGGACAGTGGCTACCCTCTGAGCAACCACATGTTGACGCCAATCCGGAACCCCACCATACCACCCCAGGTAAAATACAATGCTGCCCATATTGCAACCAGGGGCATAGTGGAGCGCACATTCAGAGTGTTCAAGTCACGCTTCCGCTCCCTTGACCGCTCTGGCGGGCAGCTGCTATATGCACCCCCAGTAGTGTGCATGATCATTGTGGCAGCATGTGTCCTGCACAATGTTGCAACATGGCAGGGTGTACCGGTGGACATGATGGTGCCCCCACATCCCCAACCACAGGCACAGGCACTGCCCATGGGAGGGGATAGGGCACGTGGCGAGGCAGCCCAGACCCAGCTTGTGGCCACATTTTTCACCTAAACTCCCACTGCTGCGGAGTGCACACAGGCCTGGCACATACCAGGTGACAATCGATGATGACAAAGAGACAGTCAACTGTCACAACCTTACCACCCTGAGAATGTTGGCATGGAAGTGCTACATTGTGTGCATCCCTAGCTACTTAAACCTAACCAATCCTGTGTGACTAAATGAAGCACATGCAAGGTGTGTATCACACACCCCCTCCCCGCAAAACAGGCCATGACAATCCCTGGTATGTCACCCAAACCCTCCCAACCCACATCACCCTTGTCTGCCACACCATGACATGGCAAGCAATAGCAAAAGCCCACCACATGACCAATAAGATACGAAGTGACATGTGATAAATGGAAAGAGGCTCGAGACAATGACGCCTGACATGGAATCAGATGAAATGACTGACCAACAACCTCCCACACATACCAAGCCATGCACAAATGCTTTCCACCAGTCGTAGCATGAACATAACACTGAATGCCTGTTCACATGCACATTGGGCAAGGCAAAATCCCTACTCCCGAACCTGTGTGCTGTGTGTGTCTCCTGCAACACACTGCTCAGCACACAGCACAGTGAGCAGCCATTGTGTTGCAGATACACCTTGAGCATCACATGAAAAGAACTAATTAAATAAATAACCAATTGACGCATGTACAGGATCCCCAAATGGTCATAGATCATAGGCTGCAGGCACACAGCGGCCCCCAGAAGGCAATCTATGTGCACTTGTGGCCATGGAATGGTGGTTGTACATGTGGTTGATCATTGTGCAACTGTGTGTATCATTAGGGACATGCACTCAATACATGCATGTGAAATCAAGTGACCCTCAGTGTCCTGTACACATCACATGTGAACATTGCCCATGTGTACACCCCAGCATGTCAAACCACACCAATTCCCTGACACCTGAAAAGTAAAGACAACACAGGAACAGGCATTGACCAGAAGAACACATTTTGTACATAGTACCCCACAATTCCAATTTCAGAGTGCCCAAAACACTGTAGCCCAAGCCAATTGTCCAACAACAAAAGGCCCTCCCTCATTTACACATCACCATGACCTACTGAATAACTGTGTCTGGAGTATGTAGCTTTCTTCCTTCAAGTCTACCTGGCTACAGGATCACCCTACCCCTTGTTCTCCATGTTCCACCTTGCATTTAAATAGTGTCCAGCCCCCTCAGAGGCCACCTTGACGGATAAATATACCAAATAGCAGAGAAATCCATGGAGCCAAACCCACAATCCGGGGAAAAAGCCTGTAGGCACCAAAAAACCCTGGAAGAGTCTCCAGTAGATGACTTGAAGTAGCAGAAAATGTCCAAGCACATGTCCAAGTACAATGGTAGAACAACCAAGGTAGCACAGTTCAACAATGCTCCAACAGGATGGGTACCATGTTCGGTACAAAATATACAATGATGATGCAACAACTGATGGGTAGTGTCACAGTTCTGGTGTCCGGGCGCAGGAGTGGCACGAACCAACCACCCCTTTCGTGGTCTGGGCACCTGCAAGGTCAAACTTACACAGGCCTCTGAGACCCCGGAGGGGAAGGAGGGTCAGGGATGTGTTGTTCGGACAGGCATTGGTATTCAGGATAACCGGAAAGAGGGGCAGGAGAGGGGAGTAGGATTGTCAAGGGAAAGTAGGCAAAATACAAAAAACAACTATTGACAATAACACATACTCAATCAGACAAAACATGTTCTTCATGCACATTGTACCAAATGAGTCAAATGCAAGCCAAAGAGAGACTTATCTCTGGGGTGAGTGCTGTCATCCTGCCTGCACACTCTCAGGTCCGGTAACAGGAGCAGTTCAATGCTGCAAAGAGAGTGTGAGTTAATAAACTGGGTGTGTTTACAACACACACACACAACACCATTCATGCCCCAAAGTAAGTGACTCCTCCACAAACAAACACTCTTGTCTGCTGCTTTGTACCCATAAGTTAGCTTGCCCCTGTGATGGTTCATACACTGTCAATGCAGTAAGGCAGGCGCACGTGGGCGCGCTGGAAAGCAGCTAGACGCGTATAGCGAGGTGCGACTTCAGTACAAGTTGTGTTCTGGCATCCGCATATTTTAATAGGTAGTGCACTTGTCAATTTGCACATGCAAATGATATGCACTGCACACGAGTCTGTGCCTCGCTGGGTGTCCCTGTGCGCTGCATCAGTTTCTGGCTAGGAACGTTGCTGCGCTAATAGCTCTGCTTCTATGGAGCAGGGGGGACCAGAGGATATGTGCGACAGCCCCTGCGTGTGCCCCTGACTGCTTGAAAAGCAACTTGCCGTTTATCCCCCAACGCATCTTAGCTGTACTGTGCGCTTCAGCAACAATATCTGTCCAAGCTCCCATCAGTGGCGCTACTTAGCATGCATGTGCAAGTGGCCTGGTGGAAGGTTGGCTGCGGTGTGGCCCCCTTGTGCTGCTCACCTTGCTTGGAGCTCCTAGAAACACGTCTGCTTCTGTTGGACGTCTGAGCACAAGCCCTGTGCCACTGCTTGTGCACACATGCGCATGTCTGCCCCACTGAACGTGGCCAGCTGTCTGTAGTACTATGCCCCATGTCTCCTGGCAAAGGTGGTCTGGAGGCTCATTCTCCTGCAGGGAGAACAAAACATATAAATAATACTGGAAAGTTCCTTGTGTGTGTCTCTTCATGCTGGTTGTGACTGGGCCATGTCAGAGACCTACTTCAGAATTCCTCCCACCATCAGTGTGACTTTGACATGCAAAAGGTGGCGCCATTGTCTACAGCATGAAGTGCATCAAGCACATGTACAGGAAATAAAATAAAAATACAGCACAATGTATATCAATTAATGGACACATCAATCATGAACCCACCCAAATCTAATACAGACATGCCATTGATAAAACCCCCACAATCCCCACTAGGGGTGTTAACATAAGTAGTACACCAGCAGACAGGCCACAGATATGACAGTCCAAAGCCCTTGTGTAAATGAATGTAACACCAAACCATCCTTGCGAGCCCATGGGTAAGGGAAGCAGGAGTGGCCTATGTGAGTCAGGACCCCAAGATGCAAACACATACACGAGACAAGCTTGAAGGGCCCAGCTGGAACAGACAGTGGATGCTTTCAAAAGCCACAAAGCACCACACCGTCACATGAATGCACAATAGACAAGCAATTTTAAACTATTTTAACTAATTAAACTAACTAAAGAAAACCTACATTACCTAATTAAACTAACTATCAAAAATAATGTTAAATAACTAAACTAAAATAAAAAATAGAAAATTGCCACATATGACCCGGGGGGGGGGAATGGAGGCACCCAGGAAGGGGGAGGTACCTGAACACCCACATACAATGATGTTGAGAGAAAAAAAATCTCCATGGGCTCAACGCCTGCACAGCCCGACCTGTGTGGGAAATATCTCGTCGTCCGAGTCAGCCTCTTCCTGAAAAGGTAGACGTGGCACAGGAGCCTGACCATGCCTAACCGCAGCTTGCCCCTCGTTGGCAGCGAGTCTGCCGGAGGGTGAGCCTGGTTCTGTGCAGCGATGACACGTAGATACGTGTGATTCCTCTTGCAAGGTAGCACATGTAACACAGAGTTCTTCCATCGTGGCCTGGCTGGACAACTGATGCACCTCCCGCAAGCACATAGCTCAGCCGAGATGGTACGCTAAAGCTGTGCAAACCTCTCCTCTGACCGCTCCCTCTGGGACATCAAGAGCACACCCAGAGTGGATCTGAGGGAATCATACTCAACCCTGAGGGCCTCCATGTGTGCCTCTGCGTGAGCAATTGCTTGGCGCAAAGACACCATTTCAGCCCAGCGTGTCTTGTCTGAGGCCGCCATTCCCAGCATGAGCGAGTGCGCCGTGGACTGTGCCGCCCGCTGCTGGTGTTCCACCTGCCTAGCAGGGGGTAGCACAGATTGGGCCACACGCTCCATGCTCTCAGCGATGTTATCAATTGCTGCCCCCTGGTGTTCTGAATTGGCAACCATGTCTTGCTCCCACTCAGTATACCCCAGTGGCCCGCAGCCACCGCGTTGATGGGCTTGACACCTGCGAGGCTCAATGCGCCGATGTCCTTGTTGGGTTGGCACCGCCCGCGGCTGCAGGACTACATTACCCCGTCGACGTGATGCCCCAAGCACATCAGTAACTGGTGTGGAGGGTGAACTTGCGTCCTGATCCACCACAGGCAGAGGTCCCACCACCATCTGGCCCCTCAGTGCAGGTGTCGCGGACAGAGGAGCGTCCACATCAAAATCACTCACCCCTGACGAATGGACCCGATGCACATCCAACTCGACATTGTCATCAGAGTGATCATCCGGCATTGACTCATTGCCAGCCACAGACAAGATGGTCTGTAAAACATGTGGGCTCTCGTGGTCTACCACCCCACAACCCCCAATTGTGCCGGGTTGCTGGTGTGATAGCAAACCTGTGTCTGGCAAGACAACACCATCCTCTGGCTTCATTGCATCATCATCTGGAAAGTGGAGAAAAGTTTACATTAGTACAATGTCAGAAGCACATAACACACACACACATAGACATCTTACAGACAGCCAACACATGAAGCAGACATGTCACACACAAATATGAACCTTGAATGCATGCCAGGTCACTTTGACATAACATCAGGGAGTAGGCATGTAGAACGGTGTAACACGGCTCTGAAGTGGGTTGATGCAGTGCAGAACAAGGGTACGTTATCCACTATCTACATGAACAAGTACATCATGATGTGTATCAATTAACTTGAAGGCAGTGCAAGGGCAAGTTCAGGCAACACATGCAATGTGCATGCTATGTGTTGCATGGCTACAAGCAAACCCCCCTAAGTGAAAATGCGGGGATGCATTGCAGTGCAGCGAAAGGGCGACCAAAGACCTGTGTATTGTCAGACAGCGGTGGCTATCATCAATTGCATCATCTGAGTCAACTGACAACACAGCACATGATGATGGGACAGAAAGCAGGACACATGATGAACCCTCAGTAGTACAGCCATGTGTGCAGATGCCGCTACACCAGTTGAACAGAGTCAGTGGGCCTGAAACAGGGGGAGGCCTGTGCCTCGCGCATACTGTGACATCCTAAACATGTGTGCGATGCAGGACCGAGCCACAGTGGCCATGGAATGGATGATCAAATGCAAAGAAATGCAGGTAATCCTGGACACGTACTACAATGATCATCCAGTCAAGGACACATAGGGGCATGCATGGAATACACATGGAGCATCAATGGGAACTCATGTCCCTGCAGAGTATCTGCCATCTGCACAGTCCAAGTGAGACACCCTGCATGAAGTGCAGAGGATGTACCCCACTGCATGTGTCTGGCAGGTTGGCTGGTGGAAGTTTGCATGTACACAGGTGTCTTGAACAGGCCATTGCAGTACGCCAACATGATGCACACCTGTGCAATGTTGAAATTGAAGTGTAAGGGTTGTGGAGGGTCAAGGGAGCATGCCTACATGGAGTACCCGAATGCATGCTGAGGACACATGCACGTCAGTCATGCAATGACATAGTCCCAGTGCTGAGAGGAAACACACCCCAGGGTACATGCAGAAGGGCTATTGAGCTGGAACATGGACAGTAGGGGCAGCTGGGTGACTAGCATGTGAGTAGGGTGCAAGTGTGGTGGTGAGGACAGTCCCCGTCTTCTCTACATATCCACTATCCTGCACAGCAGGAACACATCAGTGAAGCATTGCATGACTTGCACATGAGAACCATGTACACATGACATCCAGTGGCAGTCAAGCACAACACATCTCACAAGCATAACACACATGTCCTCGACAAACAGGTGACAACACTCACTGGACAGGGCATCAAAGTCCTGCATCTCTCCCACTCCTTCGACCATTCCTGTTGGTATGAACTCCGCAACAAGTGACTCATGTAGAGTGAGGTCTTCCTCCTCAGGTGGTGGCCCACCGCCAGTCACCAGAGTCATGTTGTAATTAGAGGTATGCTTCACCTTAGTGCTGCAATTGAGATCATTCCAATGCTTTTTGCACTCTTGCGCTGTGCGCACCTCATGGCCGAATGCACTCACATGATCCGCAACTTGCTTCCAGTGGTTATTATGATAGGCAGCCGTAGTTTGACAATTCGGCCCCACTAGCATGTCATGGTTGTGTTCCCGCACGTAGTCCATGAGGAAGTCCAGTTCCTGCTTGCAGAAAGGCTTCTTCCTCGACGTGCTGGAGGCCGTAGCTGTGTCTGGGGTCCCAGCCTGTACTGCAGGTGCAACCTTCCTCCTCTTGGACGCTGGTCTGGACCCTGGCTGGAAAATGCCACCCTTATCAGTATGGGCAGTGGCGCTGGTGGAATGAGCCGAGGGAGTGGCAGGTGGAACATGGAGTGAAGCCCTGACTTGCATCAGTCGCTGCTGGGTGCTCTGGAATGGACCCTGCGCAGCAACATCCGCTGTGCCAGGGTCATTGACCGGGACTGTCCTGGTTGGTAGACGCACAACCGGGGTGGTGTCGGCTGCATCTGCCCCTGCACTTGCCAACACCCAGCTGGTCGGGGCAGCAGATGACATTACTGCCCCCGGGACACGTGCATCGGTCAGGGCAACCCTGCGTGCACCTACGGTGTGCCTCCTGACCTCCTGGAAATCTTCCATGGACTCTTCAAGTGCCAACGCAGCCTGCGCTGGCAGACCCTGTGCCTGGGCGGTGGTGTCCACAGCTGCACCTGCAGCTACCACTACCCTTGGGCCCATAGCAATGGATGAAACAGACTGCCGGGTCACATGGGTGCCAGTGCCAGATGCACGAACTGCATCTCCCGGAGCCACAGGGGTGGTGGCATGACTGCACCAACACGTGGCACAACATTGTGCTGAGCTGGCGCACCCCTGCCTCTTCCCCCTCTGCAGCCACCCTACACACCCTGGAGTCCCCCTACTCCCTGGTCACCCCGGCTACGTCCCTGACCACGCCCGCCACATGGAGTACTTCCAGCTGAGGATCCCCTCACCTTTCGTGGCCTCTCAGCCATGAAACAGATGGAGTGGTGCGGCACAGATGGAGTAGTGCCAATGGGAGGTGTACACGACAATTGTCCTGGGCAATTGTGGCGAAGGTGGTGGGATACAAGATGTTAACAGCACCCCTGCACCTGCAAGGATGTATCTGACCCCGGTGATAATGTGACGTGTCACGCAATGCTCAGGCACCCCAAAATTGCAGTAAAACCATGCACGCAATCCCCGGTAGCCCACTTGTGTGGAATTAACCTCCCGCAGTACGCAGTGGCACCTAGGGACGTGAAAAACACGTACACGTGGGACAAGCAGGCTACTATGACCTCGAAAACGGGTACACGATACACAGGGGCACCCACAGTGGGAAAAATAGCGTGTGCGACTCACTGTCAGACTAGCGTGATAATGAAAAACACACGTAACCAATACCACCACCAAAAGAAGAGATACGTCCTTCATCCGCAGTGAAGTTGTGATGGTGCGTGAAACAACACGAAGTAGCAACACACACGTCGGTCTCCATGAAAGGCACGTACAGCGAACTACCGGGACCCGCTCACCTTTAACCCGTGCTGAGGGACATGGCCGTGAGCATCACTTCTCTTACACGCTTAGGCCCTTTCCTCAGATCACATGTATTCACACTCAGACATGTATTTTTTTCACGTGCTGAATCACTATGCACCCGTCACGAGGGAAACGCCCACGTGTGTAACGTCACAGAGGCACTTATGCGCTAAGGGCCTTTCCTCGAATTACACGCTGACATGCAGTTTTTTCACGTCCCAAATCACTCTGTATCAAGCTGGCCCTGCAAGAACACACGGAAGACCACACTCCTGCCCATAAGGCCATTTTCCTGCCCCCCAGAGCCCTGAGCATCCTCTCATGAGCCATCTGCTGTTGCCTGCCTGCCTGCTGCCACCATGCCCTGCCATTTGGTGCCTGCACATCTGCCATCTCCAGGGGTCCAGTTGCTGTGACCACCCCTGCTGGAACAGAGGACTCCCTCTGGTATTCCATCGCTCCACAGCCCAGCCCCAGGACCCAGTTCCCCACCCACACCTGCCTCGGGGGTTGCCATGTATGACACCACACCTTCCGGCACCTGTGGTAACTCCCAGCCAGAGGGGCAGAGGGCTGCCAGATTCACTTCCAATAAAGTTGGCATCCTGGTGGATCGAGTCCTGGGGCAGTATTATGCCCTCTTCACACCATTGCGCGCAAACAAAGAAGGAAGGAGGAGGATCTGGACGGACATAGTGGTGGCCATCAACGTGGAGGGGGTGGCACCCGCAACATCAAACATGTCCAGAAGCGCTGGGAGGAATACAAGTCCAGGACCCTCAAGAAGGCCCGGAGCCTCTTAGACACATAGGATGCAGTGGGGTGCCGGGGCCAGTTTACCAACCAGCATTCGCCCAGTGCTTCACCACCAGATCCTCAGGATGCAGGCCCGTCTGGAGTCGAGCGGTAAGTGGCCATGTATTGCTGAAACAGGGCATGTTGCAGTGTGCTGGTAGTCAGCTACTTGCCTGTATGTGTGACATAGGCCATGTATGCATGTGTGTGTGCAGGGATATCATGGTGCTGCATGTGAGACCAGTCATGCATGAACCACCTGGATGGTGCATGTGTTACAATGCAACATGCGGAACAGCATGCAATGCACACATGAATGCATGCCTGTCTCTGTTTTTGGGCATGGATGGGGTGTGAGAAATGGGTGCTGCTGTCATGGACATGTATGGTGTACATGTCTGTGTGTCAGAGTAGCGTGTGTGTGACTTGTAAACGCCATGGGTGCATGACACATGTATGTGACAATGTTCTGATTCACTGATGCTGCCTAGTCATCCTTATATTGTGTCTGGGGTGTACGAGGCCAGATGGATGAAACTGTGGTGATGTGTGTGCATGTGATAGGCATGAACTATGAGGCATGTGAGCTTCAAACCACCATTGTATGTTTCAAGAGTTCCTTGGACATGTATGCAAATGTTCTTTGCATGCGCCATGCCTGTTTCTGCATGTGTTTTGCCTGCACTGACCCATGTGTTGTGGAGGGACATGATGGAAGTGACGTTTGACAGTGCCACTCATCTGCTATTGCTTCCTGTCTAGGGCACTATTGTACAGTACCATGATGCTTGTGTTCTATGTCTCCCTCTACACAGCGAGAAGTGAAGAAGAGGGCAGAGACAGCGCTGTGGAGCAAAGCGGCGGGGATGCCTCCACCGGCCGGCGATGCAAGGCCCAGTCACCCGCCCAGGAATTACCATCATCTGGGAGCGAGGGGACTGGTGCCGCATCTGCCACTACAGCTGCAGCAAAAGGGGTGGGTGAGCCCCCACAGGGGCTTGCAATGGCAGAAAATGGTGTGGAGCCATCCAGGTTGGTGGTTCGCACAGAGGAGAAGGAGGCCGCTACTGAGCCGCACATGGGACCTGGTGGGTATGGTACCACTGGTTCAAGTGGTGTAGCCCAGGGGCAGAGGTGGGAGGCAGCACAGGTTGCCGTGGAGGGGCCTGTGCATGTCACTGTCCCTGACACTGTGACTGCACCATCCCAGGCCCGTCCGCAGGTAGGGGGGAGGTCCACATCATCTGACACTCCTCTACCTGTGGACGTGGGGACCGGTGACCATGTGGAGACTGTCCTGATTGGTGTCACATTGCGCACGCGTGACATTCATGACAACGTGCGTGCTTCCTGGGGGGGAGCACGCACGTCATCACGAAGAGCTGCGTGCCAACGTGGCCCAGTTGGGAGGAGCCATGGTCGAGGGTTTTGTACATGTGTCAAGCACTCCGGTGGCCCTGTCCGCCTCTGTGGAGACTATGCGCAAGTCATTCTCCATGCCGTTTTCCGGCCCAGATGCCACCAGGGCCCCCTGTGGACCTGCCCTGACCAACGCAGCCAGCTCGGTGGAGATCCCATCCCTGCCACAGTCGGGAGTCGGAGGTCCAGCAGGGGTGGACATCCCAGCAACTGGACCCCAGCAGATGGAGGATGTGCTGGCATCATCGGGCAGGGCATGTGCACGAAGGCACTGGTGGATTCCATCAGCCTGGATACCGTCATGCTGGCAGAGACAGATGCGTCGGAGGCAGCAGCAGGCTCAACATGGGAGGCATAAGTGCTCGGGCCATCAACATCAGAGGGGCAGGCATCGGCCGGAGGGCGGAGGACCCTGGAATGGGAGTGTCTTCCGTGTGGCAGCGGTTGGGCCAGCAGATAGATGCGGAGCGGCGGTGGGTGGAGGAGGCACGGCTCACTATGGTCAGGGTGGAGAAAATCCATGCGCAGGGCGCTGAGGCGGGCTGAGTGCCTCGAGGGAATTGGCAGGGAGTTGGAGGTGGAGTGAGCCGTTGGACTTGCCCGCCGCCATTGTATATAGTTCATTAGTGTTAGGTTTCCTTTGTTTTTTTTTATTATTTTGGAATTCATGGACTTTGCTCCACTTTGTGTACATAGTTATTTTTATAGGGTTTTTTGGTAGGTCTCCTTTTGTTTGACCATCATGGACCCTTCAAACTTTCAGTGTATATAATTAAAGACTTGTACATACTTTGGTTATTCTGTCATCACCATGAATCAATGTTTTTTTTTTTTTTTTTTTATTCAATTACTTTATTTGGACTTTTGAAATGGACCACTTCCCTTTTTTCCTCTTGTGTTTTTTTGGTTTACATTGGATTCATCATCATTTTTTGATTTTGTCTTTTCTTCCTTTACTAGTTTGATTTTTCTTTGTGTCTTTGTGTTTTTAATCATGTATTTTAATACACATCATATTTCTTCATTATTGGTGTTGTGTGCTCTCATTGGTTTTGGGCATTGCTCACTGAGCATTGCCTCTGTCATGTGTTGCCACATTGTGGCTCTGTTGTACATTTATGCATGCCCATGGTGGTTCTTTTGAGGCTTGCATGTGTAATTTGTGAGTGAGGGCAGTGGATGCGTGCGTGTTTTGACTGGGGGGCAGGAGGGATTTGTGTAGGCATTAGGCCCATGGGTCTGTTTTGAGAGAACATGGTGTTTGGTGAGCCACGTATCGGGGCCTGCTGGCAGGTGCCCGTCACTGGGTGTGGGGAGACATGAGTCAGGCTTGTTGGCAGGTACCCGTCAATGGGGGTGGGGGTGGGGGGACATGAGTCTGTGTCTGATGGCAGGTACCCGTCACTGGGGGTGGGGGTGGGGAGACATGAGTTGGGGCCTGCTGGCAGGTACCCATCACTGGGGATGGGGGGACATGAGTCGGGGCCTGCTGGCAGGTACCCATCACTGGGGGTGGGGAGACATGAGTCGGGGTCTGCTGGCAGGTACCTTTCACTGGGGGTGGGGTTGAGGGGACATGAGTCGGGGCCTGCTGGCAGGTACCCGTCAATGGTGGGTGGGGTGGGGGACATGCATCAAGGCTCCCAGATTCATGGTGACATGCGGCTGCCTGCGGGGCATGCCCAGGGGTGATGGGCTGCCTGCGGGGCATGGCCAGGGGTGATGGGCTGCCTGAGGGGCATGCTCAGGGGTGTAGCGTGCTTTCCTGTAGTGTAGGTTGCCTGCAGGGCATGGGGAGACGGTTAGGGACACACCAGGGAGGGCCCTCACTGCCAAAACATGTGTGGGACTTTCTGCGCACCCCTCTGAATACACATACCCCTCTTGTACTAGCGAAAATGCATGTAAAACTCCCTGCGCACCCCACTAATACACGTACCCCGCTTGCACAGGGTGTATCATGTGTGAAACTTCCTGCGCACCCCCCAAATACACGTACCCCACTCGCGCCAGTGAAAACGCGTGTAAAACTCCCCGCGTACCCCAGTAATACAGGTACCCTGCTCATACAGGGCCTTTCGTGTGTGAAACTTCCCGCACACCCCCAAATACACGTACCTGCTCACGGCAGCAAAAACACATGTAAAACTCCCTGCGCACCCCTCTGAATACACATACCCCACTCGCGCCAGCGAAAACGCGTGTAAAACTCCTAGCGCACCCCAGTAATATACGTACCCCACTCGCACCGAGCCTTTCGCGTGTGAAACTTCCTGAGCACCCCCCAAATGCATGTACCCCGCTCGCGCCAGTGAAAACACGTGTAAAACTCCCCGCACACCACTCTGAATACACGTACCCCTGCTTGCGCTAACGAAAATGCGTGTAAAACTCCCCACGCACCCCAGTAATACACGTACCCCGCTCACACAAGGCCTATCACGTGTGAAACTTCCCGCTCACCCCCAATACACATACCCCACTCGCACAGGGCCTATCACATGTGAAACTCCCCACACACACCCCAAATACACATACCCTGCTCACACAGGGCCTATCGCGTGTGATACTTCCCGCGTACCCCCCAAATCCACATACCCTGCTCGCACACGGCCGATCGCATGTGAAAATTCCTGTGCACCCCCCAAATACACATTCCGCACTCGCACAGGGCCTATCGCGTGAGAAACTTCCCGCGCCCCCCCAAATACACGTATCTCGTTCATACAAAGACTATTGTGAGTGAAACTTCCCACACACCCCGCCCAAATACATGCAGGCACCTGATCCACCCTGGGCATGGCCCACAGGCAGTCCATACCACATGGGGTGCTTTTTCTATGCAATTTACCTGGCGCGAGCGGGGTACATGAATTCTGCGGCATGCGAGGGGAGTTTTACATGCGTTTTCGCTGGCGCTAGAGGGGTACGTGTATTCCAAGGGGTGCGTGGGGAGTTTTACACACATTTTCGCTGGCGCGAGCGGGGTATGTGTATTCTGGGGCGTGCGCGGGGAGTTTTACACAAATTGTTTTGTGGTTGGTGGGCTGTATGCTGCTCCACTGGCCTTTGCGCCATGTACTGGATGTGTGTGCTGTTCATGGCACACGGGGCGGGGTTGGGGGCATAACTGGCGCTGCTCAGGGTCGCTGCGCCACTCTGCCCCACAGCTGGTTATGGATGTTGAAATCCATGAATACGCTGCGCGCTGAAATGGGTTTTGGTGCACGCGGCTGATGCAGACTGCCGCACGCGCACACTGTGCACCAGCCGCGTGTGCCACTTGTGCTCTGATTTCTATGAATTACCCCCTAAATCTTTTAAGTCTTCTTTTTGTTGACTCGATAATCCTTAGGACATTAATTCAAAATGATCTATTTTCTCTGGCACCAAACAAGACAGTATCTAGGCAGTGGCTATGGAAGAGTTTTCTTTCCAATCTTTTAAGAGATTTACGTGTTAGATGTGGGGCTTTTGATTCCTGTCAGGTTGGGCGAATTTGTAGGTACAGGTGCCTGTTTGCTCTAATACTTCATATAGCCCTGCCACTTTGAGACACGTTTATTTTCAGAGGTAGGTAAGAGGACTAATACCTTTTGTCCTACTGAAAAGGACCTTAAGTTTACCTGTTTGTCGTATGTGGACTTTTGCTGTGCTTGGGCTTTTTCCTTGTGAGTATAAACTCGATTTCAAACAAGTTTCATATGCTATGGCAATCGGGTAGCTGTTTGTGAGAGGGGAATAGGTGCCTCTTCTCTTTCTTCCCAGGTCTCCTGCAGCATGTGAGGGACATCTCTTGGTTCTCTACCATACGTTTATTCTAAAGGAGAGAATCTGGTGGATGCCTAAGGGGTCTTTCTTACCACAAATAGGGCCCAGGGAATCATGTGTTCAAAGTCCTTTCTGTCCTTGTCTACCAATTTTCATAGCTTCATATTAAGTGTTTTGTTAAATCTTTTCTACCAAACCGTCCATTTGGGGATGGTAAACTGAGGTTCTTAAGGTGGAAATATGCAGCAATTCCTTGTCTTCACCCATGGGTTTGCTCATAAAATTGGAGCCCTGATCCATTAGAATGTCCTTGTGGAAACCAAACATGGAAAATGATGGTAATAGATGTTTAAAAGTTTGTTGGGTTGTGTTGTTCCACATGGGGAACGCCTCTGGTTATCGGGTAGTGTAATCAATGATTACAAGGATGTATTTGTTACCCAGTCTAGAGGTTTGCAATGGTCCAATGATATTCATCCCAATTCAAGAGAAAGGTACTTCTATTATTGGTGAAGGATTCAGAGGGACAGGCAAGGGAATATGCATACTAGTGTTCTGACATATTTTGCCTGCCTGAATTAAGATCTTAATATCAGCATGGATTCGTGTTCAGTAAAACTTCCCACACAATATGAACCTGGATCTTAGATTGTCCTAAGTGTCCCACTGTCAAATGAGAATGTGCGATCTCCAG
This sequence comes from Ambystoma mexicanum, assembly GCF_040938575.1. Classification (NCBI taxonomy): domain Eukaryota; kingdom Metazoa; phylum Chordata; class Amphibia; order Caudata; family Ambystomatidae; genus Ambystoma; species Ambystoma mexicanum. The sequence goes on along the minus strand of NC_090931.1, from coordinate 1,167,558,663 downwards.
CACGATCTTCTGATGGGTTTTGAGCATTACTTACTGAGTTAAACTTAGGCCTTCTATTGAGGTTTCCTTTCAATACAGTGACCCTTGCCCTAGAAAGAAAAAGGGACTGTCCTTCTCTAATCCTTCCCCCTCAGAAATCAACTGCAAGAAAGCCTCTGCGAGTGCTGGATCATTTCGCTGGATGAAGGCTATGTCGGGAAGGATGGTAGGTTCTTCTTCCCTCTTTGCCTCAGTGGAAGATGGTTTGTCAGTTTCTCGAAAGCCTAAGGTACCGCTCTCAGTTTCTTCTGGTTCACTCTCTATAAAATGGGGAAATAGAGCCCTTTCTAGAATTCCCTGTGCAATTGTGTCCACATGATATACCTCAAATAGAGTTTTGCCATAGTTCTGTGGGAGGACCTTTATGTCTCCTTGGAATTCGGGATCTACGACACCCACTGAAACATCCAGATGGAACTTCCAGGCAAGGCCAGATTTTGGAGCCAATCTTATGTAATACCCAGGACGGGGTATTAGGACTAAGTCTGTGGGAATCATTCCTCTTTTCCCTGGAGGGATAGCTGCTTCTATGCTATTACAGATATCAAAGACTATGGATTATTTCATGATCTGTTGCTCCATGATTACACTTCTGGATTTGTAGGGTTCCCCAATTTGTTTCAATTAAGTCACATCCCACTCCTCACACCACATATAAGGAACTCATGGGGGGCAATAGTAAGACAGACACAAGTGATCACAGATCAAGGGTGTTTATTGAACTTCAATTGGGTTTGAAAAACGCCTATCTATTCCTAAACCTAAAGATGGGAGAAAGCTACAACCATAAAATAATAATAATGCAGTCCTAGTCGAGTTTGTCAAAGTAAAGGGGCCTATACTTATGTATCTATTGCCAATCATTACTTCTAAATACAAATAGTGTGGGAAACAATGCTATGCAAGATAATAGTGTTCAATAGTGTTCAATAAATTATATATCAGGATATTGAAGCCATGTTTTCAGCATGGGACCAGGCGGCACACTCCAGTTTAGCACACTATTGGCTTCTCCAGCACGAGGATGCAGTTAGAAATCTTAACATCAGGGCCTTTCTTTGCCAAAGTCTCTTTTTCATCCAAAGTCTCATATTTTAGAGGGCCTGATGCAAAACGACAAACATTAATGATGCTTTCTTCTCAAGATTTAACACGTACATCTTCTTGGGTGATTTTTGATTCACCCAAGATTTTTGATTCACCCTGGGTCCCCCTCTGCTGTGCTCTGACCCACTTTAATACAAAGTTTTCTCGGGTGATTCATTGTTAACTCGGGTCCCACTCTGCTGGGCTCAGACCCACTTTAACACAAAACCTTCTCGGGTGATTCACTGTTCACCACGGGTCCCCCTCTGCTGGTCTCAGACCAACTTTAACACAAAGCTTTCAATTGATCTCCATCCACCAGGCTCAAACCAACGTTTTGTACTTTTCCAAGCTTTCTTTACTTCAGGAATCAAAAACTTTCAACTGTGTCTGGGATTTTCAACTCAGCACCCAAGCGTTGCCAGACCACTCTGTCAAGGGTACTGTATCTTGCTTCAAAAGTTTAATCACTCATCAGCAGTTGAATGCTACTTGCGACCTTTTTCATATGTGTTTTAACAATGTTTGATCCAGCGCTTGCCATATAATGTGCTGCTTGCAGGCTTGGCTTCAACAGAGACTGGTCTTGTATCAGTCTCCCAAACTCACTGGCTGTGTTGATTTCACTGGCACTGCATTTTTCTTGAAGCCAAGGACAGTGCCACGGTGGATGGCCTTTCTCCCTGCCTTGATTATTAACGTGGGAGGGCCTTGGATACCTCTTAGACACAATGCAGGATTCCTCAACCTGGTTTCCTGGTTTTACACTTTCTATTCTTGAGGTTTCAGGAAAGTAACAGTTCCTTGTCGAAAAGCTCAAGGGAACTACCTTCCTTGTGATCCCCCTCTGTTTTCCATCTTTCTTCTCTCATTAAACAACTGCCATCTTGGAATTGCTGTTTCCTTGTGTGCCTTGCCTCGCTCAGAGTGTGCTCTCGTGCTCCGCCTTGTCTCTGTGTGGGGAGGCTTAATGGAAGTCAGGTGTGTGTGTGTGATGGTCAGTAATTACCTGACCTCGCTTGACCATTGCATTGGGAGATGTCAGGTATACGGCTTGGGTGTTAGTCTGTTTTCCCTCTTTGTGGGCTGTCTGTGTGAACGTGGTTGTGTTGAAAAAGGGGGATAGAATTCCTAAATATCCTACTTTCTAGGATGGTGTAAAGGTGTTACAGGGTAGGGGATACTGAGTTTCTCCATCCGATGTCCAACTTCTGCTCCCCCCAAAGACCCCTCACCCAGGTGATCCTCCCGCACTGATCCACCCGCAGGAACTGGATCCAAAAGTGATGGCTGTGTCTGGCCACCTGGATAACAGATCCCCAGGGACTAGTGGGTGAGACACCTTCCGGTTTCTCACTGTGTATTTGCGCCCGGGGAGCATGCAAATGTAGCTGTTCTGGCTGTTTTTTGTTTTGCATGGGGGCTTGTCGGGGGCGTTCTGTTTGTGATTTGCGAATACGGTTACTTTGCGCAGTAAATTCCATGAATTTGCAGGGTTCGCATTTTTTTATCTTTGCCCAGGCTCAGTCAGTGTCCTTCTCGGCACGTGGCCCATGAAGAATTTCTGCACATATTTCCATGAATCTGACCCAATATCATCACACAACAGTTCTGCAGAGACTAAATATTATTAAAATCATACAACATCTTGTGGGGACTTTAAGGTCAATATCATTGCACACCAGGGGCATCATTACACGTTGGGCGGTAAAAATTGCAAATTACCGGCATGGCGCAATTAACATGTCCGCCCTTGCAAGAGGCCGCTAATAGCGTACCATTACGAGTACGCGGACACAAGCATAGCACCATGCCGGTAATGACTCTACCGCCATGCCGCTAAAGACCCCAAAAAGACCCTTACCGGCACCGATGAAAGCGCTGATAGCACTTCTGACCTCCCACAACATGCAAACAGCGGTCACCGCAATTAGCGGTCATCGTTAAAAAGCAGAACCGGAAATAGCGTCATCGCACAGGAACAGGAAGGAGCACGGCGGCCATCTTTAAAAACACAATCCATTGCCATCCTCTGCCCCCTGGACCTGTTTTGAGTAGTTTGCTATTGGAAAGCCACAAGGACACACTCACCATGCCTAAGGCTGTTAAAAAAAACACTGACCGCCAGCGCAAGGAGAAGTTCACCACGGAGGAACTAATAATGCTCACACAGACCCCTGCTGCTAATGCCAACGTGGTATTTGCGAACGACATGTGTCAGGAGACCCTAATCTGCAAGAAGGCAATCTGGGCAGAGGTTACTTTGAAAGTGAGTGCAGTGGGCACCACCATCCGCAATGTCCGTGAGTGCAGAAAGCGGTGGGATGATCTCCGCCTCCGGGTCAGAAGCATCCTGTCTGCGAACCACAACATAGCCACAGCAGGTGGATCTGATTCGCCGATAAAATTAAAGGAGTGGGAAGAGACCTGCGCCAACCTGATTGGAGTAGAATCAATAGAGGGAGTCGGGACAATGGAGCATGGTGTGGCAACCACTTCAGATGGAGGTGAGTGTACACATGAAAGTATGCACTGTGAATGTTCAGGTCCCCCCAAATGTGAGCCCAGAATCACCTCATGGATGCCCAAACATCCACACATGCATACAACCCTGGCCATGTCAGTGTCAAACTCAAACACACACATGCACACATCACCAGAGAAAAGTGCCACACACAACCATGCCTGGATGAGCCACTCAACAGACACATCACCTGCATCCCTACCAATGAAGTCCAAATGCCCACAACTGCATGATTGATGTATACTGCATTAAGTACATAGAACCGTAACCAATGCCATCCCCTCTTTGTTCATGACAGGCTCAGATACAGACAGTGAAGATACTGGCACTGCAACTCAGGCACCCCCTGCCAGAAAAAAATCAAAGCCACAGGACACAGAGGACACCTCCATGACATCAAGGGGCAAAGGGAGAAGAGTCCCCATGCCGAGTGGCAAACATCGGTGGAGCGCCACTGCCAAGATGCAACTGTCCACACCAGCAACAACTGCACCACCTCTTGAAGTGAACCCCCACCACAGATCCAAGCCACGGAGGGCCCACCCTCAGCTGCAACAAGTTCCACAGGAGAGGCGGTAGCCGCAGCGCCACTCCCAGATGTGGAGGATCCGACAGATTTCCACATGGAAATGCACACCCCAACCCCCCCTGGAAACCCTGAGGCAACACCACAGCAGACACCTGGGTCTAGTGTCCCTGGCGAGGACAACATGGGAAGGTTCAGTAGCCCACCGGTGGCTTCACCAGTTGCCCTGGTTACATCAGAAGGCACAGCAGCCACACCACCAGAATGCCACAGTGCCCTTGACCTGGCCAGCATCAGGCAGCACCAAGAGGACATAACTGTGCTGGTTGGGCAGCACGTGGAGGAGGCTGCCCATCTCAGGGGGAGCTTACAGAGACAGCCAGGCACTCCAGGGAGGATATGGAGGCCTGTACCAACAGGCTGTGTGGGGAGATTGTCCAACTCAGGGAGGTCCTCATATGGATAGCGGATGCAATGGACCGTCAGTTCCCACTACCACCACCAGGACAGACAGCCACATCCTCATCCGCCAGTTTGAGGCAGACAAGCCCCCTCCGCCGCTCCACACGCACCACCAGGCGCACATCTAGCCAGCCTCCTAATGCTGGTGGTGGCAATGGTGAATAGGGACTGCAGGGTCAAGCTTCCACGTGTATAGCTGGACAACAACATTGTGCCAGACACATAAGGGACTGTTGTGGGGGGAGGAGGGAAGGGTGTTTTGGGACTGTTGTGGGGGGAGGAGGGAAGGGTGTTTTGGGACTGTTGTGGGGGGAGGGGGAAGGGTGTTTTGGGACTGTTGTGGGGGGAGGGGGGAAGGGTGGTGGGATGTTTGGGGACATGCACTTTTACATCTTTACATTCCTTAATACACTGGTGTTTGATCAATACACAGGCTTGGACTTCATTGTGTAGGTGTACTTTATTTGCAACAGGGTCCATTGTGTGCTTCAAAACAGACACCAGTGCATTACTACCCATATCCATCCTACAGAAAGAAACCATGTTACTCAGAATATTTGGTTGATCAGATGCTGTCTCACAGCATGTCCCTCCTGGCCATCCCCTCTTGCATGACCTGCATCCCCGTCACCTCGGTCCTCATCACCATCATCATTCTCATCAGGTGCTTCTATTTCAATGTCAGCGGGCAGTGGCACATTCCGATCTGATACACATATTGTGCAGCATGACACATGCCATGGTGATCTTGGACACCTTATCATGGCCATACAGGAGACCGCCACCAGACCTGCTACTGCACCTAAACCGTGTCTTCAAAAGGCCAAAAGTCTGCTCGATCACGATGCGGGTACGGGTATGTGCACGATTGTAGTCCTCTTAGTGCCTGTTCTGTGGGTAAGGAGGCACCTCTTCAGGGGATAGCCGGTATCACCTGTATGGGGGGACAAATGGGGTCCTGTTACTGTTCACCTCAAGAGCGGCCTGTTCATATCACACAAATTGACTTTGCATTGTGATTGAAATCCACAATAAACAGCGTGCATGCAGACGATCTGTGTGACTGCAATGTGCAAAGGTGAGCTCGACCCTGCAAGTAAACATGCCCCATTAATGCCTCCAACAGTAATTGACATGTCCTGGGTGAGGCCAGGTCTTAGGTGTCCCTGGGCCCAGGCAGAATTGGTACCACTCTGCTAGTGTACTGCCATTGCAGCATTGATGTTGCCATGCTGAGAGGCATCACTTCAGTGGTGCTATAGGTGCGTGGTTCAATGCTATGGCTAGGGGTGATCCCTTTGCATGCATTCAAGGGCACATTGCATTATTGTTGTTGTTCTGCGCTAATTCTGTATGACTATCTTGACGGCATGTAGGAGATTTGTGTTTTTTGTGGTGTGGAATGTTGTGCAATGTGGATGCGGATCGATGTTCAATGTTTCTAGCCTAGGATTGTTCTCTATGTTGTGTAGCTTATACTTGTATGTTGGTTCATCTCAAGTACGTTCCGGCCTTCCCAGATGGACATTGGCGTACATCTGTATGTGCATTTGTCCTACGGACGACAAGCTACACCCATTTTGAGTATGTATCTCCCCCGAATCACACCCAGTTGGAGTATGTATCTCGCCCCCCCCCCAATCACACCCAGTTGGAGTATGTATCTCCCCCCCAATCACACCCAGTTGGAGTATGTATCCCCCCAATCACACCCAGTTGGAGTATGTATCCCCCCAATCACACCCAGTTGGAGTATATATCTCCCCCATCACACCCAGTTGGAGTATGTATCTCCCCCATCACACCCAGTTGGAGTATGTATCTCCCCCCCAATCACACCCAGTTGGAGTATGTATCTCCCCCCCCAATCACATCCAGTTGGAGTATGTATCCCTCCCAATCACACCCAGTTGGAGTATGTATCTCCCCCCGCCAATCACACCTAGTTGGAGTATGTATCCCCCCAATCACACCCAGTTGGAGTATGTATCTCCCCCCCAATCACACCCAGTGAGAGTATGTATCTCTCCCCCCAATCACACCCAGTTGGAGTATGTATCTCTCCCCCCAATCACACCCAGTTGGAGTATGTATCTCTCCCCCCCAATCACACAGCCATGTGCTTGCCCTGCTACTCACCAAGTAGCTACGAACGTTGTCCGGCTTGTCGTTCCATGTAGCGTGGGATGGTTGAGTTCCGCAGGACCATGGAATCATGGGTTGATCCGGGAAATCGGGCACAACAATGTGTGATTATCTTGTTGGCGTCACATACCATTTGGACATTGATGAAGTGGAATTGCTTCCTGTTTCGGTAGACTACTTCATTGTGATGTGGGACCACCAATTCCACATGGGTATAGTCGATGGCCCCAATGCAACTTGGGATGCCTGCCAGTGAATAGAAGCCAACTTTGGTGTTTGCAATGTCCGGGGCAGTCTGTGGCATGAATATGTGTTCAGGTGCATGCCTCAGGAGGGCATTGAGTACCTGGTTCAGCGTGCGTGAGAATACTGGTTGTGAGATGCCATGCATGTGCCCCACTGTATGCTGGTAGGTGCCTGTGGCCAGGAAGTGGAGCACGGTCACCACCTTCAGTAGAGGGGGGATGGCAGTTGTGATATCTATGAGGTTCACAATGTCATCATGTATCATGTCCACGATGCCGGTGATGGTATCCCGGTCTAGACAGTACAGGGTGTGTATCTGCTCATGGGTTAGGTTAAATGGACTGGCTCTGATCCTGGGGATTGGTGGCTGCCTCTGTGGTATGACTAGGTGCCGTGGTGGTGCTTGCTGTGCCTGTCTTGCCCTCCTCCTCCTCCTCCTCCTGCGTCTCCTCTGTGCTGCCTGTTGTTGTTGCTGCTGCACTGCAATCATGTCCTCCAGCCCATGTAATGCTGCTAGTATTGGGACCATCTTGGTGTGGGAAGGGGTGTGGTGTGCTCCTTTTGTGCTGCCACAGTCTCCATTGCCTCCACCTGTGCTCATTGTGTCCACCTGTGGCAGGTGGGAACACTGCTCAGTTCTCTTAACGGGTGGTTCGCAATGCCGGTATTAGCGCCATGGCGGTAAGGGTTTTTGGGGGCTTTACCATGCCGCAATTGGCATGTCCGCTTGGCTTGTGATGGTGTGCTATTAGCGGCATGGCGTTATTTACGGGATGGAGGGTCGTGTGCACGCGGACTGGCCGCTATTAGTGGCACCGTACTTAGCGGTGCCGCTAATAGCGGTGATCCGGGTTGTAACTGGCATGGGGATTTAACGTTAACGGTATTCCATTACCGCTTATGTTAAATCCCTTCGGCCTACCATGTAATGAGGCCCTAGGTCTGTGGGGATTAAACATGAAGACCATCACACACCATTTCTTTCGAACTTTAACTTCACTAATACCACGCACCATCCCTGTATGGGATTTAGCATTATTATCTTTACACTTCATTGTTATCTGGAGTTTAGCATTATCATAATCACACACTAACTCAGCGAGGACACTAACTTTATCACAATTGCACACCATTCCTATTGGTAAATGTACTTACTTACTGTTAGACACAATCCAAAAGTATAGAGCAACATCTTCATCATCACACTATTTCTGCAGAGGAGATATGTTTACGGGCAAGGTTGAGCAAGGTTGAGCAAGCATCAAATTAATCTAAAGAAATGTTTTTGGTGATTAATCATTCTGCCACCCGTTTTTCTCCTACGGGTCTGGCCTCCCAAAGACTTTGTTACTCCCTCTCTAACTTTTTTCATACCAAGTTTGAGGATATTTGGAAGAGCATCTCTACTAATGTGTAGGTTGCACCATTACATTCTCAAGTGAGTAAGTTGACTCAGGCGATGGGGGATGGGGTAGTTTTCCAATATTTTCAGCTAACAATGTCTGCAGGCAGCAGGCCGCCTTAAGTCTGCACCCCCCTCTGATCCTATCCCATTGGTCACTCTCAAGGCAGTGTTGCCCAGCATTATTCGGAGGGTCACAGAGGCAGGGAATGCTACTTGTCAATGTGGCCTGATACCGAGTGAACTGAAGCAAGCGACTGTGATACCGCTTCTGAACAAACTTTCCCTGGATGCCTCTGTGTTGCCTAAATCTCGTCCAATCTCACTCCTTTCTTCATGAAGCTCTTAGAATCAATGATATTACCTCTTTTCTCTTCTTTTCTTGAAAGCTCCCAATTTGTTGACTCCTTTCAGTCTGGGTTTCAGCCAGGGCATGACACAGAGAGTGTCTTGGTGTCTGTGGTTGATGATCTCACCATGTTGGTGGACCAGGGTGGAGTGGGGGCGTTGATTCTGCTAGATCTCTCAGCAGCCTTTGATATGATCAACCACTCCGTCACAATGTCCTGCTATCCCGCCCTCAGGCAGCCGGCCTGTTGGGCCTGTCCTGGCCTGGCTTGTTTCATTCTTGATGGATAGTCAACCTTTTCTATAAGCTGTTTATTAACTTATTGGTGGTGTCCTGCAGTCTCTCCCCTCTCCCCTATTCTGTTTAATATTTACATCCAGTCACTTGTTCACCACATCTGCTCCTGTGGGATGTTTTCCCCCACTAATCCAGGCCCTGCAACATTCCTGTGCGCTGCTTGCATCAGGAACATCAGAATGGCCGCCGGAAAGCATTCTGCTCGCTAAAATCACTCAGAAGTGCACAGGAAAAATCTGAAAAATAGGCCGCCATCCACTTTTGCCTATGTCAGTGGTAACACAGGAGACCACTGCCAACACCCATCATTTGGATGCCCACAGAGCAAAATGATTGCAAAAGAAACACAGAGCTGTGTGGAAATCAATTGTTCTTGGTTGTCAAATTTGCTAAAATCATGGCTCACAAACCACCCAAAAGATCCAACCTCCTTGTTGTGTGTTGAACCTCATTCTACTTCAAGAATCCACATAAATATAATGTCAGCAGAAGTATATTTTATCAGAACAAAATCAACTTTTAAAGATACTTGCTGGAAAGAAATATGTCAAAAATGGGTGCAATACCATTACTCGCCTCTGTCAGATGATGGGGATCTCTAAATCTGTCAGGTGAAACTTGTGTCTCAAAAGCTAAATATGCCAAAGAAGGGACTTCCATCAAATGCAATATAGCGTGCCACACATTGATTTCCATGTTGAAAAAGACTGGAATTGAAGATATGTTTGCTTATTTTAAATTTGTAACTGTAATTTTTCACAAGGAACAATGTCACAATTGACCATAAGGTAACCTGATTCAGCTAAAACTTCGAAGAGGTTTCCCACCACTGAGAACACACCACCCTGTTCATTCCCACCAAAAGAAGAGCTCTCATGGGGTTGCTAATGAGAAGGGGAGGAGACTTCCTCTGCTGCTCTGGGATAGAGACAATGGCCCTCATTACGACCCTGGCGGAAATCGAAAAACGATGGCGGAAATGCAATACCGCCATCGAATACCGCTCGGTGCGATTATGACCCGTCACCGTAAAGTACAATGCCATTAGCGACACCGTACTGAACGCCAACGCTAACTGCACCAAGTACGCGCACGCGCGCACTGCGAAACCGTAATTACCACCATGGCGCAACGGTACGGGAATTCTGACCCTAGCGGACATGTACCTAACGCCATCAAGCATGGCGGAAAGTACCATTCCGCCATGGTGAGAAGTACGGCATCGCAAACCAACCGTAAAAGGCCCTACTGAGTGCCTGTGCACCACTCCATGCCAAATTGCACAACTCCTCGTAGGTGCAATGAAGTCACACAATGCAACCAGTGAAATGTACAAGTCACCCATCCATGCCAACGAACAAATGAATGTAGGGGCTCCAAGTGCCTTGTGAGTGGCCATCCATATTAGCCATGGCACCATTGCCGTACTGATGCAGCACAGGCATGTGAAGCTTCAAGTACAGCAACATGAACTGAAAACTGAGACAAACAAAAACAGGCCCCCCATCGCTTGACACCAGTGTAAGGCAACATACAAAGCAGTATCCTGAGTGAGACTGCACCAGCCCTGTACTCCTGCCAGTAAACAAACCAATCATCAGGATAAGCATGTACCACACAAGTTGGCAGAGTGACTGAGCAGCCAGGCACATCTCAAGAGGGGCCAATGGGAGCAGCAGGGCACAGATGGCACGAATACAGAAGCTATTCCAATGGACATGACCTCAGTCTCCCTCCAAGAAACGCACGCAAACACAGGCACCTGTGACCAGCCATATTCTGAAAATCACATCATTCCACCAATCCACCTGGCTGACCGGCATCTGTTACACAAAAGCTAATCCCCCTCCCATGAGCATGACATCATCAAAACAGACATAATTGCATCCCCTATCCCTGACCTGACTGGCCTTCGTAGGCAAACGCGCCCAGTACAGTACCATGCAACTATACTCAGAAGGCTGAACCCAAAGCAGATCTCCTCACAATACATCGCTCCACAAATAGGAATATGCTACATTACTTGCAAAGAATAACGCTACACGGTCAATATCATAATCAAAATTTAATGCACAACAAAATCACCCGGGCCATACAGCTATTAGGTCATGAACTCCAAATCATATCTCATAATTGTGGGCTGCATCCGCAATAAATGACCAGCTTCTTCTTGTGTGACGCCCTGTTCCTCCATGGTACACATGGGCTACATTCACGTTCAAAAAGGCAACATGGAAGCGCCTAGAACCGCAGGGCCGTCCCATTAGGTAGGCACTAGTCCAGCTGAAAGCTCGAAATGTTGCTCCTAGCCACTAGTACTGCGTAAGGGCATGTGGGCCATTGGCGATCGTCCCATAAGATCGTAATGGTGCTCCACTGATTAACACGAAGCAGCAGGTGTCGGGAGTAAAAGCCATCTGCAGGAGTGGCATACAGATGGCAGCGGCAAAAGGGGAGGAGATACCTGTCACCCAAATGAAACGAAAAAGAATAGTATGGGCATCTGAACTCCATTTGAATTACTCACTTCAAAGATCACACTAAATCCACAGCCATATGCATGCTAGCCCACTCAAAAGGATTATTCTCACCCAAAAATCACTTGCGAATCATAACTATATAAATCGAGGTGAAAACACTATTACAAACGAGTGTTTGTGTGCATACGTCTGTTAAAACAGAATCCATTAGATGGGATTAGTAACGTGCATAGACACAAGTGTTTGAAGGCGCGTCGAGACAGGGAGGGTTCAACAAGGGCAGATAGATGATGGTCCCACTATGGCAGCCCTGCATCACATGGCGCAGAGGAAGTTGATAGATTCCAAAAAGCCATGTTCATGGCAGACTCTCTATTAAATCATCTGTCCATGCATCCATACATCATTCCCTCATCCCGGTATAAAAACGCCTGATTATTTACTCACATAACATTTGGAATTTCCATTGAGTCTGTGCTTAATGCAGTCTGCAAAATCCACTGTGCTCCAGGCCGGAATTCTAGTGTTGTGAAGTAACATGTATTTGGGAACGTCCTGCCTTATCCTCCACTACGCTATTGCGCATCCCATACTATTCATATCAATCATTGCATTCTCGGCATGGCCCCTGTCCCAAGGACATTAAACAATAGAACTTTCTATCTGCAGTCAGACCTGTGGGCGTCTCCTCGCCGCTAGCTGGAAACCGAAAGCGCTGTCCTTCGAATTCCTCATTTGCAACATCACGTCGAAAAGGCATCTGTGACCGCTTGAAATCACAAATCCATCCATTTAGTGCGGCAGTGTGTGTGAAAATGGCAACTGGCTTCACTCACAAATGGGACGCCCCGCCCGTCGGTGAACCGCGGTACAGCGCTGCATGAGGGTCCACCGTTAATCGAGTACTACATTCCACTGACCCTTCACAAGTTTGTTCCCGACTGCAAAGATAGTATGTGAAACAATGGGACCATAGCAGAATTAACATATGAAGCAATATCTCACTGCCATCGGGATGAAATACATGATTGTAATAGCAAGATGCCATGCGTCGATTTGCAGCGTTGTGTGCGGGACGTGCTCGCCCAAAGGGGATTGCAGCTTGCACAGGTGGAATGAATCACCACAGGTGGAGGCTATACAGCTTGAAAACACATAAATTGCACACCCAACCCCCTCCCACAACCACACCCACTCCAAAATGCTACCGGCAGGACTAGCGATGTTGGCCCTGGGGGATCTGATAGCACTGCAAGTACTCCAACTTCAAGAAGAAGACGAACACCAACTACTAAAACAACCGGCCGCACAGAGGAGACGCAGGAGGAGGAGGAGGGCAAGGCAGGGCCAGCAAGGCCCACCAGCACAGCCACTACCACCACGCAGGCAGCCCGCAATCCCACGCCTCCGAGCCCATCCGTTCAACCTCACTGATGAGCAGATCCACACCCTCTACCGTTTGGACTGGGACACCATAACCGCCATTGTGGACATGACAAACGCTGACCTAGTGAGCATGATAGATAGCCCAAACGCCATCCCACCCCTACTGAAGGTGGTGTCTGTACTCCACTTCCTGGCCACAGGCACCTACCAGCACACAGTCGGACAGTTGCATGGCATTTCACAGCCACTGTTGTCACGGACACTATTGCAAGTGCTCGATGCCCTCCTGAAGCACGCAGACGACTACATCTCTCTACCACGCTCGGAGCAGGAAATTACGAACACAAAAGTGGGATTCCATGCACTTGCCGGCATACCGGGTTGCATTGGTGCCATCGACTGCACCCATGTGGAATTGGTAGTCCCACATGCCATGGAGGCCCAGTACCGCAACCGAAAACAATATCATTCTCTTAATGTACAAATGGTGTGTGACTCAAACAGGATCATTACACATTGTTGTGCCCGATTTCCTGGATCAACCCATGATTCCATGGTCTTACGGAACTCTACAATACCACGCTACATGGAGCGACATGCAGGGAACAGATCCTGGCTACTCGGTGAGTCTCATTTCATGCATGATAATGTGGGGTATGTGATGCGGCAATGACCTGGCAGGAAGGGGGGGGGTGCTTACGTAGCAATGTCATTCCTCAAACATCCTTTATTGTCCACATACAGGTGATGCCGGGTATCCACTGAAGAGATGGCTCCTTACACCACTCCGGAACCCACAGAACCAGCATGAGGAGGACTACAACCATGCCCACTCACGTACCCGTGTAGTCATAGAACAGGCATTCGGCCTACTGAAGGGTCGTTTCCGCTGCCTCAGCAGGTCTGGCGGGGCACTCCTGTACCGCCATGAGAAGGTTGCAAAGATGGTCATGGCATGTGTCATGCTACACAACATGTGCATACGTAGAAATGTGCCCATGCCCCCTGACGCAGAACTGCAAGCACCTGAATATGGTCATGATGTGGGTGGGGATGTGGCAGCACCTCAAGGAGTCCGCGAGGCACAGGAGGGCCGTGAAATTCATCAGATTATCATAGATTCATGCTTCTAGCACTCACGCCTGGTGGCTGATACATGGACACGGGACTTGTGGCACTGTGTGTGTCTGGAACATGCACAATATGGACTGTACGCCTATAATGGCCTCGTACACAAAGATCAATGTCCACACATCTCATTGGATGATTGTGAAATGTTTATAGCATATGTGAAATTGTGTTACACACCCCATCGACCCGCCACCCAAGTAAGCCCAACACACCCCCTCCACCCTCCTACCTCCCCCCCGAACACCAGTGTCCAAGGATGCTCATTGTCAGTGGGCAGACGCTATTGCAAGCCCCCTCTCCGGGTATCAGAGGCACCCCTGCCTGTGGAGCGCAGGTTCCTCCCAGATCTACGTTGGGGGCTGCCCTGGACGGAACTTGCAACGGATGATGTCTCTGCCTGCTCACGTCCATGCATGTCCCTAAGGGTTTGTGAGAGCTCAGTGAGCACACGGCGCACAGCGGCAAGTTCAGCACATACGTCTTTGGACGTCGCATGCAGTTCCCCCCTCAGGCTCTCGGTGCTTCTCTCCATTTGTACTCTCAGGCTCTCGGTGTTTCTCTCCATTTGTACTCTCAGGCTCTCGGTGCTTCTCTCCATTTCTGCCCTTAGTGTCTCTGTACATGTTTCTATGGCTGCCTTGGTACCCCCACATTCATCAGCATGGTCCTTGAGGAGCGTGGCCAGTTGCTGCTGTTGCACGATCACCTGGTCAAGGGACTTTTGCCTCTGCTGGGCCATGGCCATTTGCGGTGGTGTCACAGAGGGGCTGATCACCTCATGTTGCCTTGACACAGGGCTTGTGGGGGATGGCCAGTCGTCGTCTTGTGAGTGCCCCTGCGTGGTATCCTCATGGTGTACGGGATGAAACAAACAGGGGGATTGAGACAGGTCATGGATGGATCGTACATCAACATCACCGTTTTCTGTGTCGGAGCATGCTGCCATTAATGCAGTGTCACCTATGGTGCTGCTGCCACCAGAAGCAGTGCCTTCTGTGGCATCCATTCGGGGGGCCTGTGGTGGTGGTGGTGTTGTGGCCATGCTGGCTGCTGGGGTGCCTGTTGAAGTCCCCTCCTGTGTGCTGCCACTTCATTTGTGCTGCTGCCGTGTCTTGATCCGTGCAGCTGAGGTGGAGGGTCTTTGGCCGTTGGTCTTGGCCCTCTTTGCAGGTGTGCTGGTAGGGCTGTCCTGGAGCTCGTCGTTTGAATCGGACCCTGTGGTGGAGTAAAGGAGGGCGAGCGTTATTTATGGTTCTGTGGAAATTGGAATGGCAATGTATCACATGCATTGGGGTGGTACCTGAGGGTGATTTGGGTCAGGGCCTTGGAGGTGGTTTCATTTTTGTGTGGATTGAGGGTGCAGTTGTATTGCAGCCTGCAGTTAGGGGGTGCCTGCTGCACGTGTAGAGGTTTTTTTTAGGAATTTTAATTATTTATTTATTTAATTTGACTTTTAATGTGCGCTATCAGGCCAATGTAAGTGGACGTTCTCCTGGACATGTGTTTCTGTTGCATAGCAGACACATGGTACTTCACATGATTGGACATTGTGGTTTTAGCATAGTTTTATTTGGGACACCTACCTGATTCTTCGGATGTCTGCACTCCTTTCTCCATCCCTCCGACTCCCTCTATGGTCTCCATTCCAATGGTGGAGGCACAGATTTCTTCCCAGAGGGTCAACTTGATGGGTGATTCCGATCCTCCCTCGGTAGCTGTGGCTATGTTACGGTTGGTGGATAGTATGCTCCGTACGCGTATCCGCAAGTCGTCCCATCGCTTTCTGCATTGCTGTGGGTTGCGGGGTGCGGTCCCCAACGCACTTACCCGCTGTGCCACCAGGGCCCATATGGCCTTCTTGTTCGCAAGTGCCGTCCTGGTCATTTGCGTCGAGAAGACGACGGCAGCATTCTCCTGGAGGGTCTCTGTGAGCACCGTGAGTTCCTCACGTGAGAAGTGGACCTGCCGCTTGCGGTCGCACGCTTTTTTCGCTACTTTTCCCATTATTTTGGTTTCACTAGGGTGGATGACGGGTTGGGATGTCTCTCAGGGTAGTATTTTTAATGGTTGTGTGAAAATTCTGATTTTATAGGTGTACAGCGTGCTGTTTCCCGTTCCGGGACCATGTTTTTGCTTCCGTTTCCGTATATTTACGGTCACCGTATTTTCCGATTGCCGCTCATTACGGTGACCGCTATGTCTGGTGGCGGAATTGCACCTAGGTCGCCGTACGACGGCGGTGAGGGGCGTTTTGGGGACATTTCCGCCATCGTGGACTTTGCACTTCCGCCAAGGCGTAGTGCTCGTGCACGATGGGTCAGAATTAGCCGCACTTTACTCCGTCGTGCAATGGCCGAAACGCTATTTACGCTATGGCGGTCATGTCAGTTGCTTTCCGCCAGGGTCGTAATGAGGGCCAATGGGTTCCTTGAACCGAAAGAAAATGCTAATTTGGGTGTGACTGACACCAACTGCCCAGGAAGACAAGGCCATGTGACTCTCTAGCCCAGCCAAGACCTTGGAGGCGGAGACAAACCATTGTGTGTATTCAGAGAGCACAGAAAATATTGTTTTGGGAAAAGACTTATAAAATATTGTACCGAACTGACAAAAATATGGAACTTAGAGATTATTAAAATGAAAATATTGCTCACAAGTAGAAACTACTCTGGAAATGTTGCGATTTTCAGAGACTGAACCATGAAAAAGTTCATATTCTAGAAATTGTGATTATGTCGGGAACATGAACATTTCCAGGAATATGCCCAGAGGGTATGTGCATGCAAGTGTAAATATTGGTACAGAACTAACACTGAGTAACAACCCAAAAGCATGAACAATTGTCATTTGTGAACCAAAACTTGTAGGAAGATGAGGCTTGGACAGAAATGTACCTTAGTCAATCTGTCATGTAAATATGTATTATTAACAAGTTGTGCATATTGGAAATATGTTTTTTTGGGAAAAATATATTTTCTGGGTAAGAACAAAGGGGAGGGATTTTCTCTGGACCCTAAACACTGTGTCACAGAATTTCACTTCCAGAACAACCAAATTCCAGACGTGACAGTAATAGCAGTAGGACAACAGACTGGTGATGGGGCAGTTTAAGGTGGCATTCCACACTGGAAGGAAACACTCTGAAATTCTTTACCAATCCACAATCAGACATTCCCACTTCTATAGTCCAGAAAGATGTGAAATCAGTTCAGAGCCTGGCTGATATTCAACAAATTGGAGAGCAGTTGTTCATCCCTGTTCAGTTAAATGAAGGGAAGGACTCTGTTCTTGCCTGAGTGTGTGTGAACGGTAAGAGCTTCATCAGCAAAGCCATGTTCCTCCAACTCCCAAAAGATCCAGCCCTTCCCACATTTAGACTCATAGACAAATGGGAAATGGACCTGGAAACACCCAATTCCAAACATCTCCTGCCAAGTAGGTGTATGCTCAAAATCTCGATAGGCAACACGAGCATAGTCCATAATTGTTGGGTCGTGCGAGACGTCACTGCCGTCTTTTACTTAGGCAGTGATATTCTGAATCGCTTTGCCATTAGTTTGACCTAATAAACTTCAAAGCTTGGTCCCGATTAGTGGATAATCCCATGGGCTTTCATGACCCAGAGAAAGCATTTAGGTCAGCTCAACTGCTGCCTTATGCAGTTGAAATTCAGATTGGAGAGAACGTCACCATCCCAGAAAGGACCTGACAATTCTCCCTGGAAGTGAAAATTAAAAGAGTACAGAAATTGAAAACCCTGATGCCTCTATTCATCTAAATGCTTCTCTCCAACATCAAGCGGTAAGCGGTAAACCCAACACCATTAGTCAACATAGAACATGACACCATTCCAATAGAGGCAGATAATCACTCTAGCCGCAGGCACGATTATTGGATTGGCGGTTGACGACCGACATTTTTCCATAGATTTAGGCAATGAACTATTAGGACCAATCCCAAAGGACTGTTTTGACAGTGACAGTGATGACAACATCACACCAGACAGGATCTTTACCTGGCATGGAGCACCTTCCTGGTGTACACTTCCTGCCCTTATGGTAAGGAAGATGTGACTTGTGACTTCAGGAAGGATGAGGTGAGTTTCCAAGTCTGCGAGGACTGCCTTCCCCACCTGAAGCCACCAGTCCAAATCAGCACTGTGACCAGGGACTTCTCCACCGAGCTGGAGGAGGCCGCTGAGATAGCAAAACCAGAAGTCTTTCCAGACTTCAGGCAGATGGTTGAAGAGAGAGTCAACCTAGCTGATGCCTGTGGGACTCTTGAGCAGAAGCAAAAGTTGAAACAAGTTTTCTTTGATTTTCAATATCTCTTTGCAGTGGACTCATGTGACAGTGGTCACACCGACATCCATATAACAACAATTCCCACGGACCCTGGGATGACTTCAGTGTTTGTGAAGCAATATTGCTTGCCTCTCACATCAATGGAGTCCCTTACTGAAATAATTAAGAACCCTGAGTCATGTGGGATAATCAGTCCAGTCCACAGCACCTTCAATAATCCGGTTCTGGAGATATTGAAGCCAAACGGCCAGTGGAGACTCTGTGCCGACCTTAGAGAGCTCAACAAACGGGTCCATACTTCCCGATGGCCTCTTCCCTACATTGACCAAGGGCTGGCCCAGATCCAGGGGTCACAGGTATTCACAGCAATAGACCTGACCAATGGATACTGGATTGTACCTGTCAGTAGGGAGGTCAAATACAAGCTGGCCTTTACCCTTGGGGGGCAGCAGTACACATGGACCTGGACTCCCTTCGGATACATCAACTCCGGCAATGAATTTAACATTTTTATACATAAGGCCATGCCTGACCTGGTTGAAAGGGGTAACCTGGCCTATGTAGATGATGTACTCATCAATAGGTCAACTTTGGAGGAACACATAGCGGAGATCCGTTATGTTCTGATGCAGTTGACGGCTGCCGGAGCAAAACTTTCCTTTCAAAAGGCACAGTGGTGTAGAACCTGTGTCAAATCCTTGGGGCTTGAGATTACTCCCCAGGGTCTCTTTCCTCAGTAAAAGATAGTGGAAGCACTCCAGAAATTGAAAGACCCCACAACTCTGCGGGAACTAAGGAGCCTCCTTGGACTGACTAATTACAGTAGAAAGTTCTTTGAGGGCTACGCAGAGATCACAAGACCCCTGATTCAACTTTTGAAGGGGCG
Organism: Ambystoma mexicanum; assembly: GCF_040938575.1. NCBI lineage: Eukaryota > Metazoa > Chordata > Amphibia > Caudata > Ambystomatidae > Ambystoma > Ambystoma mexicanum. Next base: position 1,167,539,400 of record NC_090931.1, on the reverse strand, counting down.
GGGCAAGTGGGAATGGGGTCCTGTACAAGCCGAGGCAGTAAGACAACTCAAAAGAAGCCTCTCACAAGCACCTTGCCTAGCTTACCCTGTCAAAAACAAGGAGTTCTTCTTGGAGACAGGGTTCTCTAATATATGCTTGACTGCAGTATTAAACCAAAAGCATGACAAGGTCAATAAAGTAATCTCCTATGCAAGTAAAACTTTATCCTCTGTAGAGGAGAAATTCAACGACTGTGAGAAGGCACTCCTGGCAACGGTGTGGGCATTGAAGAATTACCGCCCGTTTATCCATGGGGAACACATCATAGTGGAGACTCCACACCAGCCTCTGCAATATCTCCAAAGTGACAGAATCCGGGCTGGAAATGTGAGTAATTCCTGAATTACCCGGATTCTGTCAATGCAAGGCTTTCCTGTGGAGGTCAGATATGGCCAAAACAAGAAGAGTCCCCTCGCGCAAAGGTCTGGCTGATTTGCATGATTGTGCCAGAGAAAACTGTCTCGAGGACGAAAGTCTAAAAATCAAGGACAACATGGAGGAATACCTCAATTCCCCACACAAAGTCTTTGAAGAAGACAAATGTAAGGGAATGGCCACTGTCTATGTGGATGGATGCTCTTACCATGTTGACAACAACAGGGAAAAAGAACTTGTGGCCGGTGTAGGGAATGCATGAGTGAATGAGACCCCAGAACCCTCCGCTGGGTACAAGATTGGTCCCCGAAGTAGTCAAGTGGCAGATTTGATGGCTGGGCATCAAGCCAACCTCACTGCTATCCAACATCAACTCCACGAACTGGTCATAATGACATATTCGGATTATGTACGGAGCGGGTTTGTGGAGCACCTGGTTAATTGGAAAACCAGAGGCATGTTGTGTGCTAATAACAAACCCTTGAAACATGGGAAATTATTTCAAAACATTGATTATCTGACCATCTACTGGAAAAGGTTCAAGGGTCATTCCAAAGTAGAGGGTCCAGACAAAACTGGAAATGACCTAGCTGATCAGCTGGCCAAAACTGGGGACATCCAAGGGTATCTAATAGAGATCGAGTCCCTGTTGGGGGAAATCCAGGTCACTGCTATCACTAGGTCCCAGACAAATGCTCACAGTGATCTCTCAACTGCACAATGGAGTAAGGAGACCCCAGATGCTGATTTGATTACGGCTCAGAAGGGGGATCCAATAATTGGTAAGTTTTATCAACACATTGAGAACCCTGAGAACTTTCCCCTGACGGATACCGATTACATAGGGAAAGAGGACCTCAGAGTGTTGATGAAATGTCCAAAAATGTTCCGAAATCAAGACGGTTGTTGGTGAGGAGATCCCTAACTGGCCATGATCAGTGGGTGGTTCCTACCTCATTCCGAAGCCTGATGTTAAGTCACGCCCATGATGCGCCCACAGCCGGTCATAGGGGGTTTCATACAACACTTGAAATCTTAAGAGAGTTTGCATACTGGCCACACATGGGGCAGGACCTCAACCAATATTTGAAGGGGTGTCTTGTGTGTGCATAATTTCAGCCAACATCCCTCACACACCGTGCGCCTCTCCAAAAGAGGGGGATGACACTGCCATGGTCCGATTTACAAGTCGATTTCATTGAGCCTGTGATTCGCTCCTCTAGGGGAAACAAGTACATGATGACAGTGACATGCTTGTTTACTAAATGGGTGGAATGTCTCCCAGCCCCAAACTGCAAGGCAGAAACAGCAGCTGCCCCAATGATCAACTGCATTTTTTCGCATTTTGAACTACCCCAAAGGATCGAGTTAGACCGAGGTAGCCATTTCACCAGCAAAGTAATGACAAAGGTGTGGGAGATACTTGGGGTCAAAAGGAAGCTACACATTGCTTACCGGCTAGCCTATACTGGTGCAGTAAAGAGATACAACAAAACCATTGTGAGCATATCAAAGAGGTTTGTGGCAGATTCTGGGCCAAGTTGGGATATTCAATTACCTCTTGTCCTAATGGCTATCAGATCTACCCCTTCATCTGCAACTAAAATGTCACCATTTGAGATGATGACTGGACGCAGGATGGTGCTTCCCCAGCATCTGCTCTACAGAACCCAAGAGCAGACATTGATCAATGCCTCCACACCTCATGAGTATGTTGAAAACCTAAGAAAACACCTACAACATGCTTTTGCCTATGCCCAGCGAAATCTAGAGAGATCTGCAGATAGCATGAAGACCCACTATGACTTAAAGACTACTAAAAAAGAATACAATGTAGGAGTACGGGTCTACTTATTCAATTTCCAAAGGAACCAGGCAAAACAGCGCACATTTTTGCCTACCTGGTGGGGTCTTTTTGAAATTGTAGACAAAATCTCACCAGTCGCCTACAAAATCTGCATCCCCAAAGGCAGTTTGCCAGAGGGGGAAGACAAGTGGGTCCATATTAATCAACTAAAGTGCTGCCATGCTAGGCACACTCTGCAGCAACTGGAGGAGAGAGAAGGCCACTCCAGCTCCATAAAACTCCAACTATAAAATATTCCACATATAGTCTATAAAATACAATAATAAAAATGTGTCCTATCAAAATGTATGTGTCCGCCCCACTACATTAATAGTGGTGGGGAGATGTCTACAAATATGCTTTGTCATCCTAGGATTGGAAATCATGGAGACTAACCAAGGAGGACTACCCGTGGACGGGGAGGAAAGATCCAAGGGGCCCGGAGTATCGCTCAATATTCACATCAGGACTGGCGAGGAGAACCGATCGATCCACCCCTGATGGAGGAAAAGACGATGAACTTTGCCATTTGTGGAATCAGAAGAGATGAAACTGACATTCCAGTCTTGTGAATTCCCATTGATAGATGATCAATGCCAAATCGCGATGGGGGGGCTTGTGGGATGTTTTCCCCCACGAATCCAGGCCCTGCAACATTCCTGTGTGCTGCTTGCATCAGGAACATCAGAATGGCCGCCGGAAAGCATTCTGCTTGCTAAAATCACCCAGAAGGGGGCAGGAAAAATCTGAAAAATAGGCCGCCATCTACTTTTGCCTATGTCAGTGGTACCACAGGTGAGCACTGCCAAAACCCATCATTTGGCTGCCCACAGAGTAAAATGATTGCAAACGAAATACAGAGCTGTGTGGATATCCGTTTTTCTTGGTTGTCAAATTTGCAAAAATCATGGCTCACAAACCACCCAAAAGATCCAACCTCCTTGTTGGGTGTTGAACATCATTCTACTTTAAGAATCCACATAAATATAATCTCAGCAAAAGTATATTTTATCAGAACAAAATCCACTTTTAAAAATACTTGCTGGAAAAAAATATGTCAAAAATGGGAACAATACCGTTACTCGCCTCTGTCAGACGCTGGCGATCTCTAAATCTGTCAGGTGAAACTTGTGTCTCAAAAGCTAAATATGCCAAAGAAGGGACCTCCATCAAATGCAATATGGGGTGCCGCACATTGATTTTCATGTTTAAAAAGACTGGAATTAAAGATATGTATGCTTATTTTAAATTTGTAACTGTCATTTTTCAGAAGGAACGATGTAACAATTGACAACAAGGTAACCTGATTCAGTTAAAACTTCAAAGGGGTTTCCCACCACTGAAAACACACCACCCTGTTCATTCCCACCAAAAGGAGAGGTCTCATGGGGTTGCTAATGAGAAGGGGAGGAGACTTCCTCTGCTGCTCTGGGAAAGAGACAATGGGTTCCTTTAACTGAAAGAAAATGCTAATTCGGGTGTGACTGACACCAACTGCCCAGGAAGACAAGCCCATGTGACTCTCTAGTCCAGCCAAGACCTTGGAGGTGGAGACAAACCATTGTGTGTATTCAGAGAGCACAGAAAATATTGTTTTGGGAAAAGACTTATAAAATATTGTAACAAACTGACCAAAATATGGAACTTAGAGATTATTAAAAATGATAATATTGCTCACAAGTAGAAACTAATCTGGAAATGTTGTGACTTTCAGAGACTGAACCAGGAAAAAGTTCATATTTTAGCAATTGCGATTATGTCAGGAACACGACAATTTCCAGGAATATGCTCAGATGGTATGTGTATGCATGTGTAAAAATTGGTACAGAACTGACACTGAGTAACCGCCCAAAAGTGCGAAAAATTGTCATTTGTGAACCAAAACTCGTAGGAAGATGAGGCTTGGACAGAAACGTACCTTAGTCAATCTGACATGTAAATATGTATTATTGACATTATTATTAACACCTTGTGCATATTGGAAATATGTTTTTGGGGAAAAATAGATTTTATGGGTAAGAACAAAGGGGAGGGATTTTCTCTGGACCCTAAACACTGTGGCACTCTGACACATGATGACACATCATGACACATTGTTCCCTTCTCAAATCAGGAGAGGGGGAATTCTCTCACCTATCAGATCCTTAGAGGGTTGGGCATAGTATAATCAGCCTCTCCATCCCTTTGGAAGATGGATAAATAGGGACTGTTGAGGACCCAGAAACACACACATTCAATCATCACTGATCTACCGGCAAGGCGCTCCGCAGGAAGAATCCAGACTCCAGAACCCATCTCTAGACTCCAGAACCATACTCCAGAACCCTGAAGCAGAGGCACAACGCAAAAGCTGAACCCTTCTCAGTGGGCCTTTAAAATTGTGAAACCTGATTTTAACCCCTAAACTTCCATAGGGCCTAACCAATTCAACAGCCTGGCTGTGCTGTGTCGGCTACTTCTGGCCAAGAACCCTTGCTAGAACCCAAGATCCAGATCAGTCCAGCCGAGCTGTAACCGAGAACCCGTCAGATGCAGTCCAAGAGGCCGTGTAGACGTCCAAGCCAAACCTTTGGCTAGATCTTTGAAGGGTCCATTCCATTCCAAAGCCATAGTAGTGAGTATTTAGCATCGAACTGCCATAGTAACCACTTAGTATTAAGTAATTCCATCCAACTCATTCCAACATATCCATAACTGCATTATTGAATCTCTTTTGTCTATCTCGACTCCTTCTCTCATCCACATAATCCTGGGATAATTGTAGTGATAATCATCTTGGCGCTAATATATATATATATATTTTCTGGAGAAAGACAATCGTCTCAGGCAGATAGAAAACATCCGGAGGTGCCTCTGGTTCAGTAGCTGGGCTGTCCGTGTAGTTTGCGGCTCCATAGACTCCCTAGTGTTAAGAAATCTTTGTTCAAAATCTTCAACAGTGCATCTTTCATTTTGAAATCTTGACTCTTTTGAGAAAAATCGACCTTCGCTAAAACCCCTGTAACCTTTGAACCGTATATGCTAGGAACAAAATTTAAATGTAATTTTGAAGCTAACATCCTCAGCTTTGAAACTAAGAACAGCATTCCAACTCCTTATAGTTTTTCTGTAATCACATTTTTTGTGCGCTGAAAATTTTCCTGCGATTTCGCATTTGGCTCAATTTCACGACATGTAAGAACAGCTATTTCATGCTTTCAACTTCTGAATTTCGTTTTCTCTCTGCTTACCATCCGACAATCATTGCTAGTGTTGACCTGAACCAATCCAAAGCAACTCTCACTAGTTCTGAATCCTGTTTAGCAAATTAAAGTCATTTTAACATTTTTTCCCATCACTTCATATTACATTCAAAAGCATTTGACCTGTTTAAAATCATCCTTTTCTCTCTAAGCTTGCTGGAGGGGAATCGGGATTGAAACTGCAATTGTTGATTGTTATTCCTGATACCTGTGCGCCCTCATTCCATCTCTTCATATTGCATATTGGGGGGAGTGAGTAGTGACAGGGGGAAAGAGTGATCATATTGTCTTTTGATTGAAGTCATATCAAATTTTATTTCTGTGTTGCATTCTTTCCTATCATTGCATTTCTTTGAACCATACAAAGTTATTCTCTGCTACATTATTTTTCATATTCCTACTCCTAACTGATTAAAGAGATTGTTGATATTGTAATATTCCCCATTGTTGATCATTGCATAAGTGTGATATTCAGATATTATTCATATTTATAAAAGTGTGATATATATATATTACATGGCCGCAGTAGCGGCCATGTAGTTATAGTTAAGTTGGTGTTTCCACAGGAAGAGCACTTTTTGGGCAGCTTATAACTTCGCTCCCCCTGGACGAATACTCACCAAACTTTGCAAAAAAAGTATATGGCCCACTCTGATTTTTTTTGCAAAGTTTGGTGAGGATTCGACCAGGGGGGGAAAGGTTATAGGGGGGGTCCCAAAACTTTTTTTTTCCCCATAGACTGAATGGGAAAAAGCTTTGCGCACGGCTACAGCCCGAACCGCTGGACGGATTTACACCAAATTTGCGGCAGTAGCGGCGGCCTGGTCCCGAAAGTGTTCTTTTGCAAATTTGGTGTAAATCCGTCCAGTAGTTTTTTAAAAAATGACCAAAATGTAAGGCAAACAAATTAGTGATATCTGTGTTCGCTTCGTGGACAGACTTCCCTGTTCGCTCCGCGGATAGCACCCCGATTGGCCCATGGCCTTGCGTCATGTCCCCAGACATGTGACGTGTTCGCTGATTGGACAGCGAGGGGCGTGGAGCGCGTCAGATTTTCTGTGGCGCCCGCCATCTTGTATTCGCCGTCGACCGCGTACGGCGCGGTGAAACTTGGATAAAAAATTGTATTTAGTGCCCTTTGTTGGTGTGTGAGAGTGTTTGGGGAGGGTGGGGGAGTATGAGATAGGTTCAATGTTTTGTTTTTTTATGTGCTAGACGTTTTTGTTGCGTTCAATTTGTCCGCGGAGAACACGGCTGTTCTGACATTTTGTAAATAAACTAAATGGTGGGGTGTTTAGAGGACAGAGTACGTGTCATTTTTGTTTGCAAGGAAGGTAAAAATGAGCTATGAACACTCGCGGTGTACTTAATTGTTCGTAAATACACAAACTGGGGGTGTCCTCAGGACGCTGTCCGTATTGTAATCTGTCTAGTTGAATGTGTTCTAAGAACACTAGCGGTGTCCCGAAATGGTTGCAATTACACAAAATGGGGGTGTTCTGAGAACGTTGTTTGTATTGTTCGTTGTCAGGGTGAAAGTGTTTTAAGACCACTCCTTTTGTCCGCTAATAGTACAATTTCCTATGGGTGTCAGCCGACTTTTTGTCCACTAAAGAAACGATAAATCCGGCTGGTGTGCGCCGAAATTATGTGATAATCCTATGACTGGCGCTATTGACCTGGCTGACTTGCTTTTGCGACACTAAATCATATCTCCCGCCCCTAAGCATGATATTATCAAAGCATTCATATTCCCCGCCTCTCTCCGTGACGTTACAGGGTGCGTCATCAAACGCGCCCAGTCCTCTCCAGTCCTAAGTGACTTTACACAGAACCCAGAAGACAACACATATTAAGTCACAACACAGCGCGCCACAATTTGGAATATGAAAGAGTGATTTAAAAGCAAACAGCAAGATTGTAAATTTTGTAAAGTACATTTATTTGACATCAAATATTTAGAGAATATTCAGCAATTTGCATTTGTCTTTGTTGTCCATCCGCAAAAGTTCATGTTGAGGCACGCAATGTTCCTTTGCGGTACAGAGGGTGTTAGATCAGCTTACAACTCAGTGCGCCACAATTCGGAATATGAAACTGTGGTTTAAAAGTAAACAGCAGGATAGTACATTTGGTAAAGTGCATTTATTTCACATGAAATGTTTAGTGAATATTTAGCGATTTGCTATTGTCTCTGCTGTCGATCAGCAAAAGTTTATTTGGAGCCACGCGTTGTTCCTTTGCGGTAGATAGGCTGTTGGTTTATGATAAAAGCAGTAAATGGTCGCTCTCTCTGATAATCGGAAGGTTGCTCCAACAATGAGCCATTAGACCACCCTATTGGTTTGTATGTTGTTTGTAGCCGCTAGTACTGCGTAAGGGCATATTGGTCCTTGGCGATTGTCCCATAAAATGGTGAGGGTCATGAAGTTGCATATTTGGACCTGCACCTGGCAGTTGAAGACCCCATCCGCTGGAGTCTGTAAATCGTGACATAGGCAAAATGGGGCCACATACCTGTTTTAAAAAACATAAATTAGTCTCACCAGCCGATCTTCATTAAAAATCATCATTTTATTTATTAGGGCGTGAAACTATTTGCTATCGAAGATAGTGCAACGGAGTATGTTAGTAATAAAATAATAATATTTTCCCATTCATATAGCGCTAAGAACCGTGAGGTATCTAAGCGGTGCTTATTATTAACCACGGTGTGGTGCTCATTTATCAACCACGGAAGGATGAAAGGCTGAGTTTGGCCTTGCCGGGATTCAAACTTGCGTTAGCAAGCTGTGCACGGATGTCAAAGCGAGCGTTGTACTCGCTGTGCCACTTGACAGGCTACAGTGAAGTGGCACAGCGAGTAGAGCGCTTGACCGCCTATAGACCGGTTAAATTATTTATATTAACCCACCCTGTGTCTTCTGCCTTTTTCAGAGCCCTCTAAATGACAGGGGATCAATTTGGCGGTGATAGTGCGCGGTAGAAAACATTATGCCACTTTCAATGAACAAGTTCAACTTGAGCGGTCTTTAATGCTACGCTATTGTAATTATATTTGGTATAAAATAATCTAAAGGGTTACTTACAGTACAATTGCAATTTCCATTGTCTACGAGTGGTGCAGTCCCAAAGTAGAACTCCGCGTGTGCCAATGATCTTTCGCATAGTGATATAATATATAAAAGTGGTTTCGTTTCAGAAATTTCATACTTATCTTCTCTTACGTTTTAGCAACACTACTTCAAGAGAAGTCTTTCATCACAATCTTTGTCTGTCAAGGTCAAAACACAATACAACCTTATAGTCCGCTTTGTGAGCCTCTCCGGGGCCCGAGAAAAAAATGGAAGCAGCTGACCTTCACTGTGAACGAGCATACAATCTTACTTTGCAACATTCTGTGTAAAGCCATGTGTAGAAGTTGGTTTTTGCACGCCATGTTTGTATATTGTTTGCGTGATATTAAAAAAAGTTTGTTTAAAGGACGTTATGGTTCTAAGTACAGCAGAAAGATGCCTGAAAATAGCAAGTTATGGTAAGCTATGAAAAATAACTTGCGCCACCACCGTGCACTGCTAAGACTAACACCCAGGACATCAAAGATGACATCGCAAATGGTATTGATGAAATCACTGATGACATCACATGTGTATGTACTTTTCATGGAATTTGTGTACTAGGGATTTTTATTATAATGTTCCGAAAAAAGTGTGAAGGATATTGCAATAAATATCATACCGTTATTAGTGCTTTGAATGATGCATTGATATAAATAGCATTGTATTATGGGATTCTATCTAGTATACTGAGCTACTAATGGAGAAAGATAGCATTGTGTGCAGAGTACAAGATGAAAGTATAATATTTGTAATGTTAATATGTTGAATAATGAAATGATAATTGTCCTGAAATGTTCGAAAATTCACAAAATGGGGGTGTTCTGAGGACGTTATTTGTATTGTGTGATTGCTTAGCTGTATGCAATGAGGGAATGGCACAGAGAGTATAGTGGACACCGTCCGCGGACACCGCGGCTGTTCGTGGACAGGGCGCACTACATCCGGGTTTTTCCAGGAAATCCAACATGGAAAGAAGACTGTACGGATCATCCAATCAGATGTCGAGGTTGTGGATTTGTGTTGAAAGAGACTGTGTGTGTGGTGAAGATGGCAGAAGTGGAGAAAGTCAGGGTGTTGGTGCTCGGAGATATGTTTGTGCATGGTTTACAGCAGTACGCTGAATGCAGGCACGTTGCAAAGAACTTTGATGTCAAAGGAGTGGAGGTGGTGTGGAGCACTGTGCCTGATTGCAATGTACAGGGAATTGCACAAGTTTGTGAGGATTTGGCCACGATGAACAGTCCGCATGTGGTAATTTTGCACTATGGTGCTTTCCATTTGGGCAACGTCAGTGCCCCTACTTTGTTGGCTGATTTGGAACGCTTGGTTCAAGCCGTAATGAAGATCCTTCCAAATGCGAAAGTATGAGTATGTTGAAAACCTAAGAAAACACCTTCAACATGCTTTTGCCTATGCCCAGCGAAATCTAGAGAGATCTGCAGATAGCATGAAGACCCACTATGACTTAAAGACTACTAAAAAAGAATACAATGTAGGAGACCGGTCTACTTATTCAATTTCCAAAGGAACCAGGCAAAACAGCCCACATTTTTGCCTACCTGGTGGGGTCTTTTTGAAATTGTAGACAAAATCTCACCAGTCGCCTACAAAATCTGCATCCCCAAAGGCAGTTTGCCAGAGGGGGAAGACAAGTGGGTCCATATTAATCAACTAAAGTGCTGCCATGCTAGGCACACTCTGCAGCAACTGGAGGAGTCTTCTGGAACCCCAGAGAAGGCCACTCCAGCTCCATAAAACTCCAACTATAAAATATTCCACATATAGTCTATAAAATACAATAATAAAAATGTGTCCTATCAAAATGTATGTGTCCGCCCCACTACATTAATAGTGGTGGGGAGATGTCTACAAATATGCTTTGTCATCCTAGGATTGGAAATCATGGAGACTAACCAAGGAGGACTACCCGTGGACGGGGAGGAAAGATCCAAGAGGCCCGGAGTATCGCTCAATACTCACATCAGGACTGGCGAGGAGAACCGATCGATCCACCCCTGATGGAGGAAAAGACGATGAACTTTGCCATTTGTGGAATCAGAAGAGATGAAACTGACATTCCAGTCTTGTGAATTCCCATTGATAGATGATCAATGCCAAATCGCAATAGGGGGGGCTTGTGGGATGTTTTCCCTCACAAATCCAGGCCCTGCAACATTCCTGTGTGCTGCTTGCATCAGGAACATCAGAATAGCCGCCGGAAAGCATTCTGCTCGCTAAAATCACCCAGAAGGGCGCAGGAAAAATCTGAAAAATAGGCCGCCATCTACTTTTGCCTATGTCAGTGGTACCACAGGTGAGCACTGCCAAAACCCATCATTTGGCTGCCCACAGAGCAAAATGATTGCAAACGAAACACAGAGCTGTGTGGATATCCGTTTTTCTTGGTTGTCAAATTTGCAAAAATCATGGCTCACAAACCACCCAAAAGATCCAACCTCCTTGTTGGGTGTTGAACATCATTCTACTTTAAGAATCCACATAAATATAATCTCAGCAAAAGTATATTTTATCAGAACAAAATCCACTTTTAAAAATACTTGCTGGAAAAAAATATGTCAAAAATGGGTGCAATACCGTTACTCGCCTCTGTCAGACGCTGGCGATCTCTAAATCTGTCAGGTGAAACTTGTGTCTCAAAAGCTAAATATGCCAAAGAAGGGACTTCCATCAAATGCAATATGGGGTGCCGCACATTGATTTTCATGTTTAAAAAGACTGGAATTAAAGATATGTTTGCTTATTTTAAATTTGTAACTGTCATTTTTCAGAAGGAACAATGTAACAATTGACAACAAGGTAACCTGATTCAGTTAAAACTTCAAAGGGGTTTCCCACCACTGAAAACACACCACCCTGTTCATTCCCACCAAAAGGAGAGATCTCATGGGGTTGCTAATGAGAAGGGGAGGAGACTTCCTCTGCTGCTCTGGGAAAGACACAATGGGTTCCTTTAACTGAAAGAAAATGCTAATTCAGGTGTGACTGACACCAACTGCCCAGGAAGACAAGCCCATGTGACTCTCTAGTCCAGCCAAGACCTTGGAGGTGGAGACAAACCATTGTGTGTATTCAGAGAGCACAGAAAATATTGTTTTGGGAAAAGACTTATAAAATATTGTAACAAACTGACCAAAATATGGAACTTAGAGATTATTAAAAATGAAAATATTGCTCACAAGTAGAAACTAATCTGGAAATGTTGCGACTTTCAGAGACTGAACCAGGAAAAAGTTCATATTCTAGCAATTGCGATTATGTCAGGAACACGACAATTTCCAGGAATATGCTCAGATGGTATGTGTATGCATGTGTAAAAATTGGTACAGAACTGACACTGAGTAACCGCCCAAAAGTGCGAAAAATTGTCATTTGTGAACCAAAACTCGTAGGAAGATGAGGCTTGGACAGAAACGTACCTTAGTCAATCTGACATGTAAATATGTATTATTAACATTATTATTAACACCTTGTGCATATTGGAAATATGTTTTTGGGGAAAAATAGATTTTATGGGTAAGAACAAAGGGGAGGGATTTTCTCTGGACCCTAAACACTGTGGCACTCTGACACATGATGACACATCATGACACATTGTTCCCTTCTCAAATCAGGAGAGGGGGAATTCTCTGACCTATCAGATCCTTAGAGGGTTGGGCATAGTATAATCAGCCTCTCCATCCCTTTGGAAGATGGATAAATAGGGACTGTTGAGGACCCAGAAACACACACATTCAATCATCACTGATCTACCGGCAAAGCGCTCCGCAGGAAGAATCTAGACTCCAGAACCCATCTCTAGACTCCAGAACCATACTCCAGAACCCTGAAACGGAGGCACAACGCAAAAGCTGAACCCTTCTCAGTGGGCCTTTAAAATTGTGAAACCTGATTTTAACCCCTAAACTTCCATAGGGCCTAACCAATTCAACAGCCTGGCTGTGCTGTGTCGGCTACTTCTGGCCAAGAACCCTTGCTAGAACCCAAGATCCAGATCAGTCCAGCCGAGCTGTAACCCAGAACCCGTCAGATGCAGTCCAAGAGGCCGTGCAGACGTCCAAGCCAAACCTTTGGCTAGATCTTTGAAGGGTCCATTCCATTCCAAAGCCATAGTAGTGAGTATTTAGCATCGAACTGCCATAGTAACCACTTAGTATTAAGTAATTCCATCCAACTCATTCCAACATATCCATAACTGCATTATTGAATCTCTTTTGTCTATCTTGACTCCTTCCCTCATCCACATAATCCTGGGATAATTGTAGTGATAATCATCTTGGCGCTAATATATATATATATTATCTGGAGAAAGACAATCGTCTCAGGCAGATAGAAAACATCCGGAGGTGCCTCTGGTTCAGTAGCTGGGCTGTCCGTGTAGTTTGCGGCTCCATAGACTCCCTAGTGTTAAGAAATCTTTGTTCAAAATCTTCAACAGTGCATCTTTCATTTTGAAATCTTGACTCTTTTGAGAAAAATCGACCTTCGCTAAAACCCCTGTAACCTTCGAACCGTATATGCTAGGAACAAAATTTAAATGTAATTTTGAAGCTAACATCCTCAGCTTTCACACTAAGAACAGCATTCCAACTCCTTATAGTTTTTCTGTAATCACATTTTTTGTGCGGTGAAAATTTTCCTGCGCTTTCGCATTTGGCTCAATTTCACGACATGTAAGAACAGCTATTTCATGCTTTCAACTTCTGAATTTCGTTTTCTCTCTGCTTACCATCCGACAATCATTGCTAGTGTTGACCTGAACCAATCCAAAACAACTCTCACTAGTTCTGAATCCTGTTTAGCGAATTAAAGTCATTTTAACATTTTTTCCCATCACTTCATATTACATTCAAAAGCATTTGACCTGTTTAAAATCATCCTTTTCTCTCTAAGCTTGCTGGAGGGGAATCGGGATTGAAACTGCAATTGTTGATTGTTATTCCTGATACCTGTGTGCCCTCATTCCATCTCTTCATATTGCATATTGGGGGGAGTGAGTAGTGACAGGGGGAAAGAGTGATCATATTGTCTTTTGATTGAAGTCATATCAAATTTTATTTCTGTGTTGCATTCTTTCCTATCATTGCATTTCTTTGAACCATACAAAGTTATTCTCTGCTACATTATTTTTCATATTCCTACTCCTAACTGATTAAAGAGATTGTTGATATTGTAATATTCCCCATTGTTGATCATTGCATAAGTGTGATATTCAGATATTATTCATATTTATAAAAGTGTGATATATATATATTACATGGCCGCAGTAGCGGCCATGTAGTTATAGTTAAGTTGGTGTTTCCATAGGAAGAGCACTTTTTGGGCAGCTTATAACTTCGCTCCCCCTAGACGAATACTCACCAAACTTTGCAAACAAAGTATATGGCCCACTCTGATTTTTTTTGCAAAGTTTGGTGAGGATTCGACCAGGGGGGGAAAAGTTATAGGGGGGGTCCCAAAACTTTTTTTTTCCCCATAGACTGAATGGGAAAAAGCTTTGCGCACGGCTACAGCCCGAACCGCTGGACGGATTTACACCAAATTTGCGGCAGTAGCGGCGGCCTGGTCCCGAAAGTGTTCTTTTGCAAATTTGGTGTAAATCCGTCCAGTAGTTTTTTTAAAAATGACCAAAATGTAAGGCAAACAAATTAGTGATATCTGTGTTCGCTTCGTGGACAGACTTCCCTGTTCGCTCGGCGGACAGCACCCTGATTGGCCCATGGCCTTGCGTCATGTCCCCAGACATGTGACGTGTTCGCTGATTGGACGGCGAGGGGCGTGGAGCACGTCAGATTTTCTGTGGCGCCCGCCATCTTGTATTCGCCGTCGACCGCGTACGGCGCGGTGAAACGTGGATAAAAAATTGTATTTAGTGCCCTTTGTTGGTGTGTAAGAGTGTTTGGGGAGGGTGGGGGAATATGAGATAGGTTCAATGTTTTGTTTTTTTATGTGCTAGACGTTTTTGTTGCGTTCGATTTGTCCGCGGAGAACACGGCTGTTCTGACATTTTGTAAATAAACTAAATGGTGGGGTGTTTAGAGGACAGAGTACGTGTCATTTTTGTTTACAAGGAAGGTAAAAATGAGCTATGAACACTCGCAGTGTACTTAATTGTTCGTAAATACACAAACTGGGGGTGTCCTCAGGACGCTGTCCGTATTGTAATCTGTCTAGTTGAATGTGTTCTAAGAACACTCGCGGTGTCCCGAAATTGTTGCAATTACACAAAATGGGGGTGTTCTGAGAGTGTTGTTTGTATTGTTCGTTGTCAGGGTGAAAGTGTTTTAAGACCACTCCTTTTGTCCGCTAATAGTACAATTTCCTATGGATGTCAGCCGACTTTTTGTCCACTAAAGAAACGAAAAATCCGGCTGGTGTGCACCGAAATTATGTGATAATCCTATGACTGGCGCTATTGACCTGGCTGACTTGCTTTTGCGACACTAAATCATATCTCCCGCCCCTAAGCATGATATTATCAAAGCATTCATATTCCCCGCCTCTCTCCATGACGTTACAGGGTGCGTCATCAAACGCGCCCAGTCCTCTCCAGTCCTAAGTGACTTTACACAGAACCCAGAAGACAACACATATTAAGTACAACACAGCGCGCCACAATTTGGAATATGAAAGAGTGATTTAAAAGCAAACAGCAAGATTGTAAATTTTGTAAAGTACATTTATTTGACATCAAATATTTAGAGAATATTCAGCAATTTGCATTTGTCTTTGTTGTCCATCCGCAAAAGTTCATGTTGAGGCATGCAATGTTCCTTTGCGGTACAGAGGGTGTTAGATCAGCTTACAACTCAGTGCGCCACAATTCGGAATATGAAACTGTGGTTTAAAAGTAAACAGCAGGATAGTACATTTGGTAAAGTACATTTATTTCACATGAAATGTTTAGTGAATATTTAGCGATTTGCTATTGTCTCTGCTGTCGATCAGCAAAAGTTTATTTGGAGCCACGCGTTGTTCCTTTGTGGTAGATAGGCTGTTGGTTTATGATAAAAGCAGTAAATGGTCGCTCTCTCTGATAATCGGAAGGTTGCTCCAACAATGAGCCATTAGACCACCCTATTGGTTTGTATGTTGTTTGTAGCCGCTAGTACTGCGTAAGGGCATATTGGTCCTTGGCGATTGTCCCATAAAATGGTGAGGGTCATGAAGTTGCATATTTGGACCTGCACCTGGCAGTTGAAGACCCCATCCGCTGGAGTCTGTAAATCGTGACATAGGCAAAATGGGGCCACATACCTGTTTTAAAAAACATAAATTAGTATCACCAGCCGATCTTCATTAAAAATCATCATTTTATTTATTAGGGCGTGAAACTATTTGCTATCGAAGATAGTGCAACGGAGTATGTTAGTAATAAAATAATAATATTTTCCCATTCATATAGTGCTAAGAACCGTGAGGTATCTAAGCGGTGCTTATTATTAACCACGGTGTGGTGCTCATTTATCAACCACGGAAGGATGAAAGGCTGAGTTCGGCCTTGCCGGGATTCAAACTTGCGTTAGCAAGCTGTGCACGCATGTCAAAGCGAGCGTTGTACTCGCTGTGCCACTTGACAGGCTACAGTGAAGTGGCACAGCGAGTAGAGCGCTTGACCGCCTATAGACCGGTTAAATTATTTAAATTAACCCACCCAGTGTCTTCTGCCTTTTTCAGAGCCCTCTAAATGACAGGGGATCAATTTGGCGGTGATAGTGCGCGGTAGAAAACATTATGCCACTTTCAATGAACAAGTTCAACTTGAGCGGTCTTTAATGCTACACTATTGTAATTATATTTGGTATAAAATAATCTAAAGGGTTACTTACAGTACAATTGCAATTTCCATTGTCTACGAGTGGTGCAGTCCCAAAGTAGAACTCCGCGTGTGCCAACGATCTTTCGCATAGTGATATAATATATAAAAGTGGTTTCGTTTCAGAAATTTCATACTTATCTTCTCTTACGTTTTAGCAACACTACTTCAAGAGAAGTCTTTCATCACAATCTTTGTCTGTCAAGGTCAAAACACAATACAACCTTATAGTCCGCTTTGTGAGCCTCTCCGGGGCCCGAGAAAAAAATGGAAGCAGCTGACCTTCACTGTGAACGAGCATACAATCTTACTTTGCAACATTCTGTGTAAAGCTATGTGTAGAAGTTGGTTTTTGCACGCCATGTTTGTATATTGTTTGCGTGATATTAAAAAAAGTTTGTTTAAAGGACGTTATGGTTCTAAGTACAGCAGAAAGATGCCTGAAAATAGCAAGTTATGGTAAGCTATGAAAAATAACTCGCGCCACCACCGTGCACTGCTAAGACTAACACCCAGGACATCAAAGATGACATCGCAAATGGTATTGATGAAATCACTGATGACATCACATGTAAAATGTAAAATACCGGTACCGGTAAACCCTTACCGCCTACCGTGTAATGAGGCCCATAGTCGCAAAAACTGTTTTATCATGTGCGGTTTTGATGTTTTCAAAATTGCCTCAGCTCTTTCAGGTGTAACTTTCATTCCTTCATGCGAGATTAACTGACCTATGTACAACACTTCTTCTTGGCAATACTGTAATTTCTCTTTGTCCAGCTTATATCCCTTCTCTGCTAGAATAATCATTAGCTGAACTGAATCACGTCTGCACTCTTCTTCTGATCGGCTGCAGACCAAAATATTATCTATGTATTGCAGCACGACACTGGGAAAATCAATATTGCTTATGTCCATCTGCAGGACCCTATTGAAAATAGATGGTGATTCACAATACCCTTTAGGTAATTTTGTGCTTTTCAGCTTAGTCTGATGGAACATAAATGACATCAGATCTTGAGAATCTTTATGCAACAAGATTGAGAATAACGCATTTTTCAAGTCAATCACAGTAAAATATCACGCCTTAACTGGGATACTACACAGAATCGTCGTCAGATTAGGAACTAGTACAAATTCGGCCTCTACAATCTTGTTAATTGGCCTGATGTCATGAATTAAACGCCACAACCCCCCTTTGATTTTTTTTTTTTATATTGTGCACTGCGGTATTGCATGGTGACTCTGACATTACTAAGATGCCCTGATCCATTATGGCAGATATTGTCTTAAAAATATCTTTGTCCATTTCTCGAGACATAGTATACTGCCTTGCTCAAGGTAAAATTGCTCCTGGCTTTAATTTAATCTTAACTTCTCCCACCACCTTTAGCAGGCCTACATCATAGGGGCCCATATTCCATAAAAAAACTGGCACTTTCACCATGTCTTCATCAAAAAAATCAGGACGCTGCTGCACTAATGACATTTTCAGGTGCAACATTGCAGCTTTGTAATGCTCATCTCAAATACTACTTTGTCAACTGACGGTTCATTTCTGAACATATCCACATTATTGACATCAGTCAATCTGTAACCTTCCTCAATAGCAATCACTGTTCTCCATGGCCTGCCCTCATCCCAGCCTTCAAGCATGGCCAATTCTCCATGCAGAACAGCTGCTTGTACCTCTAAGGGAAAAACCTGTCCGCCCTCTTTGTCAGTGGAAATCTTTTGCCTAAAGAGAAATTCATCAGTTATTCTCAAAGTCTTACCACTAAACCAGGCAGCCATGTTAACATAGTGCGTACCACATAGTGAAAAACCTCTGGTTCTAACAGCATCCCTCGTATCGCTATATGTCCATTTAATGGCATGATCAATTTGCCCACATTTAAATAATGTGTTCCTGGCATTGAACAGATGTTACCTTCTTCAGTAAAAGAAATTGTCATGTTTAGTTTTGTCATTAAATCTCGCCCCAGTATATTAACTGGTGTCTGCCTTGAATACAACAATGGGACAGGCTTATCACATTCTCCTATAGAGACTGGCAATTTCTCAGTACAAGGAACTCTACTTGTAGCTCCTGAGAACCTCTTGAGCATTCATGGCATTAACTGATAATGAAAATGTTCCCTCTCGTATACATGAGCGAGTTACACCTGTGTCTACTAAAAAAGAAAAGGATTTGCCTGCTATAGTGACATCAACCCTTGGTTCCTGTTGAGTACTGGGCATCACAGATAGTACTGAACACATCAAGTCACCCAGTGAGCTGTCCTATTGTGGGTACATACTTATCCATTGGCCTGTGAATGGATTCCCACCTTCGACAGTGACACCCCCTATTTTAGGAGTCAATAAAGGTCCTTTGTTTGCATGCTGCTGTATCTGCATGAGTGTATGCTGTGACTTCCCTTGTGCTGGATTCAATGATGCTTGCTGTGGTTGCAAAGCCTGTTGCATTCTCAGTGCTTGTGCTTGATGCACTGTCTGATCTTGGGCAAACCCATCCCTACTTTGTTGGCTATATGCCAGCGGATAAGCAGACACACCTCTTGAGAATTGCCCATTCAGCACATACCCTTGGCTCTTGCATGTGCCCTGTCATTCCACATGTCCAACACACAGGAGAACGTCTTCTAACTTGCCCTCCCTGCATGCCTTGATTATCATTCTGCATACTCTGAAATCCACCTTGGATATTCTGAAAATGTCCCTGATTTTTATGAAAGCCTCTTCTTCCGCAGAAGCCTTCCCTTCCTCTTGTTATAAATCTGTTTCCTCCCTGATCAAACTGCCGTTGGTTATTCACCTGTGACATGCTTGCTGCTTGTTGCAACCCTGGCCCTTCTACACTATTTAACATTGCCCCTTCTTTTGCATATTTTGATAGCTTTTTCTGCACTAACTTATCCTCCTCGAACTTTCTAGCATCGTCTCCTGCAACAATCAGCAATGATGCGCAATGGTCAGAATGTATTTCTGGCCATGGTTTTGCCTATATACCCACCAGCTTCTTGAGCTGTCTCTATACTTTGTCTGGTAGTCCCTGACACAATATGCGATAAAATACAGGTATACATTTTCCCCAAGGCTTGTGCATTTCCAAACACCACTGCTCTTGAAAAATCTGAATGAAAATAAGTGGATCCAGCCCTTCCTGCATCTTACATGCTATTATAGTGCCCAGATCTGATGTATCAGGATATTGCACTTGAAGCACTTTCCAGACTGCTGCTCTACAATTATTAAAGGGTGCACCATCATGCGCTGTGTTCTGTGCACTGACACTTGAGT
This sequence comes from Ambystoma mexicanum, assembly GCF_040938575.1. Classification (NCBI taxonomy): domain Eukaryota; kingdom Metazoa; phylum Chordata; class Amphibia; order Caudata; family Ambystomatidae; genus Ambystoma; species Ambystoma mexicanum. Next base: position 1,167,519,641 of record NC_090931.1, on the reverse strand, counting down.
ATCCTTCTCTCATTCAAATGTCATCAGCCCTCTCCCCACGATTAGCTGCTGGAAGACCCTTAATGTCCCCTATGGCTAGCGTATTTCCTCCTGTCATTTTTTCTAATTCATAGATTTATTTTCCAGCACCCGACGTCAGACTCGGGAGCTTTTACCTTAGGTTATCCTTATCCATCTGGGGCCACAGAATATATTGAGGTTCCGGCCCCTCCTTTTTCTAACAAGGGGTACTGCAAAATCCCAAAATCGCAATTGTCTCCCTAAGACAAGGCACTATGTTCGAAGCTGAACAGGCCCCCCTCTTTGCCTCGCGACTGAGCAACTTCAAATCAACCATCTTTCCCTTTATTCCTCGATTCACTTTTTGTCCTCATCTCTTGATAAGCCTTCTCGGGTCTGTCTCTGATAGCTCCTATATCAAAATGATCTTCTAGATCTACTCTAGAAGGTCCTGCCATTGGTTCTTGTGCTGGGAAGAACTCCTCTAAGTCCTCCCAGGCCACTACTGGACCAGGTTCCATTACCTAACCCTTTCCTCTTTTTTACCTTTCTTCTCTTGTTTACCCTCTCTCATTTGCCCTACGCACTTCTTTGTCCCTGCATCTTTGCATTCGTTTATCTCTTAATTTCTGTTCTTCCTCTTTTTCTCTTCTGTTTTCTAGCCTGTCTCGTTCTTCGATTGCTCTCTGTTTATTATCATATTTTCTCTGCTCTTCTGCTCTCCCCTCCTTTCTTAATTGTTTATGCTGATAAAGTTGTTCCCGCCTTTGTCTACTCTTTCTTTTAGTCTTGTCTTCTTTTAATCGTTTCTCTCATTCTCTGCCTTGTTTATCTTGCTCGTCCTGATCTTCTCTTTGCCTTAATGCCTCAATGCTCTTTCAATCAAATTTGAGCAAAATCTGACCGCCCATCCATTTTTTTTGTATGAGCACTACGTCATCAGCTTTATCCTTTTCTGCTTTCCATCTTTTTATTTCCCTTTCTATATCTAGAGACGTACCTGGTCGTTCACCTTTCTCCTTGTCCCGTAGTACTTTAGAGATCACATTCTTTTCTGGAGTCCTTTCTGGAGTCTCATTGCTGCTATACACAGGCGGCTCATGTATAAGATTACTGAACCCTGTTGCTGCCTTAAGCTCTCTTAAAGGATATAATCCTTCATCTTTCATACTATCGACATTTACTTCATGTGTGGTAGGGGGAGCAGAAGGTTCAACATATCCCCCTCTTTGCACTGGTTAAGCATCTAGTCTTCAGGAGGTGGGTCTTCCCTTTCCTCCTGGTACATCTTCCAAAGCTCTAGGCCAGCTTTTCTAGCTTTGTTCCCGTGTATGCTGTGTGCAACTATGTCATCATGTGTCGCAAAACTGCTTTGGAAAATGATTCCCCTTGTGGCCATGGTATGAACATTTTATCTGCCGTGACCTTAACCCATTCTGCACTGAATTGCTTAAACTTGGGTGTGTATTTTGGCAGCTGTTTGCACAGGTGTATAAGCAGAGTAACATCCTTGTTCATGACTAGTCATACTCGACTGTCAACACTTACCATTATTTTAGACAAATAATACTTTTAAGAAAAATAATACAACATGAGCGTGCACCAATCGTTGCAGATCCAAGTCTCTGTGTTTCACTTTACTTCATTCTATCTATTCAACCAACACATCAGTCAATCAAATACATAATGAATCAAATTTCAACATTCTACCACAATCTATTACTTTTCGTTCTTCAATATTTCATCATTTCTTACCACATAAAACAGACAGACAGACTGGACGGCCCCAACATAAATCTCTGCCAAAGCTCCTTGTGGCTATTCTCGCCCCTAAAATTACTCCAATCGGAGTGTAAGTTATTCTCTTTTACAATCCTTGATCGTTCGCAGCCTATTTATGTCCTCTTGAACTTTAAAATAACTTCTTCTAGACATCCCTTGACTTAGAACAAAATGGGCTTATCTTATGGATCGCTCCTCATCCACAACCAAATACTTCTATTTGATGCTCTTTGTCATTAAACCAAATACCCAACCGACCCTCCTTTACTCTTTCCCTGTTATCACTTTCCCCAATCAGTGCTCATTTATTGTTTGCCAACTCTCTCAATCTACTCACCATTTGTGTTTTCAGCTTCTGACCATCGGGATCGTCTCCTCCTCAACCAGACACTTCAGCCTTCGGTCTGCTCAGCTGCTTGTAGAAACCGGGAGTGGAATTCCTTGAAAGAGGGACTGGTCCCACCTATCTTTTAGTGACTTGCAAGTTTTTACTACTGGCTGCTATCTACAGGGAGTGTCACTTTCCTCCAGATAAAGGGCAGAGGACATCTGTTAGTCCAAGACCCTTAAAAATCTACATGATCAATGGGTCCTCTGCTACCACGTGAACCTGTGTACCTAAAGGCCCTTTAAGAAGAGGTAGCAATACTTTGAGATAGATTGGGATGCAGAATTTTCTAAAACATCAATAACCAGACTGACTCAGGAAGTTGGCAAAGTTAGTCTGTTTTATTTGCAATTGTCTAAAACAGGGATTACAACGAACATCAACGGACGTGCGATCAATTTCTCTCACTCAGCGACTTTCATAAAAAACACAGTTTATATAGTAAAAACTCATCATCGCTGATGTAAATCTATGTGACAAACTACAAAAACCTACATGGGAAAGTGATAGGCTTAGAGGGAACATCTAAGAATACATTCCATACTAACAGGGATAGTGATTGGGTCTGTAACATCAGGTGGACAGCTAAGCCCTCCTCTAGTATAAGTCACTATGAATGTCATCAAATACACAACATCCTATTTGTTACACAAACAATAGGGCTATCTATTACGTGGCCCTCTATAATTGGTTGGCACCCTTGTAACCCTCTGTAATATTCCACACATGCTAGCAGCACGCAGGCTGGTACACCAGGTGCTCGTGGGCTGGTCTTGACCATAGTTCCCACCAAATTCTTCTAGCATCCATCTTCGTTCTTGCAGTCTGCCAGTCAATTAGGCTTTGAACTTGGCCTTGTAAATGTTCTCTGTGCCTGAGACTAAAAGGTAGTATAGGCATAGTTTGTCTCTTGGTTTCAATGTAGCTCGACCCAATGTCTATTTTCATCTGACCATGTGACTGGAGACCACATTTCAGAACTTTTTGCTGTATTAAAATACTATTAAATGCTGAACCTCTGACGTCTTCAGTGTTCTTACACCTCACCGTGGACAGGGGTTTGTTCTTTTCACATGTTTTGTAGCTACTGAATGAACATCCAGGCTCACGGTGGCCTCCACTTCTTGTTGCTGTGCCAGCCAAGCCTTTCTTGAGTTATCTTTCGCAATTAGCTGTATTCCAACTGTGCCACACTGAAAAAGCCTTTCTATTCACGGGGTCCATCCAGATTCCATGCATTCCTATCTCTATACATCTGGATCATCACCGCAATCTATTCACTATGCAGCCAGCCTTAGTAATACTTTGCTTGCATTACTGCATCTGTACAATTGTAAAATGACTTTGCATTTTCTTCATAGTTTCTGTAGCATGAGCATCTTCATTTCAAGCCCAAAATGTTGTTCATCTTTAACACCTCCTCCTTGATCCTATAGAATGTGTATGTTCTTCAGCCTCTTTCCTCTTTTCCGGGTACGTCAGCTCAGCTTCGCATGACGTCACCAGTTTTCTTCACTGATTTTCACACTTCCTCTGGGATTTCGTTCAAATGGCCATCATATTTTCATGAATGCATCCATGGTTTCCTTAGTGGATACCTTACTTCCATGATTCTTTGTGGTACAGGCATTCTCACTGGTATTGCACGGGTCTCACATTCTGGCTCCCAGCATATAGGCAGCATGGGGTGTATGGCTTTTGTTGTGCGCACTTGGCTCCTTCTCTCCATCCCCATCCCAGTGACGGTGGTGAAGAATTTAGGAATTCTGCTGTCGTCTTCACCATCAATGAAACCTCAGGTGAGTGCAGTTTGTAAGACCAGTCATTTTTTGCTCAGATATCTGCGGACAGTCCTTTCCTTTCAGCCTATGCATCTGCACCCTTTGGTCATAGCATCACTCATTACTAGTAGTATTGACTATTGTAACATGCTCTACCTGGCACAGGCCATGGGCTACATAAACTGCATACAATTGCTGCAGAAATTAGCAGCCAGAGTGGCAACAAATTCTCTGCATGGGACGCACATTAGCTCTGTACTGAGGGACCTTCATTGGCTCCTGGTTGTCCAGCGGATTAAGTTAAAATCTTTGTGCTTTGTACACCGGGCTTTCTATTGACAGGGAGCTGAGTACCTAGAGGATACATTTCAGACCTAATTTCCTGTGTGGCTCCTCTGCTCTTGCAAGGCTAATCTGGTGGCTGTCCCGAAAGTTCACCTTGCCCATATGGGTGGACAAGCCATTTGTCATGCTGCCAGTAAACTATGGAACAGTTTACTTGGGGAGTTGAGGGGGATGGTTAACCATCTCCTATTTCGGCGTACACTTAAGACACTTCTGTTTTATTTGCTTAGTGGGTGGTTTGTGCCTTGGATTTTCCTTGTGGCAAGATGCCTTCAAGCAATAGTGTGTGTTTTAAGTGAAAACACCATAACATAACATAACCTTTGATTTATTTATTGGACATGTGTATGGTCCCTACACAACAGACAGTGTTTCAAGGTGCCACAAGACAAAGGGGAGGGGGAAGAGGGGAGGATAAAGAACAAAAAAACTGTCCTACTAGGTCTTGTGTCATTTGGATCGGGCAAGTGCAGTAATCAAAGTGTGGGGGCCCAGGGCTGAGGCAGGGTAAGTGCCAGGGGAGCCCATGGAGGGCAAGTGTGAAGGGAGCCAGGAGTAAGTGTAACACATGTGAGTAACAGGGGTGAACGAGACTTAGTAGGATAATCAGGTAAAGGTGCTGAAGGATGTGCTGGTAATGAGGTACTGCAGAAGACTGGTAGGAGGAGGGCCATGCCCTTTTAAGACTCAGAAGGAACCAGGCAGCCAGTCGTAGCAGCAGGGGGCATAATCAGGGGAGGGGAAGAGGGAAGGAGGAGGAGGCAAGGAAAGTCTTGAGGAGTTTCTTGAATTTAAGAAGATACAGTTCAAGTCTGAGGGGGCCAGAAAGGCCATTCTAGAGGGGGGCTCCTGCTAAGGAAAGAGATCTAACCCCCACTTTCTGCTTGGAGAAACGATTGACCTGCAGAGAGTTTGAGCTAGAGAACCAGAGGACCCTTGTGAGAGTTATTTAGGGAAAGAAATGTTGACATAGCGTGGTCCCAGGTCCAATAAAGCCTTATGGATGATGCACAGGGTCTTGAATTTGATCCTTACAGCCACTGGGAGCCAGTAGAGAGATCTTATGGCTGGAGACATGCGGTCCCTGGTCTTGAGACCAAGGATAATTCTCACAGTTCTATTCTGGATAATTTGAATAGTGCAGGGGGAGAAAAGAGGAAGATTGAGGAAGAGGCTATTACAGTAGTCCAGCCTGGAGAGAACCAGAGCTCTGGAGACATTAAGTTATTGGGGGAAGGTGAGGAAATGGATAATGCCTCTGAAGAGGTAAAGCTTTAAGTGGGCCTTCTTGGCAAGGTCTGCGAAATGAGGTGAGCAGGAGCCAGAGGAGTCATAAATTACTTACTGTTTTTTTTGTCTCATAGGAGGGCGCGTTGGGGGAGGGCAAGGAGGGCAGCCAGATATTAGGGTAGAAGAAATGGGCAGGGGTTTCAATGGGAAGGATCTTTGTCTTACTGGCATTAAGACAGAGATCATTAGCAGCACACCATGCCTGAATAGCATTCAGACAATCAGGAATGAGAGAGGAAAGAGAGGTGGTGGAATAGGGCAGCTTACAGGACAGCTGTGTGTCATCCGCACACCACTGGAAATGAGGAGAGAAGGTGGAGATCAAGTAGGCATGGGGGGCAAGGTAAATATTGAAAATCTGGACATATCCATACATACTCAGTAGCACTACATATTTGATTAACTTGTATGAATGGGAACTAAAGCTAAAGAGGAACAAGCACAATTGCATTTCCCTCTGGGAAGTTTCTTATGACCTAATCTATACTCTCACACTTGTAGCAGTATAGTATACGTAGATGAAGTACTGCAGGCATCACTGTATTAATGATCATAGACAGATTCAAGCATGCCTTGCTCACATTTATTTTTCATTATTTGGACTATATTGTGAAACCGAAGTCCAATGCCTGAGTTCACTGTTCAGAATTCGTAATCGAGTAGAGGTTGAGAAAAAGGCTTAGCCAGCATCAGCTTAATTTCTGACATGGGAATAAAAAAACAACAGCAACATGTCTAGGGGGGATTTTTAGCTTCTAAGACCTTATGTGCTCTTCATAGCCACCTCGGAATCTCTAGCTCATAAATGTTTCTACAAACTAAATGTATTTCTTTTTTATTTGTAAGCTAGGTATTTCCTTTGGCTGACTTTCCGTTTGCTATCAAACAGCAGTTACAGCAAAACAAACTGCATTATTCCCTTTGTTCCATTCCACAGGGTCTTTTCTGCTAGCAGAACCATTGAACTATTTTGGCTTCCTTTTGACAAGATTATCGCTTACCAATGATTTATTTTTCCCATTAAAAGTAGTGAAGATCGGTAGATCATACGTGTGCCAGAGTTGGAGGGTAACATTTCTGTGTGCTTTTGAAACGTGTAACCTTCCACTGAGTCAATGTATTGAGCATTCACTGCTTTAATCGGCTGCATCTTATATTTTAGATTCCTCTCACTTTCTGCTCACAGGGGGAAAATGAAAGTATGCATTCGAGATTAAATTGCCAAATCTCTAAATAGCCATCAGAGTAAGAGTATATTACCATTAAAGTGTACCATGCAACTACACAATGCCTTCGAAATAAAAGGATTGTTCACAGCTGTACGACTTCAAAGTGGCGTTTAAATTGCAAGTATTTGCTTATTTGTTTAAACTCCCTGTCCTCCTTCAAACATGTGTTTCTTGTCCAACCCTTGCTCCAGAACCACAAGACAAATATGAGGTACAAGTCACTGTATAAATGGGTCTCATTTTCTTCAAAAATACATTTCGCCTAAATGAACATGTATGAGGTCGGCCAACGAAGATATGCAGCAATTGTCCAGTGAAATGTATTCTTACGGGCAATATTCTGAAAAATAATGTTCCTGCATACTGCAAGGGCACCCACCTAAAATATAAAATGGCGACCAGTGAGTGATGGAGCAAACATCGCCTCCAGTAAGACATGCATTCACGTGGCCAGTAAGAAAACAGTGTCACAATCTCCCTGTCCTTGCACACATTATTGGAACTGATATCAGCAAATAATGATGCGTCATTCACTTTACCACCATGAGCAGTGCAGACCACAAAGAGGACACCGGTGTGTATAAAATGAGAGCAGTGGTACGTGTGAAAGGGATGGCATGGACATGGTCCATTGTCCGCTGTCATTTCGACTTTTGTTCGTAACAACGTGTTTCTCTCGGTATTGTCACGGATATCGTCGAGCATATGTTTACTAACGTATTCTGTGAAGGAAGAAAGAGTATGTTTTAAATCAATGGCACGGATAGGGGGAGCAGTTGAGCAGCTGAGCAGTTGCAAGCCATTCTTCTGTGCAGGTTTGATTGCTATACCGACCTGAAACTCTCTTTTTCGGTTGCTCGTAGCCCAGTGAAATTCGACCATGCATCCAGCTTGCACTTAGAAATTCAACGTGCAGTTTGGCAAAATAAAAATACCATTGAAGGAACACGTATTGTTCCTGTAATTGGAGAATCATGCAATGAACAGAAATAAACTAATGATAACTTCATTAAAATGTAATTTATTTATACTCTAAATACGTATTCCGTAAAATACATTCATACATGACAAGGAACTGAAATCAGCGAAGCAAATACAATAATATGATGTTCAACAAAAGCATCATAAGAAATATCGCAGAAATGTGAACATTAAAAATAATAAATATCGATAAGGAACACAATGGGCCTCATTATAAGTTTGCCAGTCCGGTAACAATGGTACCAGCAAGCTTGCCGGTACCGTTGTTACCAGATCGGCAAACTACGAGTTCTGCCCGTGGGTGCCTTCCCGCCCGCCAGGTCTGACCTGGCGGGCAGAACGGCACCCGCAAGCAGAGCATGTCGGATGCGCCAGCACGATTCTGAATGGTGCCGATGCATCCGACCTACCCATTCCCATTGAGCCCTATGGGGATCAAATGGGAATGGGAGCAATTTTTTGCGCGCCCGCGAATGGGCAATTACCGGGTCCGGCAGAGCCGTAATGACCCAGTAATTGCCCATTGGTGGGCACCGGAAATAAAATGATACCGGCGGCAGCCGTGCCTGTTATACCACCAATGTCGTTCATATTGCAGAAATAGCTTCACCAGCCGACTACAAATGTTGGCAGAGTCTGAATAATATTTGAGTAAACCATTAGGAAAAGGACATTCTCCATGGTATCTGTATGTCAAAAGGCTAGTCAGACGTCCATTCACCTCAAATTTTACTTCAGAATTATCGAAACCAATAAAGGAAATTAGGAACATTTTAAACATAACTTACCTAATAAAATTATTATGTACTGCCCAATGAGACAAGGGGGAAACACATGTCCTGGCACGCAATGGCTAAGTCGCATTATGAGCAATGTGTTCCACTCTTCCTGTGCAGGCAGGCAAGGCATGGTTAACCAGATTATTCAATGGCCATGGAATTGAATCAACTGAATAGGATTGTTAAGGACCTACAACCAATTCTCACCACAGATAATGAACTGAGAGACATCTTCAGAGAAGCTCCCCTAATTGCATACAAGCAAAAGAGAAATCTACCACAGTCTTTGATCAGGAGTACATTTCCACTAGATCAAGAACAAGAAAGACCTGGAATGTACACTTGCAACATCAGGAGATGCAAAACATGCAAACACATCTGCAACAGATCTGCTCTAACAACCCTGCAGAACCGAGCAGTACAGATACAACAACCATATGACTACAGATCATCAAACATATACCTCATTCAATGCAAAAATGCTTTCACAGGAATTACATGGGCGGGACCCGCAAAGAGATGCATGAAAGGATGAACCTACATAGATATAACATCCCAAACCACAAAACAGAAACACCAATGGGTCGACACTTCGCAGAGGATTGGCATTCATTGCAGGATCTATCCATGATGCTTTAAAAATGTGGCCTCTCGATTATCACACACAGATGGACATGGGAGCTCAAGTACCTGAAGATGCTTAGCCTGAAAGACAGCGGTTGTAAGATCAACATGGGATTTGTGACACACCAAGGCCAACTTTGAACCCAGGTCCAGCAGTGCAGTCACACCAACAAAGTCAGGAGACTCCCTTTGAGCACCATTTCTCACCAACCTCTGCCAGACATTACTTTTCAGGATCCCTAATGTGTGAGGGGCACAGGACACCCACAGTGGAAATGTTGGGCATCTAATCTCAAATGTTTGGAACCCATGATCAAGCATGATACAAGCTGAGATATCAAGGGACACTGCACGGTCCAACAATTAGTCATTATTTTTTGTTTTTCTTTTTCATTTGCCACACTTTATGCAAACCAGGAAACCATTGTGAGGCTTCAGGCTAAGTGAGGTGACATTTGACACTGCATCAGTTACACATTACAGCACATTTTTGTAGTGCCAAACTGTATTCCGTGCAGTAAGTATTAGCTGCTATGTTAGAATCACTGAAACACCTGGACGCTACTTCGAGGCTGCAAAACACGTTTATTTGACTCAGTGAGTCAAATAGAAAATGACCCCATTTCCCAATTATGTGTTTTTAAACCTCTCACTCCATACGCCTTTGAAAATAACGTCAGTAATTTTAGGAAACTAGCAGGGCCCACCTTCAGACTGCTTGCTTCTAACTTAATGGTTTAATGTGAAAATAATCTGTTTTTTTCTCCCTTTTTCTGTTAAGTGCAAATCTCCGAATGTTTACTGTTTTCAACCTCTTGGGTTGCCTACTTCCAGGAGTGTTTATGGCCTTTTAAATAACGCAATACCAGGTACACATTCATTCTTTCTGTTCCTCCAGCCAATGAAATGTTTATTTTTGTTCATTTTTTTCATTCATTTTGAGAATGATCTGTGATGTGGCTTTACTTTACAAATCATTTCACTCTACAGCATCTGATGAAAAGGTCGGTGGGACTTCATAAGCTAATGTGTTTTTCAATCAATGTATAGATTTTTGAGTTGGTTCCATATAAGGTATCAAAATCTGCAACTCGTGTGATAAAACAACGATGTACAATTTTAATGAACATGATTTTGGTGAAATATCTTTAAAGTGTATTTTTTTTTTTTTTTTTTTTATTGAAACATCAGTCAAAATATGTCACAGTATAATACCGTGACATCAGACTTTTATTACAACCAAATTTCATCACAAATTCATTTAATGTGATTTCCATTAAGGTTCATCCTTCTATATTCTCTAAATCAAGTGCGTCTATAAAGTTGACTATCGCACAACAAAGATTTACACCATTCCCGGCCATTGCCTGCGACCACCAATCCCTTGCTTCTGGGTCCGCTGGGCGATAGTTGCCTAAGTGTAAGGATCGTTTTGTTGTGAGCGACGTGCATTTGGTTATCAGATGTTCGATAGTTTCAGCATCGTTCATACAGAAACGACATCTGTCGTTGTTTACTTTATTTGAGTGACGAAGCCACAATGCTGCTTTTGTATTGATTGCATTTAGCCGAATTCGTAAAAACTGAGCCCGATGATGACGGGAGGGACAATTTACCAAGTATTTACATTGAACACCCAGTTTGTGTTGACCAATTCCTGTGTCCAACGTTGTAACCATCTTACAACGCTGGTCGCAATTCTGGATCCAATGCATGGTATCGACCTTTTGCTTAGCCAATTGAGGTCGCATTATCAATTCATCGATGTTTGAATTGGCATGAGCAAGGATGTTTGTCAGGCGTTGTTTCCACTCTTCAAGTAATACTGAACTCCCAGGTCCAGGTCTAGTACAAAAGGGCTGATAGGCAGGTGGTTTAGATGGCATGATCATTTTTCTAAATGCCATCAGAGATTTCCAAATTACGCAAGCATGAAGCGAATTTATGGAAAGTTCATATCTTAATTGGATCATTGAAGTGTAGGTTGGTAATTTCAAAACATGCCGCCAGAAAACAGCTTCAAGCTTCTGCCAGAAGGCTGCGTCAATGGACCATCCTGCTTCGGATCCATAAGTAATCACTGGAACAACTTTTTGCAAATAGAATTTTAGGATAGGAGTAAGTGCGAATTTGCCATAAGATTTGTCCAGAAGCTGGGCTTGGATTCCAAACTGTATCATTCGGGTTTTCAAATCTGCTTTCCAAGGAGTTTCACAGAGTGAATTATTAAAGGATATCCCCAAATATCTAATTGAGTCGACAACATCTAGTGGTTTTTTGTTAATATACCAGATGAAAGGGCGTTGATTATTAGATTTTGGTTTGCCGATAATAATGATTTTGGTCTTGGCGATGTTAATTGACAAGTCATTGCAGTCGAGGTATTCGTTTATATTGGCCAATTGCCGTTGAAGGCCTATCTGGGTTTTATCCAGTAGGACTATATCATCTGCGTATATTAAGTGACCGATTTCGATGTTATTTAAGGTTGGTGGAAAGCATCTCACGTTTATTCGGTGATCAGGTATATCGGCAATGAACAGTTTGAATAACTCAGCTGCCAATGGACATCCTTGTTTCACCCCTGTGTTTGTTGGAATAGGGTTGGAGAGAGCACCTTGGTTATTTAGTCGGATGCTGATTGAAGTATTTGAGTGTAGCGCTCTTATTGGATCTATCAAGTTACTTGGGCAGTTCCATTTTTCTAGTTTAGCCCAGAGTTTTGAGCGATTGATGGTATCGAAAGCACTACGTAGATCGATGAAGGCTGCGTACAGTTTGGTTTTGGTCCTTTTGCTTTCCAATTTTAGAATTGTCATTAGAAGCAGGTTTACTTCCACCCCAACCCCTTTTGTAAAACCGGTCTGCCGGATGTCAGGGATTGAATTCGTTATTGACCAGTGCGTGAGCTGTAAACGTAGAAAAGAAGCAAACATTTTTCCAATAGTGTCCAGCAAGGCAATCGGGCGATAGTTGGATGGGTCTGCCCGATTGCCCCTTTTATAAATTGGGACTATTATTGCTTCTCGCCAAGATCCAGGAATTGTTGTTGTTGTGGATATTCTAGTAAACAAGAGTTCTATTAGTTTTCCCCATTCCTCCACGTTATCTTTTAACATGATGTTTGTTATTAGATCAGGGCCCGCAGCATTAGAGTTTTTCAAAGCTTGTATTGCAGTTTTTATGTCGTCGGCGTATTTGCTTGTATATTTTTGTTGTATCACATTTTATTGAAACAGGCGTAAACTAAGAAAGATAAGGTCATACATGTTTGAACTATTTGACCACAAATGTAAAAATGGGCCTCTATCTTGTATAGCGAACCTGGAAAATGTGCATATTGTACATTTAATATTGAAAAGTAAATCAGAGGCGGGTACTTATTATCATGTGAACATTCTCTGAAATATTGTGTAACATAGCTTTCCTAGAAAGAAGTCACCCCACGTGGGAATGCTGTGCCCAGAGATGGGTTCCAAGCATCCTGGGATTAGATACCTAAGCTCTTCTTCAATGACAACGCTGAAACCTATCTGCGGTTGCTTGTGGTCTCGTGCAGAATGGATGTGACCAAGCAGTTCAGGCTGGACTGCTGCTTTTGGGGTGTAACTCAACCTGATTTGCATGTATCCATTCCCTTTTCGGTAATGACTCGGCAGGCTGAATAACAATGGTCTAGGGGGTTCCCCAGAGCAATGCCAGAGTTTAAGATGAATTGTAAATCATGCAACCATCACCTCTTTCCTCTTTTGCAGTGTTTGTATCACCCCGAGTAGATCTGGTATACTCAGCCAGGGGTCCAAAGCCTGCTGGGCCTTGAGACTCAAGCTACATCTCATTGACTATGCTGAATCTTATTTGGATCTTGTACAGAAGGGATGTGATCAGTTTGAACTTGACTACCACTTTTGGGGTGGGGCTAAACCCACCTTGCATATGGTATTTCCCCTTTCTGTAATGGATTGGTAGAATCAGAATAAAGCCAGAGGTTAAGATATATTCTAAACCATCCAGCCATCACTCCTTCTCTTTTCTTTCTCACCTCGAATTGGACAGTATGACCAGATGTGGGCCCTGAGCTTTCTGAACCTAGGGGCCGATGCTACACCTCTCATATTATGCCGAATGAAAAGGAAACATGTCTGAGGTTGCTTGTGGTCTTGTGCAGAAGTGACAACACCAAGCCGTTTGTATTGTACTGGCCCACCTGTGTTGTGATCATGCCTGATTTGCATATTGTCTTTTCTTGTATTCTAATGCCTTGGCAGACTGAACACTGATGGCCTGGAGTGTTGCCCAAACCATTTGCAAAGCTTAAGGTTAATTCTAACTCCAAATGATTGGTAGTGTCATACATGGATGATGTCACTGTTGAAAGCTGACACCATTTAAATCCAACATTGTATTGAACAGAGGGTTTGCCGATGGAAGAGTAATTTACTTAAAATCAGTGATTGATGTTGAGGGAAGCTATGTCAAAGCGGTTCACACAATTGTCCTAAATTGTATCATTAGGCAATTCTTTATACACATGTAAAATTATGCAAACCTGGAAATGTGATACAAAGGGATAACAACTGTGTACCTGGTTGTCAAGAAAAGATGTGGACCAGCTGAGCTTGGTAGTCCAAATGAAGGTTTACCAAGCAAAGAGGTGTGTCTAGAGGGCACATCTACACCGATCCCCCTTGCCTGCTTAAATAAAAAATAAAAAACTATTGCAGTCAACGAAATGTGTTCATTTAAATGGTAGCATAGTTTTATTTTATTTTTTTAAATAATGTTAAGTATTGAGTGACTTTTCTTTAAAAAGTCAGTCACATTTTGAAAATATGTGCCATATATTTACATTAGTCATGTGCAAGTGTGACACTGGCATGACCAACATCAACCAGTGAAAGGTGGTCCAAAGACATTTTTGTTCCAAGCGCTGATTGGCGTGTTCTTTGTTCCTTTCATCCCCTACCCCTTGTGTATTGTGGGCGGGGCTGTGGTCGGGATGTCAGAGGGGTGTGCTGACCGGTGCACTATCCTTAAACCAGTATGTGGTTGGGGAAAGTGCACCTGGGCCCAGGCATTGCTTGGTATGGGGAGCTCCTGCATAAGTGACCATGATTATTCATGGGGTAAAAAAGACACATCAGAATAATATTCCAAACTCAACGTCTAGTGTGGTGTCAGGACACCTTTGGTGGTGAGGCAGGATGCAACCAAGCAATTAACGAGGCAGCAGGTCATGTCACTATTCTGCCCTTTACCCAAATTATTATTGAACTTATTTTTTTTCTCTGAATTGTTTGGATAACATTCTGGATAATAAGTGCAGGTAATGGGCTGAAAATAGACAGAACCAAATTACCCATTGGAGATTGTAAGAAACCCATCAAGGTTGGGTGATACACAAGTGTGACAAATTCCAACACCCTATCGATTAGTGGCAATGACTGGCACTTAGTGGGTTACATTACTACTCCGATTTACTTTCTAATGCTTTATGTTTAAATTTCCCCTCTACTGAAAATAATATTTGAGAAAGACAGAACATGAAAGCGGTTGCCTCAAAGCAGGGGGAGGTATTTTAGAGGAGTTAACAGCCCTTAATTTAGGGGGGGGAATCCATTTGGATGTTAAAACTTATACCTAGGGACAAAAGCAAAGAGGTATATGCAGCCTAATTGTGCAGCAGAAGCATATCATAGATGCTTTCAAACGGGTTGCTATGTTAAAAAGGTGCCAGCTTGTCCAGATGGCTAAGAAGGCATGGCTAGACAAAGTAGCAGAGTTAATAAAGCTTTCCCACCAGTAGTCTGAACACATTTAGAAGGGGACCTCAGCTTGAAAACCTAAAGCTTCTGAAGTAGCAAGAACACAATAGGATCTCATAAAGAACAAATGATTAAGCTTCAGAAGGAAGAAGTCAAGGTCCAAGCATTAGAAAAACTCGACAGGGCCCCTATCCTGGAAGATTCCATGACCTTTGTGACTTGAAGGGTCCATTGCATAATAATATTGCAAATGCAGTGTGGGAGAACTACTTTCGAGCCCAGTTTATCTATGACATGAGAAGGGATTGTTTTGCACCTGTTTGCCAGGATTCACAGTGGGTGTATTGCGTTTCATCCCCTGGATATTAAACTGAATGTATGGCAGTGATCACTAGTCTGACAAGTTCTAAAGCTCCACACAAGGATAGAGAACTTGGAAAACATGGCTAACATTAGCTACATTTTGCACGCCTTTTTTGTGTTGATGATTTAATTTAAAATTGTGAGTGGGCCTGATCCAAGACCAGTAGAAGATTGTCAAACTGGCACCAATGCGTACGGCAGGAAAACAATCATTCCAATTTCACTTACAATTATTGTTTACAAACCTCTGCATGAAATCAGGTTGGAAAGGTCGGTTTCATGGATTTGGGAAAATTCATAATTGGGGCACAATGGGGTTAATGGGTCGGCTTTGTAACCATTGAGTTTTGCCTGAGATGGTCTGTATTAAACATGAAATACAAAACCACCTTACGAGTTGTAAATAGTTTTTGAAGTTTGTCAAATTTAGAGAAGCCATCTGCATTTTTGACATGGGGTCATGGAACTACACCGCATCTATGACACAGCCCATACCTTTTCTAATGTAAGAGGTAATAAAAATAACCAGGAAGCCGATCAAAGGGGACCCGGCATTCATATTCAGGTTCCCCATAACAAACCTTTTGTCAGGGAGAAAAGGGACAAACACTGCTTGAAATTGACAGGTTCTAACACAACTATATTAAACATATGCCTATTTAAAAAAAAAAAACAAAAAAAAAACTTCTATAGAATCCACACCCTTTCCAATCTAGGAAATAGTACAAAGCACCTTGCAACAATTTAATGTAAGGATTACCCTGACTTCATATGGTCCCAGGAGGATAATTCAGTGGCAACATGCTCGCCTTGGAAGCACGACGACAAGAAGCAACATAGGTTCAATCCCCAGGTTTGCGCTTAGAAACCTCTGGGTATTTTTTATATATATGCCACTAAGACATTAACAAAACAAAACAAAAATCTGTAACAACGCATCAATGCCCCCAGGCTGTGTGAGCGCTTTAAAAATGCAAATAAATAATAATTAGCCTCTACCTTAAGCTATGGGCAAGATTGGAAAGGATTGCATCATATGTTTCAACACATTAAACACATAATGGAATTTCAAAGCTTGGTCTAGTTTTCTTTTCACATCCCCCATCCCTACCACAGCTGTTACATAGTAAATAGACAGGACACCCAGATGGACTTTGACATGATTTTAATGGAATGTATTTGGTTGGAATCTGTGCCCTAACACCAAAGTTCATATTAGAGTCTTGCTTGCCATTTGATTGTATACCGCTTTCGTGATATTGTCACAAGCTTTTCCCAGGATTTCATGTAAGTGAACATAATGGACTTCTGACATTAATTAAAACAGGATATGGCAGGATGGTAGTTTTGCAACTAAACGTACATTAGAGTTCTTTTGCGGAGTGATGATCATTGAAGTATTCAGACATGGAGGTACAAAGGATGCCCACCAACTCCGTTTTCATCTTCTAACATCAAGGTGCAGTTGGAAATTACTTACATGTAATGTTATGTTATCTTATTGAGCATTCGTATAGTATCTTTCACCATTTGTATGACCTCAACGTGCTGAGGGTTGAACACCCGCAGGGACCCTAGTCCAGGTCAATCGAAAAATAGGGTGGTAAGTAGCGCGTGTGTGCACTCAGTATATATGCAGCTAGACAGAGATTTGTGGTTGGCAGCTGCATTCTAATTCTAGGAGTAGTGTGGAGGTTTTGTGAGACCAGTAGTATGTGTGCAGTTAGTCCAAATTGTCCTGGGTAGCTGCATTCTAGCTGAGGTGGTGTTTCTATTTGACATTATGTATGCAGATAGGCCGATTTTGTTCATGGAACATAGTAGTGTTCTAAAGATTGTTGAGGGTTGCATGGTACAGTATACTTATGTGTGCAGCTAGGCCTAAGTTAATCATGGGGGAAAGCTGCATTCTATTGTTTTTTGGTGCAGAGGAGAGAGTCAGCATATTGGTAGGTGTGTGTGAGAGTCTGTGCAGTTGGAAGAGGTCCCCTGTTCCTGATTAATTTCCTTTGCCTACCAAGATCTTTAGCTCCCTATTATAGGAGTTTGGTGCTTTAGTACTCTTGGAACTTCTCGGTCTGATGTGGACTCAATACTGTTTAGCCAAACATGGCCGCACCTCTCCCTGACTTAACAATATCAACATTGAGTTTGGCAATTTCCCAAACATGCTGTACCAGGTTATTAGGGGCAGCAAAGGGTAGCCCTCATTCTGGTGGTAAGAGTCCTGATGCTTTACTGGACAAAGCCCTTGCAGATCTATAGTTTGCTATCACTGTGTCTACTTGAGCGTGCAATTACATCCCATTCTGTTCTATCGGAAATGTGAGTACTTCAGATATGTTTTTAGATCTGTCTGTATGTCTTAACTGGTTGCCAGATGGACTTCTATACTCAGGAGTTCACTCAAGGCTCTTCAGAAACTGGAAAGGAACTGAGTACCTCAGTGCAAACTGTTGAAAGAGCACAGAAGCTGAAGTATTTGGGATGCCCTTCTACTTACAGGATGGGGTCATACACCTGGAACTTGTGAAGTTCAACACTGAAGTCCACTGAGACAGTGGGGAAAGGTTGAGGTAGGACTTTGCCTAGGTACAAGAGTCTCTGCAGTGCTTGTCTGTGTACAGATTGATCACTTGTTATCATTCTCTTGAATACGGTTGTCAAGACTGGGCCAAAAGAACTGATATAGGGATTTGAGTTTTTTGTAGTATCCTAGTCATCCAACTAACATTATCAATCTGAAATTAGCTTTGGTTTACATAGTATTAATTGATATATAACAAGCTTGTGCCCATGAAGGACCAGATTTGTCTGGGACATGTTTGATCCAGTGAACACGAGCATATCTGGGAAAATAGACTTACCCCTAAAACATCTACACACCACCTTCACAGATTCACAATACAACCAAGAAAGGGAGGTATCTACTTTCTTGAGATCCACAGCAATCCTACAGGAGGTACAAGTAAGAGTGTGGCTCTATTGTTTGCACATGGAAAGCACACTTTTCTGAATATGTGATGACATGGTTGTGTCACAATTGCTGTACATTGATTCATTCATGAGGTACATGATAAGCTTCTAATTGCACCCATATCAAGATTCCATCAATGCATATCACCACAAAAAGTAAAGGAATACTTGATGACCTAATTAATCAAAATCGCAGGGTTCTTGTGCATTCCAGTGGTAAAAAGCATAAACTTGAATTCAATTGCACTGAATTGTCTTGTTTTCTCCTGGACTTACTTGCAGCAGGGGTTAAATTATCAATGAAACACCAAGGGAATGGTATTTGAATGTGTACAATTGCAGATGTGGATACTTCAGGTGTGTGTTCACAAACATGGATTTACGCACCATCATTCTTTGAAAATCTGTCCCCATATGTTAAGGCCATCTACCACTCAAATTGGTATAGATATCTGCATCCTTTATTTTTTCAAGCAGGACTGAAATTGGGGTAGGAAGTAGCCATTTTCCAGAGGCTTGAGTTGAACACGCACAAATAAATGCACGTGAGCAATTTCTCTTTTCCCTTCTGAACTGAAAATATTAGAATGTCAGCTGAGCATTTGTAATTTCTGATTAATTAATTTGCAAGACACTGTTGAAGATCATACTTCAGGAGTTCATGTTCTCGGTGTGTTACAATCCATCTACCCATGCAGCAGGAATTAGGTCAATTTGGGACAGGGCAAGACACGTGCACAATTTGTATTAAAGGCTAAATCAAAGCCTGCTAGTGGGCCAGTAGGATCTCAACAACTCTGATACATAAGTGTTTTATTGATGGAGTAAGCTTTAGTTACAGATAGGCAGTGGACTACTGTAGATTTACAAATGCAGTAACAATAATGGTCCAAGTGTGAGGAAGTAAACGTGATGTTATATACTACAAATGTGTGGGACAGCTATGCGTCATAAGCTAAGGCATGGTGAAGATCAAATCATTGGTTGGTTTTTTATTAATTTAAAACCAAGTCCCACCCCATTACATGTTTTAACTGTTTCTGGTTTATTTCTGGTCCTGGTGTTAATGCATAGGATTTGATTAAAAAAAACACTCTCTCTACAGCTCCTAATGACCCTAAAGACTATGCAAGCTACACTCCCCATGCGGTTACCTTGCTGTATGTCTAGTCAGGAAGGAGGATATAAGTGCTAGTCATTTCGTATCCCCTGACTGGCTAATTCGTTTCCCATAGGTGGGACCGTTCCACAAGTCATTTACTTTCCCTTGGGATTACTGGGCAAGTGCTGCCACAACACTAGACCATACATGCTGCCCCTTTTTCACAAAATCTTCCTTACTGAGTTGAGAGTAATTCCTCTAATGTCCATGGGTTATACAGAATAATCAGTGTTTCATGTGTTGTCTGCTCTCTGGCTAAACATTAATGTTTGGGTTTTGGACTTACTTCTGTAAACAATGTTTTTACTTGAACAATGGTATAGCTGCAGTGCCAGAACTAAGTTGTTGGCCAATACAAGAGTCTGGTGGATTAACCAACCTGGCAAGGAGGCCTTTCAGTGCAGTAAATAATCCTTAGTAAAATGGTGACGTTGCTTCTTTTTCTTTGTGTCAATTTAACTCTACCACTAACTTGTTAAAGTTTGCGATGCATGTAAATGCATTATGTTTCCTTTCTCCTGAACGAAAACCTCACTGCATGTTGCTTGTACATATGACTTCCAGGGAATACCTTCCCAAATCTGTTTTTGAACCTCACAGAATTTTGCAGCTGGGGTGTCGTTATTTGTGAAAACAAATATAATGAATCCGGCATTGATTTATACAAACTTCAAACTTCACGCGAACACCGTCAAAACTTTACGCAACGAAATGGAGTGCCTGCTGGTTTAGCCCTCTGAATATGGCACACCGCTTGCATTGGTAGTGCTACAAAGGCACTCAGTGGCTTAATGGGAGGCGGTGCTCATTGCGGGACGGCAGAGTGGCCAGGAGTATGACATTCAAATGGGTAGCAAACACACTAGGGACATCTCTTGGAGAACCTTCTGGAGTAAGATAATTTTTCGTCCCAACAGATTTAGGGCCTCATTACACGGACGGCGGTGGACCAGGATGCTATTAAAATAAAATAAAATACCGGCACCGCCTTGTGGAAAGGGGAATTACCACCCTATTCCAAGGTTGGTGGGGCGGTAATTCCTTCTTCCCCCATTCCCCTTCCCCATTCCCATTTTTGCCCCATAGGTTATAATGGGAATGGGGAAGGTGCTAATTACGGCACCGCAAATTGCGGTACCATAATTAGCTCCCTGGTTCCTTTGCGGGTTGGTTTTTAACGCCTGCAAAAAGCAGGCGTTAAATTCTCCAACACGCAAAGGGACCTCGTAGTAATGCGGTAAGGGTTTACCGGTACCGGTAAAATACCGGTACCGGTAAACCCTTACCGCCTACCGTGTAATGAGGCCCACAGTATTTCTCTCCCACGTTTTAAATTAAATATTTCATTCGCAAATCGTTAAGGAGAGCACTGTCAAATCCATATCCACATGAGAGGCTAATTTGTTTCCTTCAGGTTTCTGTCCTACACGTACTTAGTTTCTCAAATAGGCATCACAGATGACAAAGTAGCCTCTCTGACGCTTTCTGTGTATGAAACATGCTAAGCAGATCAAAGGAAGAATCGACAGATTAAAAGGGGTAGGAGAATGCCTTCAGTGTGTGATCCCCGTGTTATTGTTTGGTTTCCCTGAAGGGGCACAACACAAGCCACATTTCTACAGAGAGCTTAATGATTTTCCTGCTCAGGCATCTGGAAGATCACGATTTCTACAATGTGTGGAGTCTATCTTAACCAAGAAGCGTCTCCAGTGATATAGTCTGAGATAGCAGGGTGCATGCAACAATGCCAGGAAAGACTGTTCAGCAATGACTGCAACTGAGGAAAATCAAACATTGTTTTCCAGCTCACAAAACGTAATGTGACGTGCCTTAAAGAGCATCCGTGGCTGGCAAACATACATGCACCATAGTTGCGTATGCACTGTATCTAACAAAGTATTGCAACAGATTTGACTTTGATTTCTTTCCAAAGGTTCAGAGGCCACCAGTTAAATGCTTTACTGATTACAGCAGAAGTGTTCAGTTACAAATGGCACAACTGTTAGGTGACTTTTTGCAATTTTACATCGAAAGTAAACCTGATGTAATCTTCTCAATGTTTTCACAACTGGTTGTGCTCACCTCATGGAAATTGTGTGCTGTAGGGACGATGCCGTATTTTTTTTCTGTAGCGAACTTTCCACATCTGCTGCAGTGTTCTCAGTGCATGGGTGCAGGGTTCTGACAAACACAGAATCTCCTTCATCTGGAGTGGTTTTCTAGAGTGTGGATAAGTGTTGACTGCAAAACTTCAAGCACGAGACTGAGAATTTGTATTCAAGATTGCAGCTGGGATTTCCAGAAAGACACAGGTGTATAGAAAGCCTTGGAAATGCAGTTCTGAAGATTCTCTCGAACTGCAACATATCACATCACATCAGATAGCACGTCTCTCCAATAGTTTCTGGTGGTGTGGTTCTGAATAAACGAATTCCCGTGAACGACCCAGCCATATGGACTTTAGAAGAGGCAGATGCCCTCCATGGTGTCATTGAAATGTGTCAGTATTATATTTTGCCATTGTTTATGTATGGAACAACTACCTCTTTTACAAAATTGTGTAATGTTCAAATTCATCTGGGTCTGCAACAACCAACAAACACTACTACATTTCCGAGATTACCGGCTATTATGTGTGGTTTGGGTTTGCCAGATTTCCAAGTGCTCTCTCCTATAGGATAATGGCTTCCTTTTCCAATGAATTCGAAGGCACTTGCTTCCGCCATTGAATGATCATTGTTAACAAAGTTCTGTTCACGTCACTGTGCTCTTCTTCTTTTAAAAAGTTCTGCCGCCTCACTGGCCTGATAGCTATTACTCACGTTTGGAGAAATATTGGTAAAATAATGTATACAGTGCCACCCTTTCAAATCATAATTCCCTTTTGGACAATATCACAGGGCCTGTGGTAGCAGCCTGGTAGTTATGGTTAAGATGCTCAACCCATAGGAAGAGCAGTTATTGGGTGGCTTATATTATGGCGCTGTTTGACAAATCCTAAGCAATCTTTGGAGGAAAAGTATATGGGAAGGTCTGAATAATTTTGCAGAGTTTGGTGTGGTTTCTTCAATGGTGGGCAACGTTATAGAGGAGGTCCCAAACCTTTTGAAATCCGGATAGACATACATTGAAAAACACAGAACGGACTTGCACCAAACTTGCGCCAGAAACGGCGGCCTGATCTCAAAAGCTTGCTTTTGCAAATTTGGTGTGAATCCATCCAGTAGATTTGTTTTAAATGGGCAAAAAGTAGATAAAAAATTAGTGATATCTATGTTCGAAACACTGACTCATTTTGTGATTCAGTGTCTCTGGACTCCTCTGAGCCAATCAGTGTGGCCTGCAGGGTCGGATTGGCCCCTCAGCCTTTTGGCCAGTGGCTGGGCAAAATCGTCCCTGGGGAGTGGGGGCCGGTTTCTGGCCATGCCTGGGCCGGTTTGGAAGAACAATAAATGGAGAAAAAAAATATTTTTTTTCAAATTCTTTTTCTTTTTTTTCTCCAAAAAGCCTTTCATCCTTCTTAGGTCGATAAATAGCATAGAGTACCAACACAGGTTTGGTGATATGGTATGCATTTTTGTTCTATAAAAAAGATCTTAAGCGTAAGTGCTATACAATAACATATTATCATTTGGCCTTGGACTTCTGCTTGTATACACAGTAAATTAGTTTACTTAGGAACAATGCTATTTGATGCCACTTCCTGTTTTGTAAAGGGGTGTCTTGTCAAGGGGTGAAAGGTTGTGTTTTATAGTTTCCCAGGATGTCACTTTGGGGTAGGGTCAAATGATATCACTTCTGGTCAAGGGTCGTGAGGCGAGAGGTGGTTCACGTTTTTGAGACGAGTGGTGGGCCACTTTGTTTGGGGGACTGGGCCTATTTCTTGTCCCAGTTCAACCCTGGAGGCCTGTGACATTCACGGAAGTCATACTCCCTCACTGATTGGTTATTGAAAAAATTGAGGTGCATCAACATTTTTGTAATGGACGCCATATTGGATTTGTGGCCCATGGCCTATGTCCATGGTTAGCGCAGTGGGTAAAAACTCTGGAAATTACATTTGGAGTTATTTTGTTAATGAAAGAGAGTTTGGGAAGGGTGGTGGAGTGGGAAAAAGTTAAGATTGACATGTTATTATTGGTGAAAAACGACTGTGTGCCTGCCACTGAGTCTGCAGTCAATTTTACAGTCCGCAGTCGTATTCTGAGCAGCGAACACGAACATCTGTCCGCGGACATAATTTGGACTAGGAGGTGTTGTGCGTCTAGGTATATATATAGATATTTCATGAACGTAATGAGTGTGAGTCATACATATGTGTTTGGAATAAAAATACATATGTCTGTTGTTACTGAAGTGTGTAAAGTGGTTATACCATGGGTAAAGAGTATTGTTGTGACCATGGCAAGTGTCCAGACCATGGCCACAGTAATCTGTGCACAGTAATACTGTAATTAATATAATTATTGTAAATAAATGAATGCAGTTATTGGGATTTCAAATTGTAATAAACTTGATTTTACATATAGACACTTGTTTGGAAAATATTTGTTTGGAATAAAAAGACATATACATATGTCAGTTGTTACAGAAGTGTGTAAAGTGGTTATAATCTGGCCATACTAATATGTACATAGTGTTTATGTAATTAATATGAATATTGAAAATTGAATAATATGGTCATTGGGATTACAAATTGAAATAACCCTAATATTAGATTTGGACACTTAGTTGGAAATGGTGAGAAGGGGATAATTTGCATTGCTGTGTCTGAAAATAAAATAAAATATAATTAGTTATAGAACATATGTTACAGTTACAAAAGTTTATTTTATTTGATCCTCATAAGTCTTACATTGTAGGTTTGGTTTGAAATGTGTGCGTGGTGCACTATTGTTGTATTTACATTTAATAATCATTGGGTCACTGAGAAAAAAAGTCCAAACTAGATTGGATAAACCCATTGTGTACATTTATAGTTTGCACCACCACTTACAAAAAACATCATATATGTCTCTAACTGACTTCACTTGTTTTTGTAGAAATTAAATGTCTCAATACCAAGTTATTTCAATTGTAAACAACATTATGTTGTTCAAAGTTACATCTAACTACTTTGTACTGTACGGACAATGCAACGTTGATGAGTTCCCATTTCTCCAAAGAAAAAGTAGTAACTTTTTGTTTTTGCAGAAATAAAATGTCTCAATACCAAGTTATTTCAATTGTGGACAGCAGATCTTTCAGGTGGTGGCGGTGGGTCCTGGGAGGAGCAATGGCCAGGGCAGATCCTATTTTCAATTTTGAATAAGCTCCAAACAACTCACTCCTCTGTGCTGCTCTGCCAGAATGAGAATGAAGAAAAGATGTGGGTGGGTCCCTTTGGATGATTCGTATGCAGACTATTCTCCTGTCCACAAAAGGACTGGAAAAGTTGTCAAAAGCTTAGGGATCAAGTAAGAAGCTGTAGAAGTTTACAGTTTTGACTTGAGAGTCCCTAGAGTGATGTAGAAAACGATTTTAGAATGTCTGCAGAAACCAGAAGCTGATCGCATCCTTCCCATTATGCCACTCAGGCGTGGTCACATGACGATGTCCGAGGATGTCCACAATGCCGTAACAAGACCGTGGACTTCCAGTACACAGAAAGTGCATACAAAGTTGTAAAAGGTTTATAGAAGCGCTAATAATGGTAGTAGGATGTGGGGAAGGGCACACTTTTAACCTCAACGGTTTTGCAGTAGGCAAAAATTCAATTGGAAGAAGTTAGCAAAGCATAAACAGTTAATGTGAACATATCATCATGCCGTACGGCACAGTCACATGATGTTGTCCGGAGATGTCCACCAGCATGCAGACATTCGTATACTATCATGTGGCCAATGCCGTAGCGTGCATTCGATGCTTCATCCGGGACCGGACAATAATGTTTGTGAACTCTGATCTCCCGTTTGTCGAGCACAGGCCTGGGAGGCTGGGTATTGAACTAGTTTTTGGGCTGACCGATCCCAATCTGTCTTGTTACCCCCTTTCTGCTCAGAGTCTATCGCGTTGTTCTGCAAAGTTCTGCAAGTATATGCGTTATACCCTATCCTTTTCAATATTTATATCCGCACTCTACTCCTCCTTTTCATGTCCAAGCTGAAAATATCCTTACTGCCTTTCTGCGCCCTGATACCCTCGCGTCTGGTGCGCAATATAAATAGTAAAACAACCAATCAAACAAACAAACAAACAAATATGGATTCTGTTTCTATTCATATGCAAATGATACACAGATCCTTGTATGTCTGGATCTCTCTCATCCTAAAACTGCGGGACGGCTCAGGAGCTGTCTCGAGGACTTCGGTGCCTGGATGGCAGACAACTCCCTTAAACTTAATGGCAGGAAAACAGAGGTCCTGGTGGTCGGGACAACCAGTCCCCTAAACTATTGGACCCCTGACTTCTGGCCTACTACTCTCGGCCAGTTTCCCTCACCTTCCCTTACAGTGAGAAATCTGGGGGTCAAGTTCTCATCTTTGCTGACAATGACTGAGCAAGTTGGTGCGGTCTGTAAAGCCGGCCACTTCAAACTGCGCACTCTGAGGAAGGTTCTTCCCTTCATGCCTGGTCATCTTCATGCCCCTGTGGTAGGAGCGTTGGTTCTTAGAACAGTTGACTACTGTAACTCGCTGTACTATGGGCAACCACAATATCTGTTGAATCGCATTAAAATGCTCCAAAATGCAGCAGCTCGAGCAGCACGGCACCCTCCAGCATGCACTCATATGACCCCACTCTTGAAACAACTGCACTGGCTTCCGATCAAACAACAAATTATGTTTAAATCTATGTGCCTGGTACACCGAGTCTACTATAAGGGGGGAGCAGAATATCTTCAGGAGAAATTTGATCACTATGTCCCTGCTTGTTCCCTTCACTGACAGGCTGCCCTACTACTCTTGTTTCCCTGTTTTAAATGAGCTCGTACTGGCAGTCCTGCCTTTTCTATGACAGCCGCTAAAGCATGGAAGCAACTGCCATGGCCCCTTCGTGCGACCTCCAACCGTCTGGCTATCATGTGTGCCCTGAAAATTCTTCTCTTTTAATTTCCGTCTGCCTCCCTGCTCCTCCTACTGCCAAGATGCCTTTGGGCGTATGAGTGCTTTATAAGATCATATAACATAACCTAACATAAATAATGTGCATAGTTTGCTCTGCGCACTAGGCGATACGTTTGCAAACAATGAACCATAGGAAATGCGGCCTCCGGAAAAAAAACATGCATTTTCACATATAATGCTACATTATATTGGCTTATTTGCATTAAATAGCTAAAAAAAATATTCGTGGGACTTATATTTGCAGATTAAATTTATATGTATGTTTTTTAAGAAAGGGATGGGGAATCAGAGTGTGACACAAAAGTAGGGCAATTTGGAGGTTTTCATGTTGGGAGAATTGGGGATCGACATTTTATCAAAACGCTTACAATAATATTTTGGGAAGGATTGAGTTTTATTTTAAGAAAAGTGTCACACGTACTGGTGGGGAAATGGAAATTAATATTATGGATTACAATCATAACATACCTTTAACAACGTTTTTTCAGTGACTTGTAAAGGTTTTTGTCAGTGCAACTTAACAATAACATCCCTTTAACAAAATGTTTTCAGTGAATATATATATATTCAGTAAAAAAAACTTTGTTAAAGGGACCTTATGGTTAAGTTGTGCTACTAAAAACCTATGAAATTCAGTAATAAAACTTTGGTGGTGTGTGAAGCAGTGTGCCTGGTGTCCGGTGGCTGGAGACAGGAGATAGGAGGTGAGATAGGAGGTAAGGCAAGCCAAGTGAGTCCCCTTTCCTCCTCTCCCCTCTTCCCCTCTAATCAGCCAAGCCGGCACTGAGATAGACCCACACCGGCTCTATTTGGGAACATTTGATAGCACCAACGAATCCCAACGAACTCTAATGAAACCGGCGACTCAACGCGAATATCTCACTCTCTCATCTTTCATCTTTCATCTTCTACTTATCTAATTTGGACTGATGGCGCCGCTATCGCCCACCGAAGCAGACCCAGGCCGTTGGATGCGTAGCAATAAAACGCACCCTGAGCCCGGCATTAGAAAGTCAAGCTCGCTAACTAACAGCACAGAACCAGAAGTCAACATGAGCGAGCCTGAGGCTGCGCGCGCTGGCCTGGGTTTGGCCTCCTCCTCGGCCCCAGTGGAGCAGAGTAAGAGAGGTTTGGCCCATGCGCATAATGCTCCTCCTCAAAGTGTTTCTGAAGACGCTGCACTGAACACCTTGCGTATGGCAAACCGCCCAGGAACGGGTGGTGGGACAGCCGATGCAGCTATCGACAAACTGAAAATTATAGCAGCTAATAATACCAGAATCCTAGAACGGATAATCCCTTCCTTCTCCACATCACAAATCCCCCGCCGGCATACCGACTCGGCGAGTGACATCCTGCCAGAGGCTGTCGGAGGACGGCCCCGGCAGGGGTCTGCATGGCGGGGGGTGCTTTCTGTGGAAGGAGACATTGAACAGCGACACCTCCAACCTACGCCGCCTTGTAACCAACTGGCGGTTATGGAAAATTGCAGTGCCAGGGGTGGGCAATCAACGACTTGGTCGGGAAATGGTCGTTCAACTGCAGCCACAATACACATTAGCACAAGCACCTTGAGCGACCAGATAACTGGCTCTGAAAAGGGGGCCACAACAACCACCCTTAGCCCAACTGAATCCTGGGCAACAGACAATGAAGACATGGTGGGTTCCCCAACCGGGGAAAACGATGAAGATTCAGTTTTCGAAGTGATACAGGAAGCGAATGTGCCCCACCAAGTCCCTTCCTCAGAAACAACGGGGACTCAAAATTTAATGACAGAAAAAGTACGGGCAAAGAACGCCGAGGACTCAGAACTCGTCGGACCGTCTGCAAACTTCGAGCCCATCCCTCCCTTAGAACTTTGTACATCACAGGAGGGGGAATATACAACATCAAGGGATGCCTTCAATCTTCAAAAAAACAATGAAGGGCAGGGCTAAAGTAAAGACAACAGGCGAAAAGTCGCAAGCAAAAAAAGGCTGGAAAGCAGGCCCAAAAACACTAGGAGGCTCCAAGGGCTTATCAGCGCCGCTGATATCGGCCTCCCTGAGGGACTATTTCATAAAAACACAATAAGAAGAAATTGGATTTAGATCAAGAGATGTCGGACGCTGAAATATTGGAGGCTATTCAGGATCCATCCCCACTGAGCAAAGCCCCTAAAATCGACCAGAACCAGCAGAATCCAATGACAAGAATCAAATGGCATGCCTGCAGTACATCTAACGCGGAACGGAACACAGAAGTAGTGAGGGTAGAGATCCTTCCCACAACTGTCTCACAAGAACTTGTACCACCACTAGAAATCGCAAATCCTCAGACTGCCCTGAAGCCAAGCGAAAAAAGGCCTAGCATTGAAGCAACGAATCCAGTGATTCACTTGGCAGTCGCATCAAAAAAAACACCAACATCACAAGACCTCACGAAGCCCCAGAAGATTTCCAGGACAAGTAAACCGATTACAGAGATCTAAAAAGACCCATCATCACAAATTCAAGCCCCAGACCCCATGCCCTCTTACCCCCCAGAGGCACGGGATAGGACTAAACCGATTGCAAGACAGTCACTGGTCGAAGATCCCTACGCATGGACCCGTCCGCATATTCAGGCCAATAGCAGTAGAACATTGGCAGAAACATCAGCCAACACCCAAGATTCAACTACATTAGCTGAAAAGAGACCATCCGAAAGATTTCTCCAGCATCAAAATGAAAGAGGATCGCACACGCCAAATAGAAACAGAAGTCAAAGTGAAATCTCTGGCGTGTCTGAAAAAGAAACACCATCAAAAAAAAAACAATAGACCTGTTATCTATCATGTCGGCTCTCACAATAGCGCTAAATCCTTTTAGTAAGCTCTACGAGTCGATTCATGAGGCCTTAAAGGATAACACATCTATAATAGCCTCACTCAAGGATAAAATGACCTTCATTGAAGGATACTCAACGGCCGTTGAGCGAAATTCAAATAACATACAAACGAGTCTGGAAGACAAAATAACAAATTTAGGGCGTTAAAAAAGGGTCCTACGTCTTAAGCCCCGTTTTGGACTTACTGAAACTTTCCCACCATTCGGACTGCGTTGAAGTGATCTCCGCAGCAGCAGCACAGCAAACGGAAGAACCTAAGCATACGCAGAGAGGTGCCCGGAAACAAGTGGGGCTGCCTTTGTACCCGGATGAACCCAATGAAGGAAAAGGTGTTACAAGTAGACTTCAAAGACCCCGCTCGAGTACTCCCAGCATCGGGTTAGAGGCCATAAAATCTCTAAAGAAAACAGAACAGAAGCCGGCTCAGAGCAGAGACTCAGAAAATTACTCAGGGCAGGCCTGAAAGCATGACCTGAGAAATCATCGAAGACACTCCCATAAGGAGGACCGCAGACCCACAAAACCTAAATCTAAAAACGACCTGAAACTCGCCGGAACGTCATTATTCAAATTGGAACAAATCTCCTCTAAAGACAACTACATGGTTCTGAACAGAAGGTCAGTTTTAAAAATAATGGCGAAAGTCGACAAACTACGCCACCTTCTGACGAATTACTTGGTTCTGGTGGAGCCCTGTCATAGGGAGCACAGAGCCAAAGCATACTTGCACATAAGATCAAAGGCCTTAAAAGAATGGCCCCATGAAGCATCAAAAGACCTCCATTGTTTGGGCTTGAAACTAGAAAAATTACAGACCATGGGAAATGAGCCAGGAGATGTGGAAAGGACAAAGAGGAGCACCCCAAAAAAAAATATCTGATGACGAGATAAGATCAGAGACCACCCTAAAAGAACACAGATGAAGGGTGATCTCGCCTGGACGAGTAAGGGAAGTGAGGGAAAAATCGGCGGATTATCCTTCTAAGTGGTTCATAGCAAACCACACAACAGCAAAAAGGTCAAGACGACGAGAGTAGAGCCCTTGTAACTACCACACAAAGAGGGAGCAGACAACCTACTCTAAGCCAGCTCCGACTCCATCTACATCAACCAAACCATGGAAAATCATTTCCGACACCTTCAGGCGCAAGAAGAAGGATTAGCAGTCAACCCATGATGCCGTCATCAACAATAATCAGACAACAAACTCTGCCCAACATACGAAAAAGATTGTATTACAGATGGCGTCATGGAATACAAGAGGGCATCTCCACCTAACCAAACCCAGCGACGTAAACTTGAACCGATTTGATTTAATCTGTTTTCAAGAAACATGGCTATCGGAAAAACCATCCCTTGAGGGCTTTACAATCGAAGTCTCTCCAGCACTTAGGCCCATCTCAGGCAGACCCTCAGCGGGACTACTAACCGCAATACGACTGGCATCAGGAATCGTGCCGAACAGAAAAATCAGCGAGGAGTATGGCATGTTAGCAACCCTAACGACATGGCACCACCAAGATCAGGGGAAAAATTGTTGGACCAGCACCGATCTCGCCATAATAAATCTATACTGGAACCCAGAAAGAACATCGACCAAAGAATTCTGCATGCAAGTAGCCAACACCATTGACGAAATCAGAGTCAACTACGATATCCCCAATATCATCATATGTGGGGATTTGAACGCAAAATGTGGAACACACTCGGCAGACATCACAATTCCCCTGAGTCTGAGGAAAACTGACGAGAGAGGCCAAGCATGGCTGACCCTAATGAAGTCTAGACAGTTTATAACGTCTCCACACTTGAAGACGGTGACGTGCATATTCCAACATGGGAAAGAGCGACCTCATTTGCCAACTTAGACTATATTTTCATCACAGAAGGTCTAATCCCATATTTTGTCGCATTCAAAGTCCAAAGAACTAGTGGAAGGGATCACAATCTCCTACACCTATCATGGGGAGGAGTAGTCAAAGATTGATTATCCTACCCCTTTGAAATCGACGTCAACAAACAACAAAATCGGATTCGTCTTACATCCGTAAACATAAGAGAACTAGAGTCAAAACTACGCAAAAAACAAGGCATCCTAAATAGTGGCATGGAGGGGCCTCGACCAGAATATGCTTCCCTATTGGTGCCCCACAAAGTGAGCTTTGCGGGGAAGAATCGGCACCAACCCAAACACAGCCACACGTTCAACACAATATTGGTAGGCAAGCGGAAAGAAGTCAGGAAATTGAAAAGAGTGGCGACAAAAAGCAAGACTGAAGAAGCCTGGATAGCCTACCAAAAGGGGAAAGCAACCTACAAAACATGGCTTAACCAAGTACGGCAAAACTTATATCAGAACGACGCCGAGGCCATATTCAAAGTTTGGGCCTCTAAGAAGAGCCGTGACTTTTGGTCCCTGCTAAAAACATCTAATGGCCAGAACTCCCAACAGATTCTCAGCGATGTCTCAGAACAAAAGTGGATCTCACACTTCACGGAACTTTATGCTCTTCCCCCCTCCTGCCCCCTGCTCACTGCTCCATTCCAACTGTAAGCTGGACAAAATTAATGCTGGAGTAATGTTGCCATTACAGAAGACATCCAGAGGGTAATCGCAAGTCTAAAATCATCTAGGGCTCCGGGCCTCGACGGCCTGTTTAACATGGATCTGAAACAGCATCCTAAAGCCTGGGCTGGAACGATCAGAGAGCTGTTTGATCAATGTATTAAACAAAAACAGATTCTGAAGACTTGGACTGAGGCAGTCCTTGTGCCCATCTTTAAAAAGGGGACCAGAAACAATCTGACTAACTACAGACCAATAGTCTTACTCGACATCATCGGAAAAATGTTCGCTTCACTGCTACTCAAGCATTTCAAAGAGTGGGCCAATAACTCACTGGCCTCAGACATCTTTCAAACAGGCTTTCAAAAGGGTGCGGAACAGCAATAAAACTTCTGATTCTCAATACTATCAAGGCTAAAGTGAAGGGAGGCGCGCCAAACGTCCATATGGCCATGATTGACTTATCGCAGGCCTTTGACACTGTGGACCGATGAAAACTATGGTCCAAATTAACAAATTGGGAATGTCCAGGGTCGATCCGGGACCCAATTATGGCCCTGCACACAAAGACATCTTTGAGAGTCCGGCTAAACCAACAAGGAATCTTATCGGACAAGATCGACCTGGAAAGAGGAGTCAAACAAGGATGCCCGCTAGCGCCTGCACTGTTCATAGCCGAAGCTGGGAGACGTCAAAGTATCCGCGGATGATTTGATCTTGCTGGATCATATGGCTATAGGCCTCCAAAGACAGCTAGCCAATC
Organism: Ambystoma mexicanum; assembly: GCF_040938575.1. Classification (NCBI taxonomy): domain Eukaryota; kingdom Metazoa; phylum Chordata; class Amphibia; order Caudata; family Ambystomatidae; genus Ambystoma; species Ambystoma mexicanum. The sequence goes on along the minus strand of NC_090931.1, from coordinate 1,167,486,870 downwards.
TATCCACATATATGGAAAGCAACAATCTAAAGATCAACATAAAGAAAACCAAAATTATCTCATTCTGCAAGACCATAAAGGAAACCCAGATGACACACTCATGGTTTCTAGAGAAGACAAAAATTGAAACAGTAAAAGAATTTAAATACTTGGGTGTCGTGATTGACAACACAACAAATGATAACGCCCTCTTGAATTCTCTGTGGGAAAAAACCCAAAGCTTAACAGCACAAACCCGTGCTTGAGACAAAAAATTTGTAAAATTCTCTTTGACACCAGCTCTCCAGTTCTATAAGTCCAAAGTAGTGCCAGCACTAACTTATGGAATGGTGGAGAATCTGAATCTATCCACAGAGATCTGGACCAAGCTCGAAGGCTACTTATGGAAATCAGTGCTGGCTCTGCCCAAATCCGCACCTATGCCAGCAATACGGCGCGACTTAGGCTTACCATCTCTAGCCTCAGTGGTAACTCAAAGTTCTGTACAACTTTATAGGAAAACTCTATCTCCTAGCTTGCTGCCGATCTTCCGGATCATGGCAACGGAAATCTCCAAAGGAACCTGCAAACCTCTTGTAGAATGGGTCAAAAAAATACACGAAAAACTCGAAGAAGTGTCGTGTACGGCTGAAACGCTTCTCAGTAACCCTGGGAGGGTAAAAAGGAAACTGGAAAATCAAGACTGGATCAATACCACCGAAAGGATCCTGCAGTACAAATCTCTAAAACATCTACCACTGACTCACAACCAACTAAAGGTCCCATTGAAATACTGTGAGAGATTTCCAGAGAAGGAACTAAGAAAAACCTTTATGAGAGCTCGACTAAACTTATTGAACACAAGGGAAATTCTGGCCTCTCGAGCTTGTGTGCCTGTTTCCATCTGTCATCTATGCGAAGTCTCAAACTAAGTAGAAACGATTTGTCACCTTCTCATGTCATGCCCAGCCTTAGAAGTGGAAAGGCAAGCATACTTGGCACCACTTACCTCAGACACCACCACCCTTGACGAAGAAACTTGCTGGTTCTGACAAATTGCAGGAGATTCGCCCAGATGGTCCAGGATGACAGCCAAATTCTTGGACGTTGCACTTAAAAGAGCAAATTTTCCTGACGCCAGCAGGCTTCCGGCAAACACCGAGTAGGAGTGTTTGTAATCCTGACACGGATTCTGTCCGTCCAATAAAAGTGGTGTCCCAAGTTTCTGGTTTCGTTTTGTAAAAACCAAAGGGGTTAAAACAAATAAAAAAAATAAAAAAAAACTGTTAAAGGGACGTTATGGTTCCAAGTAAAACCAAAAAACCTCTGAAATTCACGAGTTATGGTAAGCTAAGCAACCATAACCCGCGCCACTGCCACCACTGTGCATTGCTAAGGCTTACACCCAGGACATCAACGATGCCATCACAAATGTCATTGATGACATCACTGATGACATCACATGTGCATTTACTTTTCATGAAAACGCTGTACAAGGGATTCTTATTATAATGTTGACATAAAAAGTGTCACGGATCATTGGAATAGATATCTTGAGTTATGTAGTGCATTAGGCAATGCATTGATATAAATAACATTCTATTATGAAGTTCTTTACAGTATAGTAAGGTACTCATGTATAAATATAAGCATTGTGTGCAGTATACATGATGGAGGTGCAATATTCATAATTTTCCCATGTTGAATAGTAAATGATAATTGCTTTCTTATTAGAGTTTTGTGTACTGTGCAACATGTAATAAGTAGCTAATAAAACGACTTACTACATAATTTCATTATTACATACAAAACACAAAGACACAACACATACAAATATGAGTATATATAGAGAAAGTGAAGTACGCAAAAAAACAGCAGTAGAAGCAGAAACTGTTCACAACCTAACTGATTATCTTTATGCACAGAAAGGATTACTCTGCTTCATACCACTTCCCTATGTACCAATATTACATGATGCGACTGAAGTAATAAAAAAGTGTTCTTCCTATGGGTTGAGGGTCTTAACCATAACTACATGCCCACTACCGCAGGCCATGTAATATATTTATAAATATAATTATCAAACACATTTTATGGCTACCTGGGGATTATTCTATTAGAGATTTGGTGAGACAGCAAGTGCCATGCATGAGCATATTGAATATTTCTAAAGCAGATAGATGTTCATATAAGGCTGGGGAGCATCATTGTCTCATGGGTAAACACAACCCATTACCTACTTTTATAAACACCACATCCACTCAGTACCCGATGATTTAAAGGCACTGAGGGATGCATTAGCTGGTGAATAGGTGGAACAAAACTATATGGAGCAATTACTTGGCAACTAAAATGTGACACTTTCCATCTGCACAATATTGTTTTTCATAGGTATTACACAGATTGGATGTCTAACAGAGGATTTATTTCCACATCTGTTTGCAGTAAATGCCGGAAAACCATGGTTGTTTTGTAGATATATTTTTGACTTGCCTGGCCTTAACTCAATACTGGCAAAGGTGACGAGATTTACCAACAAGAGACTGTAAAATCCCAGATGCCTATTGACCAAACCTCAATGTTGTGGACACAGCAACAGCCCGAATTTCACAAATACACCTTTTGTGTTTAAAGAAGTTCTTCGGGCCATGCATTTTCTGAAAAGGTAATGGGCTAATCTGACATAAGAAAGGTTAATAGACAGCATTAACAATTACAAATGTATACGATAGATAAGTTGATCCGATTTGAAGGGGGGGGCTGAAGAAAAGTTTAATGAGAGGAGGCATATTTTGTCACTCTAAATGTCTAGCAATGCAGCATAGGCATGCTAGCTGCAAGTGTGTGCACATCTGCTTTCTTTTCTTTTCTTTTCTTTCTTTTGCACTGTTTACTGAACTGAAAGTATACATTTGAATATTTTTGAATTGCTACAATGATATTGCATAGCTAATAAGAAAATAATGGAAAGGAAAAAGAAAAACCTATAAAACACTCATCAGTCCTCTACTTAGCTTTTCCATTGGGCCTCATTACCAGTTGGCCGGTGCAGAATTAACGTGCCAGTGTAAACTTATACCAGCAGGTTTTCGCACCGGCCAACTACTAGTTTGCCGGTGGGGTGGAAGAATGATTTTCCAGCTAAGAGCAAAAATCACTGGTATTACAGGCACCATCAGCATAGTCGCCCATGTAATCCTGGGACTCTGTGGAATGGGGACAAACGCTGCATACCGGCACTCATAAACCAGCAGTAATTTAGCGGTATACTGCCAGATTTACCGCAGGAATAACAGCAAGGATGTAATGTGCCCCAAAATGTCTCACTGTTTGTTGTTTGATTCTCCCTCTTGACAGCCTGGCATTGCTGAACCTCATCTTCTACTACTAGCTGGCCTTTGTTCCTTCTGGTGTTTCCAGATTCATGTCCACATTTCCTCTTGCCGCTATACTTTTCTCCATATTTATGAAAAATTGGATAGCCTCAATTTCCTGCTGGTTATATAAAAACATATATCCTCTAATATCTGCTGGCCAGATAGAAAGACCCCATTGGTGAAACTACCAGACCAGTGAGTAGCATAAAGGCCAAATCTGATTGGGTCTAAATTGAAATGACCCAAGCAGATTATCTTTGAGAAGGGGTGTCCATAATTGCAGCTTCACACTATAACAACCTTGACTTTCATTTATATATAAATACATACAACAATATAACTTGAATAAATCATTCCTTCATAGTTCCTTCCCTCCACAAGTCATTTAAAACAGCTAGTATGTTGAATGGCTGCTCCCATTTCAATTGATCTGTACATGCTTTATTTTTAGATAGATGCATGTCATTCTACAAGAACGCAACAGAACATTGACATTCGATCTTGAACACTTCAATCTATTCTATTATTCTTATTTTCATATTTGTAGTATGCCTATGTTTATGGATCACTCTGTGGCATGACATCAGCCACCCTATTTACCCTACAACACCTGTATGATCCAGTACATTTTCAAGACATGGGCCCTCATTACAAGTTTACCGGTCTATTGCTGGTAATTCTGTGACCGGCAGTTTTGCCTGTGAGGGTTCACTGATTTACCTCCAGCTAATGACATATGTTCTTTTAAAAAACAATGGGCCTCATTACGACCCTGGCGGAACGGGGTTAACAGCGCCGTAAAGGGTGCCGGAGCCGTTAACCCCGTTCCGCCCGATTACGAGGTCCCCTCGCGGGACACGTTAAGCACGCCTGGGAAAACCAGGCATGCTTACGGGGTCCCGCGAGGGGACCAGGGAGCTAATAATGGGCCTGTAATTAACGGGCCCGTTATTAGCTCCCTCCCCATTCCAATTCAGCCCTGTGGGGGCTGAAATGGGAATGGGGATGAACCGTGTCCGTGTCCTCGAGTGAGGAATTACCGGGCCACCCGAACTCGGAATGGCCCGGTAAGTCCTCATTCTGAGGACACGGACACGGATGCGGTTATGCCGGCAGCCATGCCGCCAATAGAGGCATGGCTACCGGCATAACTTGTAATGAGGCCCAATGTATTCATTTGATAGGACAACCTATGATGATTTTCCTGGTGTACACCACAGGCCTTACTTAAGCTTGCATAAATCAGATCTGACTATACACTTTTTAAATAAGATTTTGGAATGATGGCAAATAATCTGCATACATGATTTGCAGATCTGTCTATCTGAAAAATTATATATTTAACCTACTCGCATGAAGCTCTTTACTTCATTCCTTAACTAGAACTTTTTTTGTCTCTAGTACTTTATTGTTGAAACCAGGTCACGAGTAAGAGCTGCACCGACAGAAATGTGATTGCACAAAAGTAAGAGATTTAGATGACTCTTCCTCCCACATATGCTCCTTTATCCTCTCTTTTCCTTCCACACAGCATGAACAAGTATCGAAAAGTATGCGCATAGATTGGTTTATTTGATTAAGGGTCTGACCGCATCACCTATTATTTGTGAACATGACTGTACATAAGCACTCTTCCAGTTATACAAGAACCAAAACTATGATGTTCACCAGACATTACCACATTTTGATGTTCTTCTGTGTTAGGCAGATGGATTTGTTGTCGCTTTAGAATTATTTTTTAGAGGTTGTCAGAAAGTTGTTTTTCTCCTTCTGGCTACCCTGCCAGTTTCTTATCAGCAATGCACACTTTTGACGTAGAGTGAAGTAGTGTGATCTACATATTTAGTAGCACTAGCTCTGCCTCATCCATTTCATCACTCTGTTTATTAAGGGGGCAATGGAATATGGAATTATGTGTGTGTAAAATCTGGGATTTGCACCCCATTCTGTGTGCAAAACCCTGTATGTTGATTCATGGAATCGACTGTGTACCACTTTTTCCTAACTGATGTGGACTTTGCGCAGGCTTGGCACTTCTCAGCAAGTGGTCGAGTGCCTTTCACGAGACACCACGCAGAGGGTTGGCAAGACCTGCACAGAGGGTGGAGTATGGGGTGGAACTCTGAAAATGAGGAAGAACAAGGGAAAAAGTGGCCGTTACGAGAGACAGGCCGCAGGCAGTCCATAGCATGCCCACAAATATGCACAACAAAGTGTATTCATAGATGTGACTGTATAACCTCCAGCCTGCGAAATGCCCATGCAAATCCCTCCATGTCTCCAACACCCAAAGGCAGGTGAAAGTACACTTGCGCATTGCACTCGCAGCGTGGAGGTGGATTTGTATGTCATATTTAGGGGTGCGTGTACACAGCAGGGGATACAATCAGACTTAGGTGTGTGCGTATGCAGTGTAGTGTGGAGAAGGCAGGATTTCCAGGGGTTTTCACGCAGATTTCACGTGTTTCATTCGAGTTATGATACATTGTACTCATGTTGTCTGGATGCCGGTAACAGTTACTGGGACAACACGCAGGGTCCTGAACATGCAGGCCCGCTTGCAGGGGCCACATGCACAGTTTGAAGGGTGTGTGTATTTACACCCAGGGGAGAATGCAAAGGTAACTGTACTGACTGTTTTCTGCATTGCATGGAGGCATGCTGGGGGCATTCCGTCCGCAATTTGTGTATACAGTTAGTTTGCACAAAGAATTCCATGAATACGTGGGGTGCAATTTTCTATTATGCATGCAGGCTCACGCGGTGTTGTTCTCGGCGCGCTGCACTTGCGGGATTTATGTGCTCTTTCCCATAAATCATCCCTTTAATGTCAGAGTGAATTGGTGTGTGACGGTACCATGTGTAAGGCCCCACCAATTCAGGCCAGATTGCAACCCATTTGAGGGATCAGCACCAGCTAGCCTTACTATGCTAAGAGAGGCACTGTGGGGGCAGGCACCAGTAGCTTACTTGCACTTGGTAACACTTTAGGTAGGTGAAAAACCAACTCTATGGCCTTTGTTGTCAGACTTTGGCCCTCATTACAATTTACAGTGCCGTAATTAGCGCCTTCCCCATCACCATTATGCCCTATGGGGCAAAAATGGGAATGGGGAAGGGAAAATGGTGAATGGGGAATTACCGCCCCACTCACCTTGGAATGGGGCGGTAATTCCGCCATCCACCATGCCGGACTCCGGCATGGACCATGGTGCTAATAGCACCATGGTCCAGCGCCGGACTTGTAATGAGGGCCTTTATGTAATAATGGATGGTATCTCTCTCTCCTAGGCTGGTGGCCGTGCGATGGAGTGAAGACAAGTGTCTCAAATAGGGCTGATTTTAAAAGGGGTTTGTGAAACAACCATAAAACAAACTTGCCTTACTGAAAAGAACAAATATATTGTACATTGTGAGCATTTGCCATTATTTCTTCTAAATAACAGTCCTTTTTGACAGTAACACAACCTATTCTATATTTTAAAAAATAGCCAATTCTCTTTACTAGTAAGCACAGCAACAATATCCCTACACCTTCTTTATAAATGATCAACTGATTATGATTATTTATGCCATGACTTTCCATGCTATATATTTCCCAAGTGATTCCATTCCACAATCTGATGCAATAAAAAAAAAATAGGATATACCTTGGGCCTAATTTACAAAAGGTTTTGCATGGCACCAAGTGTCTTTGTGTCGGAAAAGTGCAATTTGTGCCACAGAAAAATACCAAAGTCGATTGACTGACAATGCTTTGCGTTGGCCCTTTGCACTTTGTGCACTGCCCAAGCACATACCGCCTGCATAATGTTAGCGCAAGGGAAAGGCCAGAGCAACATATGAGAAAGGGTGAAATATGCATAAGGCCTAATAAAAAATGGAAAATGGGGAATAAGATAGGCATGGGTAAGGAAGCTCCATGCAAACCTACAAACACGGCCATCATATGCCAACCTAACCTTTATCCCCCTATTGCTTCAACACAGCGTTTGCCCTCATTTCAAAATCCCAAACAAGCGCTAATCATAATCAAACCCTTTTGTGTTCTTTCTCTCCCTCTCTCCCCTCTCCTACCCGCCACCCCCATCCTGCCCACCCGCTCCAGATTGGCTTTTCCCCCTCCGTGACTGATGTGAGCCCTGTGCTGGTCACCACGCTCGCCATTTACACGGCAGCTGAGCGGGTAACTGCAGCACCGTCTTTTTTCATCTGGTGAGCCCGGAGGTACTGTAATCTAGCTGCTTTAACCTAAACTACTGTTTTCTTTGCCACTGGTGCCCCTCGCCCATGTGCGGCCCTTCCTGCCTGCCTCCAGTCCCCTTCTGTGTTCTTTCTCTCCCTCTCTCTCCCCCCTCCTTCCTGCCGCCTCCCATCCTTCCCACCCCCTCTGGATTGACTTCTCCCTCCCTTATTTCCTTATCCTTGAGCTCCCCAGGTCAGCCCCTGCAGCTAAGGGCCCCCTAGGCAAAGGGCAGCTCCTACTGGGTGGCTCTCTGTGTCTGCAGGTGTCCGCAGGGGACGCCTGCTCTTGACACCACAATTCTGTCTACCCTGCTCATATAGATGGTTGCCACCTAATGTTTTGAAATTGGACCATATTAGTACCTTTATACAATTGCTTTGTGAAACCTAGGTCTTCCTCCCTCTATTCAGGATTCTCAAATTTAGCTGTATTTTTCTCATCTTATAATATCTCAGTATTTAAAATTGCTTTGTGAAAACTAGGCCTTCCTCCCTCTATTCAGGATTCTCAAATTTAGCTGTGTTTTTATCATGTTATAATATGCACTGTTGCAGTATTTAAAATTGCTTTGTGAAACCTAGGCCTTCCTCCCTCTATTCAGGATTCTCAAATTTAGCTGTGATTTTCTCGCGTTATAACGTGCACGGTCTCAGTATTTAAAATTGCTTTGTGAAACCTAGGACTGCCTTTCTGTATTCAGGATTCTCAAATTTAGCTGTGTATTTCTCATGTTATAACATGCACTGTCTCAATGTTAAAAATTGCTTTGTGAAACCTAGGCCTTCCTCCCTCTATTCAGGATTCCCAAATTTAGCTGTGTTTTCTCTCCTGTTTTATAATGTGCTTTCTGTAAGCTCCTTAATCCTGATTGTCGTCATCTTGTCCTATTGTGCAACCTGCATTCCTCTCACTGTCACACCTGCCTACTCGAGTGTCCTGCTCTAGTACCTTCACCTCTCTCCTCTCCCACCTATTCCATGGTGCTTTCTGTCTCTCCTATCTTCTCTTACTGCTTCTCTATCGACTATCCGGCTCTCCTCACTAAATCTGGTAGGAAGAAGTATAAAAAGGACATCCTTGTCTCCAACCCAGGCCTCACTATCGCTGACACCTACACCAGTGCCTCCTCTAAGGAAACTCTCACTGACAACCTCTTTGTCGTTCCTTCACCAGACCTATGGACCCTTCATATGGTCTCTGTGCTCTCTCCTTTCTCCTCTTTTCCCCTTAATGGTGGCACCTGTTGGGACGCCCTCCTGGCCTCCTTCCATTCCTCTAAGGTCATCATAAATGTTTACTCGAATGGGACAGTCTTGGTCCAAGTCCCTCAGGCTAACCTTAACCTCATTGATAGATGCTTCCCGAGCCTCATCAATTTCCTTTCCTCCCCTGCTGTCTCCTCTCCCCTTTATGCCTCGATCTCTCCCCCCCTCTGCCTCCTCCTTGGCTATCTCGCCTTCTCCTTCCCTCGGGCTCCTTCTACACCTCCAAAGGGCGTACCTCTGACCTGTACCCCTCCCCGGAAGTCCTTCAAGGATGGCAACCATCTCCATATTGTCACTCTAAACTCTTGCTCTGATGTCAAACACTCCTCTGATATCTGTCATCTCCTGGAGGAACTTGACCTCAATGTCCTTGGTCTGACCAAGACATGGTTCACGGCCAGCGCTGTCACTTGCTTTGACAAGCTCCTACATGACGGCTACAAGATCCTCTCCGCGCCCAGGTCCAACCGTTCTAGGGGGGGGTGTAGCCCTGATTTTCCCCCGAATGATTTCCCACCTCTGTCACTCCTACGCAGTCCTCCTCCTCTTTCGAATGCCTCGTCTGCAGGCTCTCTCTCTCCCCCAGCCATTCCCTTACTGTGGCTACTATCTATCGGCCACCTGGTCAAATCTCCTCCTTCCTCTCTGAGTGGGCAGACTTCTCCACACTCCTGGCCTCAACCATTTAACTCTTCCTTCTTGGAGATTTCATCATCCACCTGGATGCCTCCTGTCCTCACTCAGGACTCTTTTGTGACCTCTGCAACTCTCTCTCACTCTCCATTCTCCCCTCTGGCCCAACTCACTCTGCAGGGCACACTCTGGATGTTCTGATCTCCTCAGACCTTCCCCACTCTGTCCCTCTCACCACTCTTCTCTCCTGGAGTGATCACTTTCTCGTCTCCTCCCACCTCACAAACCCTACCCCTCAGGCCAAGCCACCTCCATCACTGCCACCCACCTTCTCGGTCATCCGACCCATGAAGCGCGTGTCAGTTGGGGCTTTCGCCGCCACTTTTACACCCCCCTCTCCCTTTGGCTGGCTCTCACCCTGACACAGCCCTCTCCACGCTCCACTCTGCTATATCTGATACTCCTGTTATCCTTGCTCCTGTCATGAGAATCCGCCCAAAGCCCAAAGCCAAGTGCAACTCCTGATATGAATCAGACCTCATCACCCTAAAATGCAAGTGCAGGGTGGCCGAGAGGAAATGGCTTGCTTCATGTACACCCTCTGAAGAACTGGCCTGCCGCTTGATCCAAAGGCAATACCGGCTCTCTGTCCTAACCAAGAAGAGAGCCCATATCCAAGCCTGAGGCATCCAACAACTCGGCTGAACTCTTTAAATTCTGCAAGGAACTGCCAATCCTGCCGCAGTCTCTACCTCTCCTATCCCTTCCCAGGCCCTCTGCACAGCACTGGCTTCTCACTTCATTTCAAAGACTCAGGACATCCTGTCTTCACTCTCCTCCTATTGCCTCCCTCCCTCTATTCCCTGTTCTTCCTCTGGCCCTTCTGCAGCCACCCCCCCTCCCTCCTTCTCCGCCTTTCCCCTTTTCTCTGCAGACAAGGTCTCTAGAGAAGTCTGATCTATGAAAGTCTCATCGAAACAGGTTCACCCCTGTTCCTTCAAAACTATCAAGGACCACATCAACTCTCTGGCTCCTGAACTGGCTGATATCTGCAATCACTCCTTTGCCACTGGAGACTTCCCATCCCCCTGAAGCACTCCCTTGTGCACCCTCTTCTTAAGAAAACCTCTGCCAACCCCCTCCTGCCCGGCTAACTATTGCCCAATCTCCATCACCCCCTTCCTGGGCAAGCTCCTGGAGAAACTGGCCATCTCTCAGCTTAATCTCCACACTGAATCTGTTGGTTGTCTTCATGACCATCAGTCTGGCTTCAGAGCTGCCAGAAGCATGGACCTCTCCGACAGACCCTCCCAGTTCCAACTTGGGTCCTTCCTCTCTGATATCTTTTTCTCTACCTGTGGTGCCCTCCAGGGATCTAACCTCTCTCCCTGGCTGTTCAACCAATACCTGGCACTCCTTGCCCACCGCATCGCCGCTCTCCGCCCCAACTTTCAGTGCTATGCGGATGATACCCAGCTCATTTTCAGGCTACCCTCGGCCTCCTTCTCTCCTTCCCTCATCTCTGACTATCTGCCATCCAGGAGTGGTGTGCCGCCAATGACCTCTGCCTTAATGTCAGTAAGACTGAGACTCTTCTCATCGGCACACCCACTCCCTCCTTCCCTGCAGCTCTCTGGCCGGCCTCTCCTGGCCCTATTCCTGCTTCCACCTGCAAGGCAAAAAACCTCGGGGTCATCTTTGACTCCACACTCTCCTTCTCTCCTCACATCTCTGACGTGTCTTAGAAGTCACACTACATGCTTCACCTCCTCAGAGGTATTATTCCATTCCACTCCTTTCCCCAGAAGCTCACTGTCTCCAGAGCCCTGGTTCTCTCTAGTCTGGACTATTGTAACAGCCTCTATCTAAATCTGCCTGTCTCTACTTTCCGCCCTCTGCAACCTATCCACAACAGGACTGCAAGACTTGTCCTTGGCCTCACGCCCAGGGATTGTATCTCTCCAGGACTGAAATCTCTGTACTGGCTGCCAGTGGCTGCAAGGATTAAGTTCAAAACCCTCTGCATTGTCCACAAGGCCTTCTGGGGTCTGGGGCCGCAATACCTTCAACTCTTTCTTCCTAAATATCTTCCTTCTCGAGCTCTTCGCTCATCGCCTCCAATTCCCTCAGGGTCAGTCGCTTCTCCAAGCAACGAGTTGGTGGTAGATCTCTCTCTCGGCAGGGGCCTCCCTCTGGAACAGCCTTCCTGCCTCCCTGAAACTTGAGGAGAACCATCTCCGGTTCCGGAGCACCTCAAAACCTTCCTCTTTGCTTCTGCTTCTCTCCCCCGCTCCCCTGCTGAATTCCTGACAGAAACTGCACTGGTTACCTGGCCACCCTTTCTGATCTCTGGCCCAGGCCCCGCCAGTTACCCACCTGCACTGCCACCCTGGCAACCGCTGCACCTGGTGGACTGTCTTCTGTATCCCTACAGTCCACTACCAGCACTTATGTCTGCAGTTACCTTGCACTTGCCACCAGCTGGCCGACTTTTTAATCTTACTTATTCTTGCATACCATGTACTGCACTTCCCCCTCTCCCTTCCCCCACACACTTTTCCCTTTCCCCTTACCATGCACTTGTGCGATCTGAATGACACCTGGGATAGTAGGATTGCTGTCTGTCTTCCCTTGTTCCCCCTCCCTTGCCTCGTCGTGCCTTGAAACACTTGTGTATAAGTGTGTTATTAATGCCATATGTAAAGAAAGACCGTGGGGGCGTCTGTACTTCTGTTCTCTATATGGTAGAAGAGAGGCACAGAAGACCCCAGCCAAGATTCTCTAGTACGTAGCAATGGACCAGCAATCAAGGCCTAGCTTCTCAGGAGGTGATGCAGGGTGGTTCTTAAGTACAGTGTACCCCAAGCCCCCACAAAGGAATGTCCACACACTGTATTGGTTAGAAAACAGTCTTTATATTATCAATATTCAAGGTTATGTACACTTATCATAATAACTCACTTTGTACTCAGGAAAATCAACAATGGCAAATATATACAATTCTAAAGTGGTACCACCCTTTGTATTAGATCTCATTAAAGTGCATCAACAATACTGTAACAATGTCACACAGATCAATAGAGTGAAACCAGCAATAGAGAGAGGAGAGAAAATAAGATGGTTGAGCAATAGGCAGAATACTGGCCCCTACCACTAGACACAGTTCTGTGTGGAGATCCCCCCACCTGGGCAACCTGTACAATAAAGATATAGCACAAGCCAAGTCCATATATTGTTCTGCAAGTCTTATTTCCTCCTATAATGTTTTTACCCCCCCCAATGTACCTGGTGAAGTCGAGTTCTTTGAAGAGGCGTCGACAGATCCTTCTTGAGCGACCCCCTTTCAAGCCGGAGTCACGGATCGTCGAGAGGCGTCGCGAAGCGTCGAGGAACTCGGTGTTCGGCGACGGGGAATCGACGGCCCTTCTTGAATGCCTTCCCTTTCAAGCGGGAGACACGAGGCGTCGAACGTCCGTCGACAAACAGGGTAGAACGGCGTCGATGAGGCAGCAGCTTCGTCAGAGCGGTGCTCGTCGGCATCGGAGCGTCGGCGTCCTGCAAGGCAGAGGCGTGCGGGGCACCTCGGTGACAATAGTTCTGGACCGCAAAGATTGTGGAGACGGAGGCCCAGCAAGGGCGTCGAGTCGTTCGGGTCTTTGGGGTCTTCGGGTGGCGGGAAACCCACCGGCAGGTTTCTCCTCGGCGCGTTGGTCGTCCTCGACTTTCTCCGGCAGGATAAAGCGGTCGACGGTGCGGACGAGGGAGTCCTTCGATTCGAATGTTCTTAGGCAAAGGAGCGGACGGCTCCGGTCGTCGGCGGCACTGCGTCAAGTGGTTCCCACGGCTGGGCAACACAACTTCGACGGGCCTCCAGCGGTTACACAAACCTGCGAACCCTGGTCGACGGCAATGGACTTCGACGGCCGGGTGCTTCACTTCGATCTCCTCGGCGGTCCCGTCTCGGGTCGGCAGCCTTTCGAGGGTCTGTCTTCCAGGGCGCTTCGGCGAAGATGGAGCGGTGCTCGATGGTCCCTCGAAGCACGGGAAGAGGGCGCCTTACCAGGTCCTCTCTCGGGTCAGTCTTCGACGATTTCGGCAGCCTTCGGATTGGTCGAAGCAAATGCCACAGCAAGTCTTCTTCTTCCAGCTGGACGTCGAGGATCAGCAGTTCCAGTTACTCTTAGAGTGGAGACTCAGCCCCAGAACGCTTCTGAACGTTCCCTGAACCCCTCTACCAGTGGTGAGAGGTCCCCAGATATACTATTCTGTCTCTCATCCACACTGCTGGCACACACTCAGCAGCCAATCATATAGAAGGGCATTCATGCAGTCAGTCAGCCAATCAGGCTCACAGTGCATTCAGGCCACACTCCTCCCTTTCAGACACTCACAACAAGGAATGTGGATTGGGACAAGTACCCAGCCATTCAACACTACACACTGCATTCAGGCCAGTTTCGGGCAGGGCTGTCTCAGTCTTTGTCTCTCATGCCAGAAACCAGACAACCACAACAAGGAGTGTATATTGGTCACACACTCCATTCACCCAGGTCCCACCCACAGGAGGTACCCACAACATACAGTCACTGGGAAGGCTCCAGTCAGTCTAGCTGGGCCTTCACAACAACACCATTTATGGAACTTCCACCCAACAGCCAGTCAGGGGGAAGGGACAGAGTCAGGGCTTCCCAGGACTTTTGGAAAACAAGGTAACAGACAATAGAAAGCAAGAGGTCACAGGGGCCATCTTGTTTCCTATCAGGAATCAACTGATCCCCATGGCAGGGCCTCGGTATCCCAAAATGGAGGACACCCAGAGCACCTGTCAAATTCAGCATGGAGCTGCCACCAGCCCATACCCTGCTCTGTGGGCCACCCACAGGTGCCCAAAAACATACACTAGGGGCACAGGGTTGTACCCCTACCCATGGGTGCCATAAGGGTATCCCATGGGTCTGTTCACCAAACCAAAAGAGAGGGCTGCACTGCCAGGAGTCCCACATGGACTCCTGGGCAGAAAACATGACAGATCACACGATAAAAAGCAGTAAAGGACAAGGATTCAGAGGCCCTGTCCCTCTGATGCATTTCCAACATCACACCATACCATATCATATCAGGTAAATGACTATAAATGGGATAGAAAGCGGTAAAGAAAAATTGTGAGAAAGACTGATCATGCTTTGCCTGCACTTGTGATACTACAAGAGAGGAGGAGTAGAAGGATTAAGGCCAGAAAATTCAACAACCACACCACCATTTTTGGGATGCCAGATGAGGAGGTGTATGCCACATACTGGTTGCCACATATTTCATCCTTGATATGCTCAGCGAGTGGGAGAATGACCTAGCATCGCCCACTATATTCTCACATGCAGCACTACCTCATGTGAAAGTGCTATCTGTCCCTCACTACCTGGCCACTAGGGCATTTTAGCACACCACAGCCATGGTTGGGGGCATTTCCAAGCCCACCCAATTGCAGTGCATTCACAACTTCTGCTGCTGCATCATTGCATGCATGCATAGGCGCATATTTATAGCAGGCACTCTCCATACTTATCAGGCAAGGCTAAGAGTGTCCCAGGACTTCTATGCAGTTGCTCAGTTTCCCCGGGTCGTCAGAGCAATGGGCTGCACGAATGCTGTGCTCTAGCCCTCCAGAGAGGCAGAGCACATTTATCACAATCAGAAACATTGGCATTCCATCAATGTCCAGGTCATCTGTGATGCCAAGAGACACAATAAATGTGAATGCACGCATGACAGGTACATCTTACATCATTACCGAATGCACCAGACTTTGACATCAGGAACATTTGGCAGCATGTGGCTCATTGTTGAATATCACCCATCATGTACCTACATGCATACATGCATACACACAAATGGTCACACGCTACACATAAGCCTAACAAATGACACTAACTTTTATTGAAGAAATGCATCATTACCCGTATGCAAGAGATAGTACCTACCCACTGTCAACATTACTGTTGACATCCATCAAGAATCCTGCAAATCCAAGAAAGATCTGCTACAATGCAGTGCCCATTGCCACTGGGGGCATAGTGGAGTGCACTTACAGAGAGCTCAAGTTCTCTTCCGCTTCCCATATGCACAAACAATTGTATGCAAAATCATAGTGCATATTTTGTCCTGCATAACATTGCTACACACCATGGCATACCAGTTGAGGTGCAGTTGGGGTTGCACCCTAATCCATAGGCACCACCCATACCCTTTACAGGGCAAAGGGTGCAGGGACATGCCACCCACATGTACGCTGTTCCAAACTACTTTACATAAGTGTCATCCATGTGGTACACACATACGAAACCTATATCCTTGATGGGCAAAATCACAAAATCATGGCAGTCCAGCTTGCCCATACACAACACACAGAGAATGCCCGTCTAGGAGTGGCAAAGAATGTGTGTTCTTTAACATGGAATTAACACTGCACGCTCATCGACATCTATGCACTGCAAGCAGACACCAGAAAACACAATAAGGGAAATATACAGGCCTCAATACATCACCACCCACACGACACATGTATTCCATGCTGTGTCAAGTTTACTGACCCCACGTGGGGTGAAAGGTAACTCCTGCCTTAGGGAGAGAATACAAACACCGTTAGCAGAAAGTCCACCTTTGACAGCACACCAACATGTTTAGACCCAGTCTTACACCTATTTCCATGCTGTTGTGCAGCACATGCCATGGATTGGCTGAGGATAAACCGTCCTGCTGCAGGAGACCCCCTGTGTCGAAGAAATTACACCTTGGCCATATGGAAATCCCTTAAAACCACCTCTCTATGGACCACCAACTCATAAGAACCACATCAAAGAATCTTGCCTGTTGTTGCCTTGCCCTCATCCAACTGTTATGTAGAATACCTTTGTCACAACACGGGACAGGCAAACCGACTTAGCAATGAGCATGCTAAACACACAATTATTGACTCCATTGTCTGTGGACTGTCCTTCTCTACCCTCCACCCCATCCAAACCAGAGTTCCTGCAATTGGCAGCATGCACCTTCACTCGATCATCCACCTGCAAGCCCCCTCCTGCTTAGCATGACCTACACCCAATGTAAGGTATGGACAACCTACCGTCCATCTATAGTTTCCCACCTTACATTATGTAGACACTCGTGCATCCTTGCATCAATTCTCTCATGCACACATCCCAGAGAACCCTCACAACATATAGAGATGTGGTTGATTGGCCCACAGTGAATGTTATGTGGCCCAGGGCCACAAGCTGGTTGAGGATCATGGGAGAAATAAGTGCTGAATGCTAGGATGAACAAGCCAGGGTTATCTTCCCTGCCGTGTGTTGGGGAGAATTCTAATTTCTGTGCTAATTCCCTTCAACCTTAGAAACCCCCAGCTCCTTTGCTTGACTTTAACCTTTATAATTATTATCCTGGAGTGAGTGAGACCTGTTTCCTAGTCTCTCAAGTATTTTTGATCTGAGTTGGACTCTGTGTTTTCTTTGTTTTTGGAGTCTGACAAACTCCATAGGCATCTAACTTTTGTATGGTGACACACAGCACCCTCAGTGGAGTGTCGCAGAGAAGTCCCTTGGATTTCTCATAAGGTCTAAATACCTTTTCTTGAATGAACAACAGTTCCCAAGAAATAGTAAAGTCAACCCATCTTATGTGGAGTGCTGGAGGGTTACTTAGTAGCCCCTTTTCCTACTTACCCGTGTAACAATTGTTTGTTACCCTCACTAGTTTAGATGGATGGTGGCAGTGATTTATTTTTTCTGCCATTGTGCATTTCAGATGACTTCTTCCCTTGGGTTAGTGCGACCAACTAACCCCATGACAAACTTTACTGGAGGACCTTCTCAAACTGGCTGTACTTCTTTGCTGTTGCTGGAACCGAGTGTCAGGGGTTGAGAAATCCGTAGTCGAGTGCATCGTCTTTAAGCCAGACCAGAACTCCAGGAAGATCCTGCGGTATCTCCCTAAGCAGGACGACCCAAGCTTGAGTCACCTCACCAGAGTGCTGGACTCAAGGAATAAAGAGAGTCCATCAAATGTCCAAAATACGCGGTGGTGCTATTGGCCAGTAGCTCAAACCCCAAAGTGCAGCTGAATGGAAATGAGCCGTAGCTGCTGCCGACTTTTCAACAGCAGTACAGAAGTCCTCCACATGTCCTCACTCTTGTCCCCACGATTGAGGCCCATGAACCCATTATCTGCATCCCTGCAACCATAACAGAAGCCAGCTGGATCCTCTTCTTCTAACCTCAGGGTATCAGGTAATATTATCGGCACCAAAAATATCGCCGTACATATGGTCATCGGGAACGGCCATGGGCGATATTTTTGGTGGGGATAATTTATGGGGTAAATGGAAGGGGGGGTTGCGGGGGTATCCCCCGCTCCCTTTTAAAATATATGGGGATTACAGGGGTGTCCCCCGCAGGTTCCATGGGGTAATATCGCCGCAAAAATATGGCGAAATCTTTGTACGGCGATATTTTTGCGGCGATATTGTCACATGGAACCAACCTAAGGTGCTGTGCTGACTAAGGGGTACTTACCTCTTTTGTCTGTAGCTTGCATTATCTCACTTGAGACTTGCAGTAGCTGCTTTTGAAGAGTTGATCTCAGCTCTGACTTTCACAAGCATAACAGCTTGTGGACCAACAGTGATTTTCTACAAACTCTTTCACTTTTCACTGTTATCTAAGAAGTGCCTAAGCTCCATAGACATTGCTCAAATTGACTTTGGCTGTCCTGGCTCCCTGCAGACTCTTCTGATCCATTGACTTTGATTCTAACTAGGTGATTCATTGGTTTCATGAGATTCCTCTAGCTGGCCACTTGAGTTTCTAGAGGACCAAATAGAGACTTTCTACTGGCCCAAGATGGTGGCTGATGTAGAAAAATTCTCTAAGAGCTGTCACACTTGTCAGACTTCTGGCAAGAGTGGACCCAAGAGTGTGGCACCTTTAGTGCCCCTCCCAGTGGTGGGAGTCCGTTTTGAGAGGGTAGGGATTGACATTGTTGGTCCCCTAGACCCTCCAACCTCTTCAGGCAACCAGTTTATATTGGTTGTGGTAGACCATGCTACCAGATACCCTGAAGGGATACCTATGAGAACTGTTATTGCTCAGGCAATGGCTAAGGCTCTCCTTGGTATCTTTACCAGGGTAGGTTTTCCTAAGGCGGTCATCTCTGACAGGGGATACAATTGTATGTCCTACTATATGCAGACCATGTTAGTGCATGTGCATGCTAGTGGAGTGACCTACAAGTTCTCAACAGTCTACCATCCCAAACCAATTGGTTGGTGGAGAGGTTTAATACTACTATGAAGAGCATGATAGGTGCTTTAGAGGAACCACTTAGAAGAAAGTGGGACCTTCTACTGCCATGCCTTCTTTTTGCTTATAGAGAAGTCCCTTAAGCAGGTATTGGGTACAGTCCTTTTAAACTGCTCTATGGTCATCCGGTTAGAGGCCCTTTGGCCCTGATCAAGGGGGGGTTGGAGAGTGTTCCTTCTCTCAAGCCAGTGAGAGTCACTGACTATGTGCTAGGTCTCTGAAGGAGAATGGCACTCATGATGACAGAAGCTTCTTATAACTTGAAAGCAAGTCAGGCTCTGGTTAAACATTGGCGTGACAAGAAGGGCAACATGGTGGAGTTTACTCCAGACCAGCTTGTACTAGTTATGATACCTACAAGGCAGAGGGCCTTACAGGACAAATGGATTGGACCCTTCAATGCTGTGGGTAAACTTGGAGAGGTCAATTATTTAGTGGACATGGGCAATTCCAAGGAGGCCTATCACACTAACCGTCTGAAATCTTAAGTTTCCAGACCAGAACTTGGAACTTTGCTTCCACCGTCTGATCGAGAGGTGGAAAAGAGTAAGCCTCTCCCTGATCTCCTCAGGGGACAACCTTCAGATGAGAAAATTGAAGGAGTGAAACTCTCTTCAGATCTGACTCTGCAACAAGAGGAAGAGACAAGGCTCTGTTAAATCAGTTTGTCTCCCTGTTTACATTGACACCAGGCTTGACCCCTTGGGGCCAGCATGATGTTCTTACTGGTGACAGTCTCCCTGTCAAAAGCAAGCGTTACAGAATATGAGATCATGTAACATCCCACATAAAGCAAGAGGTCAAGAAGATGCTTGATTTGGGGGTATAGAGACATTTGCAAGTTCATGGGCTAGTCCAGTTGTACCAGTACCAAAAGAAGGAATAAAGGAATTGAGGTTCTGTGTGGACTATAGAGCTCTTACTGCAGTCACCATGACTGATGCCCATCCTTTACCCAGCGCATATGACCTGGTGGACAATCTTGGTTCAGCCAAGTTCTTCAGTACATTTGACCTAACCTCAGGCTATTTGCAAATAGCTCTGACAGATCATGTCAAAGAGAAAACAGAATTCTTTACCCTAGAAGGCCTCTTCCAGTTTAAGGTTATGCCTTTTGGACTCAAAAATGCACTTGCTACATTTTAAATGATGGTGAATCAAATTCTGAATGGGATGGAGGACTTCTGCATAGCATACTAGGATGACATTGCAGTGTTCCGCCCCACTTGGAAAGACCATCTTTACCACCTTGGATATGTTTTGCAGGCTCTTGAACAGGCCCATCTGACCATAAAGGCTAGTAAATGTCAAATTGGTTAATGTAAAGTGGTCGAAATTGGACATGAGGTAGGAGCAGGTGAAATAAGACAAATTACAAGACGTACAAGACTGGGTCACCCCTACTACTCAGACCCAAGTGAGAGCCTTTCTAGGTCTCACTGGGTACTACAGGAACTTCATATAGATCTATAGGACCATAGTTTCTCCCTTGAATGTGGTCTCCTCAGCCACATTCCCCAAGAAGGTCAGGAGGAATGAGGAGTGCACTAAGGCTTTTGGAGGACTGAAGAAAGCCATTTGTCAAGCTCCAGTCTTGATAGCTCCCGACTACAACGAATCCTTCATTGTGCAGACAGATGCTTCTAACACAGGGTTAGGTGCATAAATTAGTCAACTGGATGAGAAAGGCAAGGAACACCCTATCTGCTACATCAGCAGGAAACTGAAGGACCATGAAACAAGCTGGGCAACTATTGAACGTGAGTGTTTGCCATTGTGCGGTTTCTGAAGAAGTTTAGACCATACTTGTATGGTTCTACTTTTGGTATTCAGACAGACCTCCAACCGCTGAGATGGTTAATGCAGATGAAGGGGGAGAATCCTAAATTGTTAAGGTGGTTAATCAGCGTCCAAGGGTTTCATTTCACCATAGAAAACAGGTCAAAATACTGATGGTTTCTCCAGAGAGCATGACTGACTGGATTAGGAGATTCATCCAGGAGTGGATTAAAGCCTCTTGTCCCTTAGTCTGGGGTGGATGAGTGTTATGGAGAATTCTCATTTCTGTGCTAATTCCCTTCAACCTTAGAGACATCCAGCTCTTTTGCTGGACTTTAGGACTGAAACTGTGGGCTCTCCAAGATGAGGTGGCACTCTAATGGGAAGGATGGGGATGCAGAAGTTATTCAAACATCAATAATAAGGTCAACTCAGGAAGTTGGAAAAAGGTACAATGTTTTATTAACAATTATCTAAAGGATGGAATACAACAGACATCTACGGATGTCAAGCAGTATCACGCTCAATGATTTTCATAAAAAAACATTCTTGTATAGTAAAAACTCATCATCATTGACGTGACACTACGTGGC
Source organism: Ambystoma mexicanum (assembly GCF_040938575.1). Classification (NCBI taxonomy): domain Eukaryota; kingdom Metazoa; phylum Chordata; class Amphibia; order Caudata; family Ambystomatidae; genus Ambystoma; species Ambystoma mexicanum. The sequence goes on along the minus strand of NC_090931.1, from coordinate 1,167,465,642 downwards.
AAATTGTAAACACTTATGTGGAACTGTGGTTGGGTAATGGGCAACATCTACAAATCCTTTCTATGGGTTATAGGGTTGTGATTGGGTCTCTACTGTTAGGTGGCCAACTAAACCCTTACCTAGTGCAAGTCATCTTCATAGTCACAAAATACACGATGATCTATTGAGTCTTAAACTATAGGGCTCTTTCATACATGGTCCTCTATAATTGGTTGGCACACGTGTACTCTTCTGAAATATTCCACTCACTAGCAGCACACAAGCTGATACCTCAGGTGCTGGTGGGTTGGATTTGACCATACCTCCTGTCAAGACCGGAGGGGGGGATCTGTACATCCACTCTCTATTTGGTAGAGGGGAGGCACAGAGACCCCTGCCAAGATTCTCAGTTATGGTAACATAGTCGAGCAACCAGGGCCTAGCTTCTCAGAGGTGATGCGAGCTGGTTCTTAAGTACAGTGTAGTCCCCGAGCACCCACGAAGGAAGTCCACACACTGTATCGGTTAAAACACAGTCTTTATATAATTAATATTCAAAGGCATGTACACAATCATGATAACTCACTTTGTACTCCGAAAATCGACAATGGTAAATACGTACAATTCTAAAGTGGTACCACTAACGTTACTCGATCTTATTAAAGTGCATACGGTCAGGATGACACACAGATCAAAATAAAGAGCAAAACCAGCAGTAGAGAGAGGATGGAGAGCAGGATGGTTGAGCAATAGGCAGAATATTGGTAACTTACGTTAAACACAGTTCTGTGTGTAGATCCCCCCACCTGGGCAACCTGTAGAAGAAAGATACAAGCCCAGTCCATATATTGTTCACCCTTAGGCTTCCCAATAGTTCTGCAACCCCAAAGTATCTTGGTGGTGTAGCGTTCTGAGTCGGGGAAATCGACAGCCCTTCTTGAGTGTCCTCCCTTTCAGGCAGGAGTCACTGGTCGTTGAACGTCTGACGGAGAACAGGTCGAGCTATGACGGTGAGGTGGCCACATCGTTCCTAGTGGTGCTCGTTGACGGGGAAGCATAAACGTCCTGCAAGGAAGAGGCGTGCGGGGCATCTCGGTGTCTATAGTTCTGGACCGCAAAGAGTTGAAGAACTGTGGCCCAGCAAGGGCGTTGAGTCGTTGGCATCTCTGTGGTCTTTGGGTGGCGGGAAACCCACGGGGCGGGTTAGGTGGATGCTCCTCAGCACGTCGACAGTCAGGCCTTCTCCAGCGGTATACAGCCGACGATGCGGACAAGAGCGTCCTTGGATCAATGAACAGCGGCTCCAGTCGGTGATGGCGGTCGGCGACATTGGTGGACAACAGTCCGGGCGCTTCTCCTTGGAGTTCCGCAGCAGTCCCCGTATCGACAGCCTGTCAAAGATCTTTCTACCAGGGTGCTTAGACAAAGATCAGTTGTGCACGATGGTCCCTCGTAACTCGGGAAGAGGGCGCCTTACCAGGTCCTCTCTGGGTCCGTCCTTGAAGCACAGCAGCTTTCTGATTGCGAAGGAGAGCAACAGCAATTCTTCTCATCTAGCAGGGCTCAAAGTTAAGCTTCACTCCAGTTACTCATCGTAGTGGACTTCAGCTTCCTAACACCATTCCTAGCAGTGAGAGGTCCCCAGATACACTGTTGATCTCCCATTCATTTCGCTGGGTCGCACTCAAGCATCCAATCACGACTACGGGCATTCATGCAGGCAGGCAACCAATCAGGCACACAAGGTATTCAGGCCATTTACTTCTCTCCAGACACTCACAACAAATTATGTGTATTGGGACAAGTACCGAGCCATTCAACACTCCAAGCTGCATTCATACCAGTTTCAGGCAGGGCTGTCTCAACCATTGTGTCAACCACCATATACTAGACAGCTACAACATAGAATGTATATTCGTCACACACTCCATTCACCCAGGTCCCATCCACAGGTGTACCCACAACATACGGTCATTGAGAAAGCTCCAGCCAGTCCGGTTTACACTTCTTCACACTACCATATACAGAACTTCCACCCAACAGCCAGTCAGGGGGAAGGGGCAGAGGCAGGACTTCCGAGGACTTCGGGAAGATCAAGGTAACAGGTGATGGAAGGCAAGAGGCCATGGGGGCCATTTTGTCTCCATCTGGGATCTACCGATTCCAATGATAGGGCCCGGGCATCCCAAAATGGTGGACGCTCAGGGCACCAGTCATTTCAGCACGGAGCTGCCACCAGCCATACCCTCCTCTGTGGGTCACACATAGGTGCCCAAAAACTTACACTAGGGGCACAGGGTTGTACCCCTACCCATGGGTGCCATAAGGGTATCCCACGGGTCCATTGACCAAACCAAAGGAGAGAGAGCTGCACCGCCAGGAGTCCCAATTGAACTCCTGCGTGGAAAACATGACAGAACACATGATAAAAAGCAGTAAAGGACAAGGATATGGAGGCCCTGTCCCTCCGATGCATTTCCAGCATCACACCTCCCCACCTAATTAGCCCATCATCAATCATCACTCAAGCTGTCTGCCATAAAATTAGCCTTTAAACATGGCCTTGCAGGCCTCACAACTCCTGGGAATGTTAGGGAGTGAGAGCATGCTCTTATCTTCTGGTCTCTGCGTGGTCTGCTCAAGTCTATTTCCATCTAGGTCACATGACTGAAGACCACGTTTTGAGCTTCATCTCAGTGTTTAATGGTAGTAAAATGAATAGAACTTGGCACTCATTGTCCTTTTGCTGTACCTTGGCAGAAGCTTGACTTGTCTCTTGCATTCATTGTATCACTTGAATATAGTCAACCAGTTCTCGGCTCCACTGGCCTTTTGACACTGGGTCAGACAAGTCTTCTTGATTCTTTCTTGCTCATCAGCTACTTTTGTTAACTGCGCCACACTTTCCGGTTTCCCTGCTCGTGGAATCCCAGTTTGTTAAAACACCATGTGGAACATCCAGATTTCTTATGCTTATATATACCTTGGCGGCATCGCCTGCAATCTATTCACTACGTATAGCTAGCTCCTATGATTACTTAATCTACTGGTGTTGCTGCATCTGTACAGTTATAAAATGGTTTTCTTTTTCTTCCAGGCTCTTTACACGTGTAATCTTCATTTTGCACCTAACAGGTCACTTGATTCTTTACTTCGTAACCAGGTTCTATATGTTCTCTTTGCTTTGTCTTCTGGTATCCCTTCTCAGTGTGTCACATCATGTAATGTGACGTCACCAGTCTCCTCTTTCACTCATCTTCTTCCGCTCTCCAGGGATCTTTCCGAAAAGGCTATCAGCTCTTCGTGGATACATAAAGAGTGGCTTTCTCAATGGGCACTTCGCTTCAAATGCTGCTCGTGTTATTGGCATCATTAAAGGTGTCGCCTTTGTCACTATCTCTGGTTCCCAACATATAGGCAGGATAAGAGCAGGTTAGGGGCGGGACTCCTTGTGGAGGCTTTTGGCTCCTCCTCTAGAGGACTTCTAATGTTTATCCTAGAGTTAATTAGACATTTTCCCCACTCTCTCAAGTATTTTTGATCTGATTTTGACTGTGTTTTCTTTGTTTTTAGAGTCTGACAAACTCCACTTTTGTATGGTGACCAACAGAACCCTCAGTGCAGTTTCACAGAGAAGTCCCTTGGATTTCTCATAGGGTCTAAATACCTTTTCTTCAGTGAATTACAGTTCCCAAGAAATAGTAAAGTGAAATTCACTTTACTTACCTTTTCTCTTTGTAGGTCCAGCACACCCCATCTTATGTGGAGTGCTAGAGGGTTACTTAGTAGCCCCTTTTCCTACTTACTCATGTAACACTGTTTATGTTACCCTCACTACATTAAATGGCTGGTGGCAGTGATTTAATTGTCCTACCATTGTGTGTTTCTACCTCAGGCTTAATCCTCAGCTGCAGTAGTGTGCACATGGGTGCCTATTTTATCAACATGGCCCAGATTTCTTTTTTCACCATTTCCTGCTTTTGAGGACTTTCTTTGGTTTTACTCTGCGCGGCAAACCTGGTTTGACCATTTTGTTCCTTTTGCCTTTGGTGGGCTTCAGTACTGAAACCTGCCTTTGGCTCCAGTGTGTCTGGCAGGGCAGGAAGCGAGGGAGGTGCCCGAAACTCCCTGGTTTTGGTCTCCTTGGTAACCTGAATGCACCAAGTCCTGATTGGCTGGCTGGCCATCCTTGCAGGTCAGCTACCCTGCTGTGTAAGTGACAGCGAAGCTGTGCATGATTGGGAGAAACCTGCATAAAAGGTGCTGCTTCTTGAACTGAAGGCAGAGTCGACCACTGGACGAACCATCCAACAAAAGAATCATGAAGAGAAGCTTGCTGCATCCTCCTGGACTGTTGAACTGGCCGGTGAAGCCCTGCTGCTGTGCTGAAATAGCTTTTCCGAATGGACTAGAGTAGCCCCAGAATGGACAACTTCTTCCCTTGGGTTAGTGGGACCAACTAACTCCAAGACAAACTTTGCTGGAGGACCTTTCCCAAGTGGCTATACTTCTTTGTTGCTGCTGGGGCCGAGTGCAAAGGCTTGAGAAGTCTGTAGTGAAGTGCATCATCTTTAAGCCAAACCAGAGCTCCAAGAAGATCCTGAGGACCCTCCCAAAGCAGGACGACCCAAGCTCGAGTAACCTCACCAGAGTGCTGGACTCAAGGAGCAAAGAGAGTCCATCAAGGGTCCAAGATCCATGGTGGTGCTAATGACCGGTAACTGAAACAGCAAAGTGCTGCTGAATTGAAAAGAGCCCGTAGCTGCTGCCGACCTTCCAACTGCAGTGCAGGAGTCTTCCAGACATCCTCCCTCTTGTCCGCATGACTGAGGCCCAGTCATGTGGCCATCGTACTTACCTCTTTTTTCTGTAGCTTGCATTATCTCACTTTAGACTTGCAGTAGCTGCTTTTTGAAGAGTTGATCTCAGCTCCGACTTTCACAAGCATAACAGCTTGTGGCCCAACAGTGATTTTCTACAACCACTCTAACTTTGTGCAAAATGTTTGTGCTATCTAAGAAGCTCCTCACCTCCATACACATTGCTCAAATTGACTTTGGCTGTACTGGCTCCCTGCAGACACTTCTGACCCATTGACTTTGATTCTAACTGTCCCTCATTGGTGATTCATTGTTTTTTAAATAATATTTGTTGGGAAAGGTTTTATCTAGACATCATTGGGAGATTTTATTAAAGTTCTCACGTGCTCTGACAACCTGTTAACCTTTTTTCTTCCATTAACCTTTCCTCTTTTACAAATCTCAGAATTCCACCAGGTACAAAAAGTGATATATAAATGCCATTATGCCCTAGTTAGTGAAGCCACCTCAGGGTGTAGGAAGTGTGCATGAAGCATCTCTAAAGAGTATCTACTTGCTTGACTTGATTCTGAGAATCTATTTTTCGAAGTGCATTTATATTATTGCACATTGCCCATTTTAAGAAGGTTTATTTAAGAACTGACTTTTAAATACATATATAATCATTTTACTAGAAAACCTTGAGTGTACATCTTATTTGGATACTTGCATTTGTGGATTTCGGTGCTACAGCTCATGTTTACCCCTCTTGAGATATGCCTGGCTTCTCAGTCACGCTACCAACTTGTGTAGTACAGTCCTATACCAAAAGGTGGGTTTCCTAATACCAAGATGACACGACTGGTATAGTCTCCCATGTGGTTACTGCATACAATCTTGTCTAACACCCTGTCCACCTGATGGATACCAGACACATGGCTTCTTTCCCAGGTCAGGTGTGGGCCTGTTGCACACAGGGGAATAGTTACAAGCATGTAAAAGGGTAAACTGTATGAACATGCCTGAGAGAGGTCTGAGTTGTCTCTCTGCCATCTAAACAACATAATCAGAACAAAAAAATGGGTGACTGTAGACATAGACTAATAGCAAAACCTCATCTCAGCCAAAGAAAGTAGCATCACAAACACATTAGAATGCAGTTCATGCTAACTTTGTGGTGTCAACACATTGCCCACCCCCTCACATGTTAACTACCATACTCCTGTGTATTCACACACTAGATTCATGATATTGCTCATAGAAAGAGAGAGGCTGAGTGCAAGCAAGATTGGGATAGACTATGACAACATGAACAACTACCAACAATGGATCTTCTGGCAATAGGCCACTGTTGCATTTGGAGGTTTTCTAAAATTCCCTTTCTTTGGAAGGTCCACTCCCCTATTCCCCTGGTTGACCAACCCCTCTCTAACAACTCCCACTGCCTGAAACTACACACATATATACCCCAGTTCCAGGTACATGCTGATCTATTAGCACAGAGACACAAACAGAACCATGGAAAACACCATAACATCATCATTATCAATCACATACTCATAAGCAGCCAACAAGATCCACACCGCAGGCAAATATCACATTTATCACTCCATAAGGGCAAGCATACTCACAAGTTGCAATGACAAATAAATGATTACAGTACATATGCATACATTGACCATGTATCTTCACAAACATGAATGAAAAACACAGGTATTTCAACAGGCCCTACCACTTTCCCTGTATTATCCACCCGCTTTTCATCACAGAGTAAAGTTTTAGGTGGCAAATTATAGCGCCAGACGGGGCCCATGCAGACCACTGACAATACTGTCAACAGAAGACCACGTACCATGCCATGAGGGCAGTGTTCAGTCCACAAAGGAATGATGTCCTGCAACCACACTGTCTATTAAAGCATTCAAGGAAAGAGAACAGATGAAAATCCACAGCATATTAGTCCATAACCTTCTCTGTGCAGAAATCCTGCATATAGTCTGCAAAGGACACCACCAGACACTCACCAATAAAAACCAAATTGCCACATACTAGCTGTAAGGTTGTCCTCAGGTGGCTATAATCCAATACTCCTAATCTCCATCTGTTGTTAGAAATTGATTACTGCAGATCACCATCTGCACCTGGCACCTGTGTAGGTCCACAAGAACACATAATATCCCCCAAGACCTGCAATGTTCACATGGAACTGCTTGGATCCCTCCTACCCCCACACACCATTCACATCCAGCAATATGCAGATGCAACACAACTATACCCTAAGATGTGTTTCACTTATGACTTCGACAGGCACAAACATTGGCTCATATTGATCAAAATGTGGATGTCCATTGTTTTACTGAAGCGGAACCCCTCCCAGACACAATTACCACAGCTGGCCACCATCATTGACATTTCACTCCAGGCTCTCTGCTATGAACAACAAGGGCTTCACTATCCAGCTGCCCATCTGTGCAAAGTGTTTTGACTTCCCTATGGGTGCAAACCTCTCCTTCTAACAGCACACAGCAAGGAAGAAACAAATGGATAATTATTAACTGTAGGCCCTGTGGACAATGAATGCCAAAAAACAATGTGTGTCTGCTCTCCAAGACTTGGTTCCCTCCTACCTGGGTGGTGCCAATTACATTTTGTAAGCTCTTCGGGTGAATACCCTGCAACTCTGAGATGTGTTATGCATGCAGATGCACTATGCATCAAAGGACACTGCAAATGAGAGCACATCACCTTCACCCTTGTGGAACTGCAAATCTGTATCATCTTGAACTCCTTTTACACCATCCACAAAGCTGTCCCCCTGAAGTCAGCAAGCTACTTCATTGACAAACTCAGCAGCACTGTATGCCTACAACAGACCAGAAGTGAGGACAATAGCATACTTCTCAGATTTTTCATGAAGAAAAGAACTAGAAGACAGCCCTTCTCTGCCTTTAAGCTCTGAATACTCCTTCTCAAAAACATCAGACTCAACCTCACACTGCTACAGTTCAGGAAGGAACGTATGACCCTCCTCTTCAATGTAAGGTTCCTTCTTAACATCTATGGCAACACACCCTCCACTCAGTACCCTACCTGAGACTGTGTGAGTAGCTCCCCCCATCAGCTTTGCTGATTTTCAGTACATCATGTGTTGATTATTCAGATGTCATCACTTCTCCCACAGGGGGAGTTCCTTGCCATGAGGACAGGGAGGTGAGGATGCTACCCGAATGCCCCTATGTGAGGTGGTACAAAGTGTGAGGATCTAGAGGGTCAGGGACTCCCCCAGAGAAGGACAAATATCTGGATATAATTAGGAACAATATCCCTAACCTAACCTTCCACACCCTTTACCATCTTTTAACCAATTTCCACTAGCTAGCACTTCCATTTGCTACTGTGGCATTATACCATTTACTGACTCCAGCACTGAGATGACGAAGAATGCTTGGGAGGCAGGAACTGACACGAAGAGGATGCACAGATGCAGGAAGACCACTTCCATGAACTCAGAGGAGAAACATGCTGGCATGGACTTTTTATAAACTGAAGAATTATTTGACATAATGTCAAGCCGTCCCTGGAGCAACAGAAATTTTGGAAGCTGTTTGACGTGGGAATTTCAAATGGCAGAGACTGTAATGCTGTCGGAGGAGGAGTTGCGTCTCCAGCAGGTCTGGAAAAAGACCCTGGACAAAGCTGGAGAGGCAGTGGAACAGCCTCCAGGAGGAGGCTGACCTCGCAGTCTGCAACATGTGCAGAAACTGCAAGGAGCCAAAGGCTGCAGAGCAGACGAAACAACCCACAAGCCATCGGAAGACGCCAAAGAACAAGACAAGGACAGTGCAGACCCCAGAAGAGACAGGAGCCTAGTGAGAAGACCCCAGAAGGTATGAGAGAGAGTGGTCTGACCAGTGGTGGCACGACAGGGTCAGGCTCTCATTGATTCAGCCTCCTCCTTCTTTACACTTAGAATCCTTTGATGAGCACTCCCCTGTCAGCTCCCTGCTCATGCATGTCTCTGCCCCCAAAATGTGCACTACTCGATATAGTTGCAAAGTGAACCATAGCTTTCCTGAAGCGAGGTGGCCCTTCACAAAATATACAAATAGCTCAATAATAATATATAAGTCTTCATTGCTTGCATAAGAAGCAAAACAGCTTCACATATCACCTACCTGCAGAAATGGACACTGTGGCCTTCTCCATCATTATTTCCCCAGCAAAGGACACCATGATTCACTTCTCGGCTCACTGGATAGTGGTCAAAATCCCATATTGTGCTGCATGCATCAGGCTCATTGCATGGCCTTTGAGAGAATGGTGTAAGCATGCTCATGAATCATACAGTTCCTACTTGCCATGACATATGTGTGGAGATGGCATGCAATCATAAACTCACATAGTGAACATTACATAAAGCCCACAAAATAACCTAGTATTACAACAACCTGCACCAAAAACAGTAGCACCTATGCATCATGATGAGACAAACAGCAAACAACAGGTTGCAGAGGTGTACCCAAAAACGCAAAGACAATGAACATGGGAAACAATACACATAATAACACGTAATACTGTAATCTGACTCCATTCATTAGTGACGGTGATCGTCGCCCAAAATGAACATGCCTGAAGCTTATATCCACACTAATATGAGTTTCACATCAGTGCACTGTGCACTCTTTGTAACTTTCATGTTAACAGCTATGCAAATACAGGACAGTGTGTAGCCTTATCCTCACGTACAACTGGTCTGCTGTAAATCCCTCACAATATCCACCAAACACTTTCTGTCCTCAATGATACCAGTAGGGTCAGTGTCCAACACAAGGAATGGGAAATAGGATTGGATTCAGAGAACTCTGAGTGTTTCCTCTGGGCAGTGTCGGATTGACCCCTCGGCCTTTCGGCCCGTGGCCGGGCCGAAATCGTCCCTGTGAAGTGGGGGCCGGTTTCTGGCCATGCCTGGGCATGTTTGGAAGAAAACAAAATAGAAAAAAAGATATATTTTTCAATTTTTTTTTTAATTTTTATTTTTTCAAAAAGCCTTTCATACTTCTTAGGTCAATACATGAGTACTAACACAGGTTGGGTGATATTGTATGCATATTTGTTCTATAAAAAAGAGCTTAAACGTAAGTGCTATACAATAACATCATCATTTAGCCTTGGAAGTCTGCTTGCGTGTACTTAGGAACAATGCTATTTGATGCCACTTCCTGTTTTGTCAAGGGGTGAAAGGTCATGTTTCATCACCTCCGGGATGTCACTTTGGGGTGGGGTCAAATGACATCAGTTCTGGTGATGTCATCAGAGTTCAAGGGTCATGAGGTGTGGGGTGGGACACTTTTTTGAGGGTGACCGGGCCTATTTATTGTCCCAGTCCGACCCTGCCTCTGGGTCGGAGGATACCAGATGTGAAAAGAGATAAAGTAGGGTGGAGATTTGACTGGAATACCTCTTTTTGGTTAACTCAATGTTTACCTGGATTCATGAGCCAAAAGCAAGCAAAATTGCTATGTCAGTGGATGTCACTGATCGAAAACATGTAAATACAATTCTCAGATGATGCTACTGCACAGTACAACACCCAGTTGTGCCTCTGGGCTGGGGAGCACAATGGGTCATGAATTAAATAATAAACAGTCTTTCTTGGTCACGAATAGAAAATGCAAATTTAGGAGATCATCAGGATCAATGGGGGTGAAGAAGTTGATTCTGCCACAAAAAAAGGTGGACAAACAATAAATATGCTCTGGCGAGAATGTCATTAAAATACAGATCCGGGCTTAAACTTGTATTATTTTAAATTGTGGGTGTGTTTATTTGACTGGGCCTCTGTGTGGGGAGATTGACTTTTTATCTCCTTTATCTGTTGCTGGGTGGGTGAACACATTGCATGTTTCACTTGTAAGTATTTCTTCTATTTTTATTATTCTTTCCGTGTGGCCACACGAGGCCCACTGCACTTATATGCCTGGGGAGCAAATATGCAGAGACAACGGGTAAGGCTTCCTTGGTGAGTATGGCATTAAAATTGATTTTAACACTGATTCTGCCTTAATCTGCTATTATTTTAAATTGTGGGTGTGTGTACTTGACTGAGCCTCTTTGTGGGAAGATCTACTTTTTATATTCTTTAACGTTTGCTGCATGGGTGAAAACATTGATTGTTTCACTCTGAAGTATTTCTTCCATTTTATTAGACTTTTATTTGTTTGTGATGAAGATTCTTGAAGCCATTTCAGTCGGGATTTCGGCCCTTAATGGTTACAGAATAAGTTTTAGATGCCGTCACTGTGGACCCTGTTCTTATATTAGATCAAGGTGGAGTAAGTGTTTTTATTTTAATGGCCACCTCTGCAGCGTTTGACAACATTGACCATAACATCCACTGTTAACGCCTGGTGGAGATTGGACACAGCTCAAAACTCACATGCTTTTGGCGGGTGTCACCCGCCTTGTAAACAGCTGACTCACCCGTCAAGTCTCCTGCACGTCCATTCGTTTCAATGGGCCTCTCACCTGCCAAAATTAAAATTGCGTGTTTTCACCCGCCTTTGCGACACAAATGGTGGAGAGCTATGTATTGGAATCAGTAGCATGGCTCTTGACTGGTTCCAGTATTTATTGTCTAACACATCCCACTCTCTTTCTTTGCCCCCTTTCTCTTCTGCTTCCACTTCTCTTACTTGTGGCGTTTCCCAAGGGTCGCTGCTCTCTCCCATGTTAATGAATATTTATCTGCTCTCTTTGGCCAAATTAATCCATGCACATGGCTGCAGAGTTTAACTCCTATGCAGATGATAAAGATCTGAATTTGCGTATCGTTCACAATCAGGAGCATGCAGCCATTCACCTTTGAAATTGCCTTTGGAGACTGGATGCTAAAATCTGATTTAAGATGGTTGCTGACAAGACGGAGGTCATGGTTTTGGGTGTTGACTCGTTGGAGTGCTCCCTTTGGCTGGCTGACTTCTGGCACCCCTTCTGGGGCCTGACCCCCACCCAAGTTCCAATTGTAAAAAATCTAGTCATTAAAATGTCTGCATCACTTTTGGTTGTGCCTTAGGTTAAGGCCAGATGCAGTGCTGCCCACTTTAAACTTTAAATACTCATGAAGATTATTTATGTTGTGCCTGTGAGGAATTCAACCTTCCGCATGGTGGTCGTGTGCTCGTCTGGGCTTTTTGAAATGTTCAATTAAATGTGAGGATGTTAAACTAGTCTCAGGAAAATGTGTGGGGCTAATCCACATGCATGTTCATATGCCGACCTCATGACAAACGCATACACCTGTGTACTCTGTGTGGACACAGCCTACAGGCACAGTCTGCCCTGTCTTCTTTAGTTGGAATGTAATAGCCAGGAGTACACTATGTCATCTCCAGGTAGGTGGAGGACCGATCTTCCCCCTGCCATGGCCAGCCTGATTAACTAACAGAGGCTGCATGGATCCGCCGTTTTGTTAAACCCTGTAGCTGGTGGCAGCAATTTACATACCAACAAGGGGTACTTCAAACAGGCTCACACAGGGACTGGCAGCAGAGGTTAGCAAGGGAGACAGGAAACCCAACAACCCAACAACCTTCCTTATGTAACTGTGTCAACCTAAAGCCAACTTTCATCTTAAGGATCAATGACAGTGAGCTGTCATGTCTGGGACTGCCGTGTACAGTAAGCCAACCTGCCAGGGGGCACCAGATTTATACATTACGGGAAGGTGGTTTGCAGGAGCCAGAGAGTCTGGTCCCTCCACAGCTTCAAGTGAGATCTGTCACTTTAACAGGCACCACATAGAGACACCATTAACCAGATATATTTTTTGAATACAACAGACAGTAAGATGGCCAGGACTTAGTGTCAAAAGGGAGTGTGGCCAAAGCTTGCTGTTGAGAGAAGTTTTCTACAATTTCAGCTCTGGGGCACACCTTGTTCCTGTTTTTGCCCACCTACCTTAATTGTTGTGACCTCACGTATACATGAGATTGTTGGTAGGGATCCCAGGATTGGTTAATTAAGGTAGGCTTAGCCTACACAAATCAATGTGGCCCACTTGGCTTTTGGCAGATCAAGAAAGAATAACTCGACCTTGGACCATGGCTGAAGGTGCAGTCTGCCTTACATCTTCCACCAGTGAAGGACGCTCGCTGAACCGTCTTACCGCCTGATGCCCTCAGCTGACTCCCATCTCAAATTGTGTCACAGAAGACTGCATAGTGCCCTAAAGCTGACTGGACCCTGTTGAGCACCAGGAACATCTACAGCACAAGATACATTGTGGTTATGCCCCTCTGGTCATCCCCATAAGGCCCCTACCGACATTTTAAGACCCATTGCTCCATTTCTACTAATTACAAGAAACCTTAACAGATTGTTGTGGTTATTATCCATACTGACTACCCTTCTGTCAGTATCCATAGTACATACCTTTTCCTTCTTGGAAGCTGTCTGTCCTCTGCATTCCTTTACAGGGTGGGTTGTATTTCATTGGGTTGTTAGAACTGTCGGTTGTGACATAAATAAAGAAGATATTTTTGATAGAACCTTGACTGGACAGTCCCTTTTATCATTGGGTAATAATTGTATTTTCGCCGTGTTGTGACTAACCAACGATCCATGAACTTTCGAAGAGAAACCTGCCATTCCATCCATGTTACCAAAATTGAACAACAAGGTTTATAATTTGCTTGTTATTCCAATCTGTTTGGATCCTTCCTGGTCTATTAGAGGTGTGGGGCTGATTGATGGTTTAGAAACCGATAATCACCCCTGGACCACTGGTTGATTTGTCACAGTGCCGATTGACCTGCATGGGCTGGTGGTCTCTAACTCCGTAATGAGGAGCTTAAGCTACTGTAATGCCACCTTGCTCAAGCAACCGAAAATCTTTCTTCATTGGCTGCAGGTAGAAAAAAAACCGGCAGTCCGTTTGGCCACAGGGCTACCTAAATTTGCCTGGACTTCCACTTTGCTTCAGAAGTTGCACTGTCTCCCAATTGACAGCTGAATTAAGTTCAAAGCTCTTTGTATGGCCATCAACCCTTTCATGGTTGTGATGCCACTTAACTCTGTCAGTGAATCAGGAGATACTGCCCCTCTTGGAATCTTCATTCCGGAAATCAATATCTTCTCCATTTTCTCTGTTTGCCTAAATCCACTGTGGGTGGCAGAGCCGTCTCGGTTGCTCCTCATTCGTTCTGGAATTCTCTCCCTTTGCGCCTCTGCATTATTGAGGATCATCACTTCAGAAAAGTTCTGAAAACCTTTCTGTTTAATCAGTGAGTTTACTGTTTCTGTTTTCCTTCTTTCTTCTGCCAGATGTTGGGTCCTCTTCTTTTAAGAGGCATTCTTGGCACCAGGACATCATTGGGTCACAGTTGTGTTTTACACATTTTCCTAACATAACATAACATAAAAAGAGATGTCAAGGAAGACATCAGTGCATGGGTGGGACCTAGAGTGGGGGAGGGTCATGGCCAACAGAAGCATTGGTGATTTTGACCGTGATCCTCCAGCCTTTTGAGGATCCTGAAATGAGCGACCCAGACCACATTTGGCCATTGCCTGGTCCTCTTTGGCCATTGCCATTAGGCACAGGGAGGCATGCATCAGGCCCCCAAAAGCAGCCATGTCATGGTGGAAATAATCCTGCGAGGGTAACACGTCAACCTGCATGCTGTCCCTTGAACCTACCATGTGCATGTTAATGGTTTCCCTCAAAACAACCATTTCTTGGCAGAGGGCGTCCGTTGAAGCAAACATCTCCTCATACAGAGATTACCTCAAGGCTGACACCTTCACCTGAAGGAAAACCCCTAAGGCTGCATTTTTTCCCGAAAGGCAATCCTAAATAGCTGCATGTCCCCTCTCCTCTCCTCTCTCAAAAGGAACATTTCAGCTTGAAGTCCAGAATGAGAGGAAATCACATCAGTGGCCATCTGATGGATGTCCTGAGACCTCGGCCTGTCTAGCACTTGCCTGCAGCACCTCATCTTTCCATGCCGAGTGGACGGCAGGCAAAAGGCCCACACGGGTGTGCATGCTACCCATGTGGAAGGCCAAATACGACCCTGTCTCAGGGAGCACACCATTAGTGGGTGCTAACCCACTGTTCTCAACCACTGTGTAGCCTCCAAGATGGGCGCTGTCAGCAGCACAGGCAGGGAATCTGGCAATCCTCATGTCTGACAATGACAACGTGCCCTGGCTTCCCTGTTCCAATTCTGCTGGCTCAAGGAAATCGAGGAGCTCCAGTTGATCCAGGCTTCTGGCTGCAATGTGCCTGAGGAATCACACAGAACATCCCTAAATCACCATCAGCCGTGCAACATATAACGTACCCTTATTGTCTAGATATATGTTATTTTGGTGCCACAAAATATGAAATTCAAGGAAAACAATTGAATTCTAAGGCCTACAACTGCTCTCTGGTGCCTTCAATATGGCATTGCCTGATTGTACCTTTTGAACACCAGAATATGTGTGTGGTACTGTGATCATTGCCTAGTCATGACCATTATTCCAAGATCATACAGATGAACTCATGTGGCATGGCACATGTGCCACACATGCCATGTCATCGTACGGAGTACTATGTTGCCATTTGGGAGTTTTGATAGCCTGCATCCTTTGAAAGGTGTGTGCTGACTGCAGGAACAACACATCAAAGAATGTTTGGTTGAACAGCTGTGACTCATCAACACCAAATGAATGCCAATGATGTGTCTTGTACAGTGTGCAATCAGTTGTTTCATTTGTGGCTGCATGTATTGTCCATCATCCAATACAAATGAATTTGGCACTTGTGGCAAACCCAGGAACAACAAACTGAATATTCAATTGTATCATGTACGGGCTGTAGGGGTCCTGTTTCAGGGAAATTATAGGATTCTTATTCCACCATAAGTATATTCGTGTGAATGGCAATTGCAACAATTTGACCAGCAGCTTGGATCCGTGCCAGTAGGTCAAGGACCTAGGCATGAAGGGCTGGATTGATCCTCTCCAGCCAGGACACAGATCTGGAGTGGTGTTGCCAAATGTCGGCCTGCAGAGGGGGCTGGGAGGAGCCTGGAAGGGAGCTGAGTGTCATCTGCACAACACTTAAAGTTAGAGGAGAAGGTAAAGATCAGGTGGGCCAAAGAGGCAAAGTAGACATTGAAGCCAGAGTGAGAGGATATATCACCAGGGAACACCAGAAGTGGAGAGAGAGGTGGTTGAGAGAAAGGACCCAATTTGGACCTGGGAGTCAATTGATCAGAAGGAAGGCTGGAGTCAGGATTAGAAAGCAGATCTTCACTGGTGTTCAGGAGAGCAGTGTCCATGCCTCTGGTTGCTCTGAAGCCAGACTGATGGTAATGTAGACAACCAACAGATTCAGTGTGTAGAGTAAGCTGGGAGATGGCCACCTTTTCCATAGATTAGTAGGCCAAGTGGTCAAGTTGAGAAGTGTTTTGTGTCAGTTGGAGTCCTAACCAATTAATGTGTGCATGGAAATGTTAATGCAGGTGCCAATGCCAAGGAGGGGGAACAGACACATGATATATTTTGGAAAGAATATTGCCCCCAATTATTGACAGTGATGCTACAGTATTGAAATAATGACCCTCACAAATAATCAACATGCTGCAAGTCAATAAAATGCACTCACATTGTAATAGGTCGGGGGGTTGATGTTTTCCTCCTAAACACACCTATTACAGTCAAGGGGCTGTGAGGACACCCGTTGAAGCAACCATAACCCCCTGTCCCTTTGTCACTGTCCTTGTGCGTCTACCTGTTAGGCTCCATTTGTCTAATGCCTGCCCTGATGGCCTCACTTAGCAGAGCAGATCCTCTGCCCCGAAGTCGACCACCAATTTCCATACAAGGGTACACAAATAATTTGCAACAGTATGCAGTACAATGTGCATATCCTACTGTCACACTATCACTGAGCTACTGGTCTGGGGCACTCACACCACAATCACACAATGGAACACGTGGGCACACTGGTGCTCATCTTAATGAATGAATAAATAAATACATACAAACAATGGCAACCCGACCCTTGTTCAGCTCAGTCCCAAAACTGGTTGTGTCTTCAGCCAAATGGGACACAATCGGCACCTCCTTCATTGATGCGCCACCTCACACCTCTCCTCAACGTCCTTAACAGTATCTGCACCCTTTACACTTGCATTTGAGAGCTACACCCCTGTTATCAACATCCAACACAGTTAAATGTTAGACATGTATTATTCCTCTCGTCCCAATTAACCCCTCTCCTTCACCCAGCCCATGCACCTCCCAACATAGCCGGCCTAGCATCTTCTTTGAGATTGATGTCATTAGGATGGAAACTTTGAGCATGTGTTTATTGTACCTACTACTCACATCATGTGGTGTGATGGTCACACACCTGTAGCATAGAATGACAGGTCCAGTCATACACTTTTCCCAGAGCACCTATGTGTAGCAACATGATGTATGTTTATGATATGCATGGATGGCCTTGACTTGATTAGCTAAACCATGTTGCAGACTATTTTTAGTCGTCATAGCTGTGTGTCTACTATTGCTACATGAAATCGCTTGCAGTACATTCCGGCAGGGTGTCTGGTTACATGTTGTCATTTGATGCATGTGTGGTGGGAGTGACAACTGGCATATAACATCAGGCGGAAAATGCAGGAGGCATGGCAGAGGGTGAACACCTTAGTGTCTGGGCAGAGGAAGTGCATGAGGCATCAGAAGGAAGAGAAGCAGTGGCCAAGGGAGGCAGCAATTGCACCGGGGCTGAGGTGGAGGAGAAGATGGTATGGATGTGGGCTTACATTGTGGGGGAGTCTCACAGGACTACTGAGGAGACTGAGAGTAAGATGAGGGAGGGACTGCAGCCCCTCCACAAATCCAATGCAGCCTGCCTGCAGGAGTCAGATGCTGAGGGGAAATCGTTCTTGGCCCGGGCATTGTTTTCCATTGAGCAGGCCTGCTAACTCCTTTACATGGTTCTGTAGAAATAGGTTTTTGGGACACTTTTGAGCATGTTTCATGTTTTTTTTTCTTTTTTTGATGTATACATATGTACAGTCTTTTGCTAAAATAACCTGTTATCAATACATTTCTATTTACATTAACACAGTGGATTGTTCAGTCTCATTGTGACATGTGCAACATTCCTTTCCTTGTCTTTGCCTGTGTGCCTTCGTGGTTCATTCTGCTTGCATGTTTGGTTCAAGGATCTGTACATTGCGTGTCACAAGGTTTGATGTCACAGCATGCAGCTCATTGTGAGAACTGACAAGCAGTTGCATCACAATGGGCCACGTTTCCAGGTGAACTACCCCAGTACCCCAGTACACGAGGTCCCCCTACATGCAGTGACCTATAGAACATGCATGATGATTTGACAAGCTAACACAGAGAAATTGTACTTCATCACGATTTACTTCTCACACAGGCTACAGGTCTTCATCCAGACTGGCTACAGTATGTTGTGTCAGTCTATGGACGATGTGAACAGACAACCCCCTTATTAATTATGGTTAATACACATTCAAACTCATATACCTGTGCACTACAGGGTTTTATTTGGCAGTGTCAAGCAACCTCCCACTTTCAATTACTAACACTGCATGCTTCACCTTAATGCCAATAAACCAGAAGGTCCATGAGTTGGAAAATGTGGAATTCTGTGACTTGATTAACACAAAGTATGTGACAGAGTTCAACACTGTATACCTCAATGTCTTAAATATCGATATCTATATACTAACAATTGCCATTAGGAAGGTTTAGAGAACAATGTCAACCCTCTCACTACTCATACTACAGTTTATTGAACATGGTATGATGTTACCATCCCCTTAATAATCATGGACGCCCTTGGGAGACTGTGACATGAGTTTGTAGTCCCACCTTAAGTGTTGCTGTATGTGAGTATTTCACTCAACATGAGTCCCACCAGACACCTCATCCACATCCATGGATATGTAAACAAACTAGTGTGCCCTTGATTCAGTGACTTCCAAGTGGCGGTTGTTAAGTTGCAACTGTGGTGCATCTTCCCCTCATGGCTCAACATTTAAGGTAATAAATACAACGACTGAAAGTTGCACATCTGATCAATGTTTCATAGTGGTGCTGAGAACACAACCTGTAGTCTTGCTTGTCCACAACCTCAGACAATGTATACATCATCCTCTACTATGGTGCCAAAAGTAGAGGAGGCATGACTGATAATATCCATGTCAGATGAACGTCTCTCACACACATTGAAGTGATGTCCAATGGAAAGTACACTTTTTGAAAAACAACCTTATCACACATAGCAATGTTCCTGTTGAGGCCATGACTCATTACATGGAGTGTGTGCACTGGCAACAACTTAAAGTGGTAGAGAGAGTAAGGCAATACCATGGTATGTTTCATGGTTTTGTGGCAGTTGGTGTTGCACATTCACATGACTCATCAAGTGCACAAGTGATCATCTATTTGCACTGATGGGCACATTTCCCATGCTGAGAATCATACCGAGAGGACAAGAGTAGATGTAGGGATCATGTGGGTTAGGGGTGCATTATTGTCAGGGTTCACATTGATTTGGTAAGTACTGTGAGGAGGAAGAGTGGATGTAGTGTTCATGTGGGTAAGGGATACATGATTGTCATGTGCACTATGACTGTGTAAGTATAGTGTGGAGAAAGAGTGAGTGTGTGGGATATGTGGGTTCAGGTGCATGATTGTCAGGGTGTTCCTTGCTTGGGTAAGTACTGAAAGGACAAGAGTAAATGTAGGGATCATGTGGGTAAGGGGTGCATTATTGTCAGGGTTCACATTGATTTGGTAAGTACTGTGAGGAGGACAAGTGGGTGTAGTGTTCGTGTGGGTTGGGGGTGCATGATTGGCAAGGTGCACCTTGATTGTGTAAGTACTGTGTGGGTGAAGGGCAGTCGTGGAAGCAACTGAGACTAATTATAAGTAATTGTCCAATCCTTGTTTGTGATTGCCCCGCACCATCTCATGGTTAGCAATTCACATTGCAGTGCATTGTATTTCCATGGTGGTATTTGTTTCTGCGTTCGGGATGTGTTGTGCGCATGCTGGACAAAGCTATTTTTACTGTGCGCTTATGGTTTCTGCATGGCTTACTTACTCAAAACAAAGTCCTTATGCTGACCCCAGAGAGAATCCAGTAAGGCGGCTCAGCTTTCATGCTATTTAATTGTGGGGGTTATATTTAACTGTGTGGTTGTTGGGAATACAATTTTAATTTTGTTTGTTTTAATCATAATCTGCCACATCAGGGAAGTATCTCTTCAGTTTCTGTTAGTTTTGGTGCCCCGCCCACTCATTACTCGCTACACTTATGTGCAGGGGAGAACAGTGAGTGGACCGAGAGAATCCGGTAAAGCATATTAGTTTCCGAGTTGCCATTTAACAACCGGCATTTCATTATTTTTATTTTTGTGTGGGGTTATTTTTGCACAAACATGCTGGATGGGAATACAATTTTTATTGTGTTTGTTTTAAACCTAATCTGCCACATCAGGGAAGTATCCTGGGGCCTGAATCTCTGCCAAAACATGACAGGCAATATCACATCTATTTTTCCTTCAACCCACAACATCCAGTCAGTTATATACAGCTACTCCTGCTGCACTCTGCTCACCCAGATGCCCTCCTCCCCCCAGAGCTTAATAATGTTTGCCAGGATGGGTTAGGGGCCTTAGAGCCCATTCATGAAAAAAACAATGTCCGCATAAAGGCATGGATCCTGCTGCTGGGGCCACCTGGCTTGCTGATCCATGCTAGGTCGGCTGTGGTGCATCAGGATGATATCAGTAGCTTGTTAGCAGAAAAGGCATCGACCTGCTTTGTCTCACAGCAATGTAGTTCACTGCCACCTCAGATCCGGATATTGGCCAAATGCCTTCAGGTTCGTATAGCCTGCTGCGCCTAGACAGGCCCAATCCTTCTAGAGGTGGTGGCCTCACCTTAATTCATCTATCTGCCATACAGTGCTCACTCATTTCCTTAGACCATAACCTCCCATGCAAATTATTATTGGTGAGGCTGCTAGCTACTCCTAATGATATAGCACATATCCTGATCTGTTATTGCCCCCAGGCTTAACCGCAGTCTAAGTTTGTGGACCCATTTAAACAATTAGTCACAGACCTGTTATTAGTGCACCCTAACCTTGTTGTTATGGGTGACTTCAATGCTGACCCAAATGACCTATGCAATATACATTCCAACAAACATATGACTGCCATGTGGACATGTATTTGATGGCCCATAATCACCTTCCTTCGCACCACCTCAGAAATATACTTGATTTAATATTTGCAGATTTAATGTGTTCAGGTCAGATCATTTTCTTCTGCCCTTTAAGATTTTTTTTTCCAGCCCCCAGTTATGTGTTTTTGGGGGAGGGTTCATCCCTCTGCTGTGGCAGATGGCTTGTTAACCATCACTAGCCAGTTCATGGAAACTGAAGGACATTATCCAGGTACTGCCCAGATTAATGCCAAGACTACGGTAGCCAACAGGAGATGCGATCATGTCACACGAAACCCTCAGCCACATGGTTCAATTGGAATCTGAGGGTAAGCCAGTCTGTTGCGGGCGGAGCGCCACTGGCTCAGGCATTATGAACCCAAAGGTAAGTTAGCCTATGGACAGGCAATGCACTTGTACCATAGGTTGATTAAAGAAGCAACATCTGTTTTTATGCCAACTGCATCACTTCAGTAGCCTGCTCCTCAAGAGAGCTTTTCAGGGTTGCAAAGGTGTTATCTCCACCACCCCCACCAGAACACTTTTGTCAGGGGTCTCACATCCAATGTGCACCTCTTAGCACTTTTTTTGTAGATAAAACATGCACAATACCACAATCAATAGTCATTGATGTCCTGAATGGTTCTCAAGACCCCTCTTAGAGATGGCCTACTCATTTGGATTAAACCTGCAAAGCCCTTGAAACTGGAAACAGTTACTGATGATATGGTACAGTGATCAAAAAGTGATGGCTGTGGAGTCTCATAGTGGGAAAAAAACACAGAACAGGTTATCATGCCATGTTCTTTCTAGGGAGGGGTGCCTGCTAGCTTTTTAGAAAATTATTTGCAAGGAACTTGAGGTTGGTCACCCTGAATTACCTTGAGGAACCCAGATGTGGACCCCCTGCTCACTGTGCTCAAAGAGATCTAGCTCCACCTCACTGATGAGGCCCAACAAGGCTGAAAAACGTGCATGAGGTTGCTGTAGGTACTCTTGTTCAGAAGGGAATTGCCATAGCATTGCTGGACTGCCCATGTGGGCGGGACAAAGACTGCTATGCAAATGGTTATTTCCCATCTGTGAAAGGTACAGTGAGCAAAAAGAGTGTGCTGCAAACTCCCATCTCAGAACAGTTTATCATGCCATGTTCTTTCTGGAGATGGGCGCCTGCTACCTTTTTTGAAAACCGATGATATGGTGATGATTGAATTCCACAAATTGAAGCCAGCTTCCCCTGCTGATCCCATTCCTCTCCATTTCCCTAATGGATTACCTCAGACTATTACACCAGGGTTTACGTCTGCTCTTCAGCACTCTTTCTCATCTGGAGTGATTCTGTGACACTGACACATGAATTGGTCACCCCTCTCTAAAAGAATCTGCATCTAAATTCAACTTTACCAGTCAATTATCGCCCATATCACTCTTGCCAGTGCTGATGAAACTTATGGAAACAATTATTGCACCTCAGGTCTCACATTTTCTGGAAGTGAATAAACATTTGCAATATTTCCAGTCTGGTTTCAGGCCCAGGACTGGCATGGAATTGGTTATCGTCTCCCTGCTTGATGATATTGAGCTGCATCTGGACCATGGAGGCATCAGGGTGCTGATTCTCCAAGACCTCTCTGTGGCCTTTCATACAGTGTACCATCTGATCCTTTTGCAGTGACTTGAGCAGGCTGGCATTTTGGGAACCACTCATGCTTGGTTTTCTTCCTTTTTATTGAATCATACTCAATCAGTGCCCCTGCATCCCTGTCACTCTGCCCTGACAACTCTCCCCTGTGGGGTGCCACAGGGGTCTTCTCTCTCCCCTCTTCTTTTTAATCTATATCTTCGCCCCTGACTGTTCTTATTTCTCATCATGGGGTGCATTCCTAAACCTATGTGGCCGACATGCAGTTGGGGTTTCGTCTTGACTCGCCAATACAGGAGGCGCCAGGTAAACATTTCTTTCACAAATAGGGAAGTGGATGGCTGATAATGGGCTTAATTGAACAGGGAGAAAACAGAGGTCCTGCTGATCTGCTCCTGTAGCCCGGAATCCAACTGCAGGCCTGAATTCTGGGCAGTCTCTCTGAGGCCATGCCCCTCTCCGAGTAGCTCGGTCAAGAGCCTTGGGGTGAAGTTACTGCCCTCAGACTCGAGAGAGGCTAAGATTTGTGCAGTGTGTGCTGCTGGGTAAATTAAACTAAGACCTATTAGGAAGATTCTCCCCTTTCTCCCCTTAGATTTTAGAAAAGTATTCACAGCTTCTGTTATGGGGTCACTTGACTACTGCAACGGGATATACTTGGGACAACCTGCTTTTCAAATCCAGCGTCTGCAAGTTCTGCAGAACACAGCAGCATGGTTGGCACTCCATGCTCCTCACCTTTATTCATCCTAATCTATGCTATCTCAGCTTCACTGGCTCCCAGTGAATTCCCAGATCCAATTTAAGGTTGTGTGCATGACTCGTCAGGCAATGCTCAAGGCTGGGGCAGAATAATTGCAGGACAAGGTGTCCCGTTATCAGCCCCGAGGACCCGCCACTGTGCCTCCCAAAACCTGCCCAAAATTCCCTGTTATCAAAAGGCCTGCTTAGGGAGTTGATCATTCTCTTTTCTTGCACCCTCCCTGTGGAACGCTCTCCCTGGCCCCCTATGGGAGACTTCCGACTATGTTCGCTTTCACAGGGATCTGAAAAATCATTTGTTCTAAATTGCTCTTTTCTGGTTGCTTGCCGGCTTCTCTGTTTTTGGAGCCTTCATGCCTTCTGGTCTGTGTTTGCGCTTTATAAATACTATATACATATATTATACATACATAACCTCTATCCTTTCTACACAGATAAGCACAAAGTTACTTTAGCACACTGTGTTAACATCAGAGACATTCATTGCAGCAATTGCGTCTTTCCACATTTCCACATTGTAAGAAAGATGTTTCCACAAATGTGTTCTTGAGATGCTTCAACTTCTTATTTTGTTAAAGAGATGCAGAATCCTATTCCTCTGGTCACCTAAAACATATTTTACAGTCTCTGCACAAGCTTTGATTAATTAGTAAGTTAGCATATAACAAGTTAGAAGAAACGTTCTTAAACATTTTTGTTTTATTTCTAAACGGTGTGGTGGCTGCATTACAGGGAATAGTTTATTGTACTTTTTGCAAATGGGCCATTATTGAGCATTTTTAGGTTGGGCTATTGGGTGACAGTACCACCTATAAACCACATCTTTTGAACTGGAGTACAGAGTGGGATAAATGTCATATATGTGGAGGGACACAAAGATTCAAGGTGTTTTATATTCCCACCCATTGATGCTCATGGCTATTCTAATCCCTATGGCCCCTACTCCCCAGTTACCGGCCCTCTCTGCCCAAAACACCTCCACATGGGATCTGTTTGTGCTCCCTTTAAACAAGCTTTACCATGAAACGTTGCACACAAAGTGCCTGTATTGGTTTTTCCAAGCGGTCACGTGGGAGTTAATGACTTAATTGGAACTGTAAACACCCTTCTGTTGCAATAAAAATGCTTAACTTGGTCTGCCTTCAGCCACGCGATTTATAAAAACGAATGTGTGTCCTTCGCTGAAGTCCTGTTAAAAACAAACATGGGCAAAAACCAACAGCTATGCCTTGTGTATAAGTATTAGGCATTTGCCAGTCACTACTATTAGATGCCCAGGTACATGCAAGATTGTGCACCTGCTACCATCAATAGCCAGTTAATACAACTATGGCAGTGTCTGGCAAGAGCCATTCCCAAGCCTATGCAAAAGCCTAAACAGTTGCCATTGCCAATGTTTGTTCTAAATAGTTTTCGTGTATATAAATGTCTCATGAAGATAGAATTACCACATACTAATAGTGCCCGCATTTAAATTTAAGCAGACAAAATGCTGGCATTTCGTTTGCATGAATCTTACAGGAAAGAATATTGTTTTCCAGAAAACAGGACCTACAATAGTATTATACAATTTGCATTCCTTTGTACACTTATCACATTGATATCCGTAAATTGCAGCTAGTTATTTGAGCCTGATAAATAAAATAAGGGAAGATGGAGCAACAGAAACAACATGCAGAATTCCCGCGATCATGGCCAGTGTTCATGTCATGAAAAATACATATATGTTCACTGGTGCAGAATTTGTATTAGCTAAATTATTTAATAATAAAGGGAATGCCGACGTGATTAATTGGTAGAGAGTAAAAATTACAATAAAACTGTCTTGATCAGTGCTTTTCAGAAACACCATTACTGTCTGTGCAGTTGTTTAACAAGGATTTAATTGGAAAGATAAGTGAATGCACATTTAAAAGTATTGTTAATTTGCTTTATAATCACCTCATTCTTCACAATATTGACAGCGCTAGGCACAATCCCATTTCTGTTATACAAGTATTATTTTCCATATGTGCACAATAAATCCTAATGTAGTAATTGGATTTGTTTATATATTTTTAAGATATCGGGTGTATTGTGATTAAAAGTGCAGTTCCCCCCTCTAGAAAGCTAATTTACTATGTTCTTTGTATTAAATTAATATCTGTTACTGACATTGTGAATTGTTCAATAATGAATTACTGGCATAGTCTCAGGAATCTGACACTTTTCATTGTATGTTGAAATCCTGTTAACACAAGAACATATGCTGACTGAACTCGGTTCTCTGCTACGTCATTGAGGATTCAGAATGTATGCATCTTGATGTTGAACATGGAGTCCTTTTAACATGCTTCATGGAGGCAAGGCTGCATTTCAGTGTGAAGACATGGCTGCTGAGCACAAGTAATCAATACAAGCCTGTGCACAAAGTTACAGTATGTAATACCTACATGGTATGTAAAAGGTCCTGAATGGAATGTAGTGACTCATGTTCTAACAATGCACCTCTTTTCCTTCTAGAATGTATTTTGTGGTTGTGTTGCCAGAATGCACATTTAGAAAACCTTTCACTTGGAAGTTCATACGCTGACACACTGAACGAGGCGGTGGATTCCACACACACCCCCGTGCTCGCTCCGGTGTGGCTCGTTGGCTGCTGGTTGCTGGCGACTCCCGTCTTTCCGTCTCGGGTACCTGGAAGCTGTGGCACTTCTCGAGGTGAAGGCTTATCTCGTCTTGTGGGGCTCCTCGCTTTTCTGTACCACCTTGGTTCTGCAGGCTAGTGCTTGATTGCTGCAGCACTGCAGCAAAGTTTCCTTCAGGCGCCTGCGGATGTGTACGCTGGCGGCATTAATCAGGTTGGCCCTGCCTGTTATACCGCCTTCCCGGTGAGTGCATTGGAAGTTGCCTAGTTTTTGCATATCAGTGAGCACCATCGTCTGGGCACTGAGGATGTCAGAAAGGACATGCCTTAGGTCTCTTTAGACTGGATTGCTACTGTGTCTCTGATTCACAGCACCCACATTTTTAGATATCAGGGTGTTAATAGTTTGTGACTTTCGCTACCTTTGGGCAGGCCTTGTCAGCTTGGTTACTTTTTAAGACTGCTGTCTGTGTGCTTTACCCCCATGTCCTCAAAATGATGCCTGAATCTGCAATTGAGACCTCCCCAATGCCCACATCCTTTAGACTACGAGCAAGCAATGAGTCCTGTCAAGTATGATTTGTTATTAAACAACCTGATACTCCCTCTGAGTCTTCAGTCTCTAATATGAACAGGAGTCGACTGGCCGAAGTTAGGGCACAGAGTGCCTAGAGGAGACAACAACACCAGCGTAAGTAGCTCCAATCCTTTAATGATGCCTTTGAACAGGTACCATTAGAACTAATCATGGATTTATTACCCACTCCCCCTAATTGGAACATCTGGATGTTATCAGGGAAATGCCTCTTGAGAATCAAACTAGTAGTATTTCCTCTCTACCCTCCTCATTGGCTGTGGCAACACAGTCTTTAACGAAAAAGATGGAGAATGCTATAATGGAAGCCTTGGTGCAATCCTCTCAAAACAAGAGGGGGTTTGATGTTGAATTTACCAATGCTGAAAGCTGGCCACGCTTCAAAGTGCTCATTATCTGCAACCTTAACTTATGTACAAATGTCACAGAATTATGTGCCTCGGTCCACTCATTGGATAAGAGGGAACCACGTATATACATTGAAAGAACTGACCATTCTTGTTAAACTGATCAGAGCACTAATAGGGTTAATCAACATAGTCAGACAAATCCAAGTAAATCCCCTTCTGGGGGAAATCTGGACAATGGAATCATGGAAACCGTTGAATCTCAGACAGTGCCAAGCTACCAGCCAAGAGTTTACTGGTGGAACCTCCCCATGGTGTTAGTTGATCATCCATGAAACCAGTTGTACCAGTGATAACTTCTATATCTATCCAGGATGTTACAACACCAAAAGTTTTCAAATTAGAAAAGCCCTAATATCTAAGATTACTGATAAGAACATGAGAAAGCTTTTTATGGACCCACAAAACAACATTATCACCCATGTGGAGAAATTGCAGGGTCACAATCCTAGGGAAGCACTCAGGAACAAAGTTCTGGCTCGGATGTGTCAAATAATGGGGCAAACCGATATTAGAACCCAGGACCTGAGGTTACTGCACATGGTACATGTAAACATCTCGTTCTTAGAGCAAGACAAGTTGTATCATTATAGGTTGTAGCCAAAGCAATCTCCCATTGTTCCTTAGCCTATGCAAGAATCTGGATAATATGTCCTCTTACACCAATGTGAGGATTATCCTGAATTGATACACCTAATGGGCCAAGGGATTTGCTAATTGTTGTCTTGGACTTTACTTCTGTCATTGTGCATCTCTATTGGATGTTCTGTTTATGACAGTGTTTTATTTCTCATTTCTTGTTAGTTGTTTTTTGTGTTTTATGTTGCACACTGAGGCCTATGGGTGTGTTGTGCATGATAAGAAATAAATCACATCACATCTATTGTTTTCATCTTATTCCAAGTACAGTATTTCATTTTTGTTAAGCAAGAATTCACATTTCTAGGGTAACAGTATTTCAAACCGAAATATGGTCACAATATTTGACTCTTGGATCTTACACAAGTGCAGTTTCATGACATTGTTAAGTATGTCTTAGCTGCTTCTATTTTGCATGTTGTATGCATGCACACACACGCCACTTAGATATAATTCTGAAGATTAGCCTCTTAAAAGAACTTTAGGAGTATCCAATGTACTAGCTACCCCTCCCCTTCAACACACCTCCGAAATACTATACCCGCCCTATGGGCCAGCCAAACTACACACAAACACAAATCCAACATAAGTAACACTTGCATAAAACAAACAATCCCATGCACTGGACTTTACCCCTACAGATAGAACATACCATTGGGCAGAACCACAACCTTAAATACCAACCAATCTACACATAAAACACACAAACACGCGTCCAACGTAACAGGCATTCACATACAACAAACAACCCAGGCATTGGGCCTCACTCTTATGGATGCAACAAGCCAGTGCTCACAATCAACCCAATCTGATGCCAGTTTCTTCTGGTTCTGGACCTATTGTTTCACTCTAGCTCCACTAACCCACCCCATCCATTGTCCTGCAGAGAGACGTGAGCGCATGGAGATTGCTTCTCTGGTGGTAACGGTGCACATCATAAGTCAACATAACATAACATTATATGTTCCTAGAGTGAGATACCTCATTTAAATGTAATATCTAGGTTGTGCCTCATGAATTAATCCAAAACACATTTGAAACTATTTCAAGCACATTGTCAATAAAATAGTATTCACATGTTCTATTCAGTAATAATTATTAAAATAAAACAAATAAAAAAACATTTAATCATGTGCCTGCTGCAACTTAATTTCCCACGTCTTTTCTTTTCAACTGTCAAATGTGGTGAATGCGTTTTTGAACACGCCCTCTTTTGTCAGAAATGGCAATGCCCTAGGGCCGCAACAGCTCAATGCAATTTAAGAAACTTTGCACAAAGAACATGTAACTGTTTCATGCATTCTCTATTTGATAAGTATTATGAGCAAATGAAAGTATGCAATGCAGATGACTAAATATAATCATTGTGCATTACTAGCTAGTCAAGTTCAATTATGGTGGCCACATTTTAAGCAGAGCTCAGTCAGAGGTGCTGATTTACAAATGTTTTTTTTTCAATGACATTTACCCATTGAAAAACATTTTTATAAATCAGTGTACAAAGTTGTGTTTAATGTTTTCCATCACAAGATACTTAAAAACAGGACAGTGGGGGAGCTGTGGTCGGTCATGAAAACACAAAAACAATTAAAGTTGTAATCTGAACTACTATAGTGACACCTATGTAAAGCATTGTTATGTGGTAGTATTAGCATATGTCCATGCTATTCAACATATATCATTTTGGACGCATTTTTATTCAGCGTTGATACTTTATATGAATGGTTTATTTATCTAATTACATGTTCTCTTTATTAGAATCAATTAAATATTGTAATGCATAACAAATTGTTAATAGGAACTAGTGATAGAATAACATATTTTAATAAACATTAGTCCAAAGATGTTTGTTTGTTTGTTTATTTTATTTATACCATGTGTCCATGTAAACACTTTCAGGAAACACAAATCATGGAGGATTCCAGTATTGCAAACAGTTCAAACATATTGCAGTATCCTGTGTTGTTTTTGTTGTTTTTCAATGTACAGGAGTATAAATCTTAAATATCTCAGGTTTTATGAAGCAATAGGCTTAATAATGCAGAGGCCATATTCTTCAAATGCTTTGCTTTCACCTTTCAATTAGCTTTATTTCGGAAATTTCAATTAATGACCAATCACAGTACGTATCAAGTACAACATTTAATAAAACATGAAAAACATTAAGAAGAAAAATGTGCAGTTCAATATTTTAATACATCAAAACTGTGTCTTAAAAACATTGATTTCAAACCGGAGGCCATAATCAAAAACAACAACACAACTGTCTACAGATTTAGGGGGTCTTTTGCGAGGGGTTGTTCATCCAATATATGGAATATATATATATTATAGG
Organism: Ambystoma mexicanum; assembly: GCF_040938575.1. NCBI lineage: Eukaryota > Metazoa > Chordata > Amphibia > Caudata > Ambystomatidae > Ambystoma > Ambystoma mexicanum. Next base: position 1,167,435,592 of record NC_090931.1, on the reverse strand, counting down.
GCTTGGGATAATGTCCCTGTCGTTATGGTTAAGTTGCTCAACCCATAGAAAGAGCAATTTTTGGTTGACTTATAACTTATAGCCATTTGAGGAATCCTCACTGAACTTTGCAAAAACAAAGTATATGCCACCACTGAATGATTTTGCAAAGTTTGGTGCAGTTTAATCAAGGAGGCCACGTAGTAGGGGGGTACCAAAACATTTGAAATCCTCATAGACATAATGGAACAAAATGTGCTCAGGCCTACAGCCTAAACCGCTGAATGGATTTAGACCAAACTTGCACCAACAGTGACATCTGGGTCCTGATAGCGTGCTTTTGCAAATTTGGTGTAAATCCGTCAAGTCGTTTTTTTAAAAAAATGGGCAAACAATAGGTTTAAAAAATATTGATTTGTACGTCCAGTCCGTGGACTCATTTCCTGGTTCAGTGTCCACGGACACCTGTGGAGCAATCAGGGCGCAGCGTGGTGTTCGTGGACAAATCAAACGGGCATGCAGATTGGTTGTTGAAAAATGTGAGCTGCATCAAACTTTTTGAAACAGTCGCTATATTGGATCGATGGATAGCGTAGTGAGAAAAAACTTGGAAAATAAATGTTTTGGTTATTTTGTCGCTGAAAGAGGTTCTGGGAAAAGTTGGGGAGTCGAAAGAAGTTAGAATCGCTGGAGCGATAGTCTAAATTGCAAAAAAGAGCATAATGTACCACGATTTGCATTCTGCAGATGCTGGTGAAATGAAAAGCATCCAGAATGTGTTATGGGTAGTGTGATGCTGCAAATGCATTGGAGGGACAGGCCTCCCTGTCCTTGACCTGTAGTCCTTTTTCATTTGTGTTCTGGATTGTTTTCTGCCCATGAGTCCATATGGGACTGCCAGGAGTCCATATGGGACTCTTGGCACGGCAGAGCAGCTCTTCCTGTTTTTGGTTTGGTGTACAGACCCATGGGATACCCTTATGACACCCATGGGTGGGGGTGTAACCTTGTACCTCTAGTTTATCTTTTTGGGCACCTGTGTGTGGCCCACAGAGCAGGGTATGGGTTGCTGGCAGCTCCATGCTGAATTTGACAGGTGCTCTGAGTATTCTCCATTTTGGGATAACCTGGCCCTGCCATTGGAATCAGTTGATTCCTGATAGGAAACAAGATGGCCCCTGTGGCCTCTTGCTTTCTATTGCCTGTTACCTTAATTTCCCAAAGTCTTGGGAAGCTCTGACTCTGTCCCTTCCCCCTGACTGGCTGTGGGGTGGAAGTTCCATATATGGTGTTTTTGTGAAGCTCAGGCCAGACTGGCTGGAGCCTTCCCAGTGACTGTATGTTGTGGGTACACCCTGTGGGTGGGACCTGGATGAATGGAGTGTGTAGTGTGGCATGCCTGGGTACTTGTCCCAATACACATTCCTTGTTGTGAGTGTCTGAGAGGGAGGAGTATGGCCTGAATGCACTGTATGCCTGATTGGCTGACTGACTGCATGAATGACCTTCTGTATGACTGGCTGCTGAGTGTGACCCAGCAGTGTGTATGAGAGACAGAATAGTATATCTGGGGACCTCTCACCACTGGAAGTTGTTCAGAAGCTGGAGTTGAAACTAACATTGAAACTGAAGCTGAATCTCGAAGCCGAGCCTGAAAAAGAGGGTTGACTGCTGTCTCCCTTTGCTGAAACCTGAAAGCCAAAAGCCATCGAAAGGCGCCCCCTTCCTGTGCTCTGAGGGACCATCGAGCACCGCTAACCTTCCCCGAAGTGCCCTGGAAGTCAGACCCTCGAAATGCTGCCGACTGGAGACTGGGACCGCTGAGGAGAACGAAGACACGCACCGGACATTCCGTCCAACATCGTCAACCAGGGTTCACAAGTTTGCTGTAACCGCTGGAGGCCCGTCAAAACCGAATGTCCCCAGAATAGGGGACCAATTAACGCTGTGACGCTGATGACCAGAGCAGCACGCTCCTTTGCCTAAGACTTTTGACTCACGGAAACGCTTGTCTGAACCGCCGCCCGCCTTATCCTACCGGAGAAGGCCAGGCCGTCGACACGCTGAGGAGCATCCGCCGGTGGGTTTCCCACCACCCAATGAGCCTAGAGACGCTGGACGACTCAACGCCCTTGCTGATCCACAGTTCGTCATAAACTCTTTGTGGTCCTGAACTATCGTCAGCGAGGTGCCCCGCACGCCTCTTGCTTGCAGGGCGCCTTCACTTCGTTGACGACAAGCACCGCTGGGACCGAAGCTGCCGCCTCAATGCCAAGTTCACTTTTTTGTGGGATCTCAATGATCTGTGGCTCCTGATTTAAAGGGAGCCGGTCAAGTAGGATCCGTTCATGACCCATCGTCAGACCAGTTCTAATGTTTTTTTTTAAATGTTGGCGTGTTGGCGTAGGTTAGATCTGCAAACTGATGCATGTTTTGAGTTCTGTTTAGCGAAAATATTGTCAGAGATTTACATTTCCAATTCTGCAGAGCGTGCACAGCATTGTTTGTGTCATAATGTTTTGAAAATGGGTTGACCTTTTACTAGTGTTAACTGTTGGAGGGCTCCGAAAACAATAACATGATGTTCATAGTCGGTTGTTAGGACTTCCTGCATTCTGAGATGATTAAAGCAAGCATGAGGTTGGAAATCATGTTTACTTCATCAACCAGGAGGACCTTCATTTGTTTGCAGAATTCAGAATACTTCAGTAGCAGATTCTGCTGACGATTTGTAGTATTCTAGTTTGTGTTGGTGTTCTACTGGGAGGAGAAGTAGTCAGTGTAAAGTTACACTTACAGTGCAGATATACCTGTGTGAGCTGTTACAACAGCTGGAATAATATTTGTTAAGCCTAGTAGACATTTCTGACTATTTTAATTGATAAGGTTTTGCCAGAACCAGCTTACATCCAAGTGCAGTGGTTTATAATGTTTTCAGCGGCAAGTTTTAGTTTCATGTTTTTAATTCCATGTTAGATTTCTTCAGTGACTTCCTGAATTCCTAAATCAAACACCTACCCTCACCCTGACTTAGCAGCATGTCGCATAGAGATTCACTGTTGGGTGACGACAAACCATCTCCTTCTGAACTCAGATAAGACAGAGATCATGGTATGTGGCAAAACTCCTCTATTCCCCCAACTGACTGCCTGGCAACCCTCACTCGCCCACCCCCCCGACCACCACCACTGTCATAAACCTTGGCTGCACTGTGGACTCAGACTTTACTCTGTCTCACCAGATCAACATTGCATCCAAATCCTGCCATTGCAACCTTATGCTCCTGAAGTGTATCTTCCCTTACCTCACCTACCCCCACAGTCTGGCAGCAATCATGTCCAATGTCATGTCCAGACTTGACTACGCAAACTCCCCCTACCTGGGTGCACCAGCCAACTAGCTAAACATGCTCCAATCTCAACTGCCACACTGCTTCTCGTATTGGGAGGAAGAGACTACATCTCACCTGCCCTCCGTACCCTACACTTGCTCCCACTTGGATTCATGGCCATCTTCAAATTCCGATGCATCACCCACCAAGCATTGCACAAAACAGGCCCCAAATTCCTACAAGAAAAGATTATGCCTTACCACCCAACTCGCACCCTAAGGTCAAGCACTGGTCCCCACCTCCAATTCGGCCATGATAGGAATGTCTGCCTATTCAACCTTGATACCTACTTTGTGGAACTCACTGCCTCCCTGTATTAGACACAACAAAGACTACATCGCTTTTCAGAAGTCACTCAAAACCGGGCTCTTCGCCTAGAAACACATAAGGAATGCAGTAAATCACTGGAGTTACCACCACAAGCTCTAAACTGGTGTGGTATCCCGCTCAATATGGACCATCTCAAAAATCCTCAGGCTAGACAATTTATGCCTGCATTACCTGCAGCCTTTGCCCCACACTTAAAACATGAATCATAGTGACACCCATGCACTCTGCGGAATTGATTCATTAACTTCACCTGCAGGAATACAATATGCTCTGAAGCCTAGAGTGATCCATCGCCAATAAATCTGGACTGACTGTGCTAGACTCACAACCCAAGCACTAATAGCACTGATGAGCTTGATCATGGCCATGCAATAAGGCACTACGCTATCAGTCCTAGAAGACACATGCCTTCTAATCCCACTCATCTAGAAATCCAAGTGCAGAATGACCATCTAGCACTTATTAAGGAATGTATTTAGCAGAACTATACTACCTAGCAGAGCTACCAATCTAAACGCTAATAGCACTTATCAACTTACTCACTGCCCTGCAAATATGCACTATGCAATCAGCCCAGGAAATGCCCTTGATTGCTAATCCAACACATTTGGGAAACCATGAGCTGAACAATATATGAAGGAATGTTCTAGGCTTTATTCTTTGATAATCCCAATTATATGGGAATGCTGTAGTAGAACTACCTGTTGGGGATTCCATTTAGCAGAATTACCGACAAGGATGTCTCTAGCACTTATTCAGTAACGACATGAGCTCGGGATAGATCTACATGTCACCACCCATCAGTCTTCGCCAAATCAATTCAACCCTTCAAGACATAGGGTGGACCTCAGCCTAATAGCCCGGACCCAAAGGAGATCCCACTCCCTCAACAGGCACAGGAAGCTGAACAAGGACAAGGCACCCCTGTAAAGCACACAGACACTAAAACACACCACTATGCTAACTCTTTCCTCTGCACCAACAAACAACAGAATGCAGCTACACCCATTGATTTATTTGTCCTAGCTGCACACATACTTACACACCTCCACATTCACCTCAACAATTTTATTGAACACAGCTATACCCCTCGAAATCGGCATAGCTGCACACATAGCCTCAATCACAAACACCAGCGCCGCCAGAATGAAGATAGCCAAGTCCATTGGTCTTGCTACACACATTCTTCTGATCTTACACAACCACCATATCACAGTTAGCACTAGCATGTAGCCACAGTCCACCTATTCCACAGTGGCTGCACTCATACCAAGTGCACCCAAGTACGTTTTACTACATTACCCTCCCACTGACCTGGACTCCGGTCCCTGAGGGCGTTCAACCAACGGTGCTTTGTAATCATAACTGCGGTAAAAGGCACTATACAAATGCCAAATAACATAACATAACATAACATTACATAACATAACATAATGTCTAGGTAAATGGTGAGTTGTTCATCATTTGGCTGTGATCTGAGCACTGACAAATCTTCTTCAGATTGTTTAGATTTATACATGGTGTTTTCTACCTCATTTGCATCTATTTCTGCTTCATTTTGAATGAGTGGTTCTCAAAGTGGTTTTGGACTTCCTGTAGGTGAATGTTGATTATCTTCAGGAATATCTTATCTAGTAGAGTTTTAAAGTCTTCCTCTTGTTGGCGTTCATTGTCCAAAATTTGTTTGCATTGTTTGAAATTGACATTTGTTATACTGCTTTCATTTTCCTTGAATGCAGCTTCAAATATGTCATGGCCACCTAATAATACTTATTCTTTTCTACAAGGTTTGAAAAGTTGCAGTAGGGTCATGTGATAAAGTTCTCTATGTGGTGGATATTTAAACAATAACTTTAGATGATTAATTAGGCCAGACTTGTTAAGTTTTACTAGGTTTCCTTCACAGCTTGAGACTGAATATTTGCCAGCTACCTCATCTGGTATAACTTGGTGCTGTGGAATTTTCTGCAATCTATTGAATGTCTTTATTTGCTTTCCACAAGAAGGCAATTATCACATTATAATAATTGATGTACCTGGATGCCTCATTTAATGTTCTATGTGTTCTTAGGGGAGTTCCCCTTTACCCTGTGTCTAACAGAAGACATAAAGGTATTTATTTGTTCTTTGGTGGAAACTAGTCAAGACACAGTGACATTTGGTATAGTGTTTACCTTTGTTTTTATATCAATGTCACCAGTATTTGCCACGCTTATGTTTTTGAAAGCATAATATTTGTGTACGTAGGTCACTATGTGTGGCTTCTGAAGGGATGCCATGGGGTAATGTCCTTTTGAATACATTGTAAAACAGTGACCTCACTGTCATGGCCAAATTAAGGAGCATCTTTTATCCACAAAGCATGTGGATGTGTGGTGCTCCTCTGAATTGATATTCATTTCTCCAAAAGAAGAGTTGCACTTCTCTGAGTTTAGGGATCGGTTTTCTGCAGGTGAAGTTCAGCATGGCAATGAAGCGATTGGTGAAAGTATTTTGAAACATTGACAGGTTTGTAGTGCGTAAGAAGTCATGCAAGTCATCCCATGCATATTCTGCACAACTTAATGTAAGAAATCATCTGGGTGTGCCTGTGGTCCTTACCATACAATCAGAGTGACATCAGAACCAGTATTCTTTTGTACCACACATTTTTGCCAAGACATGTGTGATACTTGACAGCACAACTTAATCTCTGTCTTTTATCTTTTGAAGCGCTTGGGTAGCTGACCTGTTTAAGAAATGATAGCCTGTTTTTAATGTCTATTGTACGTTTTGTCTGAATCTTGGGTCTTCAGAATACATTTGTAAAGAGCCATGTTCTGATACATTATTTTGTGTTGCTCTTTCATCATATTTTCCTCCTTTTCCTGTCGGAAAGGTAGACAAACAAACATGCTTCTACACTTTTCTCCCATATGCTCATTGGAGGTACTTTGGCTTGAAACATGTGATATGTTTCTAATGCATCTTCTATGGTGTCTTTGGAATGTAGTGGTTGAATTGTATGCTGGTCTAAAATGTTGGTTGCAGTAGCGGGATCCAACGTTCAAATTGTCCAGTTTACACTGAATGTTCAATTATTTGGGTGGTAGTTTCCTTCTGTGTTTATATATCTGTATTATCTTTTTATTATCTTGTTAGTAACACCATTAAAAAGTACAATCAAAGATTGTCATATTGGCCGATCTGCTCCTAGACTTCTATATTTTCTTTAAGATCTAATGGCAAATATACTACTATTGAAAAGCTTGAATGATTAAGAAGGTGAACTGGAACTGTTATGAAAGCCAAGAAATTTGAACTGATTGTAATTTTGATGCTGGAAGAGTTGACATCTTGGGGAAGGGAATTCCGAGGCTTTGAGAACTGCGTTGAGCTCTTGGCGAAGGGAACCCTGAGGCCTTTTTGGAACTGTGTTGAACTGTTGGTGAAGGGAACCCTGAGGCCTTTTGGAACTGTTTTGAACTTGGGGAAGGGAAGCTGGAAATAATCCAGGAGCTGGAAGAAGCTATGAAATGCATTGTGGACACTGTTTCTCTTGGTTGCTGACATCCATAAGCATTGTATGTATTTAGTTGTGAGGGCAAGTGCAGGTTTGGGGCACAGAAAGACTTTTGAGATGGACTAACTGATTCAGACTATGCTTAGATTTCATTAGGTAGGAATATCCCACCTTAGCATAGGGCAAGTTAGGCCTTACTCCATCCTTACATTTAAGAAAAATAAACCACATTTTATCTGTTGTCTATGTCTTACTTCACAATGCCTTCACAGGGTGGGTGGTGGGAGATTCATTGAAACATTGTTGCACCTTGGCATCTCTGCTAATCTTTGATTAGAAGAAGTGAGGTGTCACGGTATGGATTTTGTGGATGAAACTGGGCGGCATTATTACTGTTGTGTGCGAATAGGGTTTGGGTGGACCATCCAGACATCATTATAGTACATTGTGGAGGCAGCACAGTTTGGTGTATGTGACTAGAATATCCTTGCAGTTTGAAGGAAGGAAATGTTTGAAAGGCTAATGGAATTGTTTTCTGCTTCGAAGATTATTTTTTCCTGGCTATCTCAAAGGCAAATGTGGAAAGGTGAAAACCTTTGTCCACAAATTGTAAAAAGCCAAGAGGAATGTTAATAAAGCTGTATGTGCTTGAATGGCATCTTTCTACAATGAGAACATAAAGTTTGAATCAGTGAACATTTTTCAAAGAGATGGAGTACATTTAACAGCAGTTGGAAATTAGATTTGTCTTTACAATGTTCAGAATGCCTTGAAACAGTTTATGTGAAAAAAATGAAAACAGAACATGTAAGCAAAGCATATGTTAGTAGGTATATTACATACAAACTAAAAACACACAAAACGTTTGAAGCAGTTTTGCAAAAGTTATAAAAACAGATGAGTGCAGTACAGCATTTGTTAGAATAGTACATAAAACCAAAAACTTTCTAAGAGACACCCTATTTAAGCATAATAAGGCAATGGCCTAACCCACTATCCTCTTTTCACCGACAAACACATCACTACTATTGCTACTCAACAAAACATAATAGCATGTATGTTCTCTTTCACTTCCCATCCCCACTCTCGCTAGGATTTTTTGTTTAATGGGCAAGTGCCCTGAGCACCCCAGAGAGCTACCTTAGCAAACCACATAAATAATGTTGTTTCACCATCCCACTAGGCACCTCTATTCATTTTACATCTCCCTATGTCAGTGCTAATCTTATACATCACAGTACGCATTTCTTACATAACCAAACAATGCATGATATATCATACAGCTATTAAAAGAAATACATATAAAAAACAACTCATTTGCAAGCTCACACCTATATACGAAGGGTCAAACACATTGTATAGATATCACTGCACAAAAGATGAAATGCCAAGTATCAAACCCGACCCACGAGGTCACTATGAATTCACCTTCTTCACTTTACTTCAGAATATCCCAAAAACAAATTGCCTGTTATATTTTGACTAAAACACCAAAAGACTGTGATAATACCTGGCATACTCAAGCCATAATTTCACGTTCTTAAATCTGTTAGAAATAATCTGTAACACATCTTTGCTTTCATGTATCAACCAACTATTCACTCATCTTTGCTACGTCCTGAATTCATAAAGATAATAAGAGAAAAGACCTGCAAGATAGCACACTGCCACTAACTCTGCAACTACTGTAGCAAACCACATCAATAATACAATGTCCCCCATCTCAATATGCTCCCCTATTCATTTTACATCTCCTTGTTTGTTTGTTTGTTTGTTTAGAATTTATTGTGCGCACCGGACCCTGGAGTATAAGGGCGCAAAAAGTAAGAATATGTACAGCTTAGAGCATAGGTTACAGGTTACAGTTACAAGTTACAGACATTACCAGTTACAGAAATTACCAGTTACAGGTGCAAGTTTACAATACAGGTTTACAATCGTATGATGCAGATACTGTGTAGCAAACAGGCGTGAGCATTATCATGGGTTCAATTAGCAGTTGCTGTCGTTAGCCAGTTAATTACAATTTGCCTGAATTTGGAAAATGACTGTTCTAGCCTCGCAGTAATGGGTAATTCGTTCCACAATTGAGCAGCTTTGACTGGGAAACTAGCTCCGCCTATGGTGGTCAGTTTAAAGCGTGGTACTTGTAGGCGGTTGGTGTAAGCAAGTCTGGTTTGTCTTGTGGGGTGTGTTCTGGTGAATCTGTCCTTTATGTCAGTGTTAATCTTATACACCATAGTATCCATTTCTTACATGACCTAACAATGTATGATGAAGCATACACATTTTAAAAGAAATATATACATAAAGCAAGTCATTTGCAAGCTCCTACCTTTATACAAAGAGTCAAACACATTTTGTATATTACTGCACAAAAACTGAAATGCCAACATCAAACTACCTACTTAGCCACTATGAATTCACCTTCTTCACTTCACTTCATAATTTCTGCCATCCATGTGGCCAGGACATGGCCATCACTTTTGGATCCAGTTCCTGAGGGTTGACCAGTGTGGGAGGATCACCTGGGTGAGGGGTCTACGGGGAGTGCAAGTGGGACACTGGATGGTTATATGGAGGTATCCCCTTCCCTGTAACCCCTTTAACCCATCCTACCAATTAGGAACATAGAATCACACCCCCCCCCTTCACAACAAAAAACTTTCTCACAGACAGCCCGCTATGAGAGAAAATGGACTAACAACTGAGCTGTATACCTGACGTGTGCCAATACAATGACCAGGTAGGGTCAGGCAATTACTGACCAACATGCACACCTGACTTCCATTACACTTCCCCACAAGGATAAAGGCATAGCACAAGAGCACACTCTGAGCGAGGCAAAGCACGTGAGGAAACAGCAGTTCCAAGAAGGCAGTTTAACATGAGGAGGAAGATCACAAAACCAAAGGGGATTACAAGGAGAGAAGTTGCCTTGACCTTTTCGAAAAGGAACTGTTACTTTCATGATGCCATGAGAATAGAAAGCGTAAAACCAGGAAAACAGCATCAGTGAAATCAACACAGCCGGTGAGTTGGGGAGACCGATACAAGACCGGTCTGTGTAAAAGCCAAGGTTGCCAGTGGCAACATTGTATGGCAAGCACTGGAACAAACATTATATGAAACACGTGAGATAACCAATGCGGCTAAGGTTGAACTCCAGATGAGTGATTGAACTTTGAAGCCAAGATATACAATAGCTTTGACAGAGTGGTCCGGAATTGCATGGATGCTCAATCAAAGGTCTCGTTAAGGTGTCCAGCTGAGAGCTGACAAAAGTGAAAGAGTGGCAAACAATTTTGAAAAAGTGATCCTGCAACGGGTCAAGCCAAATACTGTGCACAATTGAAAGTAAAGAAAGTTGATGGCAAAGTAGAGAAAGTTGGAACAAGCCCAATGGAAGGAGATTATTTGAAAGCTTTGTATTAAAGCCAGTTTCTGTTACAATAGATACATTGGTCTGAGCCCAGCAGAGGGGTATCTGGGGTAATCTCTGAATCACCTGAGAAATTAGATATGTGAAAATCCTAAGAAAATTGTGTATATGTTAAAATGCGAACTTTGTGTTAAAGTGGATCTGAGCCCAGAAGCGGGGTATCCACGGTTACATTTCCCAAGAAGTGTAGATGAGAATCTTGAGAAGAAATACATTTTGAATGTTTGTTTGTCGTATCAAGCACTCTGAAGTAAAAAGACTTTGAATGGCAAAGAAACTTTGGCACAAAAGGCCCCGATACTAAGATTTGAACTTCATCACTGTGCTAGAGAAGCAAGAGACTATGCTAAACTTGATTGTGCCGCCTTCTCCTGTGCTGTAAACGTGTGGAAGGGAAACCAACGGCTTTAATATCCTAACATATCATTTCTTCAACACTTTTCATTTGCGTAACATTGTTTTCACACACTAATTGTATTTAGAGGTAAGGAATGGCATAGGTTTATCTGTATAGGCCCTTTCATTTTGACAAGGTACCACTATGACTGCATTATTATTATTTGATGGTCATAGCTTGCTCCCATCTTTAGATTTAGGATTAGACCACGGACCCGGACCTGAGTTTGGAGGCAGCCATGCCCTTATTAAGGGCATGGCTGCCTGCAAAATCTTAATAAGGCCCATTGACCTTTTTTGTCTGCGGGAAAATTAATGGGAAGTAGGCTGCACTCTTGAAAAAAAAATATTTGACGCCTAATAACTTCCTTATTTTTTTATAAATCTTTACGTATCTTTGTAGTCTGGGGGGGGGCACAGACTTTTAAATACTTTCAGAATTCCGCTCAAATCCGTTACTCGAATCAAAAATGATTAACAATCGAAATCTTAGATGCTCCTGTGTGTCTACGACTCAGTTTAACTAGAGGGCGGCTATCACTGCCATATAAAATATATATATGGATATTACAAAGAGTGCATATGCATGTAGAAAGTTGTTTTCAAATTGAATATTACAATTCAATTTCCTCATTGCTAAGGATGTGTCTAGGTCAGTTGAAACGTACCTCCTGTAACGTATATAATCTGATGGGAAAAAAGAACAAAGAAGGTGCCTGGTGGGTTTCGGGAATTATAATAGGCTCTGTCCAAACCAAAATGTTGTGCCAAATAATGGTGCATGGATGGAGGTTGCTAGGCATTAAAACGCAAAACACATTGGAAGAAAGGAAAGTTTTTGGAACTAGATGAAACAAGACAGCATGTCGGATAGGAGAGAACCATATTGGATACCAGCTGGATTTAACCTATGGGGATATCTCCATTGAAGGGACTTTTCCCACATGCAATGGATGTGATATGATATGATATGGCATTTATAACGGGCCTGTACACAATTGTTTCTGTGTGCGGGCCATTCCCAAGACAGGACTACATTACTTCAGATTATTATGACAAGAACTAATTGAATCTCAGTTAGCATTTAAACGTATTTTGGCAACCCTGTTTAATACCTATGTCACTAAAAAAGGCAATGTATTGCATTGTGAATATCTTTTATGATTTACAATTACAATTCAGACTCCAGGTTGCATTCGCATAATAGGGCTTTTCTTCTGCAAGTTGTTATCTCTGAAGGCCTGAGATTTTCCAAATGGAAATGTGGAATGACAAAACTTTTGATTGGTGTTATCATAATCAGCGAGGTAATTTAAATCGTTTTCCTTACAAATAAAGCACGAGGTGAACTCTTTTGCAGGAAATTTGTGTCCCTTGAAAATAGTCCCAGCATTCAGACACCAACAGACAGCCTAAACAACCAAAGTCAATTATTTACAATAAATCCAACATCATTCCGGGTGAATTCAAATAGGGTCTCTGCACAACATAAGAGTCCATAGTTTGTCATAGAAAATGTCCAATGTTTGTAATGAAATCAGCCCAAGAATTAGAGAACCATTCAGCAAACATTTTGTTTCATTCTGTAACCAAGATGCCTTTTAAATAATACAACAATATTTAAATTAAAACGAGAAATGTGGGGTGGAATCGTTGCACTAGGAAAAGTAATGTAATATTATAGAGAATCCTCTGTAAAGTGTAAATAGAGGTATTGAATGATAGTCCATTCAAAAAGCAGTCCTTGCTTTTGTTTTTGCCATGTTATTTCCATGTGATGGCAACCTGCCCAAATGCCACTAATACATTTTACAATGATTTACAAAACCCTCATATTTCTGCGTATATTCCTTTCACTGCATATTTATGTACTTCAAATCTCATTTTACAAAAGCTAACGGTTGAAAGTGCTGAAATAATCTACTTGGCAGACTAATAATCTTGTGAAATATTATTTTCTATAATCAGACTCTTATTAAATCAAATTGAGAATGCACAAATGTAATGGTCATTAAACTGAAGATTTTTCAGGAGTGAGTTCATATTATGTTTGGAAAATGTTTTTGTTGAACTAGCACAATTTATATGTGATACAAAACGTTTTTCAACTTTTCTGTGGTGCCCAAGTTCGGAACATTGCATGTATTGGCACACCTTGCATGAAGACACATCATTTATTAAGCACACTAACTGCTACAGTCCTTTCAATCAGACAACTGGAATGGGTGCATCCGCGAATCTTCTGAAGCTTCAATAGGTGTGCCACTTAAAAAGTAATTTGCACACCCACAAAGTGTGAACTATAGTTTCGTGTTGCTTAATGTACAGTTAGATGTTCGTGGGGAGATGTGCAGTGGGAAGTGTGACATTTTAATTTAGTGGGATGTGTGGAGAATATTGAAATATGCTATGGACACATATATTTGGAATTTGAGAAACACAGACCATTATAAGTTTGTATTCAGATGTGAATAACACAGTATATTTAACTTAATAATGCCACTTTGCAAATTAAAAAAAAAAAAACGAACATTTAATAAGACATAACCTACACCTTTCTTTTTCCCCTGGCAAGAACCTACACCTTTCTTTTTCCCCTGGCAAGAGTAACTCTATGTTTAGGTGGAAAAGACCAGATGATGTTGCATGGAAATGGCATCCTTTGTGAAATGTCTTCACGTTCTATTGAAATATGGTCTCACTGTCATGCCACCAACATGCAACAGAAATCAATTACGTCCCTTTCATTTCTAGTTGGACTTGATTTGGAAATTGTATCCACAGAAATCAACATGAAACATGAATGTCACCCCGCTCCTGCTTGTGTTTTCCCTGGTGGGACTTCATAGCTGGATCTTCGTTCCGCCACGGCCAGGGGCGCCACTAAGGGGTGGCCAAGGGGGGGTCACGGCCACCCTTATAAAAACAATGCCCCCCCACTGGCCCATTCAGTTATGAGTGTTGGTTTTGGTGTGCCATCCCAAGATTTCCAGTGTGGTCACCCCTATGAAAACTTTCTGAGGGTGCCACTGGCCACGGCCCCTGTACCTGAATTGCTGCAGACCCGGTTCGACAGGGTGAAGCCTGAGAGTCAAGGCCGTGGGGTGTTGTACTCCAGGAGGGCTCTTCCGCAACAGCAGGGTGGGAGGTGCATGATTTGCTGAGGTGGAGCTGCTCTCACCCACGAGCTCTGAGGGGAGCACAGAAAACAGCCACCCTCGAACCCTAAAGGGAGCACAGATTGAATACAGGAATCTCACACGACAAGCATACTACAAGTTGAGAGGTTATCAGCGCTGAGTAGAGTTGAGTTGGGGCAAGTGGGGGCAATTATACATTGATTGCCGACTAAACTTTAAGTCAGTCAAAGTCAAGCCAAGCCAAACCCCGCCTTCTCACATTCCTTTTCCTTCAACCATGCAAGACTGTGTCGAGCCGAGATGTAAGATCCTGATGGTGAGGTAGAAACTGGCAGTTTGTCGCCCCCAATTGGCGCGGAGACTGACATTGACGCTGCCAGTGGGGGAAAATCCTGTGCCCCACCAAACTCATGGGATAGGCATACTTACTGATAAAAAGATTCCTCTGGACAAATCAAGATGTCTGGGGGGGACTAGCGGGTAACTCAGGAGAGAACCCTGGCGCGATGGCAGAGTGGTGACCTATGGGTTGGGGGACTTGCCCGGTGTCCTTCCTGTGGACAGTCCCCCTGTCAAACGTTCAGATTGATTTGTTGGCGAATGAGGGTTTGTCATTCACCTCAGGCAGCAACACCAGTTCTGACAGGGTTCTGGGGAGCAGGAATGGATTTATAACGACAACCCTGCCTGCTCAAAATATTTTGCCCCACAAGTCCTCTGCTACCCTCCCTGCCTCTCGTAATGTTGACACCCTGCAGCATACATTTGACTTGATTAGTTATGACCCAGAGCAAGGGTCGGTGTCAGTGATGGGAAGCACAGGCCAACCACCATCAATGGCCAACATCTACACTGGATACTGGAATGGGGGTGCCAATAAGGAAAAGCCAAAGGAGTGATTGTGCGAACCATGAGATTTTGACCCCGTTGCATTTGTACCAAGAAGCAAAGACCTTGACCCTGGCAGTAGAGACTAACAGCCCGATCGAGCCCATGGAAAAAATTGAACTTGAGGCTGGGTATTTGCCTGAGGGAGGGTCTCTCCACATTGGTAGGGTCTGCCGTAAGATCGTGTTGGATATGGGCCCTGGGAATAGCTCCTTGCTCAGTCCTACCCCTAAAGTGACCCTAGACAACGTGGCCCATGCCCACTATTCACTGTTGATCTACCCACCAATGAGGTATGCACTGATCATGGATGCAAATGCATGCACGTACTGTCCAAGCACACAGATATAAAGACGTTGCTATTGGTCCTGACAGAAGCCCAAGGGAGATGGGCAGGGGGAGTTACAGGGGGCTTACACCCAGCCCAGTAAATGAAATGGAGTTAAATGAACCGTCTGAGAAGCTAGAAATGTTTGCCTTCAAAGACCTCCCGATGGTTGAAGAAAACACTGACCCCAAAAAGGTAATATCAAAAAAGTATCCGAAGCCACCACGCAGCGTGAGTCCTATCTGCCCACCTCAAGGTCACAGAACCGAGACAAGAAATGTGCCCAGCAGCCAATATTAAAGGTAGCTAACAAGGAACTTAGCACCAGCACAATACATGTAATAAGGGACAGCAGAGCTGCCATTAATGTGGGAAATCATGGCCCCAATACTGCCCACCATAGTGCAGCCAGATTTAATGTTAGGGAGGGAATTACTAACAGCAAAGAGCAAGGGGGGACAAAGGAGTAGCACAGGCTTTCTGCATGGGATACCTAAACTATTCCCTAAACAACGAGAACCAAGGGATGCACTCTTAAACAAATCTATGCATTGCCTCCATACTGCCAGGGGTTGTTCTTTTGTAACCCGGAAAGTAATAGCGAACATCACCAATTGCATAATGAGGGTGAAAACACTAGGGATCTTGTGAAGATGGAATTGAGGGATCAGAGAGTGGCTAACAGTGTTATGAGCAGCAACTTGTGTCATGGCCAGATAAAAAACAGCATGATTGTAATCAGTCCTTATCCCTATCACAGCACCATCCACTCTTTTGGAAACAATTTCCTCAATCCTGTTATTTCTGGTGCCAACATAGTACCATAGGGGGGAAGGACCATGGGCATTTGTTTTGAGACTGGGACTGAGGGCTGGATACATTTACTTGTGAAATAAAAGGAGGCTGAACTTTTGTTTCATATTGTCATAATCAGGATCTGGAGTGTACAGACATTGGGCCGGTGTTCTTTATCTGTTTCGTTGATGTGATGTATTGTTATTTCACATTAGTTGTTTCTTTGATTATGTTAGGATATACTTTGATGGCCTGATGTCCGAGTAAAGTTATTTGATTGAATGACAATCCAACGTACATTTGTTTGTTCACTTTCTTCTTTGAACTTTATTCCACACTTAGGCCTTCATCCCCAGCAAGCAGCATGCATTCTTTTTCTTTACAGTTCCGTTTTCTTTGTAAGCTAGCAATTGGGACATACAAACTAGCATTGGCCCACATCTAGTATCAGGCATCAAAACTGCCTCATTCTGGAGCATATGAAATTTACTAATTTGCTGTGAGTTGTATCCTGCTATTCCTGACCTTTGCCCCCTGCTTTTGGCTACTCCGCTCCTCATCCATCTTCCTTTTAATGGTCTGCTTCTCTCCTCCTATTCCCTGCATCTCACTGCTCAACCAATCAACCAATGTTCGGTGTCTAAAACAACTTTGGGCTCACATTTTCTGCAAAAGTTAATTTACCTTGTCCTGCTGTTTCTGTTTTACTGGTGTTCAGCAGCCTTCAGGGTTCCAGGCTGTCTGGGACATCTCATCCCACACACACACACACACACACACACACACACCCGCCACCCACTCTATCATAACTCAGTTAGTACTGACTGTGTCTACCCTGCCCTCACTGGGAGTGGGATTTATTCTGAGGACCCTCTTCCTTCCAGTCTTTTTTTATAATTATAGTTGGTTATTTATAACGCACTTAATACCAAAGAGGTTTCAAAGCGGGGGCATGGGAATCCACGCTGTGTTGTTCTGTGTCGTCTTGCTTCCACGATGAGCGTGTTGCCACTGAGCAATACTACTTCTGCCTTCCAGAATCTTCAGGTTTGCTATGGCCTTCTTTTTAGAACTTCGGTTTAACGCATTACAAATAGATTTGCCTTGGCTTACAGAGCATTTGTGTGCCAGTTGACCACCTTCATTTGTCTTGGGTACAGCAGTTCAGGTTTTAATTTACCAGGTGCACACAGACTGTCAGAAATCCATTGCTATCAAAGAAAGACTGATCACCTGCACTTTCTGTATGCTTCTTTGGTGATGCCTTCAAACATATCCCTACCTAAGCTTCCACATCTCTTTTGATGTGGCAAAAATGGGACTTGGGAAGACAGATTTGGAGTCCGTTTTTTATGGTTAAAAGTACTGCTTCAATGTTGAACAGAAAAACAGAAGTCTTACAATGACAGGAACCATCATAGTACCCACCATTGTCATCTTTACTTTTCTGAAGACAACCAAGGGGTGCATGGTCAGTGACCGATGTGAAGTATATCTCCAGGTAGAACTTTAAGGCCATAGAGTTCCGTCAGAGAGAGATATTCATAATGTTTTGTAGCATCTTTCCTTTTGTGGGTAAAAAGCTTTGGACCTATAACACATGGGTTGCTCCTACCCAGTCCTTATTTGGGATAGTACTGCTGCAAGACCTACATAGGATCCATCTAGAGGATTAGAGGATCCAGGGAACTGGATGTGATCAGAGCTGTAGCTATATCTCACACTTCAGATGGGTGCTAGTTATTAGGTTAAAGGATATCCACCACATATTCACCAAGGGTTCCAATTGGGATGAAGGTGGAGTGAGAAAACAACAATATACGCAATAATTCAGAGAATAGGGCTTACTTCTTTATTATTGGCTGGTAGTGGAATCATTCTTAGAGCTTGTACTTTTTGTTACCTCAGTAAGGATGAACTTATTTTCCACTATTGTCCACATTGTCTGAACTGCAGGCACTCCAGTGACATCTGATAATTACCACCTCAGCCTTGAAACTAACATTCTGTGTTGTCTTAAACATTAACATACAGATAAGGCACAAACTCACTTCCACCATATCCACCAGAATGTTGAGCACACCATTGAACAACCTACTTCTGTTAGTTAATCTTGCCCCTCTTTCCCAAATATAGATGCTTGTGGAATTTGCATTTAAAAAAAAAAAACATTGTGAGATCAAACATAGTCGATGGTTGGTGGATGAGGGATTAAGACTTGTTTGCATTAATTGGTGCTGAAATTCCTCAAAGTAACAAAACATTATTTTTGGTCAATGAGGTAAAGTGCGGATTCCCGCCAAAACCTGTAAAGAGGAAAAGCACACAAACTGTAACACAATGGCCACCTCCAGAAATGGATATCCCTTTCTTAACAATTCCAGCCCTACGAAGATTAGAACCTGGTGCTCAATGTTATGTTCATGCATAAAAAAACGTGTCAATGCGTAAAGCTCGCAAGGGACACACTTCAATGGGAAGGTGTTTGGAAGAATCACCTGCAGTACCCTTTGGGAACACTACAGTAAAGTGGTAGCGATGGCTGAGCAGCCAGACTTATCTCAAGAGTTTAAGTGAGCAGTAGAACCAGCTACACAAAGGACCAACTAATACAGTGTTTTAAACAAACACTTATTCAAGGTTTCTTGGTAAAATAATATACATTTATTTACTCAGTCAGTTAGAAAATATTACACTAGCAGGAGCAGCTCAATATCACACACTAAAAAACCACAAATACACAAACGGTAAGTAAATAGACAAGTTTAGCTCCACTGAAGTGGGAGCAAAATGGCACTTCAGATACTTAATAAAGGATTAAAAAGACAAGGTTATAAGAACATACAGCCAAAATACAGTCATAGGCAGGGCAAATGGTTTCAGTTAGCTACAACCAGCAATTCTTAAGGTTGTCTCTCTAGCCAATTTGGTTTTGTTCTGCTTGCTCTCACTGGGAGCTTTGGGGGTACTGGATACTACTCCTAGAGTTTTGAAATCATTCCCCAACAGGACTCTCCCAGGCACCTCATTCTTGTCACTGACACAAATCCCCACTGTCATATTATTACACTGAATGAGAGCTGGTAGAATTGGAACCAACTGGACAGGGCCTCCAGAGAATTTAGTTGGATCTGTGGGTGCCTTAGCAACATCCTCAGGCTTGAAAAAGCATTCATCCACTACTGTTCTGCTGGCCCCAGTGTCTCTCCTGGCAGGAGTATCCTGGCCATTGACAAGAACACTGTCCATAAAAAACCCTTTAGAGTTTTCTGGAATGGAGTCATAACCCCCCATATTCTGTTTCTTACCCAAACCCATGGACTCTAAGGATACAGTAGATTGAAGACCAAAGGGTGCTTCAGCAAATAGTTGAAAGTGGGCAAAAGCCATTTGCACTTCTTCCTCTGGTGAGAAAGCTAAGGAGGCAGTGCTGATCCCTGTAGGTTTACCCTTGCATCTGGGATCCCCTTTCACATGGTCAGTTGACCCACATACATTTACCAAATGCTCTCTGGAATGGGGGGTTCTGCTGACCTCGCTCTATTTGGGCACCAGAGGATTCACTAGCTCTATTTGGTTTCCTATGTGGTTTACCCTGGTTATGTTTGGGGGCCTCTTCTGGTTGGATCCATTTAGATTTATCTGTGTTCTCACCTTTGTGCTGCTTCCCCTCAACCTTTTTGGGAGTTGCCTCAGAATCCTTATGAGTGGCCATTTTGACTTCCTGTAAGTCAGCTGCTCGAGCTAACTTTTTTGGATCTAATTCCGTAGAGTCAGCCAAGTGCTGTCTCAGCTCAGGAGAGCAGGCATCATAAATAGTTTCCAACATAAACAGATTTCTCATACCTTCATGTGGTAACTCTATAACCCTTAACCCAACCATCTAGGTTTTTCAAACATTCACACACCCAAGTAGCCCAAGGGGTACCATCATGCTTTTTGAGGGTTCTAAACCTCTTAAAATACTGGGAAGGGGTCTTCCCAAACCTAGCTGTTAAAGCTAGTTTCACACTTGCATACTCCTTTCTGTCTATTTCCCCCATCTCCATTACCAAATCAGTGGCAATAGGGGGGAGCATAGAATAAAGCCAAGGAATCAGCTGATTCCCTGTAATGTCTTGAATCCCATTGTTATATTCAAAAGCAGCCAACCAATCCAAAATATCAAGCTTAACCTCATACATACTTACTGCATCTGTGGGCAGGCAAGGCCTCCTAGTACTGGAAGACCTAAAAGACTCTGGGAGAGAACCAGTTTAGTTTCAAGAGCATGATTCAACTCCATTTCTCTGAGCTTAAGTTCTTGATGTTTGCTTTCAGTTTGGGCTTGGATCCTTTTAAACTCCAATTCTAGTCTCATTCTTTCCAGAGAGACAAATTCAGGACTTAGGGCCTCATTAAGAGTATTGCTGTATCCATGGTGCTATTAGCGCCATGGCTGCCCCCATACCAGGCTCCAATACCGGGTTCCTTCAATGGGGAATTACCGGGTCATTCCAACATTGGAGGACCCGATAATTCCTCCTTGAAGGAACCATTCCCCATTCCTATTTAAGCCCCCATAGGGCTCAATGGGAATGGGGAGGGAGGTAATAAGGGGCACATTACAAATGGCCCATTATTAGCTCTCTCTTCCCCTCGCGGGACCCGGAAAGGACGTTTGGTTTTACCAGACGTCTGTTCCGGGTCCCGCAAAGGGAACCTTGTAATAGGCGCTACCGTAATGAAGGGTGGCGGTCCCGTACCGGCACCCTTCATTACGGGAGAACCAGGGTCTTAATGAGGCCCCTAGTGTTGGACCTGATGGGGTCCCTGTGGTCAAAGGTTGAGGCCTATGAGCAGGTAGAGGTAAGACAGGGCCTACATTTGGAGACTCTTCTGCCTCATCTAACTCATCCATAACATTAGAGCTGGACTCTGACATATTATCATCCTCATCAACATTTTGCCTTTTACAGTGATATTCCTAGCTTTACACATATGTCTCAATTGGTCAACTGTTAAAGTGACTAGGGTATCCTGTCTGTAGTTTTCCATATCAGTCATGATAAAACAATTGCTTCTCTAGTGTTGCTTAGCCTTCTGAGGTTTTTTTTAACAAAAGTAAGAGTAGCACTATAAATGTAACAAGTATAATTTATCCTCACCACTGTACACCAGTGTTAGGCAAATTAACCTGCAGTACCCTTTGGGAACACTACATGAAATTGGGACTACAAGTGTAAGCACAATTTCTCCTTTGGTACAAGCCTGTACTACACAGTAAAGTGGTAGCGATGGCTGAGCAGCCAGACTTATCTCAAGAGTTTAAGTGAGCAGTAGAACCGGTTACACAAAAGGCCAACAAATACAGGTTTCTTGGTAAAAGAATATACATTTATTTACTCAGTCAGTTAGAAAATATTACACTAGCAAGAGCAGCTCAATATCACAAACTAATAAACCACAAATACACAACCCTTAAGTAAATGAACAAGTTTAGCTCCACTGAAGTGGGAGCAAAATAGCACTTCAGATACTTAATAAAGGAGTAAAAAGACAAGGTTAAATGAGCAGACAGCTAAAATACATTCATAGGCAGGGCAAAGGGTTTCAGTTAGCTACAACGAGCAATTCTTCTCAAAAGGCCTGGGCCAAAGTCAATGGTTCAGAGTCTCTGTAAAGGGTAGCACAGTTCTGGTATATAACAGTGAAGTCTTTGCCACAGTGTTTATAAGAGTATGGCTAGGTGAAAAATGGGACGAATGTTTAGGGAAGGACAAGCCTTTGTAGTTGAGAAAGTTTCCACAAACTCTCGCAATGGCCGAAAAGATTACTGGACCGCGTTTGCACAGTACAATACCTTTTTATTGAAGAAGAGCTGTAGCCGAGGGAATTGTTCCTGGCAGTTTGAGCAGATCTCGCTGTTTCTGAGTTTCATTCGTGGGGACAAGAAGGAGCATGTCGGGAGGTTCCTGCACTGCCCAGGGATGAGGACAAAAGCTTAGCAAGACGTTGGTTTAAGGTGTGAGTGCCTTAAAGTCCACAAGCTGGTTTCCTTCCCTCTGGCTATCTGGTTTTCAACAGCACTCTGATGAAAATTCTACAAGATGGGGACGGTGTCCAGATGGCTTACGAGTTGATTGTTCCCACCAAACTCAAGGGAAGAAGTTAATCTTGAAGGGCCTCTCTGTCGGTTGGAGTTTCAGGCAATTCGGACCTGCAGCAGGACTTCACCAGTCGTCCAGTAGGGCGAGGTTGGTCTGAAATGAAGAACAACACTGTCCCCAATTTTTGGACAACTATAGGAAGCAAGAGGGGGTGTGTGGCTAGCAGCCATTTGAGGCAGACCTGCTCACTCGCAGCTCCTGCAGATCCGGACAATAATAATATTTCTATGATGACTTAAACTACTAGAAAATAGTTTAAATTCGGAGAAACAGCAGCCGGAAACATCAGAGATGCTGGATGGTAAGAAGCAGTGACTAGAAAGACTCTGTGCAGTGAGCACTGCCACTTTGGAAGGGAGCTGCAAGAGACAGTGGAAAATGGTGGCGGAGAACAAAGGAGACTACGAACAGGATTGAGCTGCACGGCACTCCGCTGAGGTGGTGAGTGGAACTGCCCAGTTGTGAAGGAGTATCCCAGGCACATACGCCACACCGGAAAGTAAAGAAATGTGTGAAGTTGGAAACCGGGCACCCGAATAGCTGCTGTCAGAGACACTTGAGCACGAACAAAGGAAGGCTGCAAGCGGAAAAGACTGGAAGGCTGGGACGCTGCAGAAGGGCCACAAAAGACTATGAGGTGTTGCTGCAGGTAGTGAACAGTCGATACAGAGATGTTGCGGAAGGGATCCTTAAATGCTGAGTAGACAGCCGAGGGCTGCTGGAAGGTGAACCAACTCTGGCGAGGCAAGTAACAGGCTGACTGTCTGGCAGTACCGCGGAGGAAGAGCGACTGTGAGAGTATCTCACAGTGGACAAATTCAGAAAGACGCCAGCAGAGATGTGGCATGCGGCGGACAGGGAGCACCACAGAAGGTGGTAAGGAGACAAGGGACCTGGGGCGGCCCAGTGCTCATGTTATAAAATACAGAATGTAAGGAAGAGGGCTCCCCCTCGCCACCCGCAGAACTCTGGTGCATAGAAACAAACTTGATGCATGGGCAGTGCACCTGAGGTGAAGGCACCGCCTGTAGTAATTAACATTTATCTCCCTAAGTGAAATGGAGCACAAGCATTGCAACTTAAGCCCCAGCCATCGGGCGTGGCACGAGCAGTAACATACCAACAGAGCACACCAAGTGGCCCATGGACCCTGGTGCCCAAAGAAGGGTTAGAGCAGGTAGCCTGTAGATTACACCCAGCGGGCCAGTGGCGAGGCTACCCCCCAAGATGGTGAACCTTCAAACCCCCCCGGGGAACAGAACAGCAAGGTGTAAACAGCAGGCGGGGGCCAACGGGCTACGGCCTGAGTTGCGAGCCAGCATGCAAAGCAAAGTGCCAAACAGAGAGTCAGCGAAGACCCCCGATAACGGCAAACCTGGGGAGACGGACAACTACAAGGTCGCTAAGGCATTACCCTGCTGCAGCAGTACAAACAGAAGAAGATCAGGAAGACATCACTCCCTGGGAGAGTAGACTGACCTTCTTCTCGGCTAACACAAACGGAATGTTGAACACTGGGTTCCTGGGTCTGTATACCCTAGCCCTTATTTTGATGCACTGAGCATAGAGAGGAACGTGCAGACAGGAGGGTTACAAAGGCCCGGAGCTAAGGCGTACCATGAGAGGATATGAAAGGGAGCAGGCCATAGAACAGTCTGATAGGGAGAATTCTCTTATAGGGCTAATTTCCCAAACCTAGTGAGTCCCCCAGCAGCTTTGCTGGATTCTTAGGGTTTGTTTTTTTTTCTCCTGCTAAGTGTGTGACTCTTTTCCTCCCACTCTTAGGCATGATTTGAGGTATGTCTTTGACTCTTTGGGTGCTTATGGGCTATGGGGTCTTTTACTCCATAGGGTATCATCCGTTTTTCATGTGTGTTACACAGCACCCTCAGTGCAGTAACACGGGGGTGTCATAGTGACCCCCAAACATAGAGTCCATACCCTGGGACTGACTACTGTCTCCTAGGGCATGTAAAGTCACCATTGACTTTACTAGTCCAAAATTGTGAACAGAACCAGTACAAACCATCATATTGTGGAAGTACTGGAAGCAGTTAATTCGATTACCCCTGGGTCTGTTTTCGAGGGGGCACTGTCCAGTCACCGCTTGTCGAGTTTCTGGCTGGTGGCAGTGGTTACCATGCAAAATATTCCACTGGAATATTTCCTATGGGATTTTCCGGTGCAATGTTAAAGATACCGCCGGTTTATTTATTTAATATTAAATCAACGGTTAGGTCTTTTTGCCAGAACTCTTTTGTAAAATGGCGTTTGTGTCCGTCTC
Source organism: Ambystoma mexicanum (assembly GCF_040938575.1). Classification (NCBI taxonomy): domain Eukaryota; kingdom Metazoa; phylum Chordata; class Amphibia; order Caudata; family Ambystomatidae; genus Ambystoma; species Ambystoma mexicanum. Next base: position 1,167,410,968 of record NC_090931.1, on the reverse strand, counting down.
TGTAACTTCAACCAAGGTCAGGCCCTTTGTTCCACTTTTTGGCGGGCTTCTCCACAGAAGCCCTCCAAATGGTGCCACTCTGTCTGGGTTCCACAGGATGTGTGGGGAGGGGATTTGGCACCCTGGACTGTGTTGCCTTAGCAACCTAAGTCACACTCTATTCTGATTGGCCCAGTGGTGAGCCGCGCGGGCTCACCCCTTAGCATGTTTGAGTGACAGCAAGGCTGTTGAATGGGGGTTTTTCTGCATAAAAGCAGGGCTTTTGGGACTGGAACTTCAAAGGTCACCACATGACCTAAGAATCCAAAGAGGGAAGAAGCTGAGCCATCTGCAATGACGACATCAGCGGTGGAGCCCTGCTGCAACAAACTCACCACTTTCTCAACGACAAGAGAAGATCTTCTGCTGGACGAGTCTTCTTCCTTTGAGCTGGTGGGATCAGCAGTTCGCCCCTTTCGCCTTCCAAAGAAGTCTCTTGGTCAAATCACCCGTGCCAAGCACCCCAGCGGCCAGATATCCATGCTTCACCAGTTTGACCGCGAATAAAAGGAACGCACCTTTTAACCGACAAACTCCGTGGCTGGTTTCATCCCTGTGCAGTGCATCGACGCCAAGTTTCCAACGAGATCCCTTCTTCCCCTGGTTGAAACAATGAACAGCAACCACTGCCACAAACAACTGCCACCGCTGGAGCTTCCGCTCTCTTTAAGGTACTGTGTTCTGCCTGGCCTCCCTTTCCACGGATTGCTAAAGGTGACCCTTAAATCCTTGGCTTTCCAACTGGGTTGGCCCCAGACCTTCTAATTTTTACTTCTTGAATCACCCCAACCTCTTTTGAACATTCTGCAAAGACTTTTAGTGCATTTTAAAGTGTGTGATCTTGGGCACATTTCGCTTCGCTCCATTTAAAGTGGGCCTGGCCTACGAACTTTGGCTCTACAATGTAAACTGCCTTTATTCCCTTGCTGTGAATGTCTAAAAGTGTTGGGGGCTGTTTTATTTTTATGCCCTGCCTTTTTCTCTCCCTTTAACTTGACTATTGGAGTGCCATCAAGGTTACGCACTCACATCTGTTTTAACAAATAGTGGTGTTTAAACTCTGACTTGTCTAATAGTTATCAAGGGAGGTTTGTATACTTTACCTGACTGTGTTTTAACTTGCTTTTGATTTAGAGTGCTAGTGTATTGTCTAAAGTGTGTTTTAAATAAATAATTATATACTTTTGATGCAAAGCTCTGGTCAGTGTTTATTTGCTCTACTGTGTTTTAGCCCTATTGTGCATACTCTATATACTGCCCTACTCTTCTTGAGAGAGGTCTGACTGCTCAGCCACACCTACCAGGTAAATCTGGGTGGTGCAGACTGCTACCAATTGGGTTTACTGCTTACTCCTGTAGTCTTAATCTTTTTGTAGTGTTCCCTAAGGGAACTGCTCAGGATCCTGCCTAACACAGTCAACGTGGACACAAGGCAGCACATAAAAAGGGCTGTGCAAGACATTATAGCCAATCACAGGCAATATAAAAGAAAACCAAGTAAATCTAAGCCGCTGGCTCAGAAGAGACAGGAAGAGCCTCAAAAGACGTAGCCCGGGGGAGAATACACTTGCTTATATGCAAATGGATGTTTCCCATCTGTGAAAAGTACAGTGAGCAAAAAGCGTGTGCTGCAAACTCTCATCTCAGAACAGGTTATCATGCCATGTTCTTTCTAGAGAGGAGTGCCAGCTACCTTTTTTGAGAATACACTTGCCACTGCATCCATGAATGTCGCCGTGAAAGGGTTCTGATCTTGGTACGATGTATTGTAATTTAGTGAAAGGAATGTCAGTGGGAGCAGGAGAAATGGTGCAGACCACTAAGACCAGCCCCAAAAGAGCTCACCTACTTCGGTGCACAGGGATAGGGCAGACAAACTTGGCAAAGGGGCAGGCAGCGGATACGTTCTGCGTGGAGAGTCACTAAACTTCGGAGGGATGAAAGAGGCAGCATGCATTTCATCTAGCGCCTCTAACAGAGCACGCTTATCCTCCTCACAGCAAGCGAGAAGAGGGGGCACCACAAGACCTGCGGAGCACAATGACGACCATGGGTGGTAAGAACAAACACAAGCAAGTTGAATTTTAGGAGGCAGAATATCTAGCCAGGGTCCTGTCAGACCACTACCCACTCGGATTGAGATGGAGGGTGTCTGCCCCGTGAACACCCATACCTACATGGAATTTGAGAAGCGAGGCACTGTTAGACAAATCATTTGCCACGCACATTCAGAAGAGGACAATTGAATACATTGCAGTAAATGAGGGAAGTGTGCAGAAGGTGGGCACGGTATGGAAGGCATACAAGGTGGTTATCAGTGGGGAAATGATAGCAGAATCGGGGTAATGAACTACAGAGCATGGAAGAGAAGCTGAAGGTATTAGAGAGGGAGGCAAAGGTACATAAGGAGCATGTAGGGGAAGTAATAGCACTGAAACAGGCATGTCTAATGCAATGGGACAGATTGGGGAAGTGTAACTATGCAAAATACCTGGAAAGGTGCTATGCTTAGGGGATACACCTGGGAGAAAGTTAGCCTAGTTGTGTAGATGAAACGAGAACAGATCCCCTATATGTTCCATCCAGAATAAGGACCAAGAGGAGATAAACACACAGGCGTGTATTAATGAGGTTTCCTCTGAGTATTACAAAGCACTTTATGCGGAACTCCTAGTAGGGGAGGAAAGGGACCTGCAGGACGTACTTTACCTCATTACCCTACCCCGATTAGATGCACTTCAGGTGGAGTCACTAGAAGCACCCATAACTCCGGAGGAGGTTGTAGCCACCATTAGAACACTGCCTACACATAAGGCCCCAGGCACAGATGGACTCCCCAGTGAATTGTATACGGCCTACAGAGATATGCTGGCTCCACTGATGGCTAAGGTGCTCAACGAAGCATATCCAGATTTTATACTCCCCGACAGCTTGAGAGAGGCCCTGATAGTGCCATTACTAAAACCAGACAAGATATTTACAGACTGCAGATCCTATAGACCACTCTCACTGTTGAATCAAGACAGCAAGATCCTTACAGCGATATTGGCAAATAGGCTTTGCAGGGTAATACATGTGCTGATCCATCCTGATCAGACCAGTTATATACCAGGAAGGAACATTACTGAGAACCTCAGGAGATTGCACCAAGTGATCCACAAAACTGGGGATTACACAGTAGAGTGTGCAGTTGCTTCACTAGATGCGACTAAGACATTTGACTCGGTGCACTGGAATTGGATGCACTCCACAATCACAAAGATGGGGATTGGGTCACAGTACATGAAATGGGTACAACTGATATATACCGAACCAATGGCCAGAGTTCAAACTGGGAGCATATTCTCAGACAAGCCGCAACTATACAGGAGTATGAGACAGGACTGCCCACTGTCCCCAATGCTATATATCATAGTGGCTTATTTGAGGCAGGAATATGGAGATGCGTGTATAGAGACAGGAGGGTTGAAGCATGTGGTGTCTATGTATGCGGACAATATGTTGCTGTATCGGCGCAACCCGGAAGTGAATCTGAGATACATTCTTGGGGTGTTGGATAAGTATAGTGCACTTACAGGAATCAAAATAAATAAGAGGAAGTCATGCTAATTCCCACTAGCCGTGGTGGCGACGGTGGCAGAAGAGGACTAACCAATTCTTCCTCTGCCTTGGAGCAATAACTCCTTTAGGTACTTGGAGATCAACATTTATCGAGATCCTACAGAGGAACACAAATTCAATACCAAAAATGGGTTGATGAAATATATGGAGTTCTACAGTAAACTACCCCTGTCTGTGATGGGCAGAGCAACGCTGCTGAAAATGGTGGCACTGCTGAGACTCATGCATTGTTTCATGCTGTCTCGTACAACATTCCACGGTAGTTCTTCCGAGACATAACAAAAGATATGCAGGGGGTTCCTGTGGCAAGAGTTTAGGAACAGGTTGGCCCTGAGCACACTGCAAAGACCGTAAGAGCATGGAGGGTTAAAAATATCAAAGTTTGAGATGTACTTCCTGGCGTGCCTGCCACAGTATGTTGTGCAATGGATGGCCGATGATACCACTACAGAAACGGCACTGTTACAACCGGCTATCAAAAGAAGGTACCTAAGAGACCTACTTTGGATTCCCACCGGGGAACAAACTGGTTATCCTTATTTGGTAGAACTGGGCATTTGAGTTTGGAAAAGGGCTTGCAGAATCATGGCACTAGTGGATCCTCTCTTGCCACATGCCCCAATAGCGGCAATTTTGGAGTGTAAACCAGGCAGTAGGGTGATGGTGCGAACAACATAGGAGGAGTGTGGTATAGCTACAGTGGGGGACCTGCAGAATGAAAAGGGGCTGATGACGTTTGCGGAGTGGCAAGAAACCACGGGTATACATGAAGGCCAGTTTCTGTTACATAACACACTGATAAAGGTATTGCGAGATAGATGGCAGAATAGCAATGATGAGACCATAGAGAGTGAAGACATTGAGACACTGCTCACGGTGGCAGTGGGTGACCACGCCGTCTCTAGGATCTATGAAGTATTGATAGACCGGAATTTGATAACAGAATTGAAGTGCAGGGAGAGAAGGGAAATGGAATTGTGGGAAACGTTTGAGGATAAAGAATGGAAGGAGGTGAAGTTGTACCATAAAAAGGTCCCTAGGAACGCCAGACTTCAACTAATACAATTGTATATTACACAAAGAACATAACTCACGCCTGCTACTATCGCGACTTTTAGGGGCGTGAAAAGACAAGAATGCCCCAGATGAAGGATGGCAAATGCTGAACTAGTACACATGTTTTGGAGATGCCTGATAGTGCAAGGGTTTTGGAGGGATGTGGCACACAAGGCATCCCATGGTGGCATAGAGCTAGATATCCAGACCCTGGAAGCGTGTATGCTGGGCAGATACAAGAGACATGTAAAGGATAAACCGCTAAATAAAATTAAAGATTCGATATATAAAAATAATAGCTAAACGCAGTATAGCTATGAGGTGGAAAGATGCTAGCGAGCCGAGCGTAACTAGATGGTGGAGGGAGATGGAAAAGTGGGTCACTGCAGAAACTGGAGCATGGGAAAAGGCACTGAGCGAACAAAAGTTTGAACTGGGAATGGACATTCAACGATTGATAGCATTAACTGTGGCTTTGTTTACATGCAACAGTGAGGATGAGGCCACACAGGCTGCATCAGGAGACGTAGATGCAGAGTGATTAAAAGCATATGTCATGACATGTTATGCGCAGGCTGAGTTGGGGGGATTATGGTAGAGTTAGATAAAGCTGGAAAGCAGATAGGATAATAATATGCTGTACAACATTGAGTGTTTTGTTATTGTTTGTTGTGGTTATAAAATGCAATTAAAAATATATTTTAAGAAAAGTATATGTAGCAAGAGACAAGACTAGGACCACAAGGGATCCTTCTTCTGTAAAAACCGTGTGGATGAACTAGGGGCCACCGGTAAGTGATATGATTACTCACTGCCCTTAGCTCACTCCAGGGTCAAACTGGGCAGGTTTGAAGAAGACTGCCTGGACTACGAAATCCCCTGCTTGGCTATGCTTCAAAGTGCACAGGCACTGTGGGTGCAGATGAAGGTCTGATTTACATCATGAGCTGTACCTCTCATCACAAATACAGAACAAAGAGAGCACTGGTGCAGCTGGTCTCAAGACACTTGAAGAAAGGCAGGAAAGTCACCAGCACCGACTGCCACAGTCGCACAGTGATGCATGAGCACCCAGGTCTTGCGAAAAGATGCATACTTCACTCTCGTGGCTCAAGGCAGTAGGGACAACGAGATTGGCCAAGAGGGTCCATGTAGTACGTACTAGGGTTCTTTCAAAGCATGAGCAAAACACGCTGTAGCAATGCTCCAGCACGGGTGGCAAGGGACAAGCTGGTCAGTCAAATGGAGGGCACAGGGACAGGGAGAAGACTTGTTTGTAGGGAACCAAGGAGATGTTGAGATTGATTGGTCCCACCATTCAAAAGGGTTGAAGCACCTTCACAGGTCTTCAGAAATCGAGTGCAAAACAGGGCTGTACTAGAACAACAGTGGGCTCTGGGTTCAAAACCTGCTCTGCGTGGTTGTGGTCAGTCCTTGGATCTGCTTTGCTTCTCAGGATGCTTGGCTCTGTGTAGAGGTTGATTCAGGCCTCAGGGTGATCTGTGGGTTATGCACTCAGAGCCCCTCCTCATATCCTAAAGTTCAGTGAGTGCTTGCATCCCGGCTAGCCAATAAGGATATCTATCCCAGTCATACATGCTAGCAGTGGTCCAATCAGGGACCACTGTAGTTCTCTTGCCCTCGTGCACACAAGACATTCTGGCACCAGTAGTGTGAATTGGAACCAGACAGTCCCAGTGCACTTCCTGGGTACCTACACACATGACATGCATTAGCATGTGGAAAGGGTTGACTTTTGCAGGCAAATCCATGCCCAAATAAGGACTTTCTGTGTCATGAAGATCAAGGGGAAGTCCAAAGGACAATATGGCCAAAGGAGAAGACAAAATACCTTGTGGCACAGCCATGACAGACACTAGCCACAGTCATGAGGCAAAAATGGTAAGCACGGAATGGCTCAGTAAAAGTTAATACAAATACACAAAAAGCTTCTGCTTCCACCAGTCTACTACTAGGCACATTGTTACTTAGCAAAAAATCCTCAAGGGCTGTCTAGGGCCCGAAAATGCAAGGACACCAGTGTGTGGTACAGTAATGTACTTTGCACACTGAAATAAGGTTGCCAAAAGGGGCAACAATGTCATCAGAGTAAAGGAAATAATGTTTCCCAGTGCTGTCTGTCAGTAGGGCAAGTCGGTCTCCCCAGAACATGAGCGAAAGCACCCTTCTTTCTTTAACATTTATATTAGACCGCTATTTTCCAATGTTTTACATTTTTGATAAATGTGGGATGACATATCACTTATATACCGATGACAACCAAGGACATATCCAAGTAAAAAACGCTAACGTTATTTATAGATGGTTAATTTACTGCTTAGAGTAAGTTAAGTCCTGGATGCAGGGAAATGTCCTGCAACTCAACCCGAGTATAACAGAGGTAATCCTTTTGTGGCCAAACAATCTAACCAGAGACAACTGCCAACATTTCCAATACCATTGATCTGTTCCCCCTCCTATTGTCCTTTACCAAGAAAGTAAAATACATAAATTTACATTGGCAAAAAGAACTTGATCTAAACATGCAGATTAATCTACTATAATACATTTTTCAAGTTCAGACACTATTGCGTAGAGTTTCTTTCTACATTAGGAAATAATGTCTCCAAGGTGTGTTGGTTCTCCCCTTAATTGCAGTCTTCACTTTTGCATTTAATCCTACCTGGTTATTCCAAACTACCAACTAAAGCAAATGCAAAAAGTCCAGAACTCTGCAGTTCGCTTGATTTCCCATCTGTCATGCTTTGACACAATAACTTGTTTTCACCAATCACTACAGTGACTCCTAGTAAAATATGTTATCAAGTTCATGGCCTTGTGTCTGGTCTTGAAATGCCTCTGGGGTTTAGCTCCTTTATACCCTCAAATTAACATCAAATAATTAAGCAATAATCCCTGAGTGGCGGGGGCATTACTGAGTCAGGTTATGCCCCGGGGCTCATAGTTATAGGCCAGAGCGAAGCAACGGCCTTAAAAAAGGCCCCGGGCATTGCCTGACTCAGAAATGCCCCTACAGCAATGGTCGTATTGCTGTTAGTACTCCGGGCCACAAGACCAGGGTACTAATAGCATTGTTTTTCTGTCCCGAAACACTGCAGCGTTTCGCAACAAAATAAAATAAAAAGCAAAAATAAATGGCCCATTGGGAGCAGATGCGCTGGGAACAGAAGTGTACCCAGCGCGTTCGCTCTCGTAAAAAGACCAAAAAGAAGGCAAGTGGGCTTGGGAGGACTGGGGGGGGGGGATTGTTTGGATGGGGGGAGGAGGAAGGGAGAAAACACCACCTGAATCCCCGGCGGGGGAGGATGGCAGCCTCGAGCCGTGTGGTAGCTCGCAACGGGGATTACTTCGTTCCAAGCCGCCTCATTTGCCGAGGGGCTGCCACACCCCCTCGCCAGGGATAGGAAGGAAGATTAACATTTGAGGGATTCTGCATCGGGTAAAGCCCTGGCGAGGGCCAATAAGATTGCATGTAACAATCTGATTGTCTCTCGCCGCATACTAATGTGCAGTGTTTTACTTTCTGAAAACCAACTTTTATTGACAGTTCATAAATCTAATTGTAGATATTGTGGAGGTTGACAATGGACCTCATTACAACGAGTGCGGTAGACTGATAACGGTGATGGTAGAGCTGCCGGCGCCATTATCACTCTACCAGCTCATTACGAGGTCTGCTTGCGGGTCCCGCTAAGGACATCTGGTCAAACTAGACGTCCTTAGCGGGACCCACTAGCAGACCAGGATGCTAACAATGGGCCCGTCATTAACGGGCATGTTGTTAGCATCCTCCCCATTCCCATTGAGCCCTATGGGGTCTCAAATGGGAATGGGGATGTACCAAGTCTGGGTCCCGAGAATGGGAATTACCAGGCCTGCCAAAGTCGGCATGGCCCGGTAATCCCCTATTTCTGGAACCCGGACCCGGTACCCGGTTTGGGGGTAGCCATGCCGCTAAAAACGGCATGGCTACCTCCAAACTCATAATGAGGCCCAATGTGTTGTTGCAGCAGTGTGTCTGAAGAATGGTGTTGCTTTTTCCATCATATCAATGGAAAGTTCCCTTTTATGAAAAGTCTTGAAATCATGTATTTTCTGTTAAAGTTTAGTCTGTAAGTGGCACATTATAGATTTAAAATCAAATCAAATAAAAAGAATGCCAATATTCAGGCATGTACATAATTTAAAGTGAAGGAATATAGGAAACAGAGAGAGGAAAACTGTTTTTCGCACTCATTGTGCTATAACAATGTGAAATTCTAACACATGTATCAACTCTATGATGCAAAATGGATTACAAAATACAAATTGAAATATCCATGGAGGAGGCCGGAATTGCATTGAATCCAAATATAATAGAAGCGACTATAAAGTGTCTTCTTCAGGAGAACCAAAATTGAGGTTTTTCAATGGACAAATAGGGTCCACAAAAAGGCAAAACAAAAGTGCAATGTTAAAAAACGATGTTTCTTGATTCAAAAAAGTATTCTTGGAACTCAAACTCAAATGCGAATGTTTTAATCCATGACAGATCATGTTTAAAGTTTAAAAATATACTTGACATTGGTTGTGGGACTCTCATCATTTCCATTTGTAAGATAACACTTCCCTGCCAGGAGGGCAAGCTGAACATAGTAGTCTAGTTCATACGAAGTTTTTGCACTTCCTCCCTTCATGTTCTTGACATCTTTGGATAATTGTTACACCCATATACTCTCCATGGGACAAGATTGACATATCTAGCTTTCTAAATATGACAGACTAGATTGTCTCTCTCCTTCTTCTGGTGTTATTTCTTCCACCTCCTCCAGATGTTCATCTACCAGCTTCTGAAAATCACCCCCTCCTCCTCCTGTTAAACCTTAATTGTTCCGATAATAGCTCCCTCTCCTCCTACATTATCAGTCATCTCATTTTTCTCTAACCTCGTCCATTAAATTGCTTCCTATCACCCCAAACTCCTCCAAATGCTATCCTTATTCTGCAACCTCCTCAAATACCTCCCTAGTGCTCCATCCTCTTTCAAAAACCTGCCGCTAGATCATAATGACTCGTAGTAGTTGCCTATCCTTAGTTGGGTCACCCAAGTGTACTCTGGGGTAGAAAGATTGAACCAAGATTTTATAAGGTTAGGTTGCCATATTAGATTCCATTCCCACCCTCTTTGCATCTCTAGCATATTTGTCTCTCCAAGAGGTAGGCGTCTTTCAGCGTGGACATATGGATCCTTGGCATCTCTATTACTAGTGACTGAATGACAATCACTTTTAAATGTGGTACCATTTATCTTAGGATGCCTGTCTGCACAGCACAGGAACAAACATTGTAACCCTCAGTTCCAAAGCAATAATGCACTTGGACTAAATTCAAACGTAAGGTGCTCCTTCAGTTTGGTCTCTCCCGGCAATGACCTGAGCGGGTTGTGCATGAAAAGTCAATTTCCTTCGGTGGCACCTGCAAGCTGCCTGTGTGAGTGTATAATGTCTGCAAATCTTCTGCAGTCTCTGAGCGGGGCTCCACTCACCGTATCAGAGAAAAGCGATTTACAAATAACATGATTTGCTTGGAGTCTGCAAACTCTTTTCCATTAAAGGGGCAGTATAAGCAACAGTCTCCTCTTCATGAAAAGACACATGGCCTACGTTTGGGAACAGGAAACACATTGTATTATTACTTTCATTCAGTTTAACGTTCTCCAGAACCAGATCTGAGTCTCTTCTCTTAAACGGACAGGGTTCTTATGTCTAATTTGACAGTCGCCTGTCATGAGACGGGTGATAAGTGGTGCAGAAGAGGGATCATTCTCATACCTTCATAGTTTGTGATGTTGTAATAGGGTAGAACATCCCACTGTCATTGTGAATGTTGTAAATCAACAGTTAACAAAGTCCAAAGTGATAGTAGAATGATACAGCGCTACATTGTCATGAACACCTCACTTGCTGACATTTATTATAGGAAGACCAGTGTATCTGAGGTCAATATGCTAAAAGCCTTCAATGAGGGCAATATAAGGTACATATTTACTGGACAACTCAAGCAATAGGTCAAAATAGATATGATAGCCTCTGGAGAGAGTAAGAATTGTGCGTTCTATTTTAGACAATTATTCAGTTTCTGAACACAAATGGCTTATCAAGTTCTTACAAGTGAGAAGTGTAAGAGGATTCAATTCAACACTACAGCTAAGTCAATGCCTAGTCTGGGATACTGAATGGAAACCCTTATTGATATATCTTTATGTCCAGTTCATGCGTTCTGGATGACTACCCCTATATAACACCCCTTTCTTGGAATCCCCCTGACCCCACTGAGCCAAGAAGTAGTTCTGTTTTGCAAGTTAAAAAGGTTTATTTGATAATTTAAACAATAGATATATATATCACACTTTATAATAATTTAATAATTGAATATCACACTGAATCTGAGCAGTAATCAATAATGGATAGTCTGGCACTAGCACACTTGTGAATAGGAACAGAAGAATAAGGTGGTAGAGAATGCTTTATATACGTTCAGATGAATGTAATGTTGAATGAAAATGCAATACAGAAAATACTCAATATGATTTCAACAAAACAATGTAATCACTTTTCTCTGGCAATTCACCCCCCCCCCCCTTTTATGCAATGCAAGGAAATGGAAGGAAAGCACATAGTTCTCAGAAATGCAATCAAATGTAATTCAGTTCACCCCAGCAAGCTTAGACTACAGAAGTTTGAAACACAGGCCCACAATGCTTTTATATGTGCTGGCAATGAAGTGAAAAATATGCTAAAATGATTTTAATTCCCTCTAGAGGTTCAGGGTGAGTGGTATCTAGTTAATATTAGTCCAGGCTCACTCTAGCAATGATTCAGGGATGGTTCTTAAGAGGCAAACGAATTTTTAGCAAGGAAACTGCTGTTTTCACACGTGGAGAAATTTGCAAATCGCGGCAAATTCACAAGTGCGTTTTTCGCGATTGCGGCAAAAGTATCAGGGGTAGGAATGTGGTTCTAGGTTCGTAGGAAAGCCAAGATTCTAAGCCTTCAGAGGAAAGTTAAACCAAGTTCCTAGCCCAAACGGTGACGGAGTTATGAACGATTAAATAAAGGTAGTTTTTCGGATTTGAAATTTTAAAGTTCAAAAAAATGACAGCTAGCAACTAGAAATGACAGGTGACAGCTTTACAAATGACAGGTGACAGTTAGGAGGCAGTTCTACTTAGATTAAAATAGATTGAATTATATTATTTTAACTAAGAGATTGGTTCTGCACAGTCTGCTAGGTACTCACAATATATTTTTGAAATAAATGGGCCTCGCCACGGATCTGGTCAGGTTTTCTTCACTCGCCACAGACGGTTTCTGCGCACGGCGTCTGAGTCAGCTCTACTCTGCTGGTCTGGTCTGGGTCTCTGGTTCTGATCAGGTCTGTGGGTCCGGATACAGCGGTCTCCGGTTCAGCTGGTCTCCCTCTGGATACAACACTGCTCTCTGGCAAATGGCAAGGGTTCTTGCAAAGAATTCAAACAGCTCGCCTGGCTGTGATAGTGGCAATGATTTGAGGCCTGCTAAGGAGGGATTTAGCTTGTAGTTGACCTCTCTGCTACAAATTCTGAAGTAAAGTCTTGGTCTCTGAAGGTTGATGGAGGTAAAGTATGGATTTTCCCGGCAGAGCGTCCCGCAGCAAATGGATTTGAAGGTCTCTATCTGTCCTGACTGTCTGCTTTTATGTGTTTTGAAAATGGGTGTGTGTGCAGCATCACTAGGCTCTACCCCTCTCCACTTGTCATTGGCCACTTCATCCTCTTCCCCTTGATTGGGGGAATGAAATGAAGTGTCATCATGATGAGGTCTGTTTATGGTACAGAGAACCCACCTGCAACGAACCGGTGGGGGGTATCTGTACTCCTGCTCCCTATATGGTGGAAGAGAGGCACAGAGGACCCCAGCCAAGATTCTCTGATACGGTAGCAATGGGCGAGCAATCAAGGCCTAGCTTCTCAGGAGGTGATGCGGGCTGGTTCTTAAGTACAGTGTAGTCCCCAAGCCCCCACAAAGGAATGTCCACTCACTGTATTGGTTAGAACACAGTCTTTATATAATCAATAGTCAAGGTTATGTACACTTCTCACAATAACTCACTTTGTACTCCGGAAAATCAACAATGACACATATATACAATTCTAAAGTGGTACCACCCTTTGTACTAGATCCTAGTAAAGTGCATCAATCATACTGTAACAATGGCACACAGATCCATAGAGTGAAACCAGCAATAGAAAGAGGAGAGAAAATAAGATGGTTGAGCAATAGGCAGAATACTGGCCCCTACCACTAGGCACAGTTCTGTGTGGAGATCCCCCCACCTGGGCAACCTGTAAAACAAAGATATAGTGCACGCCCAGTCCATATATTGCTCTGCAAGTCTTATTCCCTCCTATAATGTTTTTACCCCCCCAATGTACCTGGTGGAGTCGAGTTCCTTGAAGAGGCGTCGACAAACGTCGAGGAACTCGCTGTTCGGTGACGGGGAATCGACGGCCCTTCTTGAATGCCTTCCCTTTCAAGCGGGAGGCATGGGGCGTCGAACGTCCGTCGACGAACAAGGTAGAACGGTGTCGATGAGGCGGCAGCTTCGTCCGAGTGGTGCTCGTCGGCGTCAGGGCGTCGGCGTCCTGCAGGGCAGAGGCGTGCGGGGCACCTCAGTGACAATAGTTCTGGACCGCAAAGATTGTGGAGACGGAGGCCCAGCAAGGGCGTCGAGTCGTTCGAGTCTTTGTGATCTTCGGGTGGCGGGAAACCCACCGGCAGGTTTCTCCTCGGCGCGTTGGTCGTCCTCGACTTTCTCCGGCAGGATAAGTGGTCGACGATGCAGTCGAGAGAGTCCTTTGATTGAATGTTCTTAGGCAAAGGAGCGGACGGCTCTGGTCGTCGGCGGCACGGCGTCAAGTGGTTCCCACGGCTGGGCAACCCAACTTCGACGGGCCTCCAGCGGTTACACAAACTTGCGAACCCTGGCCGACGGCAATGGACCTCGACGACGTCGATGTCCGGGTGCTTCACTTCGATCTCCTCGGCGGTCCCGTCTCGGGTCGGCAGCCTTTCGGGGGTCTGTCTTCCAGGGCGCTTCGGCGAAGATGGAGCGGTGCTCGATGGTCCCTCGGAGCACGGGAAGAGGGCGCCTTACCAGGTCCTCTCTCGGGTCAGCCCTCGACGAATTCGACAGCCTTCGGATCGGTCGAAGCAAATGCCACAGCAAGTCTTCTTCTTCCAGCTGGACGTCGAGGATCAGCAGTTCCAGTTACTCTTAGAGTGGAGACTCCACTCCAGGATGCGTCTGAACGTTCTTGCACGTTCCTGAACGCCTGGCTGCTTCTGAACCAATGGTTGCGTCTGAACCAATGGTTCCTTCTGAACACTTTTCCAGTGGTGAGAGGTCCCCAGATATACTATCCTGTCTCTCATCCACACTGCTGGCACACACTCAGCAGCCAATCATACAGAAGGGCATTCATGCAGTCAGTCAGCCAATCAGGCACACAGTGCATTCAGGCCACACTCCTCCCTTCCAGACACTCACAACAGGGAATGTGGATTGGGACGAGTACCCAGCCATTCAACACTACACACTGCATTCAGGCCAGTTTCGGGAAGGGCTGTCTCAGTCTTTGTCTCTTATGCCAGAAACCAGACAACCACAACAAGGAGTGTATATTGGTCACACACTCCATTCACCCAGGTCCCACCCACAGGAGGTACCCACAACATACAGTCACTGGGAAGGCTCCAGTCAGTCTAGCTGGGCCTTCACGACAACACCATATATGGAACTTCCACCCAACAGCCAGTCAGGGGGAAGGGACAGAGTCAGGGCTTCCCAGGACTTTGGGAAAACAAGATAACAAGCGATAGAAAGCGAGAGGCCACAGGGGCCATCTTGTTTCCTATCAGGAATCAACAGATCCCAATGGCAGGGCCTGGGTATCCCAAAATGGAGGACACCCCGAGCACCTGTCGAATTCAGCATGGAGCTGCCACCAGCCCATACCCTGCTCTGCGGGCCACCCACAGGTGCCCAAAAACATACACTAGGGATACAGGGTTGTACCCCTACCCATGGGTGCCATAAGGGTATCCCATGGGTCTATTCACCAAACCAAAAGAGAGAGCTGCACTGCCAGGAGTCCTACATGGATTCCTGGGCAGAAAACATGACAGAACACACGGTAAAAAGCAGTAAAGGACAAGGATTCAGAGGCCCTGTCCCTCAGATGCATTTCCAGCATCACAGTCGCCCCCCCCAGACTGAGGTGGAGGGTGTCTAATCTCCCACGGGATAGACACCCTCATCCAGACGGTCAACATACCTTCTGGAAAGGCCATCTGCATTATCGTGACTCTTCCCTGGTCTGTGCTCTATGGTGAAGTCTAGCCCTTGCAGGCTAATGGACCACCTGAGCAATTTCGGATTCTCACCCTTCATCTGCATAAGGCACTTCAGGGGCTTATGATCTGTTTGGACCTTGAAGGTAGACCCCGTAAGGTAGGGCCTGAAACGCCTAAGGCTCCAAACTATGCTAAAACACTCCTTTTCAACAGTAGCCCACCTAAGTTCTCTACCCTTGAGTTGTCTACTGATGAATATGATAGGGTGTTCTCTCCCTTTGTCATCTAACTGGGACAAGACAGCTCCAATTCCGGTGTCGCAGGCATCCGTCTGGACGATAAAGGGTCGGCTGTAGTCAGGCGCACACAACACAGGTGCTCTGCACAAACTCTCTTTCAAGCCATCAAAGGCCCTCTGACAGTCTTCGGTCCAATTAGCCTTCCTAGGCTGCTTGGGTGATGTTAGAGCTGTCAGGGGGGCAGCTATGGTCCCATAGTCTGCCATGAAATTGCGATAGTACCCAGTGAGGCCCAAAAAGGCTCTCACCTGGGTTTGAGTAGTGGGAGTCTCCCAGTTCTGTACATCCTGTACTTTACTGGAAAGAGGTTGGATTTGACCCCCTCCTACCTCATGACCAAGATAGGTAACTTTCCCCTGAGCTATCTGGCACTTGGTGGCCTTGATAGTGAGGTTAGCCCTTTTCAAGGCCTGCAACACCTTATCCAGATGTGTCACATGCTCTTCCCAGGTGACCTCCTTGGGGAATCATACACGGGTGAAAATGCCCAGGAGAGCCCTGGCAACCACCTTGGCAGTAACAGTCCGAAGGGGTATTGCCTCAGGGTACCTGGTGGCATGATCTACCAAGACCAGGATGAACCGATGTCCACCTGAAGTGGGAAGGTCAAGGGGACCGACGATGTCGATGCCCACCCTCTCAAATGGTGTGCCAACCACTGGCAATGGCTGCAGTGGGGCAATGACACTGCCTCCAGTCTTGCCAGACAACTGACAAGTTGGACAGGTCCTGCAGTGGGACTCCACCTCTACTCCCATCCGTGGCCAGTAGAAATGGGCAGAGAGCCTCTGCTTAGTCTTCTTGGTCCCAAGATGACCAGCCAAGGGCACCTCATGCGCCAACTGCAGTAGGAAGGGCCTGTAAACCTGGGGTACCACCAACCTCTTGTGGGCACCAGGTTCAGGATTAGTGGGCTCACTAACAAGGAGCTCACCCTCCCAATAAATCCGGAATGTCCTAGGCACTTCTCCCTGTGCCTGGGCCAGGGCCTGTTTCCTCAGTCCCTCGAGAGAGTGGCACTCTCTCTGTCCCTTACAGAAGTCTGCCCGGGAGGGTCCCCCTTCAGCTAACAAGCATTGAAGGTCGGGATGATCCTCCGGGTTGAGAACCTCTCCCACAGGAGAGTCTTCTGTCTCTTCTCCCACAGGAGTTGAGTTTGGGTTTTCCCCTGGACCCAGCCCGTCCGGAGCAGGGATCCCAATGGGTGCTGTCGGAACAGCAGGAAGAGAAGGTGTTCCCTCCACAGAGGTGGCCTTCTTGGTCTTCCTTCTTCTTGCCTTAGGCCTCGCCTTTGGCTCGGGTGTCTGACCCACAGCCAGACCCGGTGTCACCTGTGACCTAGTGACTGCAGCAGCAGTCATGGGAAGACCATCCGAGATCAACCCCAACTCTACTAGATCATTTCCTAACAGAATGTTAGCAGGGACATTGTCCTGAACCAGGACAGGAAGCTTTGCTGTCTTGACTCCAATCACGAGCGTGACTAAGGCTACAGGTGATAATTTGGGAGGCCCACCAGCTAACCTGGTGGTTTTCAGAGGAGCACCTTCATAGTCCTCTGGCTTGAGCAGGGTCCTGTCCACCACCATTTAGAGTCATGCTTGCCCCAGTGTCTCTAAATCCAGTAGAAGGCTGGCCATTCAAGAGGACACTTCTCAAAAACCTATGGGTGTTCTGTGGGATAGTCGCAAGTACTTCTGCATGCTGGTCCCAGGCTCCAAGGGACACTAAGGAAATCTCCACCGGAGCACCAAATGTGATCCCGGCAGAGGAGGGGAGGACAGTGGCCTCAACCTCAGACACGGGGTAAGGGTAGGTCAGGCTGACAGCCTGTACTCCAAGTGCCTTACCTTTACACTTGGGGTCACCCCTTTTGTGATCCAGAGCCCCACAGTCCCAACAAGCGCTAGGAGCGCGGGGTACGGTACCGGAACCACTGGGAGCCTGCTTTGCAGCAGGTGGACCACTACTCTTATTCCCACCCCAGATGACTTATCCCCACTAGATTTTTGGGTCTTAGGAGAGGAAGGTTTTGGTTTACCCAACTGTGACTGCTTGGAGGACTCCTCAGCTTTCTGAGAGGCCCCCTTCTCTTTGTCCTTGTCCTTCCCACTGGAGTCCTTAGGGGACACCCGGTGGGAGACCCATTTGTCAGCCAACCTAGCCAGCTTAAAGGGGTCCAGAATGTTCTGGTCAGCCACATACTGACGCAGCTCTGGTGAACAGGCTTCAGAAAAATGCTCAAAAAACAAGAGGTGGGACAATTCAACAAAAGTCTTAACCTTGTATCCATCGATCCACCCCATCATGTTCATGTGCGCAGCACTCACCCAGTCAACCCAAGACACATTCTCTCTTTTCTTAAAATCCCTGAACCTTCTAAGGTATTGGGTAGGTGTCTTGCCAAACTTGGCAATCAAAGCAGACTTCATACACTCATACTGACCCCTTTCTTCCACACTCAGCTTCAGAATACAGTCATATCCAGTTTGAGGCACTCTGCTTAACAAACACTTAGCCCAATCTCTTTTATCGACATCATGAATCGCACAAGCCATTTCAAACGCTTCAATCCATTGGAGGATATCTGAACCCTCCACGAATACACCAACCAAATCTTTCATAAACTTGGTGGCTGGGGACCTGACACTCTCACTGGTTTTAGCTGAAGTCTCCACTCTAGCTTTCTCTAGCTGGATCCTCTGACATTCAGTGTCCTGGCTCTTGAGTTCAAGGTCCTTATTTATGAGTTCAAGATCCCTATTCTTGAGCTCCACTTGTTGAGCCAACTCCTCTTTCTTAAGTTCAGCATCTATTTCCAACTTGCGGTATTCAAAGGCCAATTTCATCCTTAATAACTCAAGCTCCAAGGAATTGCTGGGGTTTAGAACAGAGGCAGCAGGAATGGCGGCATTCCCAGAAACAGATTCAGCAGAAACCCCAGGGGCAGAGTCCTCATTGGTTGCATTCCCCCCCTCATCAAGAGTTTCGCTATCAGTCTGGTAGTCCACCAGGGCAGCTATCAGCTCCGCCCTAGACTTATCCACAAAGTCTAACTCCCTGGCTTCACAAGCACTCTGGAGAGCCTCCAAGCTCATCCGAGTCAATTTGCCATTTGCAATAGATTCCATCGTTTGTAATGCAGTTATCTTGTACACAACTAAACCTCAATTTGATAAAGCACAGATATCCTTTGTAAGTGGCACAGTTATACACTGATTCTTAAAACCATAAGCATCCCACCGCTGGCCACCAGTGCAACGAACCGGTGGGTGGTGTCTGTACTCCTGCTCCCTATATGGTGGAAGAGAGGCACAGAGGACCCCAGCCAAGATTCTCTGATACGGTAGCAATGGGCGAGCAATCAAGGCCTAGCTTCTCAGGAGGTGATGCGGGCTGGTTCTTAAGTACAGTGTAGTCCCCAAGCCCCCACAAAGGAATGTCCACTCACTGTATTGGTTAGAACACAGTCTTTATATAATCAATAGTCCAGGTTATGTACACTTCTCACAATAACTCACTTTGTACTCTGGAAAATCAACAATGACACATATATACAATTCTAAAGTGGTACCACCCTTTGTACTAGATCCTAGTAAAGTGCATCAATCATAATGTAACAATGGCACACAGATCCATAGAGTGAAACCAGCAATAGAAAGAGGAGAGAAAATAAGATGGTTGAGCAATAGGCAGAATACTGGCCCCTACCACTAGGCACAGTTCTGTGTGGAGATCCCCCCACCTGGGCAACCTGTAAAACAAAGATATAGCGCACGCCCAGTCCATATATTGCTCTGCAAGTCTTATTCCCTCCTATAATGTTTTTACCCCCCCAATGTACCTGGTGGAGTCGAGTTCCTTGAAGAGGCGTCGACAAACGTCGAGGAACTCGCTGTTCGGTGACGGGGAATCGACGGCCCTTCTTGAATGCCTTCCCTTTCAAGCGGGAGGCACGGGGCGTCGAACGTCCGTCGACGAACAAGGTAGAACGGTGTCGATGAGGCGGCAGCTTCGTCCGAGCGGTGCTCATCGGCGTCGGGGCGTCGGCGTCCTGCAGGGCAGAGGCGTGCGGGGCACCTCGGTGACAATAGTTCTGGACCGCAAAGATTGTGGGGACGGAGGCCCAGCAAGGGCGTCGAGTCGTTCGAGTCTTTGTGATCTTCGGGTGGTGGGAAACCCACCGGCAGGTTTCTCCTCGGCGCGTCGGTCGTCCTCGACTTTCTCCGGCAGGATAAGTGGTCGACGATGCAGTCGAGAGAGTCCTTTGATTGAATGTTCTTAGGCAAAGGAGCGGACGGCTCTGGTCGTCGGCGGCACGGCGTCAAGTGGTTCCCACGGCTGGGCAACCCAACTTCGACGGGCCTCCAGCGGTTACACAAACTTGCGAACCCTGGCCGACGGCAATGGACCTCGACGACGTCGATGTCCGGGTGCTTCACTTCGATCTCCTCGGCGGTCCCGTCTCGGGTCGGCAGCCTTTCGGGGGTCTGTCTTCCAGGGCGCTTCGGCGAAGATGGAGCGGTGCTCGATGGTCCCTCGGAGCACGGGAAGAGGGCGCCTTACCAGGTCCTCTCTCGGGTCAGCCCTCGACGAATTCGACAGCCTTCGGATCGGTCGAAGCAAATGCCACAGCAAGTCTTCTTCTTCCAGCTGGACGTCGAGGATCAGCAGTTCCAGTTACTCTTAGAGTGGAGACTCCACTCCAGGATGCTTCTGAACGTTCTTGCACGTTCCTGAACGCCTTGCTGCTTCTGAACCAATGGTTGCGTCTGAACCAATGGTTCCTTCTGAACACTTTTCCAGTGGTGAGAGGTCCCCAGATATACTATCCTGTCTCTCATCCACACTGCTGGCACACACTCAGCAGCCAATCATACAGAAGGGCATTCATGCAGTCAGTCAGCCAATCAGGCACACAGTGCATTCAGGCCACACTCCTCCCTTCCAGACACTCACAACAGGGAATGTGGATTGGGACGAGTACCCAGCCATTCAACACTACACACTGCATTCAGGCCAGTTTCGGGCAGGGCTCTCTCAGTCTTTGTCTCTTATGCCAGAAACCAGACAACCACAACAAGGAGTGTATATTGGTCACACACTCCATTCACCCAGGTCCCACCCACAGGAGGTACCCACAACATACATTCACTGGGAAGGCTCCAGTCAGTCTAGCTGGGCCTTCACGACAACACCATATATGGAACTTCCACCCAACAGCCAGTCAGGGGGAAGGGACAGAGTCAGGGCTTCCCAGGACTTTGGGAAAACAAGATAACAGGCAATAGAAAGCGAGAGGCCACAGGGGCCATCTTGTTTCCTATCAGGAATCAACAGATCCCAATGGCAGGGCCTGGGTATCCCAAAATGGAGGACATCCCGAGCACCTGTCGAATTCAGCATGGAGCTGCCACCAGCCCATACCCTGCTCTGCGGGCCACCCACAGGTGCCCAAAAACATACACTAGGGGTACAGGGTTGTACCCCTACCCATGGGTGCCATAAGGGTATCCCATGGGTCTGTTCACCAAACCAAAAGAGAGAGCTGCACTGCCAGGAGTCCCACATGGATTCCTGGGCAGAAAACATGACAGAACACACGGTAAAAAGCAGTAAAGGACAAGGATTCAGAGGCCGTGTCCCTCAGATGCATTTCCAGCATCACACCACCCCTGTCAAATTACACACAATCTATATTTTGACCCAAAAGACATATTTGCACAGGTACACATTTGTTTGAAATTACATGCACCCATCACATATCACAGGAGGTATACCCTGTCCAAATCTGCTGTTCCTGGGAGCTTGCATTCAGAAATGGCAACATTTGCACTTTTTAACTGATTTCGTAATATCGGACATTACCCCAAATTTACACACATGTGTGCAAGGAGTATGGACATTACTTGATGAAGTGTCAGATTTTTAACATGCATACATTTTAAGTAATACCCTCTTAACTGCTAGTTTGCCCCCAGATCATGCCACCGGTTCTAAAAACCTCTTAAAATGTGGGCAGAAAAATCACAAGAATTATGGTATCATTTAAATAATTATGACAAGTCCGTACTATGAGTTATTAATCTTTTTCGAAAAGTATATTCTGGCTACAGGGGTGCGGTTTCCCCCCAGCACAAGGTTGCATTTCTGGTTTTTCCAGTTCTGCCAAGCCAGCTTGCTCTCACAGGCAGTGCTCCTCCCCTTTCCTTCCAGGAGGAAGCCACTTTTTACGGCCCCCATAATAAAACATTTGCCTGAGTCAGGACAGGGCTTTGTTCAATTTCCTGCAGAGCCCAGGTAATTCAATCAGGGAAGTGTCATATCCCTTTTGGTGGGAGCAGCAAAAGGGCAGCTAGGCCTGGGAACACAGCTGTTGTGCAAGTCTCATCTCCTGTCGGGGGTAGCTGGTGGGCAGAATTCAGTTCCTTAAGCCAGGCCCCAGCTAATGTCACTTTTAGTTACCCAGTTTTCTGCATTCAAATAAAATGAACCATTTTTACATATGCAGCTAGAATGCTGATTCTAAGTTTAAAACTATGACATTTAAACAATTGCAACCTATGTGACACTCAAAAGTAGGTCACTCATTTCTTTTAAACATTTAGATTTTTAGTGTCTTTCAGTCCAAATTTACTTAAACTGCTGAAATCCACAACTCAGCCAGTCTTGTTATAAACCTTCAAGTCACTTCAGAATATAACTTTACATTGTATCCACCTCTCAGTAAGTCTTTCTTTGGCCTGCTTTGGGTTCATTTATTCAGTTTTACACAAAAAAAGAAAAAAAGTCTGGTGTTGTTTTAAAACGCCGGCTTTCTGATAGTGGTGAGTACTGGTAATGCACCCATTTTTGGGATTTAAGAAAATGAATTCCCCACAATTCTAGGTTGCTTTTGGCAATAAGCATTGCCATTCCCAATGGTTTCAGGCTACTGTGTGGGTAGTCCAATGGTGGTTTTAGGCAGTGCCCTTCTGTGCCCATAACATCGGCAAAATGGGTGGCAGCCTATTCTTCGTGCACTTCCCTGGGCATTTTCTGGGAAGCTCTGGCCATCATGATGTTTTCAATGCCAGTACTGCACAGTTTTTGAGGTAGGGCTTGGATGAATGGGTAAAAACATCCCACAGAAGGTACTACAATGCTTCAGGGTTTCCCTGTTTCATGTGGCAGTCTAAGAAAGAATTACCTGTACCTTTTGAGATAAGTGACAGTTTACTTGTTATGTGTTGCATTGTGTTGAGAAAATGTGAGTCCTCTGAAACACTGCTTATCTTATCTAAGTGCAACTATATAGATTTGTGGTTGCCAAAATGCTTTGTTACAGTATTTGACCATTTCTTTTTAAAGGATATACAATTGAAGAGTTTAGAACCCATTCTGGTATGTTCACTCTTGGCAATGTACCCTTGTGCAAAAACAAGCCTTCACAATGACCCTCAATTACAAAATTTGCATTCAACGAAATTGATTGTTGCTTACATTTTTATTTGTATTTGGGTTTGGTATTTATATAGACTGAATCTAGTTAAGAAGCAATAGAGCACTCTGCACGTAGTTTATCTAAAGAGAATGGGTCACATACACTATGTGGCATTGGATGTTCCGAACATGGTGGAATGTCATGTGGGAATGCAAGGAACCTAGGCAGCAGTTAGGTATTGACTGAAGAGTAAGATTGTGAGGCCCTTCCTGAATTGCACAAGTGTTAGCATGGTCCACATTGCCACCAGGATGTTGTGCCAGTCGTCAGGGTCATTGCAAGAGAAGACCTGTTTGCTGGATTTATTTTGCAGGCCTGTTTTAGCTCGAGCAAAGTGATGGTCTGACTCCTGAAAAAGACTGATCCATCTTAGATACATAGATTTGGAGCCACCTAGGCATGTGTTGAGGAGTTGGTTGCCTTTTAGGTATCATAGGCAGTGTATAAAGATTATTTTGGCTGGGATCGGGAGCCAGTGAAGCTTCCTTACCATGGGAGGAATCTAGCCAAATTTCTTGTTTCCTGTTATGAGTTATACTACGGTATGTTGGGCAGCCCTAGATCAGTTCAAATGCATCACTTGAATGCCTGTGCGCAGAATGTCTCCCTAAAGATGTGGGAAATTAGCAGCGCCTTCACTGTTGGAAGGAAGGATTGTTATCTTCTTGAGGCTGGTTCGTTGTACTAAGCGGTTTGGGCATTTCTGTTGATATCCTTTCAGAAGGAAAGAGCGCTATCTGTAGTGAACCCAAGTGATTTCAAAGACAGGGCCCAGTGAGGTGTAAGCCATCAAGATACATGTCATTTAGACATACTTGAATATCCAGCTTAGATGGATGATCAAATCGAAAAAAAAAAAACCATCCTTGCCAGAATGAGTTTCAGGTATATGACTTTCATCCAGGCTTACATGGGGGGAAAGGCTATTCCTGCGTGTGAGATATCCTGGTCATGCTACAACTCACTCTTGGATAGAATTGGGTATCATCCAAGTATTGGTAGAGTGAAATGTTAGGGTCACTGAGAAATGATTCCAATGACTCCAGGTATACATTATAGATAACTGCAGAGAGTATTGAGCCTTGTGGAACTCTGCACATGAAAAGGTGGCACTTTGTTCTGAATTTGCCCATTTGGCTGGTGTGGTGCACACCTGTGCCAAAGGTACATTGAGAACTATACCCAAGAAACACATTATGTTTGCAAGTAAGTGAGTTCCATGGATGCAGCAGATAGGTTGGGAAGGATCAAGAGGCATGAGTAATTTTTTCCCCTGATTTGAAGAGCTTCACCTTTGACCTGGATGGTGGCTGTTTCAGGGCTACATTTTGGTCTGAACCCAGATTGAGAAATGTGTAGTTGTCATTGACATGTTGTATTGTTTTATGCTACGCTATTCAGGACATGGTATGGATTGATGTTATATAACATGCACTACATTTGAATGCTATAGTTCAAACTGTGATTGGACATCAGGTCTACTGTACACTAAGTAACCTACACGTCCTGACAATTTAAGACCCTTTTGCACAAATATATGAAACGAAAGACAAAACACTGTGTGGTGGTACTGTACACTGAGGACAATTTATTTACTAGCTACCTTGATGCGCAAAGAAAAAAAATATACCATAACATGGCTTGCGGTTTGAATTTGATTGACCGACACATAAAGTGTTTTGAGCACATTTGCTTTCAGGTGGTATAGAAAAAAGTTATTTTATTCAAGCTCATACAACAAAAGAGCTGTATGTCACCAGCAAAAACACTCACTTTTTTCTTACTTTTTTCTATTTCTGCATAAACAAATCATTGATGATAACGAGATCACCTCAAGAAATAAATCCCCGGTCTTGCCTCTTGGGTTTTTGAGAGCCCAAACGGAGAGCTTCACACATTGTTGCACAAGATCAAAGAATAGTGTAAAACAGAAAGCGTCAAATCGCATTTTCTTTTAAGTGAGACTTGAAGGCTGAACTCAAAATATCACAAACAAGTAGACATCGACATAGCCCGAAGGCTACCTGTGGAGAGTCACTGTTATTCAGTGCTGTGAATACTACTTTGAAGGCGATCAGCTATGTATTCCCTGCACCTAAGCATGAACACCCGGTAATTAATGGAGAAATACAACAGGCACAAAGAGATAATAAGGAAGCTGGTCCATCTGAGCAGGAATCCATTCTGCATGCTATATTTCTATATATAACTATTTAATAGCTGAACATGCATTCCGTTCATACAACGGCGATGCACTGTGCGTGTTAGCAACTATCTTTATAAGCACGAGTAGCATCCTTTCAGCATCATACAGCATACATGAGTATGTCATATACTCAAATACATATAACCTACCAGACAGGAATCATTAAACAAACGTTTACATTAATATGAGTATGTGCCAAAATAGTAGGCATAGATTTCTGTACTTAACATGTCACTTTCATTAACAGAATATTCTTAAACATAGCATGTCGTGTTTGATACAAAGCAGTAAAAAAACTATAAACATCTGCAACTCTATTTGATGTTATCAGTGGGGCATCCACATGAGTGAAACACCCAGATGTACAGTGCATTGCACATACACTACTCCAATATTAGGTGGGTGCAACTATATTAACGTGTTTTATTGCCAGCTTTAGTAAAAATAAATGCTTTGAAAATAAAAAAGAATTTAAGGATTATCTTCGAATACTGTTTTGCTATCTAACATACAGATCGACTTTTCGCAAATGCCTAACTAGCATGGGGCTACAGGAGGGTATGGTTATTTTTTCGCTTAAAATGCATTTTTGTTTTAGTTAAAAATGCACACAAATGGCATGTAAAAAAGAAAATAACAGCTTTTGCCTAAGACTGGAAGCACAGGAGACCTATCTCTATTTTCCAAATGCATGGCCCTATAATTAACCACGGAACGTTTTTCATGAGCAGACTATGGGCCTTATTCACAGAAGTGTTTGATAATGACAAAACCCCATTTGAAAACGCTCTGTAAATATGGCCATAAGTAAACTAGCATTGCATTATAAGTGTTTAAGTAAGTAGAAATCCCTAATCACAGTCATTATTGCTTTGTCTTTGGCACTAGATTTGGGAGGGGCCTTAGTGCCTAATCATGTCTATTTAAAATGGCATATGCAAATGACATCTATTTTAATTAGATTATCGCAGGCATGCAGAACAGGAATGTGTATCTAACACGTTTATCGTATGTTATGTTATGTTATGTTATGCTATAGGGATTGGTAGTGCACAGCACTGCCATTTTGATGGTCTGCAGACACTGGGCCTCATTACGACCCTGGCGGTAAGTAGCCGACATTACCGCCATGGCGTAATGAACGTTTACGCCGTGGACCGATGGCAGAAAGAGCGCCACATTCCGACCCATCGCGCACAAGCATTACGCCATGGCGGTAATGTAAATAACGCCATGGCGGAAAGGGCCCCTACCGGCATCGTAGGCCGCGCAAGGTGCACTACCGCCACCCATCTCAGCGGCTACCGTAATTAGCGGCCACCGTAATCAGCGGTGGCCGCAATTAGCGGTCACCGTAAAAAGCGGAACCGGAAATAGCGTCATCGCGGCGGAACCGGAAACAGCACGGCGGTCATCTTTAAAAACACAATCCATTGGGCCTCATTACGAGTCAGGCGTTAAGGGGTTAACGGCGCCGTAAACGGCGCCGACCCTTAACGCCTGATTCCTAGGTCCCTTTGCGCCATGGTGAGTTTAACGCCTGCTTTTTGCAGGCGTTAAAATCCATGGCGCTAAGGGACCATGGTGCTAATTACGCCACCATAATTTACGGTGGCGTAATTAGCGCCTTCTCCACTCCCATTATGCCCTATGGGGCAAAAATGGGAATGGGGAAGGGTAAATGGGAAATGGGGATTTACCGCCCCACTCACCTTGGAATGGGGCTGTAAATCCGCCATCCACCATGGTGTAAACGTAGTTTACACCATGGTGGTAAGGGTACAACCCAGGCGGTAACTTACCGCCTGGGTCGTAATGAGGGCCATTGCCATCCTTCCCAACAACACCAGATCCAACCCTGACACCTGTCCCAACCCATCACCCACCCACTTAACCACCCAAAAATGCCCAAAGTTGTCAAGAAAGCATGCGACCGCCAGCGCCAGGACAGATTCTCCCGGGAGGAACTGAGCATGCTCGCGGAGACCCTACAAGACAATGCAGCCGTTATTTTTTCGCCGCAAATGACCAGGCCGGCGATAGCCAAAAAGAAGGCCATATGGGCCCTGGTGGCAGAGCGCGTCAGCGTGGTGGGGACCGTACCCCGCACCCCACAGCAGTGCAGGAAGCGGTGGGATGACCTTAGGCTACGTGTAAGAAGCATCATCTCTGCCAACCGCAACCTTGCCCTGGCTACCGGTGGAGGTTCTGAATCCCCACTGAAACTCCAACCGTGGGAGGAAATATGTGCCAGCACGATTGGCATGGAAGGCATTGAAGGCGTCGGAGGGATGGAAAGAGGAGTACCGACATCAGGCGATGAAGGTAGGTGCCTCAAATCAAGACATGCCATAGTCACTGAAGTCCATTCATGTGTAGCACAATGTTGCCCTAGAGTGTAAATGCAACACATTTGCAGGACACTGCCCACAGCCAGATGCGAGCTCCACCCTGTATACATGTAGCATGCACACCCTAACTGCCGGCACCCACATACCTCCATCCTCATTCCACACAAAAAGGAGACAACCTGCATGCCCCTGCCTCAAATGTGCCTCATCTACTGACCAAAATCATGTCATCATTGTCATTCCAATGTCCGCAGACCCATCAATAACACTCTCCCTCCTTTGCTCCACCCCAGGCTCAGAATCACACCCCGAGGACGAGGACACCCCTGCGACAAAAAGAGCCAAGAAGGCAAAGACAACCATTCACGCACCCTCAACCTCAGCTGCAGTGAGCCAGACCCCACAGCAAGCACAATCCACTGCCAGCAAACAGGACGGCCCACTGGCAAGCACCCCAGTAGGCAGCAGGCCAGCAGCAGCAGCACCACCTGTTCCAACATTGCCTGCCACAGAAGGCACCGGTTCTGTGGCCAGCAGCAGCATTGGAGAATCAGCTACCATTGCAGCATGCTCAGACTCCGACATTGAGGAGCACGACGTCAGACACCCCACTGACCTTCCACATTCCCCCTGTTCGTCCCATGCCAGCCCCCATGAGGATCCCACCCAGGGGCACACAGAGGAAGAGGAGTGGCCATCTACCCCATGCCCAGTTCTAAGTCCACAGGAGGGGATCAGCCC
Source organism: Ambystoma mexicanum (assembly GCF_040938575.1). Lineage (NCBI taxonomy): Eukaryota > Metazoa > Chordata > Amphibia > Caudata > Ambystomatidae > Ambystoma > Ambystoma mexicanum. The sequence continues at coordinate 1,167,382,778 of NC_090931.1, read as the reverse complement.
CTCCATCACACCACCAGCAATGGGCATGGCCCAGAAGGGGAAACAGTCCCTTGAGGACATCATTGAACGGCAGGAACAGCTGTCCAGGCTACTCACCGAGCATGCTGCGGAATGTGTGGGGGCTAGGGCAGCCATCGAACAGTCTACGGAGACCCTAAGGGCCGAAATTGCGCAGAACACTGACACCCTGAGGGATGCAATGCAGTCCATGTCAAGGGACATTTGTGGCGAACTTGCCGGGGTGCGCCGTGTGCTCTTTGAGCTCTCCCACACCCTACAGGACATGCATGCACGGGAGCAGGCAGGGACATCCTCTGCTGCCAGTTCTGCCCAGAGCAGCCCCGTCCGACGTTCAGGACGGAACCTGCGCTCCACAGGCAGGGGTGCCCCAGGGGCCGGGAGAGGGGTCTTGTAATAGCCTGTGCCCACTGTTACAGGCATCTGTAGACACTCACAGGGGGTGTGTTGGGGTGTGCAGGGGGGAGGGTGGAGGGGGGAGCGGGTGTGTTGGGGTGTGCAGGGGGGAGGGGGAGGGGGGAAGGGGAGTGTTGGGGTGTGCAGGGGGGAGGGTGTGTGTTGGGGTGTCAAGGGGGGAGGGGGGAGGGGGTGTGTCACGACAATTTATGACTAAAATACACTTTTTCCTTTTTCCGAAATGAAATGTGTGGACATTTTCATTGCATATGTGTGCTTTATTGGTGTACAGTCCACAGTGTGCATGTCCCAGAGACACACAGTGCCCCAAGTGCTGTCTCCATGTGATACACACCATCCGTGTGTGCTAGAAGCATTGGTCGATGATATTTTGACGCATTTCACACCCCTCCTGTGCATCGCCTCCTCCATGAGGTGCGGCCCCATCTGCACCCTCCTCATCCTCATCGTCAGGTGGTTGCAGTTCTGCGTCAGGGGGCAGGGGCACATTTCGTCTGACGCACATATTGTGTAGCATGACACATGCCATGACCATCTTTGCCACCTTCTCATGGCGGTACAGGAGTGCCCCACCAGACCTGCTGAGGCATCGGAACTGTGCCTTCAATAGGCCGAATGTCTGCTCAATGACCACACGGGTACGTGTATGTGCACGGTTGAAGTCCTCCTCGTGCTGGTTCTGCGGGTTCCGGACTGGTGTAAGGAGCCACCTCTTCAGGGGATAGCCTGCATCACCTGTATGTAGGCGAGAATGTATGTGTCAGTCATGACGTCTGATCAAGAACATTATGTGCCACCATGGCTGGCATCCAACTGTTACTTTGGACCACTTCTAAATGCACTAATTGATTCACACAATGCAACCAGTATATGCTCATGGCTCTCATGGCCTGTTTTGCATGCCATCACCCAATGTATGCAGAGGGGTGGAGTGCATTGTGAGTGCCCATCCACTGTGTCCGTTCATGCTGTTTGTTTTGTTGGCCTGGCACGTGTCCTGTGATGTCAATGCGCACATCATTTCAACATTGCTGTGGGCCTCATCATGACCCCAGTGAGCAATGCTGATGTTGATAGGGACATTTTGGGGGCCCTGCTGTCTGTGTAATGGTGTGTTGATGTTTCTGTCCGTCATGTGCCTCCTTCGTGGGCAGTTATGGGGGACAGGCCTTTCGGTTGATGGTGTTTGGTGACGTGCATGTAAGTGCATTTCATTGTTGACAATGTGGTCTGAATTGGTAGAATGCACTTGCAGATGGTTGTGTCATGGTTGGGACACAACCTCATTCACATGGTAGGCTGCATACATTGGGTATTGGCTTCACTGGTGTTGGGTGGAGTTTGGGTTGCTTTAGGGTATCATCTGTCTCCGTTCTCTCTGCTACTCACAGCCAGGTGGAGTATGCATCATTTCCCCCCCTTTCAGCCAGGTGGAGTATGCATCATTCCCCCCCTTTCAGCCAGGTGGAGTATGCTTCATTCCCCCCCCCCCTTTTAGCCAGGTGGAGTATGCATTGGTACGTCGTTCAACTACCCACTTCACATTTCCATGGTCATGACATTAGACTCACCGAGTAGCCAGGATCTTGGGCCTGCATGTCGCTCCATGTAGCGTGGTATTGTGGAGTTCCTCAGGACCATTGAATCATGGGTTGATCCGGGGAATCGGGCACAACAATGTGTGATGATCTTGTTGGAGTCACAGACCATTTGCACGTTGATTGAGTGGAATTGTTTCCGGTTGCGGTACGGTACCTCCATGGCACATGGAACCACCAATTCCACATGGGTGCAGTCGATGGCACCAATGCAACCAGGTATGCTGGCTAGTGCATGGAAACCCACTTTGGTGTTTGCAATCTCCTGGGCAGTCCGTGGTAATGAGATGTGGTCGTCTGTGTGCTTGAGGAGGGCATCGAGCACTTGGATGAGTGTACGTGAGAATAATGGTTGTGAAATGCCATGCATGTGCCCCACTGTGTGCTGGTAGGTGCCTGTGGCCAGGAAGTGGAGTACAGACACTACCTTCAGTAGGGGTGGGATGGCGGTTGGACTTTCTATCATGCTGACGATGTCGTTGTGTGTCATGTCTACGATGGCGTTGATGGTGTCCCCGTCCAAACGGTACAGGGTGTGGATCTGCTCAGCAGTGAGGTTGAATGGACTGGCTCTGATGCGTGGGATTGGGGGCTGCCTGCGTGGTGGCACTGGCTGTGCTGGTGGGGCTTGCTGGCCCTGCCTTGCCCTCCTTCTCCTCCTGCGTCTCCTCTGTGCTGCCTGTTGTTGTTGTTGTTGTTGTAGTAGCACTTGCATTGCTATCAGGTCCTCCAGCCCCAACATTGCAAGTCGTATTGGTATCACTGTGGAGTGTGACTGGGTGTGGGAAGGGGTGGGGTGTGCTCTTTTTGTACTTCCTGAGTCTGTATTGCCTCCACCTCTGCTGTTTCTGTGCACCACTGGCAGCTGGATTCACTTTACATGGCCATTTACGGTTGGTTCGCGATGGCGTACTTAGCGCCATGGCGGTAAGGTACTTAACGGGCTGGGTGATGGCGTTAGGTGCATGTCCGCTTGGGTCGGCATTCGCGTACCTTTCCGCCATGGCGCTAAGTACGGTGTGGGAGGTCGCGTGCGCGCGTCCTTGGCGCCAATAGCAGCAGCGTTGACTACGATGCCGCTAATGGCATCGTAGTTAACGGTCAAGGGTCATAATTGGACCTAGCGGAAAACGATGGCGGTAATCATTTACCGCCATCGTTTTTCGCTTACCGCCAGGGTCGTAATGAGGCCCACTATGTGGATCTGAAAGAGAAAGAAGGAGGGAGGGAGTGGTTACGGGCTTAGTGGGAGAAGTCAAGTCATTGTGCTCAACTGTTGGTGCCAGTAGATACAATAACCACAGATGTCTGTGTGGGTGAGTTCTCTTTGTGGTTTTCCGTATTTCTCCAGAGGCTTATGTTTCTAGATGGGAGGTCTAAGAGGGCAAGGGAACTGTGTATTGTGTATAGGGTTTAACAGTTGGTTTGAGAGTGCAGTTTTGACTAAGTTGTGGCTGATGTATTTGTTATAGAGGTATTCTTTTTCAGTGAGCTAGTGAGGATGTGTTGAGTGAGGTGTTTGTGAAGTGAGGTTGTTAGTTGGGTTCATTAGCCAGATCTACTGAACTAGGATTTGATGACGTATGTTACGTTTTCTTGTAAATTTGTTTCTGGATGTATCTTCGCTCCGCGTTTCAATCCCGAATTGTCTGAAAGTTGTGGAGTCAGTGGAGGCAGTGGAGGTTTGGGAGGGAGAGAACCAAAAAATAGTATAGCACTGTTTGAAGATGTTCCATTGTTTTCTAAACATTGTTGTTGTGTTCTTTAAATGTTTTTGTTGGTCCTTGTGTATATTTTGATGTGTCATTTGTTGAGGAAGGTGTCAGGTCCTGCAGTGTTGTTCCCTAGAGGGTGTTGTGGACATTGTGTTCATTTTGATGTATAATTCATTAAAAAGTTGTCAGATCAAGCAATAGTAGGCATGGTTGTCTGTTGTAGTCTGTTTCCTGTTTTAGGGTTGTGAATAGGCCTCTATTCTGGAGTTTTCAGTAGCCATTCAATGTAGTCTTCTGTTGTTTGGATTTCATTTGGTATTGAGTTCCACAGTTCTGCTATGAGGAGAGAGATGGAAGCCCTTCTGTACTTGTTTTTCTCCTAGCGCCTTGATTCTATAAGAATGCTGCTGCTTGATCTTAATGTCCTTCGTGGAGCGTAAGGGATGATTCCTGATGGGAGAAATTCCTCTCTCTGTCCTTACAGTGCTTGGCGCCTGATGCAGAGTGCTTTGAAGTGTATTAGTTTCTTCACTGGTAACCAGTCTATGCTTCTCAAGGCCGGGGGATGTGTTCCCTCCTGTTTATTCTTAGTATAAGTAGTGTCGTATTTTAGATGAGTTTTAGGTTTTTAGTGAGGTAGTCAGATACTCCTTTGTATAGGTTGTTTTTGTAGACTATTCTTGACAGTATCAGTGAGATTATTTTTAGTATGGAAAATTCATCTGGTTGAGCGTAGGTGGTAGAAGCAATATAGTATTGCAGTACTAGTTTACGTTCATTCTCCATGCATATTCTCAGATTCTGTATTACTGCTGATGTTTCTGGACTATTCACATTTCCGGAGATAAAGGGAGGGAAGTCTGCAGTTCATTGGAAGTACCACCTATACACCCGCTTCGCTGCAAGTTACTCTGCTCTCCGACTCTGTTGGCTCTGTTGGCTCCTGTTGGATTGCATTGGATTTACTTTGTAGACTTTGTGGACTACATAACTCAAGGTGCTTTGCAGGTCTCGTGTGAACCCGCCCCATTTCCACATTGAGGCCGCATACTGTGTATTACGAGTTCGCCCGCGCACAGCGCGCGCACACTCGTGGAAGCACCGTCTAAGCACCCGCTTTCCGCAAGTTACTCTGCTCTCCGACTCTGTTGGCTCTGTTGGCTCCTGTTGGATTGCATTGGATTTATTTTGTGCACTACATAACTCAAGGTGACTCTGTTTGCTGTATTGTGGAGGTGCACAATTTCCAGCTCACAAGCCCCACAATTGTGTCACGAGCCACTAATTGTTGTTTTCTTGTGTGTTGTTGTAGGTGCTTTGCAGGTCTCGTGCGAACCCATCCCATTTCCACTTGGAGGCTGCTTCCTGTATATTACGAGTCCCGCCGCACACAGCATGTGTGCACTCATGGAAGCACCGCCTAAGCACCCGCTTTGCCGCCTAGCCGCGAAGGTGCATGGCTGCGGGCTTACACTCTGCTGATTTATAATCATTTGTACTCTCACTCGAGCTGTCCAGAGGTAAGGCATTAGTGGCCTTCTTATTCACGCAAGATGGCCTTTTCGACCTACTCCCTGAAAACTGATATGCCAGTCATATCTACACTGTGCTTGCCACTTTTAAACCCTGTTGCAACCACGCCTCAGCTTTTTCAATCTGCCATCTCAATCAATCCGATTGTGCCAATGCAAACTCATGATCAGACCAGCATTCTGAAATGGCATTTCCCACACATGGGAGCCCAGCGAGTATGGCCTCCAACGGACCCGTGAGACCATCTGTATCAGATTTACCAATCCCTCCTCAGAAGACTACTAGTGTTCACATACCGGCAGCAATTTGGAAGCAGCCAGTCTCTTTACGCAAATGTGAACGGCCTCATCGATTGCCCCTCTCGGATGTTACATTATTAAACTTGGTCAAAGGCCACTGTATGCCGTCTATAACTGGTTGCCATTTATCTCCTATTTCCTTTCCAGCGTTGAACCTTGATTCTTCTGTTATATCTATCAATGCTAGTCATGGTGAATCTCCTGTATTAAGCATAGATCAAAGAGACCCCCGTTCCTGCATTCCATAGCATTATCGTCCACCTCAATGGAGATACAATCTATGCTTAATTCTTTTGTACATCCTACCCGTCGACCTCACACTTTGGCCATTGACACAGGGCCCTCAAACTATACAGCCCTGTTTCAACCTGCTCTGGTTGCAATTAATACCACCATCTTGAGCTTGGTCAAATTGTTTGAGACCTTGAATCCCAGACTAACCAGAAAATCATGTCAATTTACTGAACTAGTTAAGTGGTTAAACGACAACTGTGATGTTCAAACTAAATTTCCCCCCAAACACTCTGATACCTCAGTAGTTGCAGTGGGTGAATTCAACATCCATGAGGATAATAGGGGGGCTGATGCGCTGCAGTCATTGCCAACAGGATCAAGCTCTCATTTGCCTGCTATTCCTGGTATAATTCAACCCATTGACTCTTCACCTCTCCAAAGAGTCAATCCCACTGTAGATGGTTCTTGGGCTTCCTCTGACTCTCCGCCCTCATCTACTGTTCCCATATCCAACAGTGTGAGCGCGCCTTTAGCGCCGCAAGAACCCTTGGTAGTTAGCCTTGCCAATGACTCCAAAGTCTCCCTAAGCCTCCGGCCAAAGGTCCATGTTTGCTTCCAAAAAAATCAAAGAACATGGCCAGCACCAAGTTTGCAAAGAGTACACTAAATGCCTTTTTTCAGTTCATTGGCAAGACTAATAAATCTAAACTCATGCCTACTCCTCCCACCTCTCTATGCAGCAATGATTCAAGCTCTTCCTGTCCTGTCTTCTCCCCGAGCCCTCTTAACTCTGCATTACCGTCGAATTCACCCACTGTTGTCACTTCACACTCTCCTCTTAATGATTTAGTTCATATTATTGAACAAAAAGTGATTGTGCAAAAAACAACAGCTTCAGATCAAGCTCTCAAGAAAAGTGTGAAGTTTTCTGACATGCACTCCCCTGCCATGGATGATGCACAAAACGAGACTATGCGGGCCCACCTGAAAAAGATGGTCCACATATATCTAACAACCCGCTTGCCTCGTTCAAACATCCAGGCCCAGGGTGAATGCACACAAGTGGCACATACTAATTCTTCACATCCGGTGATGCCTGCAGATTAATCAACAGTTGAGCAGGTCACAGCTAAACCAGCTGAAACCCTCTCTCAGCCTACTAATCAAATGTCCTACAAGAACTCTTGTTTAGACCCCTGACAAACTATAAGGCCAATTCAGGACATAACACATAGCCAACATCAAGCAATACCCTTGCAACCAATGAAATCATCCGGTTACTTAGCTCAAGAGTCATTGAGATGGGCTTCTCATCAGCCTCCTTCACCTTCCGCTCTTAAAACTACAGATCAGCTGAAATCATTTTGCCACACTTTGATTCTGAAATGTCATGAGGGTGGATTTCCAAGCTATGATCTTAACAGGTGCAGCATCTTGAACATCTTTAGTGAAGTAGTTGCCCTTGAAGATGTCTCGTCAAGAGACATCGAGCAAATCGAATTCATAGCGGGAGAATCACGCTCCATAGTCAGACTTTGGATCCCATCTGGGGTAAACCTAAACACCATTTGGCAATCGAAGATGCAGCTAGTTAAACTGGGATTCTTGCTTGCACAAGATGCAGCACGACATGTGGAAAGACCTTAAAGTGAGATCCATAGACCTAATATATATTTGGGTGTGCAGGAGATAATTGGCCATAACCCTAGGCCTCTCTCTCACCTTTCAAATTAACCACCAATTCTACAGGTAAAATTGCCCCTGCAAATTTTGAGCTGGAATACTGGCGGCCACTCCCACCTACAACTCTCCATTAAACAACTACCTCATCTTCACCATATTATAGCGTTGGAGGAGACATGGCTGCTCACCTCTCCTGTTTGGGATGGCTACAATTCTGTCCTGCTTCCTGCAATTCCTAGCCAAGGTCTCCTGGTGGCTGTCAGTACGAGTCTGGGTATGACCACTGTCCCATGTGCCTCAGTTAGTGCCTACATCCAGTTGGTGAAGATAACCATCAGGGACCACACTTTAGTCATAGTCAATCTATATAGGAATGCAGCAGGCTTATCTGATGAGGCCTTTTATAGTGGATTGGCAAAAACACTGGATCTAATCCACATGCATGACCAGTTCCCAAACACCATGATATTGGGCGATTTGAATTTAGATTGTTGGAATCCTAACCTTTTAACTAAAGATGTGAGTAGATGGATTTCATTCATGAAAGCTCGCAACTTTCACATGATAAACGGGTCTGTGATGGGCGACATTCCAGCCCAACACACTTGGCACAGGGGTATCTCCACTACTACAATTGATTACATCTATGTTGACACCTCACTATTTCAAAATGTGATCAAGCTAAGTATTACTGACCATAAACAAAGCGATCATAGGGCTCTTTCAGTAGAACTTGACTGGGACCTAGCCCAAACATAGCGGCCGTGATGAAGCAAACATTTATCATCAATCCATCTAGAAACAGACTGTGATGGAATCCAAATACATTGGCCACCTACTGTTGTTTCTTGGAAAAAAACAATTTATTGAAGCTCCCTGCTCAATATACTGATTTTTTATACCCTTTCACTAATACCATTATTCCACAATCTAAAAATGCCAATAGATATAAGCATTCCTTTGATGTAGAGATTAAATTAAAATGTGCAGAATACAGACGCACAAAAAGGCAAATTTTACTTTTGAATTAATGCACAAGGTGCCAGGATCTGAAAACTGCTAAATGCTGTTATAAACACTGGCTACGTAGTAGGAAATCTCTAATGTTTCAGCAAGACAGTGAAACAATGGCTCAGGCAATGTCAAGCAAAAATTCGGCCCAAACGTGGCAGCTACTCTCAAATCATAACCAGAATACCCAAGCTCACGTCCAAATCAATGGTGTCTCAGAATATCAATGGATCAAGCATTTCTACGACTGATATGCTGACAAGCACTTTCATAGCTTCAAATATATTCCAAAGTTTGTAACCTGCTGGAATGTTACTTATTCAGTCATAACTCTTCAAGAGTTTATTATGAAATCCAGCACGTCTCGTGCAGCAGGACCAGATCGTCTCCACAACCTTATGTTTAAAGCTAACCCACATGAATGGGCACTGATTCTTGATAAGATCTATTCCCAGGTGTTAAGATCACGCATTGTCCCAGCCTCGTGGAAAACTTCCACCATAATTCCAATCTTTAAAAAGGGTGATCGCACCCTTCCCCAGAACTATCGCCCAATAGCTTAATTGGACGCACCAGGGAACATTTTTACCAAATTGATCTTGCAAGATTTTAATGCCTGGACACATAAACATCAGTTGCGTGACCCACATCAGACAGGGTTTGTTGCTGGAATGGCCTCTAATATTAATTTCCTTTGCCTTAATGCCATCAAAGCCCAATGCCAGTCGACAAAACAGCCTGTTTTTTTAGCCTTCATAGACCTTCACGCCGCATTCGATTCCATTTCTCATGTTATCTTGATGGCGAAACTGGCATGAGATCAATGTCCACAGCCCATAAGCGATATCATTTACGAATTACATTCCAACACATCTGTTAACATAAGAGTGACTCTAGACAGAGCTTTATCAGCTCCTATTCGAACTTCTAGAGGTCTGAAGCAGTGCTGCCTCTTAGCTTCTGCAGTCTTTAATTATTTAATTCATGATGTCTGGGTAATATTTAATTCCATCACTTCAGACATTCCCAAATTTAACAACTGTCATATAAAAACACTTATGTACGCAGATGACCTTGTATTGATATCGAAGACTCAGATGGGCCCTCAGAATTTATTAACAGCTCTTGAATCATACACCATACAAAATTAATTGAAAGTTAACACAACCAAAACTCAAATAGTGATGTATTCACCCCTCAGGCATGACAATAAAACCTTTATTTGGTGAATTAATCAAATTAAGTTATCTGTCATCTTTCAGTATACATACCTGATCAGGACTCAAAATATCCATTGGCAACACATTGGCAAAAGGAACACCAACTTGATGACAAGTCCAATATCAGATTTGTGGGCATGGTGAAAGTTATGTTGCTTCAACGGGGAGGCAACCTACTGCTGAAATTAAGACAACTGCAAGTCAGACTTATTTGCCAGTATCGCACGGTTGCACACGGTCTCAACACTGACCATGAACTATCTGTGTCCCTCTAATAGATGCTAGACTATATACAGTACTCTAAGGAACTAATCAGTTGGTATTACTTAACAATGCAAGTGTACTTCGCATGCAAGGTTGTCTCTCCTGCCCGATGCAAACATTACCACTTTTCCTTATACAGAAGTATTTTCTTGTTCTTTTGTCCAATTGGCATGCAGAAATGTGTTTCAACAGAAGACTTTTGTTTTTAGGGTATAAGGGATTCAGGCTATTTCCTAGGTACATTAGAGTATGTTTGTTGGGCTCCTAAAATAGCCCACTGCAGCGGAGCAGACATGGTCCTGCGCCCCCTTTTCTCTCCCAAATTCTTGCAATTTTTTTTGGGCCATATATATATGACTCTGTTTTCTTGGTTAAACAAATTTGCACTAATTATTTGCACTATAGCTATCAATTTAATTTTTCATTCTTAGGTATTACTATGTGCCCCACTGTGTGTAATCATCAGTGACATTCCCTTTAAAATACAAATCACAATATTAAGATATAAGGGTTTTAGGTGATCGGAGTATACACTCATAAGCCAATGGTTTTTATTGTATCGTTCGACCGTTGGTATAATATAATATCAGAACTATGAGCACGGCATGCGCGAGGAAACATACTAAAACATGGCGGCCATCAAGAGCCAGCCACGCGAACGACCGCGTACGCTTCAGCTCTTGGCGAGTGTGCCGCACTGTTTATTTTCGGCGGCGTTGGCCGCCGAGCCTCGGCTCCAGTTTACATCGGCGGAGACGCTGGTAAGTGCGGGTCTTTCGCGTAAGCCCCTAGACTTTACTATCAGTCCGAGGGGTTACGCATGTGGCTAATCAATCCTCATTATATATTATTTTGCTAGCTAATTAGTTCTTCCTTTTTCCTTCCCTTCTGCCCCATCCAATCATCTCTGCGCAAATCGCGTACTTCATGTGGTATGCAGACTTCTCTACGCACTGAAGCGTTTAATTTAGGTATGCATTTCTTCACCTACTACTTGTACGTTCTTATCATGAACTCTACAGTGCTCAATTGTATGCAATGATGAATAGTCATATTGAATGGGATCTATTTACCTTTCTCCAACAGTCGAGCCCACTTTAATTTTTGATCTGGATTACCAATCATTTATTGGTAAGCATTTTTATTCTCAGTAACGTCTTTTCAGATAGCAGTATTTTATGAGTGTTTTGCCTTACATGGACTATTCCTAACAACATGCTATATTTTCCAAAAAATTCCTCAGTCTAGGCTGATTCACAAGGAAAATAAGGTAACCCATGATTCAGTTAATTTAATTTTGGTATGCCCATTGAGTGGCAGAGACATTACCTCTCATGCTATTGTTAAATATTCCCTTGCACTACTAATTGATGTCAATTTGTTGTATCTTTGTTTCTCTTCCAAACCTATTTATCCTGCAATGACTCTGGCAATTATGGATGCACTTACTATATCCTTTATTTTAAAAAATATGCAACCTTATTAATTGTTTATAACTTTATCTATGCTCTCAAATGTTGGTATATTATGTTTATCTGTTGTCTTTGTTGATTTTTGTGATTTAACATTTTGCGGGTGCTGCCACACATGTACCCCTTGCTTGGAACTGTGGCTGTTGGTATAACAATGCCAACCCTCTATGTTTTATTTTTGTTGATCCTTGTTTTGATTTGATGATTTGGATCCTTGTATAATCATGTATAGAATCACCAGCCTGTGATGACGAGCACCTTAGCTCGAAACACGTGTCAGGCTGTTTAAGAAATCCCCAAAGGCTGTTCAAGAACCCTCCAATTAAACTTTATGCTAATTGTAGTTGAATTGTGTCTTTGTGCGCAAATATCAGGCAAACAACCTTCTGTCTTACTCACATACCGTTGGCAACGTTGGCAGGTTGCCCTCAACCTTTGCCTCAATCTACAGCCCTTGCTTAACATATTTAACGGTCAGGGCGCCTGTATCTCACAACAATCATTCTCTGCCAAATAAAAGGTTATCTTGCAAATGAGGTTCGTGTTATCTGGATAGCTGTAACAAGTTAGTCAATGTTTTTTTTAATTAGTTTCATGCTGGGGCTTGTGTATATTGAAGAGAAGTGGTGCGAGACATGATCCTTTTGAGACGCCAAAGTTGGTAGTTCTGGTAGTTGAGGCGATAGGGGGTAAGTAAGTTGATTTCGAACTGCCTGTAAAGAAGGATTTTAACCATTGCATGAGGAATTGTAAATTCCAGATTTGTGTAGTCTCTTGAATAAATGTTTTGGGCCGATGTTGTCAAAAGCTGTTTATATGTCCAGTAGAATAAGAATAAGGGCTGATGATATGTTGTTGTCAGTATTCACCTTTAGGTCATCCCATAAGTAAACCAATGCTGATTCACTCCACTCATTGGTCTGAATCCAACCCTGGATGTGTCCATTTGACAATCTGTGGTTGAGAATTTCTTTGTTTACCTAGGTCACCAGGATTTTGGCGGGCTAGGGAAATTTGAATATTAGCCTGTAGTTATCGTCTGCTTTTCCTCTGTCAATCTTTAAGAGTGGTTTGATGTAGGCAGCTTTGTAAGCCATTCATATGATTCCATTTCCAGGGAAAGATTTGCAATTTTTAATGTAGCGGTGAGTAGTTGTTTCTACACATCTTCTGTGCAAAGGTCATTGTGTGATCCAACCTTAGTATTCACCTTTACTATTTTGTTGAAGGTTTCTTCTAGGTTTGGCCTGAAGGAGTTGATTTAAATTGGTGTTACTTTATTTCCTGTGTCTGGAATGTTGTTAATCAATTAATTAATATTTTTTAACACAATAATTACCAGAGACCAGTCTTTAAGCATGGTCCCAGGATTCAGACCTGTGTTTCTCTGTGCTGTCTTGCTTCCAAGACAAACAATTTGCCCCGGAACTATCTTCCCAGGCCAGAGGATAACTCCTCCTGGTTGTTAATGGTATTTGTTGTAGTTGCATTTTTGGCCTGTTGGATTTTGTTTATTTTGCTTCAGGAATGGTCTGCAACATTGTGGCATAGCTCTTGGGGAGGTATGGCTATATTGCTGCATGAGACAAGGTTTTTAATTTCATTGATAATTTTACACATTCTTTTGTGTGGGTTTGCCGCTGATTGAATTCTAATCAGTGTACTGAGATTTTGAGGCTTTTAACACAGTTGCTTTACATAGATGGATCTACTTCACGTAGTCATAGATTTCAGTTTTTTGTTTCACCATTGATGATACATTGATTATGCTGCAATTCATTGTGTTCTTTTTGGATGGTGCATCAGTGTATGGTTCTCGGAGAGGTATGCATAGAGCAGACTTCTTCATTTGTCGACATGCATATTGAGCAATGTTGGTTGCCTAATGCTTGAAGGAACGTCATCTGTTTCCTTGATAAGAAGCTCCAATAGGTTGTGTGTGGCATCAGTCTATCCTGCATCATTTTCTGTGGGGGTTACAGTAAGGTTTTTCCAGGCTCTTGTTATGAAAGGGTTATTAAATGTGCTGTGCTTGTTTTGTTGTTATATGTATTGAAAACACATTTACTGGGGTGCCTTTGGTGCTGTGATGTTCTATTAAGTAGTACGTAGTTATAGTTCTGTTGTTTGTTGGTTGTTTCACTCCATCGTTAATCGGTAAAAGGCTTGTATAGGTGAAGTATTCCATTACCCTCTGTTTGTAGGGGATTTTCTTTTTTTGAGTAAATTATCTGATATATGCCTTCTCATGTTTTGACAATGCTGGGTGTCAACTGCTGGAATGAGTAGATTGTGGTACTGATGAAACTGTAATGCAAATTACTGTATCCAATACTGCTAAGTATCTCCAAGTGTTATGCCCAAGAATCCCTAAAAAGTTAATGTAGAATCAGGAAGCAGAGTCCACCTGTTGTTTGGGCGCACCTAGGCACATATGTGTTTTGTTTTCAGAATGACTATATATTGGTGTAGACTCAAGCAATTCAGTTGTCCTGTATTTGATACATCCTTAAATGGTGGTGTGTAGAGTTCTGCAATGCCCTCATGTTCAAGATCACACTTGCATATTGACCTGTATAGTGTATACACCAATAGATTATAATTCAGTCCAGCTATGAATTAAGTGCATTTGTCTACTAAGAAAGTTCAGTCATGTGCTATATATTCTGCGTATTATAACCAGATAGCCAATGTATGTGTTAGGTATGTAGACAGTTAGAATGAAACATTCCATCTATGTGCTTGTTAGCCAGTCAAATATGGTAAAAGCTGCACAGCTATTTGCTAGATATTTAGCCAGCTTTGGTAAAACAGGGCAGCAATCTGTTAGGTATGCAGACATATTAGGTTAATGTGACACATCTATATGTTCAGCCTGCTAATAATTGTCAAAAAACAACCCATCTATCATCTCGTTATGTGATCAGTTATAATAAAAGAGCCCAGCTATGTGGTATGTAAGTAGCTATAACACAGCCGCCATCTATGTGCTTGGTATCCAGTAGGTTATGATAAAGCAACCCAGCTCTGTGCAAGGTATTAAGACTTCCGATATAAAAGCCCACATATCTGCTAGGTATGCAGACATGTGTGGTTAAATATACCAGATATGTCCTAAGTGGCAGACAGTTATGGTAAAAAGGTCCATCTATGTGCTTTGTGCTGGGTCTGCATACAGATATGAAACATCCCAGCTATGTGCTAGAATGCAAACAGTTATGGCAAAACAGCTCAGATATGTACTATGTATGCAGACAATTGTGGGAAATAGTCCAGCTATCTGTTAGGTATGCATACAGTTATGGTGAAGATAGACCAGCTATGTGCTGCATATTCAGGCAGTTATGGCAAAATAGCACAGATGTGTGCAAGGTATGCAGGCAGTCATGTTTAAAAAATAAAACTAACCCAACAGTACAGCTATGTGCTATGTATTCAGAAATATATGGAAAAAACCGCCCAAATGAGGAGGCCTGGATTTCACAAAAGAATTGACGGAGGGGGCGTGGCAATAGCTGCTTGCTAATTCTATTCAGTTTAAGGGAAAATGCTTATTAAGAGAAGGAAAACATTCCAAGCCAGCTAACAAAACAATTGTTGTTCTTTTACAGCCTTAATTTAAATCCTTAAATCCTTAAAAACAAAGGTAGGGAAATCAGATTTCAAGTTACATTAGATAAAAATACCTCTGCACATTGTAATGCCAATCTCCTCTCTAACAAGATAACATACTCAAAACTCAGAGCTTGTCATGATCACAACACAGGGAGGTTAGGGTGGTCTGGGAATCCCACTAGTAGTAGGGTGTCAAGGGAATTGGACATCATTAATGCATAACTAGCTCACAAAGGCCACTATAAGATAGGTGCCGTGGAGAACAGACTTTCCCAATCAAGATGGCCACCACTGATGATGCTGTCTGCAAGGTCCTGTTAACACTCTACGTACCCAGCATGAGCCATGGGCTATATAAATCACACCCTGGGCCCACACCGTTGCTTAGACTTCTTGCTAATCATTGGTACACTGATCAAGCGATCCATGCATTTAACATTTACCTGCCCCCAGTACGCCATGGAATTCCGGTTACTCCCACGTCCACTGTCTGCTTCCAGCACCACAGGCTCCAGCTCTGCTGATCTGCACCTGAAAGGAAAGTGACACGAAAAGCAATATTAGACTTAATGTAAGTCAGCCGGCAAAAGGTACCTGAACCTGCATTCTTGGTAAGCTTATCAACACTTACCTGGTATGAATCTGTGCCAAAAACAGGTGAGTTACGACAGCATTTCCCTTGTGCATCTTTGTACCTCAGAAGAAAGGGAAAACAAAGAGGCATTACAAAACAAACCAAAAATGTACTAATACGAGTTCTGCAGCACAAACAACATAAGTCTCCTGAAGACATAAGAGTCATCAAGAAGCTAGCAGCTAGCACCCAAGGACCCACAGACAATTCAGAACATTGGGTTATACCCAGCTCACCATAGAATTGGGAGAATCAAGCAAGACATGCCCCTGAATCCAAGTTACAGTGAAGAACCTCCTTGGTTACTGCTGGAGTGAACCAGCACCAGTGACACATCTCATGGAGATAATCATCTGCATGACATGCTGAGTCCAATCCCCATAGGGTTGCCTTTGTGTCACAATGCCTGCCCCCGGAAAGCCAGACCAGGCCCAGCAACCCCAGAAGCAGGCATCATGCCACTTGAAGCATGCCCAAAACCCCCAGTTAGGGGCTATTTGGCTACAGTCCTGGCGCCTATGGCGCCAGGCTCATAGGAATGAAGTCAGTCCTGGCGCCATGGGCGCCAGGCTCATTACAGAAAACTTACCTGATGCAGACCATGCTGCATACCTACCTGATGCAGACCTTGCTGCACGAAGCCACAAGCCAAATGAGGCTTAGAGGGACTATTTTACCTCAGGGACTCCTTTCCTCTCGGGTGGGGCTGTGGAAGAATACTTACCTGGGACTTCTTCCAAGGCTATTTAAGCCACACCCGGACAGCCACACGTGCTTTGCGTTATTCTGCTTGCTGCAGCATAACGCTCTCCGTGTCTTCAGCAGCTCCAGTCTTCAGCCACGCCAGCTTCAGCCCTGGAACACCTGGAACAAGAAAAGGAGAAGGAGAAGAGGTCAGAACAAAACCCTTACCTGAATCCTTGATCCAGCACATCGTCGATCTGGAAGAGAGAAGCCTTCACAGGTGCATTACCACGCACCTCGCAGCGCCGTGCTGAACTCACCATCCGGGGCTGCATTCCTTTACTCCATCGCGAACCCAGCATCTCCAGGCCATTCTTCAACACCTGGGGGAGACAAGAACAAATAGGTGAGCAAGGGCAATACAAACCACCCCCAAAGACTTACCTGATTACCACAGGGGGGTACTCACCTCATCTCGGGTCGGCGCAGTCAATTCTGCATCACCGCTGCACCCCGGCCCCTAAGGGGAAAACAAGGACAATACAAACCACCCCCAAAGACTTACCTGATTACCACAGGGGGGTACTCACCTCATCTCGGTTCAGCGCAGTCAATTCTGCATCACCGCCGCACCCCGGCCCCTAAGGGGAAAACAAGGACAATACAACCTAACCCCAAAGACTTACCTAATTTACCACAGGGGGGTACACACCTCATTTCGGGTCGGCGCAGTTAATTCTGCATCATCGCTGTATCCCGGCCCCAAAGGGGAGAACCACAATAGACTTACCCGGATCTTACCAATTGCCACTTGGAACTCTTCTGGTGGTTTAAATCTGCAACCTGCAAGGAATCAGGCAGAGTGAAGATCAGACTTTTGAACTCTTGCGAACAATTGGACTTTAGAGTCAATACTTGAACTCACCAATTCCTCCACGCCAGTGAAGTAACTGGTCGTCTACGTGCCCCTGCGCTCGACGCAGGATGGAGAGCTCATCTTTCCAAATCCTCAGGTGAGATTAAGAGGGGACTTCAGGAGTGTTCTGTGGGCAGACAAGGGGAGTGGGAAGGCGGGTTAATGCTCAGATTACGGGAGGTTAATTCCCTTTCTCTATTGCAGAAAGATATTCGTACAAGCCCAACAAACGAAGCTAACTGGGTCTGTCCAGTCTGGCATCTCGGCTTTACGTGTTACTCTGGTGGAAGCAACAGCGGGCCAGTCCAGATCGACGCCCCCGTGGGAATCAGGTGAGCGTAAAGAACGCGAAACCTACCCACAAATACCCACCTGGGTGTCATGGAGACCTCGGAAACCGATCAGTTGGCCCAATTATTAGGGGAACTAAGGGCCGAAGTGCATTCCGCCCGCCAGGAAACCAATGCCCTCAGGAGGGAATTGATAGTATCAAAAGAATGAACTGATGATTTGGCCAGACAGCTATTACAAAGCCAGGCTGGACAAACACCTCTACCTGGACTCGGGGCCAGCCCAACTCCGGTGCCACCGAGTAACCCGGTGCAGATAAACCTTCCTGGAGCCGTTCCCTTGGCTCCGCCTGAATGCTTTGCCGGAGACCCAAAAAGGTTTGCTATATTCATGAATCAATGTCGCTTACACTTTTTATGTAGACCTGGAGCTTTCCCAAACGATCAAGCCAAGGTAGCTTTTGTACTGTCATATCTCAGCGGCAGTGCAGCGGACTGGTCCATTCCGCTAGTAAATCAGGATGACCCGTTTCTTTGAGATTTCCAAGGTTTTCGAACTAGCATGGAAAGACTGTTCGCCCGACATTCCCAAGGACAGGCTTTGGATAACAAACTTTTATCCTTATGACAAGGTAATCAGGATCTTTTATCTTACATTGCAACTTTCAATAGATTAGTTGTGGAAACCGAATGGCCTGAAGCCAAGCGAATTACATTATTCCATCCAGGGCTTCGGGGAGAACTCAAGGATGTTTTAGCCCAAGTCGTGAACCCGCCTCTAGACTGTGCTGAATATATAGATTTTGTGGTCCAGTTAGATCACAGACTTCAAACCAGAAAGGCTGATCGAACCAAGTTTGAAAACAGGGTCTTGGTTAAAACCTACGGAACCTCTAAGGAGGTAGATGCCTCAGAACCCATGCAAATCGGGGGGGTTAGAGGACCCTTAACCCAGAAGGAAAGGGAAAGAAGACGGCAACAGCAATTATGTCTATATTGCGGAGCTACTGGTCATTTCCTTCGGAACTGCCCTGTAAAACCACCCAAGAAAACTATAGGAGCAGCAGATGAAAACCACTTGAAACCTGACTCGGGAAACGATCACGCCCGGCAAGCGTAGAGGTCAGCTTGCCGAGCTTAAAGAAGGACACTCTGACCTCGCATTTCACCATACCCATGGTCCTTATAGATCCAGAGCAGCCATCACGCATGCACACGGTAAAGGCGTACGTAGATAGTGGAGCCATAGGAAACTATTTGGACTACGGATTGGCTTCCAGGATGAATCTACCTCTCACCCGAAAGACCACTGCCGATGTCGTCACCACTGTTGATGGAACTGAAATTGCCCCTGGGCCCGTAACTCATTCCACTGCAGAGATGACATTGCTGGGTCAGGATGGACACTGAGAGGTTATGGTGTTTGATTTAATCAAGGCTCCACAGTTTCAACTGATACTGGGAATCCCTTGGTTGGAAAAACACAATCCTTGTATTGAATGGCGAGAGAAGAGACTAACCTTCCCAGAATGTGCTAACACCTGTTACCCAAAGAGAACTCTAAATTCAGTACTGGCCCCAATAATCCCAGCTGCCATACAATTACCTGCTGAATACCAAGACTTTCAGGATGTCTTTCAAAAGGAGCAGGCAAACACCTTACCACCGCACAGATCGTATGATTGTCAAATAGATCTCATACCAGGAGCACAACCACCTTGCAGCAGAATCTATGCCCTCACGGAACCTGAAAATCTCCACTTGCGCCAGTACCTAGACCAGTATCTTGCTAATGGCTTCATCCGCCCGTCCAAGTCCCCTGCATCTTCTGCTTTGTTCTTCGTGCCAAAAAAGGAAGGCGACCTTAGAACATGCATTGACTACCGCGCGCTGAATCAGATAACTATCAAGAATCGATACCCATTGCCTTTGGTCCCTGAACTACTAGACCAGGTAAAGAACGCTTGTATATACACAAAACTAGACCTTCGGGGGTCATATCATCTGGTACGCATCAAAGAGGGTGACAAATGGAAGACTGCTTTTCGCACCAAGTACAGATTATTTGAGTACCAGGTGATGCCTTTCGGACTGTGTAACGCACTAGCAGCCTTCCAGTTCTTCATGAACGATGTCTTCCGAGAGCTCATTGATGTTTGTGTAGTCGTTTACATCGACGATATCTTAGTATACTCCCTATCAGAATCCGATCATGTAAAGCACGTCCGAGCAGTCCTAGAAAAGTTACGCCAGTATAAGTTATATGCTAAACTGGAAAAGTGCATCTTTCACACTACGGAAGTAGAGTTTCTTGGATTTATTCTGACCCCGAAAGGAATCCGGATGGATACACGTAAGGTGGACGCAATTCTTAATTGACCTTCGCCAAGCTCAGTCAAAGGAGTTCAAAGCATGCTCGGCTTTGCCAATTTCTACCGCAGGTTTATCCCGGACTTCTCACACATTGTACATCCGATTACAACACTATTGCGGAAGAATAAACGCTTTACATGGACAGAAGAAGCCGAGAACGCCTTCCAAGAGTTAAAAAAGAAATTCACGTCCGCTCCTGTATTACGACACCCGCGCCCAGGGCTTCCCTACATAGTGTAAACAGAGGCATCCAGTTCAGCTATGGGAGCAGTGCTCTCCCAAAAGGATCCCGAAACTAACCAGCTGCACCCAGTGGCGTTTTGGTCAAAAAAGTTTTCGGCTCCCGAATTAAATTATGCTATAACCGACAAGGAGCTGTTGGCCATCAAGTCCGCCTTCAAGGCTTGGCAGCACTATCTGCTGGGCGCCAGGCATACCATTATGGTCATCACTGATCACCGCAACTTACAATACCTAAAGGTAGCCAAGGCCCAATCTTCATGCCAACTCCGTTGGGCATTGTTCTTCGCCGAGTTTGATTTTGTAATAACCTATTGACCAGGTTGTAAAAATGGAAAAGCTGACGCCCTGTCCCGAATAGGAATGGGAGAAACAGAAAGAGCTTTAGAACCTGTACCCATAATTCCAGAACAGAGGATCCTTGGTCTGACATCCATACACTCTCTGGAGGACATTCAAGAAAAGGTCCATCAACTCTTTGATTCCGATGCCTTACAGGGCTGGGCAAGGAAAGGTCCAGAGTATTCTGTCACCAACAATCTACCTTATTACCAAGGCCGGCTATTTCTGCCACTAGAGGAACTACAGAAACTTGTCATTTCTCATTACCACGACACCTTGATGGAAGGGCATCCTGGCATTGCAAAAACTGAAGCCAAAATCAAGAAACAGTTTTGGTGGCCCACCTGGCGAAAAGATGTCAAGTTATTTGTCATGTCTTGTGGCATTTGCGCTCAAAATAAAGGGGAAAAGAAAAAACCTGCTGGATTATTACAACCGTTAGACATACCACCTACTCCTTGGCATACCTTGTCATTAGACTTTATCATGGATTTACCCGTATGCAGTGGTTATAAAACCATTCTAGTTATAGTAGATCTTTTTTCTAAAATGGCCTTTAAAAGGAATACCTTCAGCTTCAATCCTGGCCAAGGAGTTCCTTGAAAATGTTGTCCGCCTACATGGCTTTCCTTCCGTGTTAATTTCGGACCGGGGAAGTCAATTTATTTCACATTTTTGGAGGAAGTGCTGCCAGCTGGCACAAATTGATGTTAGGCTTTCAACCAGCCACCATCCTCAGACCGACGGTCAAACAGAGAGAACCAACCAGACTCTTGAGCAATACCTACGTTGTATGCTACATCAATCTGAGGGGGATTGGAAAGACATTCTTTGGATCGCCGAGTATGCATACAATAATTCTGTACACTCAGGAACTAAACAAAGCCCTTTTTTTACCATATATGGTCACCATCCTCGAACCTCAGACTTAGATTCTCCCCAGCATTTAGAGATGCCCGCGGTGGACCATCTCCATGCTGTTATCATACAAGCCTTTAAAGAGGCGACTGCACATTTACAAAAGGCTAAGGATAAATACAAGAAGGATGCTGATCAACACAGGAGTGAAGCACCGCAATACCAAGTAGGCGACCAAGTATGGTTAGCCATCAAGTACTTACCACTCAAGGGAACACGGACTTTTAACCCCAGGTATTTGGGACCTTATTCTATTAAGGCTATAATTAACCCAGTGGCCGTCAAGTTGGACCTGCCTGGTCATATGCGTGTTCATCCTGTTTTTCACGTGTCTCTTTTGAAGCCTGTGCAACCAGGAACTAGGCTAACCACCCCACCTGAACCTATCCTCATAGACGCGTAACCCGAATTCGAAGTCAAGAATATCTTGGACTCTAAAAGGGTGAGATCAAAACTCTTCTATCTCATTGATTGGAAAGGTTATGGTCCACAAGAAAGATCTTGGGAGCCTAGTGACCATGTGCATGCACCTCAATTACTGAAAAGGTTCCACCAAGAATTTCCAGACAAACCAAGGCCGAGAGGGAGAACAGGTTTAGGAGGGGCCTTGAGGGGGAGTGCTGTCACGATGCCTACCCCCGGAAAGCCAGACCAGGCCCAGCAACCCCGGAAGCAGGCATCATGCCACTTGAAGCATGCGCAAAAACCCCAGTTAGGGGCTATTTGGCTACAGTCCTGGCGCCTATGGCGCCAGGCTCATAAGAATAAAGTCAGTCCTGGCGCCATGGGCGCCAGGCTCATTACAGGAAACGTACCTGATGCAGACCATGCTGCATACCTACCTGATGCAGACCTTGCTGCACGAAGCCACAAGCCAAATGAGGCTTAAAGGGACTATTTTACCTCAGGGACTCCTTTCCTCTCGGGTGGGGCTGTGGAAGAATACTTACCTGGGACTTCTTCCAAGGCTATTTAAGCCACACCAGGACAGCCACACGTGCTTCGTGTTATTCTGCTTGCTGCAGCATAACGCTCACCGTGTCTTCAGCAGCTCCAGTCTTCAACCACGCCCGCTTCAGCCCTGGAACACCTGGAACACCTGGAACAAGAAAAGGAGAAGGAGAAGAGGTCAGAACAAAACCCTTACCTGAATCCTTGATCCAGCACATCGTCGATCTGGAAGAGAGAAGCCTTCACAGGTGCATTACCACGCACCTCGCAGCGCCGCGCTGAACTCACCATCCGGGGCTGCATTCCTTTACTCCATCGCGAACCCAGCATCTCCAGGCCATTCCTCGAAACCTGGGGGAGACAATAACAAATAGGTGAGCAAGGGCAATACAAACCACCCCCAAAGACTTACCTGATTACCACAGGGGGGTACTCACCTCATTTCGGGTCGGCGCAGTCAATTCTGCATCACCGCTGCACCCCGGCCCCTAAGGGTAAAACAAGGACAATACAAACCACCCCCAAAGACTTACCTGATTACCACAGGGGGGTACTCACCTCATCTCGGGTCGGCGCAGTCAATTCTGCATCACCGCCGCACCCCGACCCCTAAGGGGAAAACAAGGACAATACAACCTAACCCCAAAGACTTACCTGATTTACCACAGGGGGGTACTCAACTCATTTTGGGTCGGCGCAGTTAATTCTGCATCATCGCTGTACCCCGGCCCCAAAGGGGAGAACCACAATAGACTTACCAGGATCTTACCAATTGCCACTTGGAACTCTTCTGGTGGTTTAAATCTGCAACCTGCAAGGAATCTGGCAGAGTGTAGATCAGACTTTTGAACTCTTATGAACAATTGGACTTTAGAGTCAATACTGGAACACACCAATTCCTCCACGCCAGTGAAGTAACTGGTCATCTACGCGCCCCTGCGCTCGACGCAGGATCGAGAGCTCATCTTTCCAAATCTTCAGGTGAGATTAAGAGGGGACTTCAGGAGTGTTCTGTGGGCAGACAAGGGGAGTGGGAAGGCGGGTTAACGCTCAGATTACGGGAGGTTAATTCCCTTTCTTCATTGCAGAAAGATATTCGTACGAGCCCAACAAACGAAGCTACGTGGGTCTGTCCAGTCTGTCATCTCGGCTCTACGTGTTACTCTGGTGGAAGCAACAGCGGGCCAGTCCAGATTGACGCCCCCGTGGGAATCAGGTGAGCGTAACACTTTGGGTTTGGGAGGGGAAAGCCGGCAACCAGTAGTAATGTCTTTCCTTGAGCTTCAGGGGAAACCACTGATGAAAAGCTACCCCTCTGCAGAACTCTTCACCATTAACCCTACCACATCCTGCTCTAAGCAGGTCAGAGTGCCCTTTAGTAGCGCCTTACATTTTTGGGTTGGAAGGTGGAGTGGGGTACATGACGAGGAGGCCTGGTGTCCTTGCAAGATATTAGGAAAGCATTTCAGAATGCTAAGCTCAAATTTACAGTCTTGCCTGGGTGCCATGGAAAACTCATAGGTGGACCAACTAGCCAAGGTTCTGGGTGATTTACTGACAGAGGTACATGCTGCACATTCTGAGACTAATTCCTTGAGAAGTAGTAGTCAATAGGGATAGGATGGAGGAATTGGCAAGATGCCTCACCCAAACACAAGCAGGACAAGCCTGCCCACCTGGGAATCGAGTACCTTCAACACCCCCACCAATAAATATCCAAGTAGTTGCACCCATGTCAGTCCCCCTGGCACCCCTGTAACTTTTAACATGAGACCCTTGTAAATATGTAGTATTATAGAATTAGTGCCACCTCCACTTCTTCTGTAGCACTGGGGCTTTCCCTGACAATCAGACTAAAGTAGCCTTCATTCTCTCCTATCTGTGGGTGTCATGAGGCCAATGGGTTGAATCCGCTGGTTGCAAGAGATGACCCAATACTGTGTAATTTTCTAGGTTTCCAACAGGAGATAGAAAACCTATTTACACAGAAGGCCCAGGCACAGGTCCTGAACAACAAATTATTATCCCTCTGACAGGGGTCCAAGGATCTGCTGAGCTTCATCTCCACATTCAATAGGTTTGCGCTGTCCCGAGCATAAGTGGACTTCCCTCCTTCATAGAGGGCTCTGTGGAGAACTCAAGGATATCTTGGCCAAGGTAGTCAACCCACCAAATAAATGTCCTGAATACATTGACATAGCAGACATCTTGACCATCGTTTACAGGAAAGAAGGTCAGATCACTCCTGATTCAATACATGCCTAGTATATGTACGCCCCACAGAATCTCCACCACGCACCTTAGATGTGCTACTGGAGGCTATGCAGTTAGGTAGTGTCTGGGAACCGTTAACCAATGAAGAAAGGGAAAGATGCAGACAGCACCAGCTCTGCCCGTATTGTGGCAAGGCAGGGCCTTTCTTGCAGGGTTTTCCCACAAAGCAACCTCGAAAGACTGTAGGCACTTTAAATGCAACCACCCCAACATAGAACCCGGAAAACTAACAAGCCTGGCAGGCGAAGAGGCCCACCTGTCGAGAAGTGAGATGGAACCACAGGCCTTGCATTTTGTAATACCCATAGTCTTGATCAGACCCCAGGAGCCATGCACGATGAATGTTTTAGAAGCTTTCATAGACTGGCGTCATTGGAATTTACATGTAGCTTGCCATGGCCAAGCGCATAGGGATACCGCTACAAACCAAGAAAGTTGCAGAGAATGTTGTAGAAGTGGATAGAACGCTATTAACCTCTGGCCCCATCACTCAGCCCTGGAAACATCATCCTGCTATGCCAAGATGGACAGTGGGTAGACATTTATTTATTTTAATGTGATATAGTTTAAATTTAATCTTTTCACATAATTAATACAAAACATATAATATTTATAAAATACATTCGAAATACACTTTCATTCTAATCATTTATACTACTTCATTTCATTATATAATTAATTCATACCATTATTTTCCATAAAATCATAAAATCTTCAATACTACCACAATCATATTTCATTAAAAAAAAAATGTTGATCTGACTAGTGCCCCACAATTCCAGGTAATCCTCGGAAATACTGTGGGTGAAAGCCCACAACCCCAGCATAGATTGGAAAGCCTGAACTCTGACCTTTACAAGTAACTGTCCAAAATCCTGTTACACAAAAACCTTGGTTAAACCCTTGTTGAAACAAATAATCAGCCTTTACAATTTTTGCAGAACAAATGAATCAGATCAGGGAATTTGGTCCAGTCAAGAATCACATCATGGACATTGGCATTGCAGGGATTCTCAGTGGAAGTGAGATATGGACAGAATAAAAACAGTCCAGTTGCCCAGGGACTGGTAGACTTACATGATTGTGCAGTTGTCAGAGCAGCTGAAAATAAACAGCTAGAAACACATTTATCTGAATTTGAACGATCACCACACAAGGCATTCAATGAAAAAATGTGCCGGGATTTCCAAATTGTGCATGCTGATAGATTTGCATACCATCTGGTCGATGATGCTGAAAAATAATGCGTGGCAGGAATAGGAAATATGCTTGTCAAGTGTAGTGGCATTCAAGGGTAAGCATGAGATTAGGCCCGAAAAGGAGTAAAATTGCAGAATTGGCCACCATTTATGAGGCAATATCCACAGGAGTAGAAAATAAATTCAAATAAATAATTTTAGTGACCTATTCTGATTATGACCAAAATAGTTTTGTAGAATATTTACACAGGTGGAATATGAGAGGAATGATCTCTTATAACATGAAACCTCTCAAACATGGCAAAATGATCCAAGCTATAGATACACTTGTTTCAGAAAATGACATGATCATTAATTGGAGGAAAATAAGGTGTCATTTGAAAACACCCAGGGTCAATAAGGAAGGGAATGAAAAGGCAGATCAGTAAGCTAAAATTGGGGCTGTGATGGGAGAGTTGTATCCAATTTACCACCTACTGGATACAATCCAGATGGATGCAATAACACACTCCAAATTGAACAGTTGATGGACCTCTGGCACAATGGAGTTTTGGAAAAAAAAGAACCAAGGGTGTTGCTAAAGAACAAAAAGAACGTTTTTTGCAAGATGGACTGATGATTAAGGAATCTGTGTCAGGCCACATTTAGTGGGTGGTACTTTTGTAATTTCAGGGACTGATGTTACATCATGCCAATAATGCCATAACTGGAGGACACAGAGGTTCCCAGAACACTCTTGAAATCTTAAAAGAATTTGCCTATTGGCCACATATGCCCCAAGATCTAGAGCTCTATACAAGGGGATGTTTGGTGTTTGCACAGTTTCAACCTACTTGCCCAACACACAGGGAACCATTAATGAAAATAGGTCTGACACTTCCATGGTCAAATCTGCATGTCGATTTTGTAGGTCTGTACAAACATCAGCACAGGGAAACAGGTATTTGTTAATGGTCACTTGTTTAATGTCCAAGTAGCTGGATTGCAATCCGGCACTGGACTGCATTGTGCAAACAGCGGCCACTTTGCCGTCCAACCATATTTACTCTAGTTTTTGTTTACCTCAAAGGATAGAATCAGATCATGGGAGACATTTCACCAGTGCAGTGATGACAACGATTTGGCAATTATTGTGTGTATAAATGAACTGAACATTTCATACTGACCCTCTTCTTCTGAGGGTATGGAACGTTGCAAAAGGTCAATTGTTGATGTTTTAAAGACATGTGTAGCTGAGGCAGGGGCCAGTTGGGATTTACGACTCCTTCTGGTGCTAATGGCTATTAGGTCAACACCATCCAGATCCAAAAACATCAGTATGCATGAGATTCTAACAGGAAGGAAGATGGTGTTGCCACATTTACTTTACAGGACCAATGAACAGGCCCTGTTAAATGCAGCCGCAGTTCACAAATATGAGGATGAGTTGGAGAAACACTTGCAACATGCATTTGCATTTGCGCCATGGAATTTAAAAATAGACGCTGACAATGCAAAGTCATACTATGATAGGAAGACATATGTGAGAGAATATGAGGTAGGTGACCAATTCTATATGTTAGGAAAGGTAAACATAAACATGCTACATTCCTCACATCCTGAAATGGGTTATTTTAAGATTGTGGATAACGTTCTACCTGTGGTCTACCAAATTGCTATAAAGGATTGAGAGGTGACTGTAGGAATAGTTTGTTGATTTTAACCAGATAAAACAATTTCACTGCAGCATGAGGTGAGAGATTTTGAACCAATTGTAGAAGCTAATACGTAGTAAAAGGTGTAATTGCAATCAGGAAATAAAGCACTGTTATCTCTAAGAGATTTACCATAGCAGGTAAGTAGGTATGAATGTAACAATACATTTATTTGGAAACGGGGTAAAATGAGGGTACATCAGGTAAGAAACTTTGATTATATTTTAAGACTTATGCAAACAGGGCGGGGGTGAAACAGGTGTGTATATAAGTGGCAGTATGAGCACAAGGTGTGGCAGTATATGTATATTTATAAACAGAAAAAGAATATAAGTGAGCCAAGAGATTCAGATTGGTGTTTGTTTAGTTTGGTATGTGTCACAGGGTAATGTATGATTAGATTAATAGGTATTTTGAATGGATGCTGAGACTTTGGAGCAATGATTAATTTGTTTATATTGTTTCTTAATTGAAAATGTGATATTCAATTTTGTTATGTTTAAACAACATGCGTATCTACAGCCAGAGATAAAAAGAATTGCCATATTGTATTCTTGTGCTTAATCCATGTCGTATTTACAGGTGGTCATGGAGAAATATCCTTGAATCATAAATGTATATATTGTATATTTGGTATTGATCAATGAACAGTTTTATTTCAGGTAAACTTCAAAGGATAGGGAAATTAATGGGTTTGGTGTACATGGTTCTTAATCTGTCTTTTTCTTTTTTGCTCTGGAAAATAACATAATGTCCCTCCACCAGTTCTGGAGCTGCCTGCCGAAACCTAGGTTTTTGGATTTCCCCAGATGAACGGGAGTCCCCGAGACAAACCCCCTGGACCGAAGAATGGGGGTAGGAGAAGATGGCTACCCCTGAAGGAAGCCCCACTTGCTGCAGATGGAAGCTTGCTTCAAATTAAAGAAAGCTGTGCCATGTGCACATGCCTGGTTGAAAATTACCACGATCAGCATTGGGCCTTAAGGAGCCGATACCACCAACAAATCGAAGAATACGTTCATTGATATTTGATATTATGCACCATATCTTTCCCAGATTTAAGTTATTTTCAGCAGAGACATTAACTTCAACATATCCATTGCTAGGCTTGGACTAATGCAGCCATCCAGGCATAGAATAGCCACTATGAACATTATGGACAAGTTCATATTTTCAACCTTATTTTCTTCATTTTGGGTAGCAAAAGGACTTAATGTTACCTGCATTTTAATGATATATTTAAAAAAAAGTTTCTAAATAAAGGGTTTTCATTAAAAAAAGATCTAAAAAACAAAAAACAAAGATCGCTTATAGAAAAAAACAAGAAGACGGTGATAAAAAAAGACCAGAAGATATAGAATCTAAAAAAAAGAGTCTCATGATAAAAAAATCTAAAAGGAAACAAACATTCAAGAACATGATATTTGAAGATTTTGGGCATGAATCACATGATATTTGATAACATGAAAATGTGTGACTATTTTGGTTTATGAAGGTAAAGCATGCAAATGCCTTATTTTTTCCATGTGCACAAGACTGTACATGTATTTTAAACATTGTAAAGTTGTTGTTTTTTTTGTCTGTAGAAGCCCAGAGGTGGGCCAGGTCCCCACAGAAACAAAAGGGGAAGTATATGTAGGGAAAATGAGGCTGAGAATTTCAGCAAGGGCAGAATGATAGCAAACTCAGACTCTGATAGCAAAAGGTGTGAGACTAAGGTGTGAGCCTCTGTTGTGAATCTGGTGTGAGTCAGTATTGTGAATGAATGGAACGCATACAAGGTAACGGGGGTTTGAATTCAGCATTACATAAAAGATGGTGTTATCATTTGGACACCACACCATGTTTCAATATGGACTGAATTGCAAAGAAATATGGTACTAACAATCTGCTTACTCAGAAACACCCCTAAATGACAAATCTATTCACACACTAATGTTAAAGGCAAGTCAGCCCATAGCGGTTTGGTGTAAAATGTTGGTGCAGATCATGGGTAGAAATTGGCACACTAAATGAGATGTCAAGCTCAGTTTGTGCAATGTGCTTGGAGAACGCAAAAGAAAACAAAACAAATTAAAGCTGTTTTGCAAGGAAGATGTGACCTGAGGAATGTGAAATCAGTTTTGCTCAAAGTAGCTCCATTGTTCACGTTCTGCTGCAGTAAATCAGCACAGATAAATGCAACTCGTTTTCATTGGTTTGCTGCCTGAATCTCTTTGCAAAGGTGAAGGCTGAACACATGCTTTCTGGAATCTTCTGGAGGCTTGACAAAGGGGGGTGGTTTTAGATTGGCACGTGATGTCACTACCAGAGGGAGGCATTTTCTTACACTTTCTTTGGGAAAACTCTAATTTCATGGGCAGATCTCAGAGGTTGGCTTAAAAGGGATGTGAAGTGAATTAAACTGAGGCTGTCTTTCTTCCTGAGCTCTCGGAGTGTGCTGCATTTGTTGACGGTGCAGGCAGGTTGGCTCGGAAGACTTCACTAAGTTCACGTATTTATTTATGTATTTATTTATTTATTGTTCACTTGTTAGGCGCTTATACAGGAAGCAAAATCTGTTTCAAAGCATCGTCGCAAGGAATGAACAGCAGATAAAGAAATGTTCCAGTTAGGGCTGCCCAGGCAGACTTGGGAGAATGATTCTTACCAGCTGGGTAGAGAGAGAATTCCTGCCTTGCAGTTCGAGGGCACACAGAACCAAGTGTGGTTTAGGTGAGTTCACAAGTACAATTGAGGTGTGCAACCTGTTGTTTGTTAGTACATTTTTAAGGAAGTCACAGGCTAAAGGATCTTGTTTTACATTTACAAACGTGGGTAGTTACTTTTCATGCGTTCTTCACCATCCAAGTAGCAAGCTTCAAATATAATCAAAGGCATTAAGTTGCACATAGCAAATGCTGTCTTTCAAGGTTGTTTTATAACCATGTTTTGAACTGCAACACTCAAAGCGTGTGTGAAGTCCACAGTGACGATAAACTAATTTATCTCAGGTGAAGCATTAAAAACGAAATGTGCTCACAGTTATTTTTATCTTCATTTTGAATTACAGGTAAATTAATGTGAAAACTCAATACATTACATGTGTTGTTTGTATGTTTCATACATTCTAATTACTTATGAAGAGCATAAAAAGAAGTAAGTCAGCTTCAGTCTGTTTATTATGCGTTTTCGTTATTTGCGATAACATGCAGACAGGTGTGAAACGTGTGGTATTTTCATTTTACTACATGTGGTAAAGTTCACGGTAAGACAGGTCACTGTATTTGTAGCATATCATAAAGGGCTGATTACATGGATGACAGTGTTTAGTTGACCTAGTAAGTGCATGCTGAATTTCATAACACCAATCAACATACCACCAACAAAATAACTTACCAACAAAATGGAAAATTCGGTCCTAGTGCACACCAAGTCAGTTTTTAGCTTGCCACTCAATATCTCAATATAAGAGAAACATGAGGTAGTCTTGTGGCTCTGGGGTCCACAAAATACCCTAAGAAAACTTTAGCATCTTTTTTAAACAAACAGTTTGCAAGGATTTTACACAAACATAAAAAGTTAACCACAAGTTAGTCTGAGCCAAACATGCAATTATTTTCAGATTACTCTGGCATTTTCTCTAAGCAAATGGTGTTACAACATTCTAACACAAGCATGACATGCTCTCTTCCACCGTTTTTAAATGCAAACATGTCCAATGACTACTATCATAATTTGTTTAGTCACTTGCATAGAGATAATCTATTTGACTGATGCATTGTTGTAAAGTCGGGTGTTTGTTGTGAGTGAACAGTGTCATTTTACTCCTTCATTATGTATTCCGTTTTGGTAGAAAGAAAAAACGAGTTAGATGTCATGATGTTCTTCGCATTATAGTGTCAGCTTGGATGTATCAACAATGTTTCAGGTGTATTGCAAGTGCATTATTAAGTTTGAATCATCTTTGTGCCACAGCTTGCCATATTTTAAGTAGAATACATTATTATTGCAAAAACACGTGTGTTTCTTATCCGAGGCAGGGAATTGGATTGCTATATGAGATAACATTACACCAGGGATGTCCATGTCTGTAAAAAGGACCTACAATAAATAAATATGTGAGTCTTGCTGTGGGGTGTATTGTACATTGTCCTTCAATATTGAGATACTCAAATAAAGAGTTATTAAATTAAGGTCACATGACCTATGGTTGTGCCATTGCTTGTCAATAGTACTCTTGTGTGATCATCCATAACATCACATGTGTATGAGGGGTAACATGTAGCTATTGACAGTTAACAGACATGTAGTGTCGACTGTGGACGATTGAAAGGCTGAGTGGACCTGCTGGGATTCAAACCTGTAACCAAAATCTGTAACCACAAGGTCAAACACAGGCCCAGGTAGTGGATGCATTAATCCACTAAATCACCTACCAATTTCAATTGACACGTGGATACCTGTGTATAGACACAAAGACTGACATCATGAGAACATGTGTCTTTTCCCCTGAAGTACAACACAGGAGGGTAGACAAACCTGTAACGTATGCCTGCGATCAGTGGCAGCTTTGGCATCTGTATCAGAATAAGCACAGATGCTATGGGGCACATCTTATTGTATCCACCTGCTGCTTATATTACCATAAGCCAATTAGATAACAGCCATTGCCATCCAGAAAGTGAACCCACATGAATCACATTATCCACTTGGCTGACAAATGAACTGAATTGGCCTCATTCTGGCTTAGAACCTCAACAGGGCAATTGGATGAATAAATAATACTTGAAACACAGTAAAACAGCAAACGTATTAAATCAGCACTATTTGCATTCCACATGTCACTTTTAAAATATTAAAGATAGTCAAAACAATGGAGCTGTGATTGAACTCAATTTGTAGATATTCCAAAAGATAGCAAATTCTCCACCGTGCTTATTACAGCAAAAACACAGTGGGGGTCATTACGACCCTGGCCTTAAGGGTTAAACGGTGCCGTAAAAGATGTCGGCGCCGTTAAACACTTAACGCCTGATTACGAGGTCCCTTTGCGGGGCCCAACCTTAACGGCTGGTTTTACCAGCCGTTAAAGTAGGGTGCCGCAAAGGGACTTTGGTGCTAATTACGGTACCGCAAATTGCGGTACCGTACTTAGCGCCTTCCCCAGTCCCATTGAGCCCTATGGGGCGAAAATGGGAATGGGGAAGGGCCATGGTAAAATGGGTAAATACCGCCCCGCCAACCTTGGAATGGGGCGGTATTTCCCCATTTCACCATGGTGGACTCGTTACAACACCGGCACCAACCATGGTGCTAATAGCGCCATGGTTTAGTGCTGGTGTTGTAATGAGGGCCAGTATCAATTTGCAATTTGAAGGCCACAGTTCTGAGTTTCTGTTCTGGTTTGAATTGGTCCAACTATTTAAGTATGTATGTGTGCATTCTTTTGACATATTGATATAATGGTTTTATTTGGCACATGGGAACAAGTCGCCAGGTATGCAACTGTTTTCCCTGCACCCCTAAAAGCCTTCCCCCACATATTGTAGGAATGGTTCCATTTTCTATTCTAACTCCAGTCTTAGAATATTTGGGGATATTGCTAGATTTTTGCGGGAGTGCACAGTTGGGGAAATGTCACCCACTGTCAACCTTTTGCCAGGCGACATAATCACTGGATACTGATATAACACAAAATAATCTATACAGCAGTGGAATGTTTCTAAACTGGGAGAGGAGCGTAGATAATGTATTTAGTATTACACCGAAGGTGGTCGCGGCTACAATGGCAGTTTTCATCAGTGGGGGTATCTTCCCTGAAAAGCTGTGTTTACAATTGCTTCCTGTATGGTAGGTGTGTGATAGTGAATGGTGTTATGGAGATGTGATTCCAAGGGGCGAGAGAAGAGCAAGCGAAAAAGTACTTTCTTTTTTCCTCCTAGTATGTTTTGGGTTTCCAGCCTGGAGATGTCTTAACTGATCTTTCATTTACCGCCTCAGATTAATTTGTTATCAAGATAGGACAGTATCTTTGACATTGGTGCTTTATAGGTGATACTGTAAATGTCATCTTGAATTTGAAGCACACCTGGATGAATAGCTAAGGAAGTTCCTTGAGAGTGTGAATGAGCTGGTCCTACATCTATTGTTCCTATGAAGACCTAGCTGCCGTGTGTCGGGGTTCTTTTGGAGGGTTAGTGTGATGGCAAAGACACCAACAAGACATGTGTTTCCATGTATGAGCTGCTTGAGCAGTAGGACTTGAAGAATGGTTCGAATGTCCGGAGAGGAAAGCAAGGGTTTGACTCAGCATAGGAGCAAAGCTGGTGCCAGGTTGTTTATGTTTGCTTTGCACTCTGTGTATCGATATATTAGGGTCAATGGGGAATCCAGGGGACGCTTAAACAAATGGTGAAAGGGGAAGCCAAGAGACGTCGAGAAAATATTACCTTTGTCAATGACATCAGTTTCATAAACAGTGTGAATCCCATCACAGAGGCCCTAAGAACGCTATTAGCCAGATTTACAAAAATACTTTTGAATGAGAAAACCCCGAATGGGAAAACCCCATGTGAAAAGGCTTTGTAATTCAGTCCCTATGTCTCTCTGTGAGCATTCACTCCTGTAATGCATTATTCATATGTGCAGTGCACCTGGTAAGCTTGCAGAGATCTGTTATCCATTTCACCTTTCTCAAAGATATGAGGAATGCAGAAGGACATGCTTCTCTTATGCGAATATTTTACACGAATATGACTATAGAAGAAACTAAACTACTTTAATGTGTTTACTGTATAAAAGGCATAGCTTGAATGCAGTGTCAATAGTGATAAAGTGATGAATGAAAGTGATTGAATAGCTTTGGTAAATAACTTGATTCTGGGGATTTGTCCCTGTGTTTGACGCATATCAAAACAATGAATATATTCATCCTTGAGTTTATTATAAACGATGTTCCCTCTCTTACTTTCAAATATACACATTTAACACGGAAGTAAATTGCATGGCCACAAGGTAAAAATGTAACATATATTAGCCTCATCATTAAAAAAGGCCTTTGGAGTTTCCATTATCCATTATGTCAGGTAGCAAATATCTTCTGAATGTAACTCCAGACATTAAATCTGTCAAGAGGCATGCTGTAAAATAAATGTCTCGGATACCTTCATAAACAAAAACCTTATTTCCATAATTCATACAGCTGGCTGGCATTTATTGGCACGTCAGGTGCAATGGGGACATTTCAGGAACATTAACATGTACAGCATCATTTGTCAACAAAGCAACAATGTAAGCAAATCGTTCAGAACTCATACAGATTTACAGCTTTTTCTGCCAGCTGCTAATTACGGTGTGCTCTGCCTATTTGGTATGGCCTTTTTTTATTGGAAAATGACAAAGGGGTTAGAGTATCCCAGCTTGGAATATAGATGTGGCTTTTAGCAATAATGCGAGAGGTAATATGACTATACAGCTAGGAGTCTTGACCGTGTTGCATTGGTCTTGCAATTGATTCCTTTTGATTGATGAAGGGCATAGCAGAACTTGCAGTGGTGTTTAGTTACTTATGCAAGTAACCTTTGTAAAGACAATAAATTGTGCATTTTAAACCAGCAAATCATGTTAAGGAAAATACCAAAAATAGCCACATTGTATACGTGCATGTTTGAGTTTATGTAAAATAAAGCAAGCATTTAATGTTTGCGCTGAATTAATATGGGATAACTCGATAAGGTTTATAGCGTATTAAATGTGGTTCTCATAGGCATTACAGGATATATGTGATAGAAAAAAGCATAATGTTTAGCTTACAGAATTTCCCAGGGCGTCTAACATTAGAAGAATAGTCTCTTGGACAGGGAAGAGCAGACATGTCACTGAATTTGCAGTACCGTTTTCAAAGATGCAGCGGAAAGTGTTTTTCATACAATAAACATGTTATAATAAAGGACACAAAAATGCACATGAGATTATTAAAATAAGCTGCGGTACTAAACAGCGACATTTCGCTTCTCTGCTGGGGGCTCCCTATTGATGCAATTCCACAGACATTGCTGATCATCCCAGTTCATATTTGCCACCAGACTAAAATCACAATGTGCATTTAGCACATATGGCCTTTCCTTTGCTGGGTAGCACTGAGAGCTAGTCTTAAAATGGTGGAAGGTTGCTATTGCCACCCAATCACCTCAATTCTACTTGAGCGGAGCAGGCACATGGCGGCTGTGCTTCGCAATAGAAACGAGTGTCTCTGGCGACTGTCTGTCTGACTTTAGACATCTAAATAGCTCTCATAACACACTGAACATGTGCTATGTATGCTGAGGTATGGAGGTAGTTCTCCCTCTCCCTACCTCATTAGGTTTGTGGACCATTTCAAATACCTTGCAGCATTGTCACAAAATTGAATTTGTTATTAGGCAGTCTCTTGGCCAAGACACTAGGCAATATAGTATAACACATTTGAAAGTAGCCTGTCAGATAACACACATACTCTTTCATCAATATCCACTAACATAAAAATGGCTTTAGTAAGTGCCAGGGGAAATTCCTTCGGATTGAGAAGTTAGTTTTCAGCAATTATGACGTGGCCAATAGACAATACAAATGGACTCTGCCCTCAACAAACCAGTTCATAGCTTTTAAGCCTGTACCTACAGTGTTCCCAGTCACATTCTTCACACGTTTAGGAAACCTGTTCACCATTTCAGACTGCAAGCTGACAATGAACTGTGGAGGAGATGGATGCATTACTCAAGTGCATATGGAGTATTTTCTTAATGTCATCTATTGTTAGTTTACATTTGCGATGTCATTTCGACATGTACTCGTAGAAGCAAATGCTTCTTTACAGACATTTTGCATAGATTGCTTGTTGTTCCATGCCAGCTATGGGATAACTCTCTTTTTCGATAGGTAGGCACTGTATGTTTCATTTCACTTGCTTCTGTACATAACGTGACTTACACTTTTCCTCTGCGTAATTACGGCATGTGGAAACTGCCTTTATTTCTCTCACTAAAATCATGCACTGGGCTCATAATACCCTTTGATGGATAAGTTGCCTGTCCAAGTAACTCTCGGAGAGTCTGATGATTAAATAGCCCTTTCTGCTCCCCCTTCTACGTCCTTTTACTTGAAAGGATTTGGCTATACACGCTTTGCCAAGTCGTGCTCAATGCTAGAATTTGTAATTCCAGCTTGCCTAAGTATGGGTGGTGTTGTCGGCGTACTAATGATGTTAACGGATGTGACTCAGTGGCCAAACATCTCTAGCGCCCCACAGTTCAGTAGCACCTTGTTTGCTGAACTAGCCAAACAGATACACATTAATAAGGGCAGTTATTAGCATGTCGCTATGATCATTGGTATCCTAGTGTAGAGTATAGAATCAAGATGGCCCATTCAGAGAGACTACCTGGAAAGTTGAGGGATAGAAAGTAGTTTACGGTCAAAAGAGGAAGTCTTCATGGTTTGGACTTTTGTCTATTTCAATTTCAATTCACTTGATCCATTCTTTACAAGATGCTGTAACCTGTCTTGAGGGGGGTTCTCCTTACAAATCATCTAACCTGCTGGTCACTGTCTATTCCACCTCCTCTTTTACAGAGCAGCTATGGTCTTCACTCCGTGTACATTCATGGATCCATTCATATCCGGTTAATATTATGTATGTTGTGGCTTGTTGCACAGTAAACAAACTCATGAAAGCAAGGGTGGGTTCCTGCAGATTAAAATGTGCACTTTAGGGCCTTCCCAAACCATTTCCCGAAGATGCTCATGCCATCTCTCCTCCAGCTCTTCATTTCTGTCAGTCAGTTATCATTTTGGATGTGGTATGTAAATAAGTGATCTTCTGGCCAAAAATGATAAGTATGGTATTGAAAACATAATAATGTACCTGGTTTTGTAACTTTTTCTTTTACTTGTGTGCAAAGAATTCTATAAAAAATACAGAATTTGGCTAATTCATTCCGAATACCCACTTACTGTCAGCAGGATATTTGTGCAGGCATCCAGAGCTCTCGAGTTGGCATATCACGTGCGTACATTGCTTCAAGTAAGCTCAGTGATTCACTGATAAAAATCACAGCCATTAAAATAGTCACTTTCCACCGGAGGAAGATGTCATGAGGTGTTAAAAAACGTAGGGACTTGATTATATTGCTGAAGTTGTTTCCCTGACTGAAATACATAGTGTACTGTTCTGGGCCCAACCTTTGTGCACCTATGTCTCGGGAGGATAGCTCAGGGGCCAGCTGCTCGCCTTGGAAGCAAGACGACAAGGAACACCACAGATTCGATCCCCGGGTCCGCGCTTAGAAACCTCTGGGTAGTAAGTGTATTAGAAATGACCAATCATTTCATATTTATTCTAACTTGACAAAACGAAGATGATCATTTTAATAGTTTTACTTTAGTGATTGGCTCATCTCATGGTTTAGCTCATGCCCCTGGCACTGCAAAAACAACAAGTGTGATCATGGGTCATGGTTTGTGACCATGCTCAGCAGTCAATGTGCCCAGGACATGGTGTTTGACTTGTCTATGACACCTTAAATAAACCGTAGGTACCAGCGAAACCAAACGTCTTCTGGAAACTGTGAGGCAATGGTGTTGTCCATGCCACATGATCTCAAAGAGATTCAAAGAGCCTTTTGGCAAGTGCCTGCAGCCATGCTCAGTGGAAACTTGACCTGGTCACCTCAAAGAGACCCAGCTTTCCCAGTATGCATGACCAGAGGTGCCCAAATGTTCTGGGCAGGTAATCGTGTTGTCAACAGCAGTACAGTTCCTTTGTATTGTCGTCATTTGGACTGGTGGCAGAACTGTTAAAGGGAAACCAAATTCCAGTGGCTCTGGCCTTGGTGAATTTAGTATTAGTTTTTTTAAAGTATTTAGAGAAACAACATCTAAAAGTCATAGTACCTGAAGTAAGGTATATGTTCTGGTAAATGGCAAAAGGTTGTTACATTTGTAGAACCAGATAAAGCCTAATAAATAAATAACAATTAAAAAAATGTCGTAATTTATTGCAGGTTAGGTGACACAGCCTAGATACCACAAAAGCACTGTGGTTAATCCATGATGAACGTCTTCATGGCTTCATTTATACCAGGTGGGCACAAAAGTTGTGTTTGCAATGCAAACTACTATGAAAAATGTTTATTCTCACCAGCAACAAAAATGGCTGGACAAATGTACACGAAACATTTCTGAGAAGCCTGCATGTGGTGCAATGGACGTCTAGTTTAAAATCTGTTTTGAAATGTTTATAATATTTTTTTTTAAAAGTAGCCGCAAATTACTAAAATTGATTTAGTAATTTTTGAGACTTAAATGTCACAATAGTGGAACTTGCTTGGTCCATTTGACTAAGCAGACCGGACTGTGCACACATGGTTCAGCTAAGCTCAGATTGGTTGACTACTTGAAAGAAAGATATTCTGATTAGTTAGTTAGTGATGGGCTGAAAACTTGTGATTTGCTCACCTACTCACCACCTTTGTACACTGACTTTGATGAAAGTGTTGGGAATGCAAGTCGCAAAACAAAAGGGCATTTACTTGTACGTAGGTCGTAAACATATCCCAAAGCTGGATCTGGGCACTGGGTACTCAGAGCCAATTTGGTAGACCACATATCACACACACAACTAGCACTGACAGTGTCACAGACATTGTGTGTGTATTTGTTCAGTCCAGCGCATGGCTGAAGGCCTCAGGAAATATTTCCACAAGAAAGGGTCCCAGGCATTGCCCAGTGGGAAGTTTGCTCTCCTTGAGGTGCCTAAGGCATGTACAGTTCAATCTTGCACGCAACAAGCTCATCTGTCTTGACCTGTGGCCATGCCAGGGGTCACACTGACAGAAATAGGCCTGAAGCAGGGCTGCAATCTAGCGGCCATACTATTCAATTTATATTTAGCAGATCTTGAATCAGCATGGGCAGATGATGTGATATTCCCGGTGAAGCTGGGTAGTCTGATAATCAATTGGTTGGCATTTGCCGATGACCTTTTGTTTATGGATCGAACTCCGTTTGGTCTCCAGGCTAAACTTATTGCTTTCCAGTCTTATGCCTACAAAACAACCTCCAAGTTAATCCAACAAAGTCTTACATCATCGTATTAGCAGATGGAAAGAAAAAAACTGCCAAATGTAATTGGTCTCTAAATTAGATCATAATTCCTAAAGTAAAGGTCATACGCTATTTGGGCTATCAGCTCGCAGACACATATTCTATAGGGATGTGGAAAGAGGTGATTAACAGTAAAGTGAAACCTCTTACCTCACAAATGAAAAGTGTCCACCAGAGGTATAGCAAATTGTCATTAATGCCAACGATCCAGTTCTACTTATTAAAAGTGGAACCAATACTTTTGTATATGCTTAACATCTGCATGTGTGAGATAGAAGACTTCCTTGACTGTGTTTAGGGGAGGTTGTGGAAACAAGTTCTTGGGTTGGCCCTGTCTATGCCGAATATGTTGATCTGCCATGAAATCGGCATTCTACCTCTGTCTGTTAAATGGAATTGGCGTTGTATTAATGGTTATGTCAAAATAATAGCACCACCAAAAAAGTCTTTATATGAAGATCTTGCAAAACTATGTAAAGAAGGTCGGGTAACTTCAATAGCTAAATACAAAGACAAAATGGACAGAATTTTGGCTGAGACCATGATAGACAAGGAGGAACTAATCTTGGGTGTTCCAGCTTGTAAAAAGATTGTCCAATTGTATTTTTGGTGTATTTTGGTCGATTGTATTGTGAAAAGCAAAATGTATTATGAATATGCGAAATTCATCAGAAAGCTTGGTGATTGTGCATGCTATCTAGAAAAATTTCCTTGTAACATCGCAAGAAAGGTCTATTTACAATTCATCTGCAATCAACTAATTACGAATGAAAGGTTACATTTTTGGGGCCAGCTCGGGTCTCACACTGTGGGTGGTAGTTGCCGTTTCTGCATTCAGGGCAACGTTGTGGAAACTTTAAAACAACTAACTCTATTCTGCCCATTTTTCGATTACCAAAGAAAGTTGTTGTTTGGCAGCTTCTTGTACAACGAGGCCCCAACTTGGAAAGACTCGTTGTGGGAAAGGTGTATGTGGGGCTCAAGCCAACAGTTGATTTTCTGTTTAATTAAATTTTTAGTCCCTCTAGAGTGTGCTCTATCCTCAAAATACAGATTATTGAAAGAGGTGTTTCCAAGTGAGGTCAGGTTGAATGTATAATGTAGCCGGACAGCTGACTTTTAAGTTTGTCCTATAGTTACTTAGACCCCGGTATACCGTTGCTGGATGTTATTTTTCTTGATTTTCTTAAAGGTATATGTGGTCTGCAGCAATATGTTGCCGCCTATCGTCAATGATCTTTTATGTTGAACGAAATGTAGTTTGATTTTGTATATGTACAGAGATGTTGAGGAAAACTCATAATGTTATGTCGGGTATGATGATTTTTTTTAAAGTTGATTGAAAGCTGTTATATTTATAGAAACTGAAAATGTGTTTTGAATTGTGATGTTTTACTAGTCCTGTAAAAAAATATTTTTTGTAAAGGTTTTTTTTTTTTAAACCATAAACAAATTAAAAAAAAACTGGGTCTCTTTGAGGTATCTCGGACATGGACAAGGCACAGTGTCTGCTAAGCATGGTTGAAGACAATTTCCAGTGGGTACACACACACTTCTTTAAGGGGACTGCGCCATGGCCAATGACCATGGCGCTACAATACTGTCAACTGGGCATTGTGACAGAGGACACAATGACAAATGGCAACTTTGATGTTTCAATGACAAACCCAATTCCCCAGTACCCATTTTATCCAACTAAGAAACACAGTGTGCACATGTTACGGTTGGCTATTTCAAATCCTTGGAAGCCAGCATTCCAATCTGATTGTGTGGCTGAGAAACACCAGGAAGGCGCTTTTTCAGATGGTTGCAGAATTGAATGTGCCTGATTCGGTCAGGGTGGTCATAGTTTACTGGGCATCAGGTAGTTTTGTTAGAACATATACAATTTTAGATTTTAGATGCTGTACATTGAAAAGAGCAAGCCATGTTTTTTTTTCCCTGCACAGGAAATATTGATTGTATCTTTCCTTGGGGGCCTTCAGACTCATTTGAAAGTAAAACAAATACAGTTTATTGTGTTTTGATTCCTGGCACTAGGATCTGAATTAAAAATGATACATCAAAAAGGGCATGCATTTTGCCACCAACTAACATACAGACAACTTCAATGAATCAGAAATAGTGAGAGACAGACATTATTGGATCTGCCTCTTCAACCATTATCCGCAATGATGTATCCCAATTAGTAACAATGTGATGATAATTACACTTCTTTGGCATTTAGAAATACAAATTCAGCCAAACAATTGATATGCATCAGAGAACAGCCTTATCAATGTGGCATTCATTTTAGCATGAAGTGCAGTAGACTTTCAAGTGCCTTTCAGAAACGCAAGACAATATAAGAAAACAATGCTGCCCTTTTATCCAGAATTGAATGTCAGTACATGTGTTAAGGTATTATTTTGCAGGATGCGAAATTACTACAGAACTCCTTTTAAAGCATGAACAAGTTGAAGGTGGCATAGGTGGGAAAGGGATGAGGAGGACAGGGTGGTGAAATTAACAATCACAGCACATTAGATTCCTGCTTAAACATACAAAATAAATGCAATGCAAGCAAATATTTAATTATCTTGATGGTCTTTTGGAAGCTGACCTTTTCAGGAAAAGTAGTTAAAGGGGTGCATCCTCATTGCTAGAAGACAGCTGAATGGATGATCTTGTCTAAGCTTCTTCAAAGGAGCCCAAGACGTCAGGTACGGTCTTTTTGAACAGATCGTCCTAATTTCCCAACAAAAGTCCTAAGTGCACACTAAGTACTTAGCTTGAGCAAGACTAATGCACGGACCAATGTACCGCACTGGAAGCCGATTCATGGACTCAAAAGCACCCAGAAGCCTGCAGCACAAAAAACAATGAGTAGTGCCAGGCATGCCCACAACACAGCCCCATGGCAAACAGAACAGTTACTTAGCAGCAATCGCCATTACGACAAGTCCCCGTTCCAGTAACCCCACTAATCTTCATCCTAACCCCTTACATTAAGGCATCACTCATAAGTCTTCACTTGTCCCAGTACACCACTAATCTGTTCCCCAAACCCTACATTAAGGCATCACCCATAAGTCTGCCCTCATCCCAGTACCTCACTAATCAGTGCCCCAACCCCCCACATGAAGGCATCACCACAAGTATGCCCTTGTCCCAGTTCCCCCACTAATATTCATCCCAACCCCCTGCATCAAGGCATCACCAACATGTCTGCCCTCGCCCCACTATCCCCAGTAATCTGTACTCAAAACCTCTACATTAAGGCAGCACCCAAAATTCCGCCCTTGACCCAGTACACCCACTAATCTTCACCCCAAACCCCTGCATCAAGTTATCATGCACATGTCCGCCCTCCTCCCACTACCCCCACTAATGTACACTTCAACCCCCTACATAAGGCATCACCCACAAGTCTGCCCTTATCTCAGTACCCCCACTAATCTGCACCCCAACCCTCTACTTTTAAGAAGCACCCACAAGTATGCCCTCATCCCAGTACCCCCACTAACCTTCGCCCCAAATCTGCGTCACTCTTCACCCACTCCTCTCCCACACAGAACTTTCTCCTACAAGGTGCCATATCACAATAATGTGCCCCAAATACACATCACCCGAAACCCACTCGTTCTCTTTCAGCGTGCAGTACTGACACCAGAAATTGGATGAAATGTGAAATGTCTTACTGAATATAAAGTGAACCATCTTTCTTCCCGAGCTCCATGATGAATACCAAGTCCACCTAACTAGACCACAAACGCTCCCGCAATGCTTGATTGACAACAGCTCACTGGATGTACCCCCCACAAACCTTGCTCGTAGAGACAAATCAGTATTCTTGCAAACACTCATGATTTGTTGGGAAAAGGGTATAGTTAACTACCCAACAGTAAAAGATTCCCACACCCATTCACTGTCCCTTCAAGATGACATAAAATCTTGCAGGCCTAGTTCAGTGCAACCGTGGTGTTAGCCTTAGAATAGTTGTAACAACAACACTTGCAAGCTATGTATCTTGAACACCCATAGGCCAGTTCACTGTTTAACACTTACCTACCTCAACTGCTCTGGGCATGTCTTCCATGAACTACACCTGCCAGACTTCCTTCTCCAACTTGATCACTTGGAAGCATTGCTGGTGAATCGAGGATAGTCACATCTTCCATGGCTTCCCTTTGGATCACACTCAGCTACACAACAACAGAAAACTATATTGTCACTTCAACTACTACTTTGGTCGCTGATGTTCAGGTGACACATTCCACATGTGAGGGGAGTAGCCCAGTGAATCAGAGTGAGCCCAGATCCCATCTTGTCAAGTCATCCCCAATTCCAATACACTATACCTGTTTTTGAATTTTGAGCACATCCACATGGACAAGAAAGTGCCAAAGGGCCACCTAAAGAGCTGTGGTAGCATAAAGGAACACAATGTGCAATAATCTGAAACTTGATAAATGAATCAGCAGAGGTGAATGAGTTGTCACCAGATACCTCAAGCATCCCTACTTTGTGGAACATCTGGCAAGACAACTAAACAAATGAGTGCACATCCCAAATAAGAGACCCAAAACATCATCAAATGTACCCCTCAGTTTCGAATGTCTCCCCACATGAAAACCACTGGGCACACAATCCAAAACATACTCAACCAACATTGATGCACCGACAACAAACATGCAAGACCCCTGCACAAGGAATGACATCAGGTAACCATCTCTTGCTACCCCAACCCTTGCAATGGTCCCTTCCCTACTTGTGAAACAAGTGTCCACATGTTCATATGGGCAATTCAATCAAAGTAATGCAACCATGCCTACACC
Organism: Ambystoma mexicanum; assembly: GCF_040938575.1. NCBI lineage: Eukaryota > Metazoa > Chordata > Amphibia > Caudata > Ambystomatidae > Ambystoma > Ambystoma mexicanum. The sequence goes on along the minus strand of NC_090931.1, from coordinate 1,167,338,244 downwards.
AAACAACCCACAACATGACTCAACACCCATTAACACATTTACAAAAGAAGTGCCATGCCAACCACAGTATACATGTTTGACGCACCCAGCACACCATCTACAGTAATGAAAACATGTCTGTATTGCAGAGCATGAAAGGAGCCAAGCAACATATGTGTATGACAAAGACATGAAACAAGTGAAACTCCAAACATGTAATCTCCCCACATATACCATTGTCCATATATGTACATTGGCCATTAGGCATAATACTAAACATCTCACTCACATAAAGCATGCACACATGTCCCCAAGCAAAAAGTGAGTACCAATCTGACCCACAGAGTGTGCCCCAAATCTCTATGACAGCCATAGGACATTTGTAGTTGGAGATCATGAGAAAACTATGTAAAAAGAAGCACATGGACAAAGAATCACAAAAGCATGCATACACCAGCAGGCCAAGGCATGATGCACATGGCACAAACAGATGTCAAACAGTGGTGTTGATTAATAAAATATAAATATTTTGATGTAAAACTTGTACAATGATGGAACCAGAATGATGGTCCTTGAAAAAATAAATCAAACAAAAGGAAACTTACAACCAGTTGACTACATACCAGCGGGCTAGTCGTGCTAATCTCAGACAATGCATCAGTCAAGGCCGATTTCTCCTTCACAACTTCCTCTTGAAGTTGGGCCTCTAATGTTTTGTAGCACCCGTGCATGTCCTCCATCATCATAGACTCAATCTCCTCCACTGCCCTGCAAGAATCCTCCAGGATGGCAGGCTGCATTAATGACAACCTCTCTGCAGCCTCGGCCCTGGCACTGGCAATTGATGCCTCATGTGCCCACTGCCTCTCTTTGACATGTTGCTTCACAAATTCCACCTGTGAGGAAACCAGTGTCTGCAGGTGTCGTACCTCCTGCCTCACCTGCAGCATGTGTGCACATCCTTGCCTCCTTCAGCTACCAATTCCATCCACGATTTGCCTCCTCACCAACAACATCTCCTGCTGCATGGCAAGGTGTCTGCAGTGCAGGTAGTCCTGCTGACTGGATGGCATTTTGTATCAGGGGGTACAGCACCTCCACAAATTGCCTGGTGTACCTCCACAGTCTATTCCACTGTATGCTAGTGGGCAGGCTCAGTGACCACACCATCTGCCATGGTACAGGTGTCCACCTCCACCAGGGACACATGCAAAACCAGACTGGCCAATGGTGGAACAGGGGAACAGAAGGTCATGGTGGTAGCTGGCTTTGAGGCCCTAGTTGAGGTTGAATGGGGCACAGATGATGAGACCTGTCCAGAGAGGCCACCGGAAAACAGTGTTTTTGCAAGGTGGGACAAGAGGTAGCCCATCTGCCCATGATGCTCTGCAAGCAGCTCATGATTGCATGCGTAGCATCGCGGATGGGCATCTGCCACCTCAAGCCACTCACCAGCAGTGCCAGCACTGCATCCTGGATGGCCTTATTGGCAGGAGGTGTAGGCTCTGTCTGGGTGGAGGCATTACAAAAGGTGAGCAGTGCTGCATTAGATGGGAACAGGAAGTTTTGCTGACCCCTCCAAGTTGGACTGCAGAGCCTCCTGTCTCAGGGCTAGGTGTGCAGCCTGCATATCCCACTCAGAACCCCCACCTGACACTGTGGTGTGGGCAGGAATTCAATGGCCTCCTCCTTCTCTTCCTCCCTCAACTCAGACACCTCCAATGAGGTAGCCATGCCTTGGGGTCCTGTGTGGTAATGTCACGAGCACAACACTGTCCCACTGCTGCTGTGGTGCCCACCAGAACAATGGGTTCCTGGGACTTTTCCTCAACAGCATTGCCATCTGAATGGTGTGCTACACCAGGCACACCACCCTCAGAGAAGGTGGATGCAACTGGGTGCTACTAGGGTCCGGCTTTCCTGGAGGTCTTTTTCATGGGATGCAGCTCCACAGCACAGGCTGCACCCTCTTCTACAGCTGCTGCAACTGTGGCAAAGGAAACAAAGAACATAGTCAACAAGCAACTGTCTCACACACGGAAGCCCATGCTCGGAAATCAGAAATAATCCAGTCTCACAAATGAATGCAAAATGAGACCTCACAATGTTGAGACATCCACATGTGAACATAGCACATTGATGCCTGGCCACAAACACATGACAACAACTAATTCCACATCACAATCACAATGAATCAGTGACCCAAGTGTATCTTGCAGGCAGCGCTATGGATTGGGCGCCTGGTTACATGTGTTCGTAGCACCCTAGGCACATTTCTTTCTAACCAAATCTAGCAACATGCACCCCTTACAGTCCAAAATGAAATCATGCAACATATACATGCACCCATTGCTGAGGGTCAAACATCAATGTTTTCGCTCCACTGGCATAGCAGGGGCCCACGCCGCCCCATGGTATGGGCACCACATGTCCTGGGAGGGAGCCCTCCAGACTAAAAATAATAAAAAATAAAAATAAAACATATTTTTTAAAACAACCAAAAAGCAATATTTTCTTTTTGACGTCACTCTGCCTTCATAAAGACACTATTTCTGTTATAAGTAACAGAAATCATCTTCTTTATGAAGGCAGAGTGACTCCAAAAAGTAACCATTCCTTATTGAAGAGCGAGGGTTAACCCCACCCCATGGCAAGAAAACCTCCAGGCTGAAGGACTCCATGTCATGGGGTGGGGGGGGCCCTATCACTTTAAAAATAAATAGTTTCTTTTTTAAATGACTCTGCCTTCATAAAGACTTTATTTATGTCATGAATAAAGCTTCAGGCTCAAGAAGCCGTGCTCCGACAGGTTCTGGCCCTTTAAGACGAGGATTACCAGGCGCATGGAAGTTGGCTTGGCAACGCTGGCGTCCTGTCATTTCTTCATTGCCCTGCCTCCGGCGTGCTGCTAGCGTGTTCACGTGATCACTATGCGCTCACGTGATTGTTTACATAGAGCCGCCGGGAATCACTCGGTGCTTCTGAACTTCCTGGTTTCCAGTGGCGTTACTTTGTATCATTGAATCTTGTGTACCTTCCCTCTCTTTCCCCGCCCATCTTGGAACTGCCTTCCTGTGTATCAGATTTCGGACTGTCCCTGGATATTGCATGTCTCCTGACTCCTTGGTGTTTGAACTTTGTTTGATCTATTCATTGTACTGCTCTGACCTCGGAACGTCCACGGATTTCGAACTAGCCTACGTTTGTTTGCCTTCTGGATTGCTACGGACTGCCTTTGAACTGCCTTGGTTTACGGATACTTTGGATTTTGGTTCTGGATCTTCCTTTTGGATTTTAAACTTTGTGTGTACTTTGAACTTAAGACTGCAAGTGAGTCCTGCTTAGGCGCCCTCGTTCCGTCGGGGTAGTTTCTGTTTGGATTCTCTGCATTCCTCTACGGACCCCCAAATCATCATTGCCTCAACTGCTCCAGTACAGCTTCCTTCACGGTAAGGGTGTCTTTTGACTAGCTAGCATTTATTATTTCATTTTCTTATCCACAGGGGTAAACGGATAGATTGGCTGGTTCATTTCTTTGGGTTTGACAGTGTTTAACTCAAAGGTCAGTGTTCCGTTATTCTTTGTTCACACTGTATTACTGTTACGGATTGTGGATAACTTACATCACTTTCCTTACAGTCGCTTCCAGTCTACCTATACTCCTGTGTCGGCGCACCTTATCCTGAGTACTGCAGCCATCCTGGTCTTCGTTTGGCATCCTATCTTTTGGCTACTAGATCGCACTGGTTGTTCACTTTCAGCCAGCGGGGTATAATAGTCCGAAGAATTCTTCCGCTACACTACGAGGGCAATATTCCCCTGACAATTTACGTCACAGTTCGGTCCTTTAACGGAAATCTTGTCTTCATGAAGTTAGAGTGACTTTAAAAAAGAAACTATTTATTTTTTCAGTAATAGGACTCTCCTCCACCACATGACATGAAGGCCTCCATATCCTCTGCATATGATGGGAACAAGCGTTCTTGGCTGCTGCAGGGACCAACAGAATAAAGAAAATGTATTTTCTTTAAATGTGTGTGTGTGCATGTAAATGTGTGTGTAGATATATTCAATGAAAAAAAAAACCTTGTTAAAGACAAACACACAGTACATGAAAGATGACATCATAAATGTCATTGATGACATTACAGAGGACAACACATATCTGGCCACTTGTTTTTGTTCACTGGCATGTGTAGGCTAGTGGTTCTTTTTACTTATAATGAGAATTTAAAACATTGAGAAGGTGCAATATATATAAACATTAACCTTCTTAAATTGTCTTAAAGTACTTTCTATATAGTTTGATTTGACCACATAATGCACATACATGGGGCAATAGGCATGCCTCAAACACACAAATAATCAACTCTTTGTGTACCTGATAATCCACTCAAATGTTATTGTCATTTTTTGGTGCTGTTGTTTCTTTCTTCCTTACTTTAGTTTCCCTGTATGTGGATCAAATTTTTAGGTATTCTGGGTTTTTACATGTATTTTTTGTACTAGCATAACTGTGTCGTAGGTTTGAAATTGGAATTTACCAGATTAAAACCATTGCCTATGTGTATGTATGATTAGGTTCCTGTATTTCTCGAACGTAATGTTTTCTTTAGATGAGAACATTCTTTAATGCATTAAGTAATGTATAATAGATCTCCCAATCACACCTGACATCTAGTTACCAACATTATAAACACTATCCCTTATAGGGACTGTTCATCAAAATTATTTCAATATTAAATGTCGTCAGAAAGGTCATATTTCATGTACTGGGTGTTTGTCTTAGCAGTGCACAGTGGTGGCACGAGTTATGGTTACCATAACGAGCAAATCTATGTTTTTTTTCGGTTTTAAAGGTAACCATACGGTCCCTTTAACAAAGTTTTTTCATTGAATTTCATCGTTTCTTTAGTTCAACTAACCATAACATACCTTTATCAATGTTTACCAGTGCATGCACATTTGCTACAACTTACTAATATCATACTTACCCCAATATACCAACATTTGTATCCAATTTAAACATTTTCACTTTAAAACTCTGCCATTACCCACCTTGTAGCATCATTTTTAACACTTCTATACATGTTTTCCAACTTTTTCCACAGTTTTGTGTTTGTCGATGTTTGTGAACACCTGACATCATCGCAGACTTTTAAGACAGTGTCACATGACCATGCACTCAAGCGCGGCATGATGACATGTCCGCAAACGTATTTGCACTTCTCAAACAGACCCATGCTTCACGAACAGTTGGGACTGCATTTTTCAGCTCATCTATGAACTTTGAAGCTCAAAATGTAGCCGTGCACAACTCCTACACCGGTTCTTACTCATTACCCATTAACAATCTAACACACAGCACATACTTGGAAGAATATTAGGAAAACTGCTATTTATCTTAGAGATGGCATCAGCTATTGCCATCCCTCCTCCCCAAGAGCCACCATTACCAGCTGGAGGTCCTACACAACGAAAGAAGTGCAATACTTCAAAAGACAATCAAGAAGACTGGGAAGATGAGGTAGAAGAAGTGATTACCTCTAGCACTCAGATCGAATCATGGGTGTGGCAGTTCTTTACCACTGTTGGAAAAGTACCAAACATTATACTCTATTGCGGACAACCTGGGCAGTACTCCTACAGGACCAACTCCATGTGCCACCATACAAAATCCAACCACTGCATTGCTCTTATAAAGGCTGTTCCTTTCTTAGGAAGTAGTAGACTGTCTTCCGCTCCATCATCTTCCTCAACCAATGCTGTTTCCACATAACCTACTTCTGTGAGACACAAAATCCCACCAACTACCTTGCAAGCGATAAGAGAGGCTATTGATCCATATCTTTGAAAGTAACAGTACTCTGTATATAATGCAACAACACACCACTCCGCATGGGGGAGCAATTTCAGAGTGATTTTGAAGCTGCAATCAAGGAGCATGAGAAACACTGCCTTCTACCTTACATGTAACACAAGTATAGCAACTTCCCCTGTCCACCTACCCCTCCATATGTGTGGTTGGTGCCCCTTCCCTCATTTCCCTCCCCAACTTACTTTCTGACGTCGCATGCAAAAAAAAAAAGAAAAACATCAAAAAAGGTTCCTTTAGGAACCACCTTTCACAGTTAAAAATAGAACTAAAATAATAAGCTTATAGACTCCATCTATTTTACATTTTTCAGTGAATTAGTTAAATTCAATATGATTCGCCAACATTGCCATTAGCATGTTCTACTGTGCTAATAGAAATAATGGACAATTGTATACTAGATAAAAAGAAAAAAGCACAGAAACACACTTAAATCTGAAATTCTTCTCTCTAGTATACAATAAACACCATATTGCTGTTTATAACTGTCCAAAGTCTCTGCATTCCCCTGTCTAGACCATGCCTTATTAGAAAACCCAGATTGCACATGCACACCATTACACTAAACAGCCCTCCTACTCTTTTTACTGTTATGTTTGAGCACTCCCTCATTGCCTATCCACCATGTATCCACCAATAACTTAAAACAACTCTACATATAACCTATGACCATATTAAACTTCCACCCACCAACTGCCACTTAACAATGTTCTTCAACTGTTTTGCATGGGGTGGGGTACATTGTAACCATAACATCTGTTTAACAAAGGTTTTTTTTGGTAAACGAATACGTTTTCATAAGTGAAAATGTTTCATAATGTTACATCACTGTATATAAGTTATTAATAATTTCTCTTTTAACATATAAAACAACTATAAACCTCCTTCACCAAACATATTTTTTACAACACATACTTATGTGAGTCGTTATCAGCAGCACATACCTCAGTAGGCAAATCAGAGAAGACATGTGTGCTTGCCGAAGGCCAGGCCTTCTGCCCACGGCAGAAAAGTTATATCACTATTTTTTGTACTTAGGTTTGAACAATTTCAAAAAAGTAAAACACAGGACAGATTCCTTTCAGGTCCTTGCTGATGGCCCTGGGCTGCAACCGCAATCAGATTTATTTTTCCCATTTAAACCTACAGCTTTGGCCATGCTGCATGCCCCAATGAGTAAATCAGAGTAGGCATTCATCTTTGGCGAGAGCCAGGCCCATTGTCCATGCACAAAACTTATATGAATATTTGTTGTAACACTGGCCACGGCCGAAAAAGTTATATCACTATTTTTTGTACTTGCATTTCCACACTTTCCAAAAAATAAAACGCAGTGCAGATTTGCAAAAGCATCCTTTCAGGTCCTTGCTGATGCTCCTCGTGCAAGTTTGCTGCAATCCCATCCAGCAGTCTAGACTAGGAATTTCTAGGATTTTTTTTTCCCCATTTCACTCTAGAGCTTTATACATGCCGCACACCCCACCAAGTCACTCAGAATAGGCATTTGTTGTTGCAGTGGGCCAGGCCCATTGTCCATGCACTAAACTTATATCACTATTTTTTGTGCTTGCATTTGGACAATTTGGAAAATAAAACACAAAACATTTCCAAAACCATGCTTTCAGGTCCTTGCTGATGCTCCTCACGCAGGTTTGTTGTCATTCAGTGCAGCACTTCAGCCTGTAGCCGCAAGCAAAATATTTCTTCCTATTCAAACTTGGGTTCAGCTATGCTGCATGCCCCACTAATCAAATCAGAGTACACAATTATCAAGTAAGTGCAGGTTGGTAGAATGGGCAGATCACTGTGCTTCATCTAGTACTTTAAACAGATTACCCTGCTACTGGTGATGGGGTTCTTTTGTGAAGCTGCCTTTTCTTCTTCAAGTGTTAGGTTTCAAATAAGAGAGTGAGCCCTGTTCACCTCAGCGCCGGGTTATTCAATAAGTAACTGTTGTAATGAAGCAATCTTCAAAACCATTCTCGATACTATATTTATTGTTTGAACTCAGCCGACACGTAATTCGACTCTCTAGAGTCTTTCTCAAGGCACGTGGATTGTGGGCCAGTCATTGCTGGTGAGTCCAGCACCCCTTCCCAATATCTTGTCCCACTATGGTCGCAAATAAGGGTGGGTCATTATTTCAGGGGGTGGCTTGGTGAACACGTGCACACCTAGTTCTGCATGCTTGGTAATTATCTGCTGATTAGCATTGTCTCTGAGTGCATGCATTGATAGTCATGGCGATGAGTTGATGCAATCCTGTGCAGCCCTTCAGGCTGTAGACACAGACAGAATTTTAGCCATGGCCAGAATGTATTTTCCCATTCAAACCGGTCCCTAACCCTAACTTCACCACACAGCCAATCCCTGGTGAACTTGCCCACTTTAACTACATTGCCAGTCCTTCATGGTCATGCCCAGTAGCCAGTTTATCCGAGTCATGGCCTATTGCCATGACTCAGACAATCTGCCACTGCCCATGGCCACCGGCTATACCTCAGTCACCAAAGGTATATAACTATGTTTCTTACCTATAATATGACACTTTTCAAAAAATAAAACACAGACCAAATGCAAACCATTCTTTCAGGTCCTTGCCAATGCTCCTTGCACAACTTTCCATCAAAACCAACCATGCTTTATTTGCGCATTACAACGTATTTATGTACGTACATAAAATAGTCATATAACTTAGCTCTCAGTTGACAAAATCCATTCAAACTTTGCAGAAAACTCAAGGTTGGATTTATAATCTTTCTAAAATCTTTTGTGCACATTCATCAAACGGCAACAAAGTTATAAGACATCTACAAATTGAGAAACCCCCAGTCTAATGTTGCCACCTTTTCACAAAATCCCACCAAACTTTGCAAAAACATTAAAACCTCTGCGCAGATTTGTGAAACGGCACCAAACTTATAAGCCTTTCAAATATTTGGTACCCCCTCTAATTTTGTTCCCTCTTGGCAAAACAGCACCAAATATTGTAGAAACATTCAAGGACAGATCTAGAATGATATTACACAATGCAGTTTCATTCAGTGACGCCAAGTTATAAGCCATCCACAAACTGCTTTTCACCGACCATTGGGATATACTGAGCAGTTTGTGACTTTGAAGGTGGAAAACCACCAATTATTTGTCTTTTTTTGGCCATTTCCCATCCCATCCTCATCACGCCTCACCTCCCCAGAGATTGTTTCATTAGTTAGACAAATGCATTGTTGTGTTTTTTTAAATGTTTTTACTGTGATGTCCGTGGACTAAGGGCACTGTTTGCAGTTCCAACCTGGCATCCATTTCAAAAGTTTGATGCACCTCACGTTTTCACTATCCAATCAGCAGGTGTGCTCTCTGGAACAATGGGAGGCTAGTCGGCGGACCGCACAGGGAAGTTAGTCCGTGGCCCGAAGCCAGATATCATGATTTTATTTTGCCTACTTTTTAGCCGTTTAAAAAAAAAAAGACTGGACTGATTCACATCAAATTTACAAAAGCACACTTTTGGGACGAAGCCACTGCTCCTGACGCAAATTTCATGATAATCCGTCCTACGGTTTGGGCTGTAGGTCTGAGCAGCATTTCTTTTCCATTGCATCTATGAGGAAAACCACAAATGTTGGGATCCCCCCTATAACTGTCCCCTGCTTGATGAAACCTCACCAACCTTTTCAAAATCATTCTGATGGGGGCATATACTATTTTTATCAAAGTTTGGTAAGTATTCCTCCAGTGGGGGCAACATTATACGTCTCCAAAAAAGTGCTCTTTCCATGGGTTGAGCAACTTAACCATAACTACATGGCCGCTACTGCATGTCGTGTAATATGTATATAATGTAATGTGCATAAATGAGTGAGTGCATGATGTATGGGCGGCTTATTGGGTGTGCCTGTATGGTGAAATGGTATGCACTTAAATGTATGATGGCTGGCTGTGTGTGTGTATGGTGAAATGGCACACACTTAAATGTATGATGCTGGATGTGTGTGTCTATCGTGAATGGTGTGTCTGCTTGTGTTTTGGGGCACAAAGACACCTACATTTTGGGTGGGAGTGCTAACCGTTCAAATTGTGGGACAGGTGCTATTTTCACTGTCAGTGGGCGAGTGGCAAACGTATTTGTGTGGGGGCACATAACTTCTTTTTGCATTCTAATGGGACTATTCTAGTGCAGCTTCATGTGTTACAAGCACTTGTCTCTCTCCATTAAGATTGAAAGTGCAACTTGTGGACTGCTGTGAGAATGGGCAGTTTCCTATTCCCTCTCTGCCCTGGCATGCAAGTACTAACCTCACATCACGATTTCAATTGTCTAAAAAATATGCATTTTAATGGTGGTACTAACAGTGAAATGCTTTATGTTAGTAATTGCTGGTTCTTTGTTGACAGTGAAACACAAGCGCTGTTTGACATCTGTGTCCTGGTCTGTCCGGCAAAAGCTCTGCAGGTCAGCAAGGTCTAGTAAACATAGCCCAAAATGTTGGGGGGGGTGGTGGCTGAAGCCCAGTTGGATCAATGGTGATGCGCCTATGCAGTAGCCCCCGGAGCGTTCCAAGTGCCGGATTTTCAAGAAACGATCTCAGACCCAAATAACTGCACTGAATCAAAGAATATGGAAAAATACTACGTTATTATCAGCTCAAATAAAGTAGGGAAACCTGGTGAACAAAGAGATTTCAGCTCACTCACTTTCAACTACATTCCAATTACACAAACGCTTTATACCTCAATGTACGTCAGCTATGACATCATCCTACGTGGCAAACAGTAAAAAGGTATCAAAAGGAGGGATTGGTTAAGGGAACATATATACCTATACTTCATTTAGGTGTTAGTAACATAATTGGCTGTCTCTTATCTGGTAGACACGCCTTGAAATACCTCTAACTATGTATAATACAGATTAATAGCAGCATAATAGCAGTGGATTGGCTTCCACAGAAATGTATAATACATTGATACATAGGCCCTCATGATTGGTTGGCTTTCTACAGCAACCTTGGACATTCGGCTCCTTAACAGCACTTAAGCAAAATGAAACCCAGGTGCAGGGTAATAACGTCAGACCACTGCCCACTTGGCCAATTAGCCTAAAATCTCTCATCAGTTTGGCCCTAAACCATCACTTCTTCTTTGTAGTTGACCTTGCTGACTGTCCGGTTCCTTGGAACTTTTAAGGGAGTGTAGGTACAATGCTATCTTCATCTGGAGCTTAATGAATAGGCCTTGTTTTCTGGTCTTGTCCCACATGTGAGGAGACCACAATTTTGTCAATTTGTACCTTTTATTTAGTGCTGTTTAATTCAATTATACTGGGTGCTATTACTTCTCTTCGCTTCTGTTTTACATATGCTTTCTACATTGTTAATTGTTCAATATTTGGCACTTGTAAATGTCCTCTCCTTTACATACTCTAAGGGAAATATGTCATGCGTATGTTGCTTATCCTCTTTGACTCCCCTTGTGCCTTGCAGTTACCGCTTGATGTGGCATCCTTGATCCTAAGCTAAACAGATATTGTTTGTTCCTCGCACAGAGCTGTTTTTCAGCTCCTGTCCTCTCTCCAGCCATGGTCGCTTTTTCTAAGGCTTCTTGCTTATTATTTATACAGAGTCAATGTCCATCTTTTCTTCATGGCCTCTTTACCCATGTTATATTTTCTACTGGAGCAAGCTTCTATATGTGTTTCTGTGTATATACATTTACTGATTCTCTTCTTGCTTATCTTCTTAGTGTATATGATTTCTTCATATTCCCATAAGTGTTTCCTTTGTATCTTCAGTTACATCTTCATTATTTAAATATTTGCATATTGTTTCAGTGCGTCCTTGTGTCTTCTCTTTATGAAGTCACTTTATTCTTGTCTGATTTCAATTATCGCACATCTATGTCCAATGGTTTATGCAGACATCCATCCACCACTTCAGTGTACTTTTGATACGGTTGTCTGAATGCATAATGTCTCTCGTATCTTCAATGCAGTATTGGGATGATACCTGGAGTGACATTTTGGTGCAGCCAGTCTAGTAATTTCTTAGGTTGGCTTGACTTTTTTTTAACCGGGTAGCTCTGATAAAGCAGTGTAATTAGCTGGCTGGCCTGGCATTTGGGTGCTGCCAGTCTAGTCATTTCATACTGTGGCATTGTATATTTTTCTGGGCACCTGTGATAAAGCAACTGTTTTATAGTGCTTGGGATGAATGTAGAAGCCTAGGATGTAAGATATAATGTTATGGTGTGAGTGAGGGAATGCTTGTTGTAAAGGTTCTAGCCTCAGGCAGTTGAAGACCCCTGCCTGGGTGATGGGAGCCAGTGGTGTTCCTACTGAGCTACCTATAGGTATTTTAAGTACCTGTAATACGGTACCCGCTGAAACTTACATATGAGCCTAAGGATCTTACATCATTTCAACAACCATGATAAGTGTTATTGCTCCGATTGGTGTTTTTGGTGCAACTAGTCTAGGTATGTCTAAATATAGCCTGCTTACTTTACTGTACTATGTTATTACATATCTAGACTGGCCTATATTGTGCAGGCAGTTTTCTCAGAAAGTGTTCTGTATAGTGAATAATGCATTATGCATAATGCATTAAAACACATATATGCATTAAAACACATATATGCATTAAAACACATATATCTAGTTGTCCTAGTGCAGTGTGGCATAACCCTGGATCAGCGTGCTCATTTTGTATTTTTGTATTTGTATTTATTTTATTGATAAAGCGCTCCTTCCATCATATAAAAATGATATCAACACTTCATTCAACTATAAGAAATCTAGTCTATAAACTGTACTATGCTAAAAGTCCTGCTTTAGCACTAGCCAATTTAAATAACAAACTTGTACATGGTACAGCCAAAGCTCTACTTGAAGAAATAGAGCATATCCAGAGAAAATATTTTGGAAGTGAAAGGCACTTACAAAATGCAATACCTTTATAACAGACTAGCAACAATTGTACAGATGGCAACCTTCTACTACACATATACAAAAAATAAATACTAACATTTAAAAATACATCAGCTGAAGTACCAAACCATGTGTGTGGGAGTTGTCACAGAACTTTTTATAAAAGTAACACAAAAAAATGTAGAAGTAACATACAAAATAGAAGACAATGAAGATTCCAAATGGCTTGAATTAGCTCTGTACATTATAGCAGAAAACAAATATGAAATAAATGACTCCTTAATACTTTGCACTTACTGCACTACAAAACTTGACAACAACCAAACTTCTTCACGTGCTATCACAACTAACTTGAAATTATTCCCACTACCAAAACCCCTGCAACAACTCAATTTATATGAGAGCATCATAATTCAAACAGTACACTCATTTCAAGCAATAATACACCTTCAACCAAAAACAGCAAAATTACCTCCCTCTGAATAAGTGAAAGGTATTTGTGGCAAAAGTAGTTTATTTACCATTAGATATGAATGAAAATTGTTAATTGTTTTAGTAAATGGTGTACCTACAAAAGACAAAAAAAATGGCAACAACTCGTAGACATATATAAAGTTAGACAAGCCTTGCAATATCTAAAAGACAATAATGAATACTACAAAGAAATTAATATTGAAGAAAACTTGAAGGAAACCACTAAAATAATTCAAGAGTTATCAGAAATTGCTCAATTTGAACTTCTAGATCCTGCTACACTATCCAATATTTTAGATCATTATACAATTCATCTATTACACTCTAGTGACACCATAGATGATGCACTAGAAACATACCAAATGCAACAAACCAAAGGATCACCAATCAGCATGAAGGAAAAAAGTATAGAAGCACATGCCTTTCCTCTACTCTTTACTACTGGAAAAGAAGGAAGGTACAAAGATAGACCCATTCAGATAACAGCATCAGAATACCGCTTGTTACGTTTGTATTCTGAAGATCCCAGATTTAGACAAAATGCAGAATACATATTCCACATGCTCTTTGGAAGTGAACTAGCAACTCTATGCTAATAAGTTCCACACACATTAAAATCAGGTACCCAATTTCAAAATATGTCAGCTATGCAATTACTACAAAAAGTGCAAGAAAAAGATGAGGTTCTACAATCAAGCATAACAAATTTGTTAGCAAACATGCGTGGTACTAAAGAGTACTGGTTCAGATGTCACAGAGATTTATGTTGTATGATAAGAAACTTTGGCCCGCCCACTTGGTTTGTTACATTAAGTTGTGCAGAATATGCATGGGAAGATTTACATGATTTCCTACGCATCGAAAACAAAAACAAAACAAACATAGATATACTAACACCTGAAGAACTTTGCTCTCTAGATCCTGTTAATTTTTCAAGATATTTTCATCATCGCTTTATTTGTAATAAAACTGGTCCTCCCCTTGGAGAGGTGCAACACTTCTTTTGGAGAAAAGAATACCAAGCCAGAGGAGCACCACATATCCACATGCTTTTATGGATTAAAGATGCTCCTAATTTTGGTCAAGACAATGATTCCACTGATTTACAGTTTATCGAAAAATATGTCACTTGTGGAATTCCATCAGAAGCAACAAATAGTGATCTTCATGCACAAATTGTACAATTTCAAAAACACAAATGTGGCAAATATTGTCATCGCAAATGCAAAAACAAAGTGAAATACTACACCAAATGCTGCTTTGGTTTCCCTAGACAAGTTACAGAAACAGGTGAAGTGAACAACTTCATGTCTTCATGCCTTCAGTTTGACATAGTTTTAAAGGTAAATCACCTAAGAACACATATTACATAAAAAGAACAGAAGAAGAAAAATATATCAATGATTGCAATGCAACCATTGCCCTCTTATGGAATGCAAGCATAAATGTGCAGTACATTGCAGACAATTCCACTGCAGTTGCATGGTATATTACAGCATACTTAACCAAAGCAGAAAAAAACAGAGCTGCAACACTTCTGGAATGACCTATCATTGGACAAAACACTGTCTCAGAAATTGTACAGCTTAGGCATAAAAATGCTCTCCCATAGAGAATGTGGCTGCTATGAAGCTGCAGATCGTCTAAATGGTACTGCTTTATATGGAAAATCTGTAAATATAGTATGGCTAAGTCTTGGTCCTGCTAAATCTAGAAAAAGAGTTCTCAAATCATATGACAACATAGAAACAATAGCCACAAATGATCCCAACAGCCAAGACATTTTGAAAAATAATTTACTAGACACGTACTACCCATGTCCCTGCTACAACTTTTTAAACCATGGAGAAAAGAAGAAGAGATACTAGGTATCTATGACTCTTATGAGGATGTTTTCAAAGCAAATGAAAGCACTATAACCAATGTAAACTTTACACAGTACAAAACAATGTTGCACAATGAACTCAACTAGATAAAGACACTTCCAACAGTAGTCAACCTTCTGAAACGGGAAGCCAAGAACTACTGGGACAGCCACTAATAGCAAATGAGGCAGAATTAGCTATGACAGAAGTAGAAATCACCATGGGCCTCATTACGAGTTTGGAGGTAGCCATGGAGCTATTAGCTCCATGGCTGCCTCCGAGCCGGGCTCCTTTACTGGGTTCCTGCAATGGGGACTTACCGGGTCATTCCAACATAGGAGGACCCGGTAAATCCCCCTTGCAGGAAACATTCCCCATTCCCATTTGAGCCCTCATCGGGCTCAATGGGAATGGGGATGGAGGTATGAGTTATGTCATACCATGTACATCCAGTTTGTCTGTGGAGCAAATTTCAATTATTGGTTGTGTTTCTTTTTTCAACATTGTTTAATTGAATTTGGAACAGCTTGCAAGAGTTGGCATTAAGGACATACAATTGACATTTGTGTGTGCTAATTGTTCCATGACATCAGTAGCACATGAGTTATGACTATAAAGAGCATGGATGTGCTAGGTTTTTAATATTGCTTGTGCTTCTTGAAATAGTACACCAATTCTAATACTTTTTAAAATGTTGGAGAGTGAGGTCTGCAAATTGGCACATGTTTTCTGTTAATTTTCTGTATTGTAAATGTTGCCAAAAGTTGACATTTCCTATGCTGCCAACAGTTTTACGGCAGTGTTTGTGTCCTAATGTTTTAAAAATAGGTTAACCTTTCACTCGTGTCAATTGAAGAAGATCTCAGAAAACAATAATGTGTTTTCCTCCAAAGAGCTCTTTGTAGTTTGTTTCAAGTACTTCTGGCAATCTGAGGAGAATCAAAGCCAACATTAGGTTGGAGACCATGCTCACTTCATCTATTAGTAGCATTTTCATTTGTTTTAACACTCTGAGTAGTTCCATTGCAGCTTCTTTAGAATGTTTGTAATATTGTAATTTGTTTTGGTGTTCTACTGGAAGGAGTAGTAATCGGTGTAAAGTGACAACGCCTATGTTGTAGGCAGCTACACCTGTGGGGGCAGTTACAACAGCGGACAGTTTGTTGTTTGTCAATTGTTTAAGGAACTTGTTGATGATTTTGATTAATAATGTTTTGCCTGAACCAGCTTCACCACTGACGTATAGTAGTATAGGTTTGTAATTTTGGCAGGTACATTCTTTATTTTCATGTTGTACACCATGTGGATTTTTTTTTTTTTACTTCTTGAAAAATGGTATGCTGCTCTTTGTTCAATTTTGATTGTAGTACAGTTCAGTCTTCTGTATCTTCTTCATAGTGACACATGATGTTCTCTACTTCTATCATGGCTAATTCTGCCTCATTTGCGTTAAGTGGCTGTCCCTGTGGTTCTTGACTTCCTTTTATAGAAGGTTGACTACTTTCGAGAGTGTCCTTATCTAGTTGGGCCTGGAGTTCTTCTTCGTGTTTCTTTTAATTGTGCAACATTGTTTTGTACTGTGTAAAGTTTTCATCGGTGATAGTGCTTTCCTTTGCTTTGAAAGCGTCTTCATAGGAGTCATAGTTTTCTAGAATCTCTTATTCTTTTCTCGATGGTTTAAAAAGTTGTAGCAGGGACATGTAATATAGTTCTTTATGTTGAGGAGTTTTTAATTACAATTTGATATGATTAATTAAGCTTCGTTTGGTAAGCTTCACTAAGCTGCCTTCACAATTTGTCACTCTATATCTACCTTTTTTTTCATCAGATTTTATATTATTTTGGTATGTGAAGTTTTGGGCTATGTGGTATAGACACATGGTTTCCAAAGTGGTACTCCTGTTTGGGTAGTATGTGTCTAGTAAATTGTTTTTCAAAATGTCTTGGCTGTTGGGATAATTTTTGGCTATTGTTTCTATGTCGTCATATGATTTGAGAACTCTTTTTCTAGATTTAGCAGGACCAAGACTTAGCCATATTATTTTTTCAGATTTTCCATACAAAGCAGTACCGGTTAAACGATCTGCAGCTTGATAGGAGCCACATTCTCCATGTGAGAGCATTTTTATGCCTCAGCTGTACAATTTCTGAGATAGTGTTTTGTCCGATGATAGGTCATTCCAGGGGTCTTGAAGCTCTGTTTTTTCTGATTTTGTTATATAGGCGGTAATATATTGTGCAACTGCAATGGAATTGTCTGCAATGTACTGCACATCTATGTTTGCATTCCATAAGAGGGTGTCCAGAAAGAAATGAATGGGCACTACGTAGTTCCTGTTAGGTTAATCAATTCCTGATCTTTAGAGAACTGCATTTGGTCCTGTCGCCAGATGCCTCCCCGTTGCCAGGGGTAGTGAGTAATGATGATATACTGTTGGCTGGATTAGTTATTCCAGTCTGCTGGAAGGACCTGAGTGGTGATCCCACTGTTATTACTTAAATATGTATAATATGTTGAGAAATTCTGATAAACTCAGTTGATTTTGATATAGATATATTTATTGTTCAATTATCCTCTTTGATAGGCCATTTGCAAACATTTTGCTGTGCAAGGCATTTCAGTCTATCTCAGACCTTCTTCAGGGACTATTGATAATGGAACAAAAATTAAAATAAATAAATAAAATGTTCATAAATCTATTCATTCAAAAATACACCAATTGTATATTGTACTTTTTACTCAAATCAGCAAAACTATAACTGTTAAAAAGTGTACCTGTATAAATGTTGCTTAGTAACCTTGGCCTTATTTATACTTGCTTTCTTGTGGAAACATTTCCAATTCCATAATCCACCTGAGCGTGCTTACTTAGATTTGCTGGTATATAATATCTGTATACCTTGAATGCCCATTCGTGTTGAGGTAATCTAAATAGTGACAGATATTCATTATGAATATTCAATGTATTAAGGTTCAGATCTAATTTTGGGGTAAGCTTCTAACTGTTAGGGATTTACCTCCCCAAAAGGGGAGTATTACCTGTTAAAAAACAGTTCTACAGCAGCAGGGCACCTCGCTCGCGTGAATACGCTTTTCTGGTTGCTCTGACTGCTTTTTATGCTTACAAACATGGTGCAGGCATGTAACGTGGTGACGTCATCAAATTGATGATGTCATCACGTGCCGGCGGCCATTTTGGAGTGGAATTGGTGAATATATTTTGCTCGCTAACTGGTGTTAGTGATGCTATAATGATACAATGGTTTGGAGCGTTGATATGGTGCAAAAAAACTCCTATACGCCAAATAGTGTTGTCGGTTATAATAATGGATTGTGGTCCACTGTGGGAACCTAATCTAAAAGTTAATAACAATGTCATGCGTCATATGTTATTAAAAAAACTTTTCTTATATGAGTAATGATGTAATGTCCGCGACCTGTAAAAAAATTAAATGATAATACATCTCCTATTCATGTCAACTATTGATATTAGTATGCTTAAACTACCTAGGAGCACAGTAGACATCAATGTATCTTACATGATGCAGATATAATGTCTTCCAAGCGGATTAACCACTTTTTCATGTTGAGATCAATGTTTCCATGAATACCAAAATACTTATTTTAGGGACAATTTTAACCTGATACATATACATTCAGTCATTCTATATATTGTTGTTATTCTGCTTAATTGCAATTCATTCAATACTCTTTGGCTTTGACTTATTAGCAATAAAATAAATTAAAGAAGACATTCATAATTGCATTCTTCATTGAGACCACCTGGCTGCATAGAGTTAAGCTTCTCAATCCAATAGGTTTCTTTTTGACTTAAGAGTCTGTTAATGTCCACATTAGTGCCTTGGGTAACTTCTATTACTTCAAGGATCTGGAATTTGAATTACGCTATTTGATGTTTGGCTTCTTTACAATGTCTTGATACAGGGAATTTGATGTTGCCTGTGCGGATATTGGAGCAGTGTTCATTCCACCTTACTTTGGCCTTACGTGTAGTTTGTCCCTCATAATATTTGCTGCATGGGCACTTGATGCTGTATATGACATTTGTGGTGTCACATGTTGCAAAGTTCCTCAAGTAAATTTTTTGTGCTGAATTTGGGTGAAATACAATGTCCCCTTTCTGGACCATATCACATTTTGAACAATTCAAGCATGGATAAGTCCCTTTCTTTCTCGGTCTTTGCTTTTGAACTTGAATATCACTGCGTATGAGCATATCCTTGATGTTTCTGCTTATGGAATACGCAAACATTGGTGGAGTTCTATAAAGATTCCCCAGTGTCCTGTCCTCTGACAAAAAGTGCCAATGTTTCAAAACAATTTTTTTGATCTTGTTGCTTTCTGTAGAATATAATGTTACATAAATATGTGGAGTTTCTTTAGTGTCTGCAGGTTTTGCAAGTATCTCTTTCCTGTCCACTGTTCCTACTTTAGAAATTGAATCATTAATCTCTTATGATGAATATCAATTTTTGATGTCATCTTTGATATCCTGGGTGTTAGTCTTAGCAGTGCACAGTGGTGGCGCAAGTTATGGTTGCTTAGCTTACCATAACTGGCGAATTTCAGGGGTTTTTCGGTTTTACTTGGCACCATAACGTTCCTTTAACAACGTTTTTTTTACTGAATTTCATAGGTTTATAGTAGCGCAACTTAACCATAACGTCCCTTCAACAAAGTTTTTTTACTGAATATATATATATATATATGGCAAGGCTGCATTGGAATGCCTTGAAAATGTTGTACTCCCCTAAATCACAGTAACGGCGCTCCTTGAAAAACTGTTATGGCTCCCTTTGCTGGAGACAAACTCCTTGAAAAAATGATATATTCCTCCTTTCTTGGATAGCAGTTACTTGAAAACTTCTTATGGTTCTCCATTAGGGTCAGACTGGGGCATACAATGCTCTCGTGCACCAACGAACAAGTGGCCCACAGTTGCAAATGGGAATTCATTCCTTTTGTGATGCTGTTTGAATAGTACCCATGGGTGAGGTATTTGATAAAATGTGATGCAAATTGTACATTTTAAAGAATATTTATTCAGCAACACTAGTCAAAACTATTAGCCACATTGTGATGTAGCTCATTTAACAGGTCCCCTTTTCCAAAATAGTGCCCTAATTTGCACCAAAAAACTGGCCCACACAAGCATTTTGCATTTTTGGTTTGGACATGGGCCTATTGCCCTATAAGCCAGTTGGTGCCTGCCCACAGTTGCAAATTAGAATTCAATCCTTTTGTGATGCTGTTTGACTAGTACCCAAGAGGGAGGATTTTGATATAATGGGATGCACATTTTACTATTTAAAGAATATTTATTCAGCAATACTAGTGAAAACTATTAGCTGCATATTGAAGTAACTCATCAGACTGGCCCACATTGGCCAAAGAAGTGCCCCACTTTAACCCAAAAATACTGGCCCACACAAGCATTTTGCATTTTTGTTTCGGTCATGGGGCTATTGCCCTATAAGCCAGTCCGAGCCTGTTCTCCATCACAGAAAAAGTGCTCATTGGGCAGGGGTTGGAGTATGCTAGTTGGTTGTAAAGGTGTACTGTTATGTTGTTGGAAATCTGATGCAATGACATTTTGGTGTTCAGGCAACATAGTTAGTAAGCATTGTGCACGTGGGACAATAGGAAAATTAGGGTATTAGAGTTAATTTAGCCGTCTGCTGTTTGTCACATAAAGAGTGCCACTGCTTGACAATGTTCAAGATGCTGCTTAAACCGTGCTACACTGATATGTCCTGCCTGTTTTCTCCATGATGTCTCTGATCATACATTAAACAAATGGTGAATGGTACGTCTTTTGTGCATCTGTAAAAGTAACTGCAAACATCTGATGTTGTGAGTTAAGTACTGGCACATTAAAAAAGTTGCCCTGAGCTTCTTGATTGGTCCTGTGTCACTGTGGTGTGGTCTGGTCTGTGGGTGGGCATTTGCTTATGTGTTTGTCTTGATGGTTTCATATGACTTCTAGTGATGTACTATTCAGAAATCGCAGAATGCAATTACCTAAGCATTACCTTGTTTATATTTCCCTCTCAGGTCATCCAGCATCTTGTATTTTATTTCCACTGAAACAAGAGCTGGAGATTAACCATCTGACTTTAAACCTGTGGTACCACGTGATTACTGCTAATTTGATAAATGATCTTATTAAGAATCAAAATCCTGCACATATCTGACATTTATTATTGGATATGGTCTTCCTTCTGTTGAACACTGCTTAATCATGTTTTCCTCCAACTCTGCATATCCTCAGACACTGTAGCAGTGTAGGTTTATACTTTTCAGATGTTTAATATCTTGCATGTGACTTGTCAGGCTCCATACTTCAGGTTGCAGAAGAACCATCAGGAGAGTTTTCTAGAAATGCCTTGTCTCCTGCTTCTGCAGATTTCGTCGTATGCCTCTGCACCCTGGGCCTTATTTCTCAGCCCTCTTTTGGTTTCCAGCTCATCCCTATTGATGGTAATTAATGAAGACTGAGTCAAGGAACGGCATAGACAAAATACAAAATGAATAGTGATAGGGTATGATGGTTTATGTGTTGCCCTGCTAAGAGAAATGACACTACAATCAGGTTGGAGAAGCACCCTCACACCAACATGGCAGAGAACATTACTGAGTGCCAAAGAAAATGGTGAACGATGCCAAGACTGCAAAAGAGGCCAACATGTGCAGTATGTTATTGTTATAGTCAATTTACCATGGATGAGAACAGAAGCACATGTTGTGCACCTCTAAGATACACTAGGGCACATTTAAAACAAAAGCACCCCAAAGTTCAAGAGTAGAATGGCATGTTTGGCAAGATTTGGAATATTGATGTCTTTGAAATCACATGTTCTTATATTGAAAGAACATTATTCACATAACAAACTCAATGAGAGTTTAGAAAGTCTAGAACACGAACCCTCCGAACACAGTACCTCTCCCATTGACCACCCTGTGCATCCCACCCCATGCTCCACATCCACATGACACCTCTGCAATGTTATCTGTTCCAGAGTAAGTATGACTGGTACATGTCCCCTGCCACCCTAAACAGTTTGCGGGATGTGTTTAATGCCAAATGCAGCACACGCATGAACAAAGGTGTGTTACCTGGACTGCCCTGGAGACCTGTATGGAAATATTTGGGGATTTATTTTTGGCAGTATGCAGTAAACAGTATGGAAATGCAGCCATTTTGAAATAGGTGCCAGGCACAGCATTCATCAGGCATTATTTTCAAAAGCAATCCGTTTATTGGAAGTATGCAGTATGCAGTATGGAAATGTAGCCATTTCGAAATAGGTGCCAGCACAGCTTTCATCAGGCATTATTTTTAAAAGCATTTAGTTTATTGGAAGTATGCATTATGCAGTATGGAAATGCAGCCATTTCGAAATTGGTGCCATGCACAGTTGTTCAGCAAGTATTATTTTTTTTAAAGCATTTAGCAAAACGTTTTAGAAACATGTCAGTCATTTTAAAGTGCAGAAGTGACAATTTGGATGTTTTCATGTGTGTAAAACTGCATTAGAAATACATAATTAACTAACCATATACTAATTATATTACTAATATAATAATTGTCCCACTCCCTCTAACTTTGTAATGCAGTTCGTCAGCACAGTGAAATGCATTCAATTTTTTCATGAAGAGCAGAAACATGTGCAATAGGAAGGCAAAGGGATACATTTGCCTGAAGCTTTCATTGTTCTGGAACAGAGAGAGTTTTTTTACAAAACATTCTTTCACAATGATTGGTAGGAATAGAGAGGTGGTACAGCTGATGTAATTGCAGTTGATAGACAGGCAGAGTTGTTTTAATGGGCAAAAGGAGAGGAGGAGGTCAGAGCTGTTTGGGACTTGAGTGTGAAAAGTGACCTCTAGGGATGGAAGATCCCTGGCTGCAGTCTTGAAGACAAAAAGAGAGTGGGAGAGCTGCCTGACTTTGAAGCATTTCAAGGCAGTACAAGTCTGTGTTCCCATTGTGCGAGGGAGGTTTGCATAGATAAGGCTCTGGTGACAAGTGCTTCAGAAATTGCCCATTTTGGTGAGTCAGTCAAAGATGAGGAGCATTGGCATTAAAGAGATGTGAAAGACAGTGTAGGGAGGTAACTTTAAAAAAGAAAAATGTCATGTTTCTCTAAGCATGTTTGCACTGGCTAAAAAAAGATGCACACTGAGTTCATTTGCGATGTGTTTTATTTTGATATGTTTTTGATGCATTTATTCTAAAAATAATTGAATAGAAGATTTTTATTTCTTACATGTTGTTGTATGCTTGTTTTCTTCACTGTGTTTTGTTTTAGGAGACAAGGTAATGCTCACTGTTGGTAATCTGAATTGTGTATAACATAAAAATATTATAACAAAAATCAAAGCTGGAACAATTTTATTGGCTTTATTTTATGTCTCACATGTTTACTGTGTTAGGGGAAAGAGTCAATGGGTAGCTATTATACCAATATGGTAAAGAATTTTGCTTCTTCATTTACCCTATGGGACAAGTTTAGAATAAGAGTACATGTATACAAATAAACAAGGCAGAAGGGTGTATGGGTGTGAATGATTCCTTCTTTGCATGCAGAAAAGAAGGCAGTGTCAGATAAGAAACATAGGTTACTGGATGTAAATAATCCAGTAATTCAAGCCACATACAATAGGTGGAATTCTGAATAAACTCATTGCGTTCCCTGAAAATGTGATAGGTCTTGAGTGTTCTCTAAAAGCGACTAGGAGATATTCCAATAGAGCGGAAAGGTTTGTTTTATGATGGGTAGTATGAAAAAGATATGCTCACTACTATACCACAAAAATAAGGTAATTCTGAAAATACCACAAAAGCAAGATACCACTAATAATTACCACCAACACAAGCTAACATTTTATTATCACCAAAATAGGGTAATACTGAACTATCTCTAGTGGTAAAGCCAGTTTACTGCCAGTTTACCTCCAAAATATCACAGTAAGAAAATACTGCCAAATTCCAAATGTACCCCAAACAGACAAAACCTCCCACAGACCCTTAGCCAACATGCTAGCCAAGCTGGCACATTATGGCAGGCACTAACACTCCAGTGCCTTGGTGAAATTCTGCTCACTTAGAACTCAATGAAAATTGTACTCTTGTTTGTTCATTTGCACAGGTTTGTGTTGCACAGGACATGTGCTGCTGTATGAATGCATATCAAATAAATGCAAGCTTACATGACAAATATTCGACTGAACCACCCAGTAAAGGGTGGCAAGTGGGAGGCAGTGTCAGCAATGATCAAGGACATCCAGAGGCGTGAAACATATACCTCTCACCTAGGTAAGTACAATGGCATCTCATATATCACTTGGCATGTTTCTTTACCTGCACCTATTCTGAGTGGTTGTTGGGGCTACAGCATCACAAGAAATGGGGACTAACCTTGACTGTAACGCAGGTGATCCTCATTATAGACATAGTGAACCGAGGCATGGTAATGCAAAGAACCTTGTCACTGTGTAGCAGCCTTGAAAATAAAAAAAGAAAAGCAAAGCTCTTGCTGTCCCATATAGTGCACTGCATATGGAACATTGAAATGCTATGTATTAATCCATTCCACAATTGCAGATAAGGAGCCACTTTCACTTTTTGTACTGAAAAACAGATGCTGCATCTCCATACATTATCCACTTTTATCACCATCTGGACCACCTAGTGCATCTACCACCAAACAGCAGCAACTAAGATGCCTATTAATTGGTGCACTGCAGATTCACCTCCTACTCACCTTTTTTACAGGTAAAATGTTTTAACTCTATTTTGTGTGTGCAATACAAAAGTGCTGTTTATGAGGTATTTGCCTAGTTACTGTGCAAAGGAAGGGAACTGAGCACCCTGCACTTTCAAATGTTTGACTGGAATTTTGTGAGGAGTGGCATCATCTCCTTGTCCCTATCTTCCTCATCTCTTCATCTTCCAACTAATTCATCACTAATCCATCTCATTGGGTGGGTTGTCCTTGGCCTCTCCCCTGAAGAGAGGAGTTTTGATTTTGTGTCCCTTTCTCGTTCTGTTGCCACAACTGTGGGAACGTTTGAGCCCCCAAGCCATAAAACCCGCACTATGCCTGGTCTAGCCACAGGTGCTGGATGAGCAGGCAGGTGGCACAGAGAAATGCCCTGCTTAGTTCGGAGCAGTTGGGAACTCCAGAGGCACTGGCATGCACACACGTCATGGACTGGCACCAGCTCTGGTCAGCTGAAGGGGAACGTTAGGATCCTCATAAATTCTGCAAGAAATGCTAGTTAACTGTCTATGTGCTGTTTGGGACCATGCACTAATTACTGATGATTTATTTTAAGAATGGAACAGAGGTGTTTCACCCCCTCCTTTAGAAGAGGGCATATATCTAAATCACACTCCAACTCAAGGAAAGAGTGTGGAGACACAGGAGCATGGATCATTGCTCCAGGACCACATCTTACAGAAGAAACACAAGAAGGGATGTGGGGTACTCTTACAGTGGCAGTCTTCCCCCTGTTGAGCCTATTTTCACTGTCAATATCTCATTCAAAGAGCTCAGGCCAGGATAATAGAGACTGTCAACATGGACATTGATTCACAACCACTTGTTGTGGTTGCCCCGATTGTGCCTACCCCAGCACATACTGGGCCACAGGATCGCCCCCAGCTGAAGAGCCTTCTGGACCAACCATGTATACCTGATGATGAGGGGGGGTGGAAGTTTGTGAGAAGAGAGTGTGGATGAGGTTTCCATGCCTCCTGCATAACCTGAAATTGCTGTACGTAAAATCTACATTGATCCCTTAGGATGTGCCAGATGCTTATAGTCGCTAGGTACAAGTGCCCAAATCTGGGCTTCCTGTGCTAAAGAGTATTCAGTGCAGCATCACCAGGCACTTGAAGAACCCAAGAAAGTATCTTTGCCAAGAGGGTTGTCTGAACTCTACCCCCTTCAGGGGTTCGGTCATGAATTCCCTGATGTATTTAAGGTGGATTCTATTCTGCCCTCCTTTGCTGGCACATGTCAGTGGCCGCTTAAGATGCTGCACCTTCAGACCTGGTGGATAGAGGGGTGGAAACATCTATATAGAGGGGTCATACATCAGTTCACAGGACAGGAAGTTACTCTGGATAATTCAGTTGATTCTTCAAACATTCAGGCACTTGTATTCAACCTGAAGGAGTGTCAGGATTGTGAGGACCTGTGTTAAATCATCAAGAAGGAGATAATGTTGGCTTCTGGCATTTTCTCAAGCATAATGTGGCCTGTGGCCATAGGAGACATCTCTGTCAAGATAGCTAGGTGGCAGTATTGGCTCACACATTGGAAAAGGGAAGCCTCTGATAAGGCCATTTTCATGTGACTGTCTTTCTTGGGTCAGGAGATCTTTGGCTCCCAAATCAATCATTTGGTCAAGCAGGGCAAAGATGATAATGAACTATTGGAACCCAATGAGTACTGGTATCAGACCCAAGATATTTGATTGCAGTGGGGGGCATAAGCCTATCAGTTGAAAGGTTGCTCCCCCAGCAGCAATAATTATTTCACCTGTAGCTGTCAACTCTGGTTGGGAAGAGGATGATTGAGGTGCCAGGTTCCGGGACTTAGTACAGAGGCGTTATGACATCGAATTCAGCTAGCACCCCTGAATTAGGGGTAACGGTGACCGCATGGCCCAAGAGGGCTGCACTTCAAGAGAGTGTTCTGCAGTGCCTGTTGAAGGAAGATGCTCAAGCACTGCCAAGTCAGGATCAGAGGCGTGGGTTCTACTCCATCCTGTTTATTGTCTTGTAGTCCTTGGGTGAATGGCAGCCCATGATAGGCCTCAAGAAGGTGAACAAGCACATCAGGAATATCATATTCCAAATTAAACTATTCAGGGCATCATCCTGTTTGTGTCCAAGGTTGACTCCCTCATGTTTACACATCTGAAGGTCTTAGCTCAACCCCCGCCCCATGGTTTTCATGAAGGTCTTGGCTCCATGGTGGCTCTTCATGATGCCAAGCATATCTGTAGTCACCCCAACCTGGATGATAGGCTGATTTATACCCCTTCCATGTGTCTTGTCCTCCAAAACATGACTATTGTACGGAACCTATTAGAGCGGTTTGGGTGGATTGTGAATCTGAAGAAGTACAACTTTACTCACACTCTGGTTTTGAAATCTATAGGTGGTATATTCAACAAGGTGGAGGGAATAGATTCACTACACCTGGATAGGGTAATAAAGGTACAGTAAAAGTAGAAAACCCTTGTGGGTGTGGAGGAGGCTTCAGCCCTTGAATGGTTGGTGGTAGAGGGAGTCTTTATGTTGCCCTGGGCCAGGTTAATCTTGAGACTGTTGGTATTACACCTCCCGGTGAACTGGGATTCATCTTCCTTAGTCTATTGCCAGATTATCAGGGTACCTCCTTATATCAAGAGGAAGTTGAAATGATGGATCAATAACATTCACCTGTTTAATTATTTCCTGTTCAACACCCCTAATCCTGAGATCCTCATACAGATGTCAGTCAGAGAGGGTGGGGTATGGCACTTGGGTCCTTGTCCATTCAGGGAAAGTGGTCCAGGAAGAAGGGGCAAGAGATACTGAAATTGGAGGGTGCTGTCAGCCATTTCGAGATCACTCTGTGTACTGATACCCATCAAAAGGGAAAGGTTATCCAAGTCTGCACAGACAATCAGGTGGCCAGCTCGGGGTTGTCAAGATTATAGCATGGCCAAGGCCAATCTCTTGTATCTTCAGGCATCTCAAATCCTGGTAGTAGAGAATATAATGGCATATACCACGAGCAGGGTATTTGATTACTATGTGTACTACTCCATGAGCATTTCAGTCTTCAGGGCAATTTGCAACAGGTTCATTAACCTAACTGTCAACCTATTTGCCTCAGGACACTTTTCTTCAAAGTTACATGTTGAGGGTTTGGATCCCCTTTTACAGAGCACAGACACAACGTCTTAACACTGGCTTCCTTGTTTGCTGTTGTGTTCCCCACTACCCTCTGTTTCACAAGGAACTGTTGCAGACCAGGAGAGACAGGACTTGCCGGATTCTGGTTGCACCAGTATGGCCAAGGAAGCAGTGGTTTCCGCTCCTACTAGACCAGTGAGGATGTGTCATCTGGCAAGAGTGCAAAGCCCTGGCTTTTTTTATTTTTTATAAATGAAATCATGTGGGTAATTCTAGCTCCAATAGGGTGATCTGATAACCACATTAACCTTTTTGTCATAGTGTACTTGTGGTGTAGAGTGGTTCAAAGGTCACAAGATGCTCACTTGACAGCCACAGTGACAGCCAAGTCTCTGCAGCACAGGGGCAGCATTTAAGATATGCCCCTGTAGCGGAAAAAATACGATGATCATAAGTAACCCATGATGGTGGCAGGATAAACTCTAAAATAAAGGTATTCCTGAGTTTGGGCCTGGTGCATGGTACTACTAATAATTATGGTGGAACATCTCAATTGATATTAGACACATGTCAGCTCCTGTGAGTCAGCACTGCTGTGGAAGGTGATGTGTATTCTGGTCAGCATGGTGGAGACTGCCAAATAGCTGGACAGGAACCTGGAGGACCGGGCCTCTTCTTTGATTTCGTTTTGAGGGCAGACAGCACCCTCTGCCAGAGAAAGTCACACAGCAAGCTGCTGTCCTAAGCATAGGCATCAAAGGAGCACACCCTTTCAAAAGGAGTAGACACACAACAGGGGCTGTATCGCTAAAGCATTTGTTCTTAGTGAGAAAGGGTAGGGGTGGGATTAGAGTAGGCAGCAATGCTCTTGTCCTTTGAAGGAGACTTCCACCATTTTGTTTCTCTATGTCCTTATTTATCTTTCCTGTCTCCTGCACTTCCTCTGGAGCAAATCATTTTAGGTGTAACATCAGAATGGCAAAGTCCACTCTCTTCAAGAGCATGGATTGGACAACTAAGGCAGGATAGCTTTAGTCCAATCACCTGGGGACTTTTGCTTTTCAAAAAAGGGGTCTCACACCCCTTCGTCAGATCATCTCAAGACACAAAGATTTGCTCTGAATCACCTGAGAAGAACTCACTGGACTTTCCAAAGCCCTCAGCCTGAGGTGTAGAAGGAACTGCCCAAGTCAAAAGAGAGTTTTGCTCCCAATTCACACCAAGGTCACATTGATAGTGCCCTTTGATGTGGACCAGGAATGGCCACTCTGCACTGGAAACTCCTAAAGCTGGGAGAGCACACCCTGAATGTAACCCTCCTGTCTTAGATTCCCCTTGAATGGGCCTCACAGCAGCCAGAGGACCTGACCAGCTGGAGCTCCCTGTTCTGCCACACCAAACTGGTCGAACAGTGTTTACTGCACTTTGGATGAGAAGGAAGATGCTGTCACTAGCTTTTGCACTTCTTGTGTTTTTGTTTGCCTTAGTGTCCCTCAGAAAGAATTATGCTCAGCCATCAGATATGGTGTTGCCGGCTCAAGGTTGTGGTGGTGGTCTGCCTATTTAAAAGGGGATAGAAGGAGAAAATAGCCCTCCACACAAATATTCCTTTAAGAACAGTGAATAGATTTAATTTATAAAGACGGAATCACGCTAAGCACGATTTTGCTGAAGCAATAATGCTTCAACTGCACAGAGTAATCAACTCCCTCCTTGTGAACAGGGGTACTTCTCTACTACCTTTTTGCCCCCCCCCCAAAAAATCACAATGTAGTGGGAAGGAGAAATACATAAAAAAATATCCAAGTTGAGCATTGTGTCCCTATTTTGCGAAATATTCTCAAAACAGTTAATTATTACATAGATATGACTTAAACAAATGATGTTCCAACTGGGATGTGTTGTCATTTTAGCATATACACCCCTGAATGTGTAGTTGAATGTGTTGAGCAGTGCTCTATCTTGTCAGATTATGTTTTATTGCATTTCAAAATGGATATTACTTTCCCAAGGTATCCCACACAACCGTGTTGACCGCTTTCAGTGACTTCCTATTACTTCCGTCACCTTCATCGAAACCGTGTTTAATTCTATCATACTTTAGGGATGCAAGGGGAACATATTTGTAAAGAAGCCTTCATTCTACTATTCCAACCAGTAAAGGGGACATAAGTCAAAAAAGAACACATTATCTGTTGCATTATTTTATTTTTAGAACGTTTTGAACTGAAAGAGACAGGACATTGAGTCCAAACAGGGAGGCTTACCCATATGTTTCACAAATCTCACTCTAATGGTAAGTATGTTTGTCTGTGTGCTTATCCGTGTGCTTGTGGGATACGTAAATCTTCACCACAGTCAGCAACAGTCTGGGCATAATCCACACAAAGAAGACAAATATAAGTTGAACAAAGGACTTTTCAAACATCTATTTCACAATAGGGTGAAGTGTCTTTTATAATTGCGTGCCTCTAAGATTAGTTAAGCATCCATTCCATATTCTACCGCCTGGGACTAGATGTGGCAAAATGCATGGAATGTATTACCTGTATATCACTTACAATTCCAAATGCAGCATGGTCCTCCCAGCTTCCGCAGTTGAGGAACCCTCATTAATCGGTTACTGCACTCCTGGGAACAGGGCTGCTCTTAAGCCAATCACCTGATCTACTGTGTGCATGCTTCTCACGTGATTCATTGGTCAGCCGCATGTGGCACAGCAATGTGGCTCCTGAAAGGCCTGCCACCTTTGAATGGTTAGCATTGTGTAGAAATTCCTATCACCTCTTGAATCCAAACAGTAATATGGATATTCATGTCTAATATGGATATTCATGTCTAGAGGTTGAACGCCCTTCCTCTAATTAGTATAGTAATATCTTGCACATTCAGTATTATTTCATATGTACGAAGTAATAAGGCATATTAACTTCTAATATTCTTCGAGAGCCACTTGTCAGTGGTCTCAGATATTTTTCCTGCATCTATAGATCTGGCAGTGAGCAAAGTAATCTGCCAATCACAAGAGTAGTTGTACCCACACCACAATAAAGTGCATTCATCCAGCCTGGTGTGACCTCCCTCATCCATATAATCCAAAAGTGTATCACAGAGAGCCAATTTCTCTCTGTGCTATTTTTGGAGCCCAATTATTATTATTATGAGTAGGAAGCAGTTGGTCACCAAGTAGTAAATGTGATTTTCCACTGTGGTTACATTCAAGTATTTTCTCTTCTTATGTATGTTATTGGGGCTGGGACAAGCTAAATATCACATTCTGTTGACACTTTGAGGCTATTTTTATACCTAAATATTGGCTTTTCACAGAACCACCAGATCATCCCATTGGATTTTTTTTTTTAGACCCTGTGTGTCAGTATGCAATATAAACATCAATTGGCATTCCTTTCTTAATAACATGGCTGCAAGGTCTCCCCCTCTTTTTGGTGCCTGAATTTTCTCAAGGACTGTCAATTTAATCTGATCCTCTGTGTGTCCTTTCTGAACAAAGTGTTCCACCATGGGTGTTGTACATTTCTCCATGCAAATGCACAATTTGTGCTCATGAATCCACTTTTGACAAGTCTCAAAGTCATCACAATGTTTCACAAATTGCATGGACAGGTTATTATATAAATCATGCTTGCATAATTGCAGTTCATAAAGGTTTTTTGGATTCAGGGGTTATGCCATCCTATATCTAATTCTTTGTTCCTTGAGGTTTTGTCACAGACAGAACACATTCTGTTGAGGGGGATTGGTCTGACATTTTATTAGGGTTCCATAATTCTCTTTGGGTAGGACCCACATGGTGTTGTCCACCTGTGTCATATGTGGCATTAACCACTATGTCCCAAATTATGTTCTCTGCTTTATTGCAATGCAAGGTCTTTCGATAGGAACCTTACCAGTGTTGGGAATTGATAAAAGTTCAGACTGTCCATAAGAAGACTACTACGACTATATGTATTTATTTATTTATTTCTATACAGTTCTTAATCCACATATATCCACATCAATAAATACACAAATTAAAATTACAATTTTGATTTCATCTTTAGATTTCCCCTTAGCTTTAAAACAATTTGAACACATGTTCATACTATTCTTGGGGATCTTCGATTTCAATTCCAAAGATATATTTACCTACTGAGGATACTAATAACGTTTCTGTATTAGACACTGAAAACTCTAAATCATTTTGGCAGCAATTAGGAGTAACATGTAGGTCCTAACAAATAAACTTAAAACAACGATCATATACCAAATTTAGTAGAATAGAATGAAATACTAAGTATATTTAAACATATTAAAATTCAAGGATCTAAACTCACCTTAAAATAATAAATACTACCTTCCATGTTCAACACAGGGATTACTTATCAATTGAATTGACAATCGTTTTCGTATGGTACTCCACAAGAGGTAAAGTGCAATGTCCATGCTTTCTGTATCGGTATTAAGACAATAGTCCCACAATGAATCATCTTTTATAAACTCATAGCAATGCACCATGTGTCCCAGGATATTCATATATTCGGTGCTTATAGCCAAAGATTCTGTAAATAAATGTTTTGCCGTCTCCAGTTTCCCAAGTATTTTACATATACAGCAATGTCTGTCCTTGAGGGGTATTCCCAGTTGTGCCTCCACAGACACATACGCTGGCAGTTGATTTGTACGTAATCTTAGTTGAAAACTCTGCAGTGATAAATGTGGGCATTGCCTCAAATACCTCTGGGGTTTTAGTTATGTATGTACCACCCGTGATACATAGCAATGGCTTCTGATCATGGCCAAGTGGTTGTAATTATTGAACCAATCCCACTGTTTAATTTTGTGCTTAAGTATACATTTTAATTGTCAGTGGCTTGTCCCTCTTGAAAAGTCATGGCACCATCCAATATCCTTATATGGACTGGCAACCAGTATATCAGACTGTCCTGCTCCACCCACAAGGGTTAAATTTGCATCTTCTCCAAATAAAGAGAGCAATTGGCATTTGGGGTGTGTATACGTTTTAATATGAAGTGCTCCCCTTCTTGAAGCCACTGGACCTGCCCTATCACTAGCCCCCCCACCAACGCAAGAACACTCGATATATAGGCAATCTAGACACATAGCCAAAGGCAGTGGAGTAGCCTTCATATTAAAAGATTGTCTGGCTGTCAGACAAACCTCCTCACACCTCGGGGAGAGCATCGATTCCCTCGCCGTCAAGATCGCCATCTCCCAAAACACCAGTTTGACCATCCAAGTAGCCTACCGTTCACCAGATCCTATAGCAGACTTCCATGATAATCTCATCCATCTCCTAGGCGAAAACCTCAAAACATCTACTAAAACAGTTCTTCTAGGTCATTTCAATTTGGGACTTAATGACCAGAGATATAGAGCGTCCAAAGCCCTGGCCCAAGCTCTAAAAGATCTTGGTTTCTGTCAAAGAAACATCACACCTACCCACTGCAAAGGGTGCACCCTTGACTGGGTTGTAAACCACAACTGTGAAGTAGACTTCAGCTCCAACACCCCCATCCCCTGGTCTGACCATCAGCTTATACACTTCCTCATTGCAACCTGCGCCACCACACCCAAAAATCTCAACCCTATCCCACCTGCGGTAGCTAGAAGCGCGTAGAACATCACTAAAGAGAGGATCCCCCCCTACCTAGACATATCAACGCTTAACCTCCCAACTTCCTCAGACCCATCAGTCCGGGCAGAAATCTATACCACTCCGATGAAAACAGCCGTCAACGCCATTGCGCCACTACAAAACAAAAAAGCAAAATAATTAAACACTCTAATACTTTGTTCTCCGCAGAAATGAAAGAACTTCGTGCACTAAAACGTAAAGCCCTGAGTAAATGGCTAACTTCCCCATAGGAATCCACACTATCAATTTATGAATCTATAGACTTTCAATACAAGAAAGCCATAATTACAGCCAAATCCTCCTCCTACAACAATAGAATCACCAATGCCACCTCAGAATATAAAGAGATCTTCACCATTTTTAAAGAACTATCCACCCCAGCCACCAAATCACAAGAGATTGTTAAAGATAAAGCTTGGTGTACTAGCATACAAACGGCCTTGATACATAACATTGAGCTCCTGCAAAAGAGGATCCTTGTAAAACCTCTCAGAACACATTATGGTATCTTCCCACTTTGACTGCAAGGTCACTATAGACAAAATAAAATGATTCTCCTTCAGGGAAGTTACTGAGTCCAAAGTAGTAGACATAGTCAACAAAATCAGGCCATCTAACTGTAAAGTAGATGCCTGCCCAGCCAAACTAGTCAAAGACTGGGTTGAAACCCTAGCCCCTTTTCTAAGAGCCTTTCTTCATGCCTACTTCAACTCCAATACAGTCCCTGTAGCCTATTGGACTCCACGGGAATGGGGAGTAACAGAATGCCGACGCCAGAATTACCGGACCACCAGGCCTGTAATGCCCCGCTAATTCTGGCAAGTCCGGTGCTGGTTACTCCCCATGAATCCGACGACAGCCTGCCGGTTTTACCAGCACAGCTACCGCCGGACTCATAATGAGGCTCGTTGTCACTCAATTTAGGCATCCAAATATCAATTTTTTTTGTAAGTGCTTCTCGGTTCAGTGGGTAGAATTACCCACATAATTAGTATGAACACTGATGCACTTACTTCGAATAAGTCTAGTATGTTGGAGATTCATACAAAGCGATATGATGTTATGATCACTGAACTCTATGGGGAGGACCCTTAATTCCTTGGTCACAAGTAGACAAGCGTTATTTCCAAAATAATAGGCTAACGTGGCCTCACAGTCATTTCCCCTCCAAGTGAATCTCCATTAGATATCACCCTATTTTCAACCATTTAGCAGAAATAAATCCCATTGCTTAAAAAAGCAACCCACGCATTACCATTGCAGTTACCTTTTCATGGGTCATTGCACACTTTTTCTAAACTTTGCAATAAACAGCACAGACATTTTCGTCTATGCACTTTGCATTCAGATCTCCTCCTAAGATAATCACGTATTCAGTGTTTTTCCTTCACCAAATAGCAGTAACTCTTCAAGGGTTATTTGGACCTCCTCCAACACTTTAAAACTAGGGGGTATGTACACATTAATCAGCATAATTTTCCAATCATTCATACTTTCCTCCTGCGGCACCTCAACTGCCATCACATTGTCCTCAGCAGTGGCAACCGGCAACCGGCGGGATAGAAAGCCACATTTGACCCTGATTATGAAACCCGCAAACAGCCTGCCCTTCAGGCCTCTTTTAGCAAAAGTTTGGTAAATGTGGTATTCCTCCACCTGCAGGGAACTATACAACCAGATTTCCTGGAGCATAAATATATCAAATTATGTCAAAGTAGACAAAGAGCCATTTGTGTGCAATA
Organism: Ambystoma mexicanum; assembly: GCF_040938575.1. NCBI lineage: Eukaryota > Metazoa > Chordata > Amphibia > Caudata > Ambystomatidae > Ambystoma > Ambystoma mexicanum. Next base: position 1,167,302,790 of record NC_090931.1, on the reverse strand, counting down.
AGTGGCTAAAGCTTTGTGTGCTCCAACTAGCATTGTTAATAAGTCAGTGTGCCCCGTCACTTTGATGTTCAGGTATCTTCTCCACTGTAGGTCCGCCCATGTCATAGCTTCGTAATCCGGGCACGTTTCACCATTATCCCTGAAGGCTGTACATGCTTCTCTAGTAGGTACAGTCCACGAGGCCCTCTCTTCACATGTAGGGTCCTTACAGTGGGCTGATGCCTATATTTGGCCAGACTGGGAAATTGGTGCCACCCTCTGATGGCAAACGGCAAGCTTCAAACCCAGCGTGAATAATACATTTACGCTGGCAAATAACAGCGACACATTCAAAGGAGTGGCAAATTCAATCAAGGCCCAATTGGACATGTTACCCCACATGTCTTCAGATGTAACAGCGGACAGCCAGGGAATGGCAGCCCAGAGTCTCAGAAAAACAGCTCTATTAAAAATGGACTTGTTGTACAATTATTAACCTCCTCCAATCTTGGTGATGCCCCCAGCCTCGATTGGCCCACTGCCTTGCTGCACTTAGGTACACCATAGCCGCCCAACTTCAGGCCACTTTGAAAAACTCCAGAATTAGAAAGCATGGTACCAGACAAGGCCACCTAATTAGAAGCTGAGGTAGTATTAGCAGCTGGAGTGCCAATGGGCCCAAATTATTTTTTTAGAGTATCCCACCTACTGTGCCTTCTCCCCCATCTCTTTACTCAATTCATCCAATGGATGGGCACCAGTGCTGTTGATCTCAGGTTGCCTTAATGATCGTTCACTAGAAACTTCCCGACCTTGGATCAGAATCGGGCTAGTTGTCACGATCATAGCAGATGAAGGGTAATGGAATATAGGTGTGGTAACTCCGGAACGGGCCCAATTGTCAAGTGGACCACAAAGTGTCACTGTGCGCCTTTTGCCATCTCCTTGCATTTTAGTAGTCAGAGTTGGCACCTTTACAGGTTTCAATGCACCGGTATTAGGCAGCTGCCCACTGGTCTGAAGATCTGACCAAAAAGTTGAACTAGGTCTAACCCTCTCTGTGGTCCTTAAGGTACTGTCTTGAGAATTAGTCTTAATATCTGGAGAGAATGATGTCATCATTGAGATCTCTGCACATTGTGCCTCCAACGCATCCTCCTCAGAGACGGCAGCAATGTTTACAGAGTCTTGAGATCTCCAAGAGACATCTAAATCGTTGGCTACCTCAATCACTTCTTTAGCACTTTCTAAGTCCACATCAGTCAATCTCTCCATTGTTTGTTTAATACTCCTCTCTATATTTCCTGTCACGCTATTTCCTCATTGTGCAGGTTCCTTTATATGAATAGTCTTTAAAGGCAGGGACAGAGTAGGACAGGGTGACTTTTTAACAGAATGGATCAGTATCTTAGGTTCCAGTAGCCTGCTCATCATTATATGTAATATCCGCTGGTCTGAGGCGACCACTGAACACAGGGTAAACCCTGCTTCAACCTTAGCTAATAATTTGGAGAGTATTTCAAGCTGGATTCCTTCATAGCAACTGTCCCTTAGGGGTGAGGAATGAATATGTTGGGAAGTACATACCCCCATATTATCCCTAGGAGATACCACAGCATCTAAATTTGGACTTACAGACAAGTTGAAATATGATGTAATATTCCTATACAGTAGCCCCCCACGAGATTTGCCTTATAGTTTTACAGAGATTCAATAGTGATGTTTATTATTCAATGAGTGCAGTAACTTTGAAAGATGGGGATCTTGGTCAACTTTAGTGGGGTCGATCTCAGCATGGGGGGTTCCTAGCACAATAGCTGGGCCAATTTCATCACTATGGATATCCATATTTACTGAAGTCTTATCTACAGGATTTCCACATCCTGCACAATAACCTGTGATCCTGGGTTGTACACCCTGCCCCACACTTCTACTGAGCCCATTATCTTTCTTTCCCTTTTTTGGCTTAGGACCATTTCTTCAGCATTTTCTTAATTGAAGTGGGCTCTGAAGTCGTTTTCCTTTTAGTACCACTTCACTGCGTACTTCACTGCGTAACACCCGCCTACATGCTGGTTTAGTCTTCATTTCACTTTGAGCTCAAAGGGAGTAAATAGTTCATGGGTCAGTGTGTGCACTAACGCCACTGGCTATAAATATCTATTATTTGTATCATGCAAAGTCACTTCTGTATGTATCCTACCACACTTAGTGTATCAGAACTGATTATTATCATATACTCGTCTTAAGTCAACAGAGACAGAACCACAAGTTGTCATGCTACTGTCTGCTCACAACCGTAGCAGGGATTCCATTTAAGGAACACATTGATGTGCACAATATGTTCTATCAGCACAGCGCTGCCTTACTTCCGATTGTTCTAATGTCAGATGTAAAAAGTGAGGTAGCAAACTATTTCAAGGACACAGCTCCGCTCTTGGCTTCTGCTGTTCTGTAAAAAGATGAACCATTGGGCAATCCCGTTTCGAGCAAACATGGCTTTGAAATGCTGTTTCAAGTAGTTGAGGCACCGCCTTCACTTCTGAACCTCGGAAACACGAAACGCAACTGCAGTACACTGCTACGCTCTGCCGTGTTTGAGGCTTTTCAATAGAAGCCACCTCCTTTTTCATGGATATTGCCAAAATAGTCGGCAGTAGCTCAGGAGCAGCATTCATCCAACACGCAAAACACACTGCATCACACTGCTGTACTCCACTGTGTGCGAGGCTTGTCAATAGAAGCCATCTCCTTTCTCATGGATACTGACAAAAGACTCTGCAGTAGCTCAGGAGAAGCGTTAATCCAACACGAAACACACACTGCATCACACTGCTATGCTCCGCTGAGTGTGAGGCCTTTCAATAGAAGCCACCACCTTTCTCATGGATACTGACAAATGATTCTGCAGTAGCTCAGGAGCAGCATTGATCCAACACAAAACACACACTGCAGCACACCCACACACATTGCGACTATAGTAATTTTCATGTTTCAAGCTATTGGGACTCACACCCACATTTTAGGAAGAGAGGATCACTTAGGATGTCCCTGTGATCCAGATCCACAACTATTAGGGACCCAGACAATGACACCCAAGCAGGAAGGTCCTCAGGAGGTAAATGAATCAATGACTATGCCTGAATTCAATGTATCCAACACTGCACTCACAGCAGATCAGACATCATTGCTATCAAAATGTCTTTCATGTGTTCCTACTAACTCCACACATTGGACACTTCTAAAGATATCAAAAAGACTGTTTCATAAGCCACCATATTTGGATACTAAAGACACTGCGTGATTTTGAATTTGTAAACAATTCTGGAGAACGTATATCAACTTTCTACACAATACCGAAAACCCACAAAGATGCATGGAAGCCACCAGGAAGACAGATACTTTCAGGATGCAGGTCCATGCTAGAACCGCTTTGCAAATTTGTGGACTGTTTCTTAAAACCACTGAGCCAAAATACCACCTCTTACTTCAAAGACAGAACTTTACATATAGAAATGTTTGAAGGTATACCATTTCACTCTAGCAACAAACAATTGGTAACAATCGGCATCAACGCACTTTATACAGTACACCCCAGGAGGAGGCCATCAAATGCATTCAGCAACACCTTACATAACAAAACATTCCGGATGAACACTTTTACCTCCAGATACATGGCATCGCCATGGGAGCAGCCTTTGATCCCAGTCTGGCTAAACTATTCATGGCACCATTCGAAAATTCATACATTTACCATGAAGGAAACCCCTACCTTGCAAACCTTTAACAATGGAAGAAATGCATTGACAACAACATTTTTATTTTGAAAGGGTGCAGGGAGACATTGCAATACTTTCACAATTGTATTAATGGGAGAAAAACAAATGTACAGTTCACACTGGAAAGTAATTCCAGTGAGGTCAACCTTTTCAATCTCACTTTGAAGTATAAAGGTTGCACATTGGGGTGCACACTATTTAGGCAACCAATGGACAGAAATACCATCCTTCATTTAATTTCAACAGTTACCATCCGAGGAGCCCGAAGGTCTAATGCCAGCACCCTATATGCTAGATTCGGGCTGGGGGATACCCAAAAATATTGTTTTGTCACTCAAAAAATGAGCATGATATACACCCAGAGAATCCTTTATGACTCCAAGGAACAATTCCAACTCACAAAGTAGAAATACCTGTGCGTTAAAATATGGTCCCAACACTTCAGATCTCCAAAAAGTGGTAAATAAATACTGACCCCTTGTACAACTCAGCTTGCTAGATGTACCCACCCAAGAATGGCTCACAAGTGTTCAAAACTCCTACACGAACACCTGGTACATTTCCAATTCAGCTCAACAACACCAAAACAATGATGATGGGACCTATGACCTCTAGTGGGCGACTTCCCATTTCATAACTGCACATCATGCAAATATACTTCTAGGATGTGCTCATTTAAAGTAGGCAATAACAATTGTCATATTAGACATGTTTTAAACTTGGAGACCCCCAAAGTAGTCTACTGCACCCAGTCCCTCTGTGGACTAAGGTAAATTGGGCAAATCAGCCATGCAGCACACATGCAAATAGCGGACCACTGCTCTATAATTTGATTTAAGAACACTGCAGCACCAATGGTAGCATAATATCTGGACAAACAACACACAATGGATAACATACTCTGGTGGATTCTAGATTGTTCTCATGGTTCAACTGGCACACAACAATCCCTGCTTGACAAAGAGAAATGGTGGATCCACTGCATGTAGACACACATTTCAGGTCTCAATGACCAGCTGCCTTTACAAAACTATGCCTTCCTACTTTCCACTTGGCAGGGTTTTGCATGCCCTAGATAACACCATTAAGGCCTGAAGGATCAGCCATTTACCTAGAGTGACTTATCTTCAATTAAAAGAGCTTAGGAAGTAATAGACTTCCTACACAGTTTCTGTGCTCAAAAATCACCCCACTTATTCAGAATTGCTAAGGATGCCTGCATCCTTAACTTAACTGATTGCCTTTCAGTATGAGCTTCAATTCTAATATTGCAAATAAAAACATAACTACAGCCTGGGTTTTGTGTACAAACAATTTTGATTGAAGCTCATATTCACACCACACATTTCCAAGTAAGTGACACACAATCAAGCCTCCATCAAGGTTTCTTACACCGAGTGCCTTTAAGTTTAACTGTTATAATACAGGTGCAATTCCAGGCACCTGTCCCTCTTTTCTCCCATTTCCCCCTGCCCCATGACGTACCACACCTCTACGTCAAGCAACCAGTGATGTAACCACATCGCCATGTCCTGACACTACCCTCTGGTAGCAGACTGATGTGGCAATACATTAGGTGCATCAAGAGCCTAGTTACCCACCAGTTGTCCATCTTTCCCACACCAAGCTCTTCTTACCGCCGCAGCTCTGTGAGAATAATCCTCCTGATACCACTTAGTAAGTTACAGAAGGGAATCTTACCCCCTTACATCAGGACACGGTGAGGATTCACCTTAGGGTCACTAGTTAACAAACATGTTTGTTCTGCATGTTCACATCTATTATCAGAAATGTGACTTCCACTCATTAAACAGAGCATACCAAAGAGCAGCCTGTCAGTTAACAATGGTTTTCTGCATTTTTTCACTTTGGTGGAATCTAACAGGGTGAGTCAACAGCCCACACACATCACATGCATCCTACTTGTCCTTGTTCACAGACAACAGGAGGAACTTTGTAGTCCAAGAAGCCAACCACGTTTTAAACTATACTCTGGCATTAGAATGTACGTCTCCCCTGTGCCCACTGTAGGATGAGTCTGATCAGTATTACATTTTAACGGCAGTCTCTGTTTTTATCAACTTCCATCGATCTTAAAACGTAACATTTTTCATGTCTTTGTGGACACGGCCATACAGAAAACCATCGTCCTGACGAAGGCAAAGTAAGCGTGTCCCCCCAGCAAAGCATCCGCTAACATTAGCCCAGTAGTATATGTAGTCCATAGACGACAGGTCGACGTCGACCCTGCTTCGGAGTACATTTATGAGCACAGTAGATACTATGTTAGTAAATCGAGTCGGCTTCAGAGTGCATCAGTCAGCACAGGAGAAACTCTGTTAGTCATTCAACAGATGTCTTGATACTGATTGCTTTGGCTATGTTACATTTATCTGCATAGATTCAACAGATGTCTTGATACTGTTCTCTGTGTACGCCATGTGTACTAACAAAGAAGACTTTTATTTTTTAAGCTAGTCATTCCACTTCCATGTTAAATTATGATATGTGACTACAGTGGTGCATTGTCATCCTGTTTCGGTTTGTAACAATGAATCTGCAAATCTATTAGGTAAACTGGTACATAACTAATGCAAACAAGTCTCAGTACGTACTTTAATTGACATCTCTACAGTCTATTGGCCTCATTAGAAATTTGCTGGTAATCTGGCCGGGATACTTGTACCGTTACCGGCACTGGTCTGCTGGTATTACCGTCAGATTACAGTTTTTTGCCACTAGAGGTCATATTTACCTCCAGCTCTGAGCTGAAGGTAAATCTTCCATCTCTTTCGACAAAGTTGTAGTTGGCCGGTCCGGTAAAAGTGCTGGTAAACCTTATTACTAGCACTTGTTATGAGCTCAGACTGCCTAGATTTATTTGTTGACTGTATTGTGAAAATGAGTTTGAATGATTACTAGCAGTTGCTTAAGGACACCTCTGTACTTTATTGTGTCTTCTTCCCCAATTTCTAGGCTGGGCCTCCAGTAAACACCTTCCTTCATCTAAGACATATCCTATCATGGTTGGAAATTTGCCTATTGCCCCTGTGCCGATGCTCAGAGGTCTGCTTTCGCCAGTGTGTTGCTTCCTCAATGTTTTTGAGGTGGGATTTTGTACAGTGTTTCTTTTTCGTTCTACTGCAGAATATGTGCTTAATTGAAGTATGTATATTAATAAAACCTTGATTGGCCATCCCCTTTATTTTGCGTTACTATGTTGTTTGGGTTCCTACTGGATCACATTTGCACACCTGGTAAGAGCATAGCCTTCCATCGGCCCACGTTACCATTGTGTTTGTTTTTGGTTTGTACAAGTGTGAGGGCTGAGTGGGCCATTTTACCCTTACTCATCCTTGCACTCATGCAGAGCAAATTCTAATTTGGCCGAAGACCTCTAAAGGGATTCCCTGTTCCTGGGTCCTTCCCCACTGAGATAGCCTGTTTTTCCATCCCCAACTGTGGCCCAGCTATGTTTGAAAGATAAGCTTCTGAGTGGTTAGGCCTAGAAAAGTGGGGATTGCTTCCAGCCCTTGAACTTGATGTTCAGGACTGCAGACTTCTTTCCACACTCAAGTCCACCGCTAGGCACTCGCGTTCCTTCCTCACTTGGCATGTCAAAGCTGGGGTTGATCCACTGTCATGTGACCCAGTGATGATGTTGAACTTCCTGCATGATGGTTCAGGACTGGGATTGGCCTATTGCACTCTTAGGTACCAGCTCCCTGTAAATCAGGGTTTTCAAGGATCCTTGGGTTGCCATTTCCCCCAAAGAAGAATCAGAATCCTGCCTCCTTCAGGGGCGGGGGACTATCCTAACCAAGGGTGCATTCTGTTTTCTGACCTGGGACCTTGCTCTTGTATCTTGTACTACGGGGTATGTCTGTGGTCCCCTTTGCACCACTGGAGGAAGGTCCAATCAATCTTCTGTCTTACAAATGCTTGTTTCTGGGATGGGTGGTAAGGAGGGTTTGTGTAAGAGGGACTGGTCCTGCACCCTCCTCCCCTTTTTTGGCCGAAGGTCATCTCAGATGTTCATCTGCATAAGGCTCTTGTCCTCCCTCCCCCGGGGCTTTTTATGGTTACCCATAGCCACGGTGTGCAGTGATGTTATCAAATAGAAAACAAAGAATGCATTTTTAAAAACAAGCCCAAAACAGCTGTAAAAAAAAGAACGCATTTTAGAAAACAATATATATGTGGTTGGGAATGGGCATAGTAGTTTTAGGGTTCAGTGTAAAGTTTTTTTTTAAAAAGGGGTTTGGGGGTATCCCCCATAAACATCGGGAAAAACATTTTTTTAGAGTTTTTTTATTCATTCAAAATGTATTCTTTGCTTTATCATTGGATACAATCACATGTAACCCATATGCACATCATCCATACCCCTTGTATGTGGGCAGGGTGGTGAGGTTATACTTGGAGAAGACAGAACCCTCCAGGCAACATAAGTGGTTGTTCATCACATTTTGTCCAGGCAATGCTGGTAGGCAACACTCCATTGCTATCTTGAGTAGGTGGGTTAGAAATGTCATTAAGATGTACAACGAGTCTCATGCTCTTGCCCCATCCTAACCGGTGCAGTGTCGATCTATGTCAGCCTCATTGACCACAATCAAGTATGTCCATGTGAGGTATATATACAGCGCTGCCACTTGTGTTTCATTGACACCTTTATCTCTCATTATACGTTGTATGTGGGTCTCTCAGGATGATCATTTGGGTCAGCGGTATTGTCTTGTGTTAATGACTGAACATGTTTGCCAGTTCATTTTTATTAATTTGCACTGCAAATATATTGTGACCTTTGTGTGAGTTACATTTCCCCACTATTGTTACTGGGTATATCCTCATATTGCAAGGAAGGTGACAAGGAAGAGGAGCATGGATGTAGTGTTCTGATTATTAATTGATAATCCGATTACTCTGAATCCATCTCTTCTTCGTTGCAGTCCCAGAACCTCTCCCACCCTCCCTGAGCGTAATCGGGAACTACTATTGCTTGAATATTGAACAGAATGTGTGATTGGTTTTTTAACCCGAAGAAATTCATTCTCACAATGCAGAAGTCACACGGTGTAAGGAATGTGACAAGGACAGATGGGCTTTGAAAAATGGAAGTAGTGGTAAGTAATCAGAACATGCATGCAATACTTCTACATCACAGAGACACACACTCACCTTCTCTGTGGAAATGTGGGAGTTAATGTGCACAGTGTGGCACTGAGGATGAGGGCCTCCTATTGCTTTATCTAGACTGAGTGATACAACGCTCTACTATAATGCTTTGTCAAAAATTGAATAGTACCAATTGTAATAACAAGTACAGGAAAAGCCAATAGTTTCGGCTTTTACTACTGTTTTTTTTGCATTTTGCATTTATAGGCACCCGGGTACAGGGTGGAGAGTGCTAAGCTTCAAAGGCGGATGTGATAAGGGGTGTGTGTGGGCGGGCGCGAGCATGAGCTGGAAGGAAACTAGAGCAAGGGAGCAAATTATTGAGGCCGATTGCAATCGATGTTGATCTAGAGGAAATATGAGGGAGCAAGAAATAAAGCAAGAGAGTTAGAGGAAGGATGAGCGGGCTAAAGAGTGGGGTGGGTCGGGGTAGAGAGAGTCAGAGTAGGGGTAAATAGAGTGGAGATAGCGTGTTTGGGAGGGGTTAGAGAGAGTGGAGGTAGGGTGGGTGGCAGTGGGCTGAGAGAGTGGGGGTAGGGTGGGTGTGGTTAGAGAGAGCTATGGTAGGGTGGGTGGGGGTAGAGAGAGCAGGGGTTATGTGGGGTAGAGAGAGGGGGTAGGGTGGGTGGGTGCAGATAGAGCAGGGGTTAGTTGGGTGAATGCTGGTAGAGTGAGTAGGGTACCAGTGGGTGGGTGTAGATAGAGAGAGCTAGGGTAGGGTGGATGGGGCAGAGAGAGTGGGTGTGGGGTGCATGGGGTAGGGTAGGGAAGGTGGCTGGGAGTGGTGCAAGTGGGGGTACGGTGGAAGGGTTGGGGTAGAGAGGTAGAGTGGGAGTGTGAGGGAAGAACGAGTAGGGGTAGGCTGGGAGTAGGGGGGTGTTGGGTTGAACGAGTGGGGGTAGAGAGGGTGAGGGCAGAAACTGGTTAGGGTCAGAAACATGAAGAACACATCAGCCTCAGAAGGACTTGTAAAAATAACCCAAAATAGCCCAAACAAAACCCAACAAGCTCCTGCAATGGGGGTGTGGTTGGTTGGTAGAGGTAGAAAGAGTGGGAGGGGGGTGGAGAAGTATACAGAGAGTGGGTGTGGGGGATGGAGAAAGTGGGCTTTGGGTGGGTGGGTGTTTGTAGAAATGCAGACTTAGGAGGACAAAAATACAGATCTGCTGTCAAAAGTATCCCTCCCACACAGAGCCTGATTGTCCACACATATAGCCAAAAGTAGCCTGAAATGAAATCACTGCGCTGCTGGGAAATGGAAAGTCGGGCAAGCAACTTGCTTCTTAGAACACTGCTGATCGGATCAAATATTGTTTAGGAACTTCTCATTGGGTAGTTCGGTGAAGGAGTTTGGAAAAAGAGATTTTAGTGGTTTGGTAATTTTATGCCATGGCATTGCCGGTTGCCATGCTAAAAAGATATTCTCAGTTCAGAAACCACATTCCCTCTCTCTTCTGTAACAATGGTTTCAACAATTTTGTGGCACAAGTGCCACAAATATTCGCCAAAACCAAATATACGCGGAAAAGTCAACAATGTAGCAGAATTTTGTCCCAATCTGAAAAAATACAATGTTTTTAAAAGGCTTCAGTATATTAAGCAGCATTCTTATTTTGTATTTGTTTTTATTTTATTTTTATTTTGCCCGTTATGGTGATTGTGCCTGACACAGGTGACAATTACGAGATTACCAGTCACCTAATAAAGTGGTGTCATAGAGCAGCAAAGTGATGACTTTGAGAAGTAATTAGCAACAAAGACTAGATAAAAGAGTGTGTTGATATTTTACAAACATCTTTCAAAAGACACGTACCTTTTTATGGTTACGTATTTATTGCAAATCCCAGGGACCATTAGTTACGTTCTCTAACGTAGTGATGTAAAATCTGCATTACTTTTCGGCAACTAGATGTCCACCTCTGCTGGCTATTACAGGCTTATACGTGTCTTTTTTTGAAGAAAAAAAAAATATGTAATGTGACTCATCCTAAAATGTTGTGTTATTGGCTACCTCTCATCTCCAATCCATAGAATCTTTTCAAATTGTATAAAAAAAGCGCATTATGAATGATTGCAGGTTGTGAAATGTCCAACCCGAGGAGCAGTCATTACCCAGCCCTTGTTCCGAGAATTGTGCTCCGTATTTCTTGTCTTCATTGATCTTGTGGTTTTACCTATAAAGAGCAATTTGCAGGGCTGCACAATGGTATATGTTACACGTACTGTTTAGCGATTTCGGAAATCCTTATGTGAATCATCTCTGCGAATTCGGGGGCATTGAAAGCGTGGATCTTTTCAAATTGTTAGCAGGAAACGCAGTTGCTGCAATTAAAATAGCCGCGACGGCTTGTTTAATAGACAGGACTGCCACGTGGTGAGTTTATGTTCCGACTGTATATAGTGTAACACGAGAGACTCTCGAACGAGAATGCGTCTTCATGGCCCTGGTCCTCTCTGAAAGGCAAGTATCAATGTCAGAATGTGAAGAACGAGAAAGCCACAATGGGCTCTATTATTAATACAAGAACATAGAGTTAGTCAGAAGTAAGAACAATACTGATCCATCCAACATCTCTTAACAAAGTAATAGCACAGATGTACTAAAAGTTATACTATGACTATGGAAATGGAAACACAGAATCATACAAAGTGACATAAAACAGGTCATGAATAATTTTGATGTTTTATGGTCGAAAGAGACTGCTTGTAAGGCTACCATCTTCCTCATCAGCATAGTCTGTGGAGCCAGCAAACTCAAAGTGAGGAAAATGAGGCCCACCCATCCACCCCAGTTTCATGTTTTACCTTAAATTCCTAGCTTTAATTGCCTTTGAGATATACTTCAATCTAGATTCCAAAGAAAACACTCCACTGAGTGGGCCTTTATGCATGTCACCAACTTTCTCTCTGAATCTCACCACTCCAAACATTCTTTGAAACGTATCCTTTTGAACCTGTCTGCCACTTTTGGCACTGTCGATCACTCCTCTATTTTTTTCCATGACTTTGGGTTTCACAAAGCTGCTTTTGCCTGGATTACCTCCTGCCTAGAAGGTCAGACCTTTCAAATCTGTTGAAACTGGTGAACCTCTGACCGTACCCCTCTCCCTGTTGGAATCACCTAAAGATCAGTCCTTGGACCTCTCCTCTTCAGACTCTTTACCTCTGTCCTTGTAAGACGTACCTCATACTTGGTTTTCACTATCACCTTTTGTTGTTCACCTCAATGATTTGTTCTCCTTCCCTTCCTTCACCCCAGCCATCATGTTCGGGTTACAAACTGTCTCACTGCAATTTGTAATTAGATAGCTCTCTGCTGCCACATGCTGAACTCTTCAAAAATGTATGTCATCTGTCTCCCAGGTTCTAATGCCACTTACCTGACCACCTTCCTCCCTCACTCAAGGTTTATAATCTTGGGATCCTCTTTGATAGTGTCATCCATCTGCAACTTCATCACTACTACTCTGCTGCTTGTATGAACCTCCTCAACATTGGAAAAATGCACCATTTTGTTGCTAACCATTCTGCGAAAACTCTATCCTCCACCCTCATGCACAGCAAACTTGATTACTGATAACGTTTACTCTTTGGCCTTCCTCTTGACTGCTTGCTGCCTCTTGACAACATCTTCAACTTTGCTACTTTCACTCTCAGCAACCTACCCAGATTCTCCTCCACTTCTACCAAATAACAAGATGCTAGTTGGCTCTTTATGCACAACCCTTTCAAGTTCCTTCTTGTAGCCTACAACACTTTCAATGTTCTTGCTCTACTGTAACCTTCTGATTATATCCCAATGCAGTCACCTTCTTGTTCCCTGTTATCTTTTCCTGGACTCAACAAGTCAAGTGTTGGGTGCGATTGTGGAGTAAGGAACACTTACAATCTTACCATGAGGCTCTGTTACATTGTATGTGTTTTGGGGGAGGAAGAAGTTTGAAATGGCATATCTATGTAAAAAAATGCTTACTTAAATTGAACCTGAGTACACGATGGGAACATTTGACTACCTAGCAGACAACAGGAAAAAGGCTGTTGATTCTTCAGTGAACAGCCGATTAAAGACTGATTTAATTTATGATGCTCTAAAATTGACTGGTGGTTTTGAATATGTTATTAGCAGATTGTACAAAGGTGTTATACCTTATGCAGATTTAATTAGTCAAGCATACAAAAGATTCCTATACCTTCACTTTAGATTAGGAGCGCTGGCGGTTGCAAACCCTACCTCACTCTGGAACCCCCAAGAGTCTGCCCTGTTTACAATGTGCAAGGCAACAATAGAAAATGTAATGCACTTCATTTTGATTTGTCAAAAAACCTTGATGTTGAGGTGCAGTTACTTGAAACCAATTCTAATTTTGGCAGGGATTTGTCAAACAAGAGTGTCGTTATCATACTTGAGTAATGTACAAATTGTCAGTGTCGTATTTGCCACATCTCAATAGATCCACAGGGCATGGCTCCACAGGGCCAGAGTGGTTAATAAATGCATAGGGAGATAACCTGGAGGCTACGAGTTTTGCTCTCCTTATGGTATCCTCTAGCACATGTGAAACTGTAACAAGAGTAACATCAATAGTATGGAAGGTACCAACATAAAAGGAATAGCCAATCAAAGTTCCATAAACAATAAGACTTTCATTACACTAAAAGGGCAGACAAAATGTTGAAAATGCCAGAAACCTATCACTGTAAGGAAATATACAGATAATGCAGACTAAGAAAAAAAGAAAAATGCAATCTGGGTAGTAAATAGGAGGGGCTGCAAATAACAACTTCTGGTTCAAGAATATGCCTTTAAATATATAAGTGGGACCTTAAATGTCACGAAGGCTAAGTGAAGAAGTGCAGGGACACATACACTATGTAGATAGCTTAATAACTTCACTCAAGTGCTTGGCAGCATCAGGAAGGTTCTCTGGGCTCTTTTGGTAGGCCAAATCAGGTTTCCATCGGTGTATATGATTCAAAAGGATTCAGAAATATGGTGCAGCTCCAGAATCAGCAACTGTTCTAGGCTCAGGAAGACTGGGATCGATATCCGTGCTGGTATCTCTGCAGTTCAAAGTTTCAATGGGGTCTCAAGGTAATGATTCACCTTGCTTTGGCAAGCAGTAACAAAGAAGTTAGGTGCTCAAAGCAGATTAATGTGCAAAGTGTCAACAGGAGATGTATTGGGGCTTTGCAACAACTCACATTCACACCAGCTGGAAATGTTTTGAAATTGCAGATAGAGCGAAACATGTCTTATTTTGATCTGTGGCCTGCTGTGAAACTCTGCACTGGGTCTCTGAGGAAAGATGCATTCCTCCTTTGACCTTCTAATGTTGAAAGGCTGCACAGGACACTTGAACTGTGTCAAGTAGTGTCCTGGGTACAAGTGTCCAAGCAGCAGTCAGGCTTTCTTGCATCAGACCATTCTTGGATATCCTTTTCCTGACACCAATACCTAGGGACTTTGGATAGTCTTTAATCCAACAAGGTCCCAGTGAAATCTTCCTCAATACGGTTCGTCCAAGATGATTCAGATATGATGCCTAAAAAGCATTCGTTAAGAAGGAGAGGACGTATATAGTCATTTTGCTACAGCGTTATGGCAAGCCCACTGTAAGGGCCCAAACTGTGCTTATGTAACACGAGTTGTGCCTTTGTATGCCAAGCACCATAGTGTCTTGTGTGCAAAAAGTTAAGGAGGGGTTACAGGTAGAAAAGTTTGCCTAGGCATTTTCAAGATGGGGTATTCTTCTATCAGTGCACAGAACCATTCCTCAATAACACTACAGGTACCCATCTCCTGTCTGCCTGATATTTTGATTAAACTCCAGGCACTAGCCCCTCACATGGCTTACCCCATTGTGTTTATGTCATGTCATCCTGAGATGTTGTCAAGCATTGCCAGCAGAGAATACAGGGGCTTTCAGTGGTGGACCCAACATCTGTTGTGGAGGTTATGTTGCGTTATTCTAATTTGTAATGTATACTGCTGCATTTTCATGGTCTCCATGTTCTCTGGTGGATCTGAAAAGCAAAGAAGCTAGGAGGGTTTAGTTAGTGGGATTGAGAGGAAAAACACAAGAGAGCTTCGATATGCTGTTGGTAGCTTCAGTTCAGAAATAAATGGTCACTGTGTGCTGATTTGTTTTCAGTTGGTCAAAGTTGTGTGATGTTTGGTGCAAGGTTGTATATGGGTGGTTGATGTGTGTTCAGTTTAGTGTCCTGCTAAGTGTTGTGGAGTGTCAATACAGTGTATGTAGTTTCCAGTGTTTTTGCGGCAGAGCTATGTGTGTCTGATTTGCTCAGTGTTGGAGGTTGGGTATGCATAGTATTAGAGAGCTTTTAATTCAGTTAGGCAGGTCATCTGAGTCTTTATGCAGGTTGAGTTGATCTATAGTGTTCGTATTATTCCATGGAATTTTTTATTGGATGCTTTATATTTTTGGTGGTCCTGTTTCAGGGTTTCTATTGTGTTTTGCTGGCGAATTTCCTTCGCTATTGTTTCCTCTTCAGCTTGGAGAGTTAAAGAGCCATGTTTTTAACAGTTTTCTGAATTTTAGGTGATCTTCTATTGGAAGCTAGTTCCAAAGTCCCACTGCTGATTCCACAAATGTGTGCTTTGCGTATTGTTTCGGTTTGAGACTGATTGCTCTGTTTTATGCAGTGTTTTGAAGAAAATTCATTTTTTGACCCATAGCCAATATAGTGTTCTCAGTGCTGGTGTGATGTGTTCTCTCTTACTGATTCTGAGGAGTAGTCTTGCTTAAATTCCCAGCCACACACTGCAATACAAAAAGTGGTCTGACAGCTAGGAGCTCATAGGAAATCAGTTGACAGGAACATGGCATCAGGCAGGGTTTGGCAGTTATAGATGTATTTCCCTTATAGGCCATTATATCAAACTAGATTTAGAGGGTAATTCATAGAATTCAGCGCACAAGTGGCACTTTCTGCGCCAGCCACGTGTGCTAAAATCCATTTCCGCGCACAGCGTATTCATGGATTTTAGCATCCAAAACCAGATGTGGTGCAGAGTGGCGCAGCGACCCTGCAGCAAGGCCAGTTATGCCCCCAACGCCTCCCCGTGCGCCATGCACAGCACACAAATCCCTGACATGGCGCACAGGCCCCGAACCATGAAAACACCAGTAAAACTCCCTGCGATTTGCCCTGTGCGAGCGGGGTACATGTATTACTGGGGTGCACGGGAACTTTCACACACGATTGGCCCTGTGCAAGTGGGGTACACGTGTGTTACTGGGGTGCGCGGGAACTTTCACAAGCGATTGGCCCTGTGCGTGCGGGGTACCTGTGTTACTGGGGTGCGTGGGAACTTTCACATGTGATTGGCCCTGTGTGAGTGGGGTACACATGTGTTACTGGGGTGCGCAGGAACTTTCACATGCGATTGGGCCTGTGCGAGCGGGGTACGTGTGTTACTGGGGTGCGCGGGAACTTTCACACACGATTGGCCGTGTGCGAGCGGGGTACGTGTGTTACTGGGGTGCGCGAGAACTTTCACATGCGATTGGCCCTGTGCGAGTGGGGTACATGTGTGTTACTGGGGTGCGCAGGAACTTTCACACGCGATTGGCCCTGTGCGAGTGGGGTACACATGTGTTACTGAGGTGTGCGGGAACTTTCACACGCGATTTGCCCTGTGCGAGCGGGTTACCTGTGTTACTGGGGTGCGCGGGAACTTTCACACGCGATTGTCCCTGTACGAGCGGGGTACATGTGTGTTACTGGGGTGCGCGGGAACTTTCACACGCGATTGGCCCTGTGCGAGCGGGGTACGTGTATTACTGGGGGGTGCAGGAACTTTCACACGCGATTGGCCATGTGCAAGCGGGGTACATGTGTTACTGGGGTGCGTGGGATCTTTCACACATGATTGGCCATGTGCGAGCGGTGTACACATGTGTTACTGGGGTGTGCAGGAACTTTCACACGCGATTGGCCCTGTGCGAGCGGGGAACGTGTGTTACTGGGGTGTGCGGGAACTTTCACACGCGACTGACCCTGTGCAAGCGGGGTACGTGTGTTACTGCGGTGCGCAGTAACTTTCACACGCGATTGGCCCTGTGCGAGTGGGGTACTTGTATTACTGGGGTACGCGGGAACTTTCACACGTGATTGGCCCTGTGCGAGTGGGGTACGTGTGTTACTGGGGTGCATGGGAACTTTCACACGCGATTGTCCCTGTGTGAGCAGGGTACGTGCATTAATGGGGTTTGCGGGAACTTTCACACGTGATTGGCCCTGTGCGAGTGGGGTACGTGTGTTACTGGGGTGCATGGGAACTTTCACACGCGATTGGCCCTGTGCGAGCGGGGTACGTGTGTTACTGGGGTGCGCGGGAACTTTCACACGCGATTGGCCCTGTGCGAGCGAGGTACGTGTGTTACTGGGGTGTGCGGGAACTTTCGAACGTGATTGGCCCTGTGCGAGAGGGGTACGTGTGTTACTGGGGTGCGTGGGAAATCTCACACGCGATTGGCCCTGTGCAAGCGGGGTACATGTGTTACTGGGGTGCACGGGAACTTTCACATGCGAATTTGCTGTCAGAGCGGGTTACGTGTATCCAGTGTGGTGCCCGGGGAGTCCTACATGTGAATTGGCCGTGTGGGACCTCCCAGGTGTACCCTCTACCCCCTGCATGGTGGTGCAGTCACAGGGTCAAGGACAGGGACATGCACAGGCCCCTCTGCGGTGACCTGTGCTGCCTCCTGATCCTGGCCCTGGACTGCACCACTTGCACCAGTGGTACTACCCCCACCAGGCCCCATGTGCTGCTCAGTAGTGGGCTCCTCCTCCTCTGTGGAGACCACCAACCTAGATGTCTCTGTACCATCTTCCGCCATTACGAGCCCCTGTGGGGGCTCACCTGGCCCTTCCGCTACAGCCGTAGTGGCAGACGCGGCACCAGCCCCCTCGCTCCCGGATGATGGTAAATCCTGGGAGGGTGGCTGGGCCTTGCGTTGCCGCCCAGTGGAGGCATCCCCGCCACTTGGCTTCACAGCGCCGTCTCCGCCCTCTTCTTCACTTGACGCTGCTTAGAGGGAGACATAGAACACAAGCATCAGGGTACAGTAAAATATTCGCCTAGACAGGAAGCAATAACACATGAGTGGCAGTGTCTAACTTCACTTCCATCCTGTCCTTCCAGAACACATGGGTGAATGCACGCAACACAGATGCATAAACAGGCACGGCGCCTGCAATCAACATCAGCATCCATGTACAAGGGCCTCTATTAATCCAAATGTTGCCTTCAAACTCACATGCATCATGGCTCACACTGATCCCATGCACACACATCACCGGAGGGTCATGCATCATGCCTTGTACACCACAGACACATTGGATAGACACAGTGCATAGAACAGTGACCGCACTGCATGAGTGAATGTACACATCATCACGGACATGTGTCATGAATCCATGGCATATCAAAGTCACAGACACACTTCTCAGACACACACACATGTGCACCATACATGTACATGACAGCAGCACCCATCCCTCACACCCCCACCATGTGCAAGAACAGAGACTAACATGCTTTCATGTGTGCATTTGCCATACAGCTCCCCATGTTGCATTGGAACTCATGCACCAACCATGTGGTTCGCACATTACTGGTCTCACATGCATGAACATGATGTCCCTGCACACACACATCCACACATGGCCCATGTCACACATACAGGCAAGTATCAGACTACCAGCACACTGCAAAATGCCCTGTCTCACACAACAATGCTTGGCCACTTATCGCTCAACTCCAGACGGGTCTTCCTCCGAAGCATCTGGGAGTGGAGCACTGGGCATACGTGTTCCAGGACCCTCATATGGATGTCACTCATGCATGCAGTAATTCGACCTTCTGGGCAGGAGCGTGGTCTTCCGTGTGTTGTTGCTTGGCCAGCTTGATACAGAGTGATTTGGCACGTGAAAATATTGCACGCCAGCGTGTAATTCAAAGAAAGGCCCTTCGCGCATAAGCACGTCAGCACACGTACGCGGTTTCATTGGACCAAAGGCCCTTAGCGCATAAGCGCTTCTGTGACGTGACACGCGCGGGCGTTTCCCTCGTGACATTGGCATAGTGGTTCAGCGTGCATTAAAAAACTACACGTCCGCGTGTGAATGCGTGTAATCCGAGGAAAGGGCCTACACGAGAAAGTGACATGACGTGCGCGGGCGTTTCCATCAACACGGGTGCATGTTCATTGTACACGTCCAAAAACGGCACGTCTGAATGTCAGCTTGTGTAATTGGAGGAAAGGGCCTTAGCGCATACACGCATAAGTGACGCTGTACGTGTGGGCTGCTTTAAAAGGTACGTGTAGGACCCCATTCCCTTGTACGTGCTTTTCGTGGAGAGCGAGTGGGTGAATTCTGTACTTGTTGGTTCACACGCGATTACTTCACAGCGTTTCAAGTTCGTACTCCCTGTTACCTCTGACAGCGTTCATTTTTTTTTGGGGCCTGTTTCCTCAAACAACGTTCACTTCTTCTTTTGTCCTGTCTCCTCAGAGAGCGTACAATTCTTCTTTTGGCAGGCATGTTGCCAACGCGCACACGCGCGTTTATTTCATGTTCTTTTTCCAGGCATACGGTGAGTCACGCACGCATTTACCAACTGTGCTTGCCCCTTGTGTCGCGTACCCCTTCAGAGGTCATTGTAGGCTGCGTGTAACACGCGTACGCTTATTTTTGTGTTTCTGGGTGCCACAGCGTAGTGCAGGGTTAATTTTTCCACGCACGTGGTCTACGAGGGGTTGCGTGCACGTTACTTTTTTTCAGGGTGCCTGTGCGTTGCGTGACCCGTCGTCTTCCCCCAGGGGTCACAGACAGCCTTGCTAGAGCACTAGGGTATGAATTCCATCTAGTACCCTAACCCTTTCACCCCCAATTGCCCAGGACAATTGTTTACTGCAACTCCCATACGCACAACAACATCAGTGCCATGGCCACACGTGAGGAGATCCGGGCATCTCGTGAGGCCATGCGTGCAGAAGTGCAGGCAACCCGTGACGTGCTGCATGGGGATCGCCGCACTTTAATCCTCCAGAATCAGATGATCCAGACCCGCATGCTTGCTGCCATGGAGGACCATACCAGGGCTTTGCGTGGGCTGCCTCCCATAGTGCCACCACCTCCTGATGCAGCAGCAGAGGGTGAAGAGAGCGACAGCAGTTCTCCCACAATGGCATAGCCATGCAGGCCATGAGCCCATGGAGGTATTTTTTTTTCTTGCAACATCCACACAGGTGGGTGTTGGTGTGCACCCTGTCCTCGAACCTCCTGGGTGGCCTCTCCCCCTGGCCTCCACATGGGCTTTTTTGATTTTTTAAAACATTTTTTTTTACAGTGTGTTGCCTAGTGTGGCTCCCGTGGGCATCCACTGTATTCCGGCTGGGCACATGCAGTCTTGTCCTGAGTTTGGGTTAGATGCTTGGGTTTGTGACACACACACCCCTCCTACTTCCCGTTTCCATGGGCTTGCAAAGGGTGTGACCAAGTGACAGTGACTTACACAGTGACACTGGGCTCCCATGAGCTGTGTGGGCAGTCTGTAGTCAATACTGTGTGTACCTCCCTAGTGGGTATTGTTGTTGTATTGTACACTGCATGGTGTATTGATATGTGCTTGTGCATCCATGTCTTCCTCCTAATTTGCAGGTTCCTACCTCATGTCTTCACAAGTCCGTCTCATTTGCAGATGGAGTTCATGTTGTATGCAGTACACTGTCACATTTGCGTGGCAGCAACACTCTACAGTTGGAAGGGGTCGATGTGCTGGCTTATTCAGGTTGTAAGACTACCACTACTTTGATTTAGTACTGTCATGTTTTTGCAATGTTTCATGGTGTGTTTCTGTATTGTGTTGGTGGTAAGTATTTGTTCATGTGTGCTATTTGTTTATTGAATACTGGGAGCATATTGTCTGTGGGCAGTTTCCATTTGGGACAGTGCACTTTGTGACACTTGTGTCAGGTCTTGTGCATTGCTTTGTTTGATTTCACATTGCATGACATGCCATGGTGTGTTGGGTGGCGGAGCTGGGGAGGGGTTGGGTGACAGGGCGCTATTTTCATGTTGTATTTTGCAAGGGGGTAGTCATTCATGCAGCATAAATGTGTGTTTCTTTTGTGACACAGCATTGGTTGTCTTTCGGCAGGTAGGGATGCACACAATGTACCAATTCCAGGTGACCAATCTCAGGCTGGTATGGTTGTGACAGTTGACTGTCCCTTATGTCATCAACATTGATTGTCAGCTGGTATGTGCCAGGGCTCTGTGCACTGCACAGCGTTGTGATTTTATGTGAAGTAATTAGCCACCAGCTGCGTACGGGATGCCTCACCACGTGCCCTTTACCCTCCCATGCGCAGCGGCCGTGCTTGTGGTTGGGGATGTGGGGGCACCACCATGTCCACCGGCAGGCCCCGGCGTGTTGCAACGTTGTGCAGGACACATGCTGCCACTATGATCCTACACACTACTGGGGGAGCGTATAGCAGCTGCCCACCAGAGCGGTAAAGGGAACGAAAGCGTGACTTGAGCTCTCCGAATGTGCTCTCCACTATGCCCCGGGTTGCAATATGGGCTGTGTTGTATCTTACTTCGGGTGGTGTGGTGAGGTTCCGAATTGGCATCATCATGTGGGTGCTCAGTGGGTAGGCACTGTCCCCTGGGGAGGTGATGATGGGTATCATTAGTGGGGTTGTGACATTACTCAATATCTGACATGCATGCATGTGCAGGGGCATTTATACTCACCAAGCAGCCATGTATCGCCATGCCGCCCAGCTTCTAGGTCCCAGTTTAGGGTTGACATTCTGTAAATGAAACTGTCATGGGTGGACCCTGGATAGTTGGCATATACTGAGGTGATGATTCCCTTGGCATCACATACTTCCTGCACATTGATGGAATGCCAGTGCTTGAGGTTTCTGTAGATGTGCTCAGTTGCCCTGGGAGGACGTAGAGCCACATGGGTGCAGTTAATGGCACCTAGCACTTTGACGAAGTGTGCCACCCCGTAAAAATCCTGGACGACAGCCTGCCTTTCTGCAGGTGTTCTGGGCAGGTATGTGTGCATGCGGACAATTGGGCGTGCAGTCATGATGGCCAACACCTGGTGCAGGCAGCGTGACTGCGTGGCCTGTGAGACCCCCCCCCACTATGGCAGCTGTCCGCTGAAATGAACCAGTGGCCAAGAAGTGCAGTACATTGAGCACCTTTTCCAAGGGGCTCAGTGCTTGGGAGCACAGGGTGGGTGATGTGAGGTCATCCTCCCACTCACTCACCAGGTCGAGTTTTATGTGATGTGGAAACCTGTACCTCCCATACACCTCGTCATCTGGCATCCCAAAAAGGTTTGTTCTGGGTGTAAAAATTCTGGGCCTGACTATCCTCCTCCTCCTGCAGTATCCCACGACCACTGC
Source organism: Ambystoma mexicanum (assembly GCF_040938575.1). Lineage (NCBI taxonomy): Eukaryota > Metazoa > Chordata > Amphibia > Caudata > Ambystomatidae > Ambystoma > Ambystoma mexicanum. The sequence goes on along the minus strand of NC_090931.1, from coordinate 1,167,280,394 downwards.
TGCGAGGAACGGTATATTCATCTTGGCGTCTGAGCTTATTTGTTGTTTGCGCGCACTTTTATGCTGCGCGGGTCCATGTATGCCTGCTTCCTGCTGGCGTACGTGTTTCCGGATTAGTGCATCTTTTTTGGCACACGCGTTAGCCCCGTTCGATTCCATGAATACGTGTTGTAGGCGGGCGTGTGGGCATTCCGCGCATTTACCTCCTGTACTTCCCCTGTGACGCCCACATTTTCACGTGTTGTTCCCCATTCCACGTGTTTCGCCCCGTGTTGCGCCTACTTTTGTTGTGTGCGCTACGCTATGTGCGCTTTCGCTGTGTGCCAGCGTGCGCCATGCAGGATTTTAGCGCACATCCCTGGATTTACACGCACACGGACTTCCATGAATCGCTGTGGGTAGGTTTTGCTACGGTTTTCACACTTGCGCTGCAATTTGCACGCTTGCACAGGAATTTTCAGCGCACATTAATTCCATGAATCGGCCTCATAGTTTTATATTAACCGTTAACCAAAGTTCTGCCACCTAGTCATGTGGGCATGCGGTTGTTTATAGATTGAAATATGGGTGGCTGCTGATAAAGGTCGCCCTTGGCTGTAGAATGAATGGTTTTCATGTAGCCTGTCTCAGCAATGTATGTATTGCTCTCTAGCTGCCATACAGCCAAATCATATTGCCATTGCTGGACCGGCAGTAGACCGGGTTGAGCAAAATGTAACGTGTACCATAATTTTCGTAGCATGGAACATTGGAAATTGAAGCCTGTTTAGCAGAACTCATTTTCCAGGCAGACAAAATATAATGCTTTATAGGAAAAATAAAATCAGTATACCATACCCTCACAGGTGGCATGTTGTTACAATTTGCTGTGACAGAATGCCATCTCTAAGGCTGGAAAAGCCTATCATTGTTATTTAGTAAAACATTACGCAGTCAATTCTTCCGCTGAATGTGAGATCTTACAATCAGACTCCACTTTCATAATACACCATGTTAAATGTATAGTGAACAAATGCTACTGAGCCTATTTATTGTCAGATCTCAGTAGCTGCATTGCAGTTTGACAACATGGACATTTTAGAGTGGCATGTCTATTCTTGCAAAAAAACTGATAGAAACTAAAGTTCGAGCAGCCAGAGTTAATAGCTGTGTGCAACCCTGATCAAAATGCCATCGTTGTGTGCTCCTAGATCTTAGTGCAGAACAAATTCTAAATGTAAGCCAAGTCTATTTTTAACATGGTGTTTTTTGTTTTGTTTGTGCATATAGCTAAAACGCTTTTTGCACCATGAAAAATAAATACAAATACAAATCACAGAGACGACAATACAATCCTAAATGTGTAGCTTTCCAATTTACAAATTGCTTAATTCAATATTCTACATTTGAACAGTTGTTATAATTCACATTGATTGGGTTATGGTAAATGGTATCCAGGGATTTTACTGAAAATACTTTTTCGATGGATTGTTTTACCCAATTCTATTTTTTGTTTAAATATATATATATATATTGCAGCAAGGGGTTAAAGCAGGTTGGGAGGGGCTTGGGTCGGGGTTAAAAACATAGGGAAACAGAGGGTTTGGGGGGACACCACAAATAAAAATAAATAAACATCTGGTGTTTTTTAAATTGATTTCTTTTCAGTACAAAATCCACCAAAAAAGGTTTGTGGTAAAATCACAGTGAACCATGGTGCATAGCTTTTGTGTGGTAAACCCAACAAACCGACATATGCCACATCATACCCGGTTTTGATCAAAACATTTCAAAACATTGCTCAACTATATGTCAGCAGAGGTTATTATTCCTTTCTGGACTATTAACCAAATATGATAGGCTGTGATGACAATTATGTCGGCTGTGTATATTGTGGACCAGAACTAATCACTTTGCATATTGCTTTTGAGCTACATAAGTCTCTGTAGCCATTCCAGTAGTGCGCTCATAGTTCGATACAACTCGCATGAATGTGTCTTGATGTTTCCAGTTCTAAATTACGCAAATGTCATAGACGATTTACGTGCTCAGTACCGCCCCTGTGTATTCAAGTACTGGCAGCATATTTTAACGTTAATGAATGTTGAAATGACGCAATCAGGGACAACACCGCTTGGTCAGATAACTTGTAGGAACACCTGGCACATGTGCCTGTCTGGAATATTCTAAGTGATGTTTTTTTCTTTGTTAAAATATCTATGTTTTGCACTCTGTCCCACTCAAGGGATTTCACTTTAAACATTTTCCCCAAAATGCAGAGTTCATTTCCACTTGGTATAGCAAGTGCCAGTTCCTCTAGGTGGTGAGAGGCTATCCACACAAGATCTCTATATGCAGAGTTTATTTGCATTCCATTTGCGCTTTGTCCCAGTGTACATACATCAGCCACCATCGTGGCCATTAGGCTACCACTGTGCTCTTACATGTTCTGGAGTTTAATGTACAGTTTGCAACAGACAGTCTTGCAGACCATGGAAAGTGATGTCAACCCCAGTTGCTGGCACACTGCTTGCATCGGAGACCGAGCTTGGTAGTCCCAGGATGGAGCAAAGCTATTTCCCCTCCAATGACTGTGCCACCCAACATACCGCTAAGGTAAAGTTGCTAGGGCATGCAGGATACAAGGAGCCATCCTCTTTGTATAAACCTCCAGCTTCGACAGAACCCCCACATTTCTGGTTGATGAAGTTTTTTTGCCCCACTACTTTTTGATGTGTTGCATCTTTGTCATATGATATAATGGGATACGTGCGGATTGGTTGTCCTAGGTAAACGTAAGACTTGACGAAATCTAACTTTTCCCCACCAATGTGCCAACTGAAAGGGAGGCACCAGTGCATTCTCTTTCCCATATACGTGTAAAAATGTATATGATCTCTGAAGTCCCCGTGGAGTTTGGTCTATTAAGACTATGGGCCTCATTATAACCCTGGTGGTAGCCGTGCCTGTAAAGTGTTTGGCAGACCCGGTAATTGGCCATCCGTGGGTGCCGGTAATAAGGGACTCCCCTTTCGGCCCCATAGGGGTCAATGGGAATGGGGAGGGTGGTAGCACTGGTACCGTTAATACTGGTACCTGTGCTACCATCATGTTCTGCTCGTGGGTGCTGGTCTGCCCGCCAGGTCGGACCTGGCAGGCAGATGGGCACCCACGAACTGGTCTTGTAGTATGGCGTGCAGTAGCAACGGTGCCAGTAGCTTACCGGCACCTTTGTTACCGTACCGCCAGGGTTCTAATGAGGTCCTATGTCATCTACATAACAAAGCCTCCCCACAGGGCTTCTGGATAGTTTGGGAGGGAAGTTACCACATTTTTCCAAAACAGTACTCAGGTGTGACACATACAAATTGTAGAAGGTGGGGACACGCATACAACCCTATTTTAGTCCTACATTAGGGTTAGTGTATTCAGTTAATATGCCCTCCTGTGAGGCTCTGACAGACACACTGGTGTTTGTGCACAGAGCCGGAATGAAGTATAACAAGGAAAAGATCAATCCCCCACTTCTCTAATTTGCCCCGCAGACTATCCTGGATGACACAGTCAAATAAATAGGAATAGTATATGAAACAAGGCATTCTTAGTATATGTTAATAAAAAAAAGTGTCAAAGATTATTGGAATAAATATCAAGTGCTAATCAGTGCATTAAGCTATGCATTGATATAAATAGCATTCTATTATTAACTTCAATCCAGTATACTGAGGTACTCATGTAGAAACATAGGCATTGTGTGCAGCATACATGATGGAGGTGCAATATTCATAAGCTTGCCATGTTGAATAGTGAAATGATAACTGTTTTCTTATTAGAGTTTTGCGTACAGTGAAACTTGTGATAAGTAGGTAATAAAATACACTTATTACATAATTGCATTATTATAGACAAATCACAAAGAGACAACACCAGATACAAATATGAATATATACAAGGGAATTGAAGTAAGAAAAAAAAAACAGCAATAGTAGCAGAAAGTGTTCATAACCTAACTGATTACCTTTATGCAGAGAAACGTTTGCTCTGTTTCAAAGCTGTTACTTACCCTATCTATATATTTCACATGATGTGTCTGGACCCTAAGGAAAATAGGGTGAGTACAACATATAAAAATATGAGCATATACAGGGAAATTACAGTAATAAAAAAACATCAAAAGTATCAGAAAGTGCTGATAAATCTACTGATAATTTTAATGCACAAAAAGGATTGCTGTCTTTCAAGGTTCTGTCTTCCCCTATGTATATGTTTCATATGGTATGACTGGACACTAAGGGAATTATTGTAAGAACATACTTGAAGGATAAGTCTACGAATATAGCACATTTACAATTTTTAGTTCCTGACTGTTACTGAAGAAAATCATGTGGCCTAGATATGTCAGGAAAGGAAAAAAGGGGGAGTCAGACATGTGATGTCATCAGTGATGTCATCAATGACATTTGTGATGTCATCTTTGATGTCCTGGGTGTTAATCTTAGCAGTGCACGGTGGTGGCACGAGTTATGGTTGCTTAGCTTACCATAACTGGCGAATTTCAAGGGTTTTTCGGTTTTACTTGGAACCATAACGTCCCTTTACAAAGTTTTTTCACTGAATTTCATAGGTTTTTAGTATCGCAACTTAACCATAACGTCCCTTTAACAAAGTTTTTGTACTGAATTTCATAGGTTTTTAGTAGCGCAACTTAACCATAACATCCCTTTAACAAAGTTTTTTTACTGGATTTCATAGGTTTTTAGTAGCGCAACTTAACCATAACGTCCCTTTAACAACTTTTTTCACTATATGTCATCGGTTTTTAAAAGCGCAACTTAACCATAACGTCCCTTTAACAAAGTTTTTTTACTGAATTTCATAGGTTATTAGTAGCGCAACTTAACCATAATGTCCCTTTAACAACGTTTTTTTACTGAATTTCATAGGTTTTTATTAATGCAACTTAACCATAAAGTCAATTTAACACATTATTTTTTTTTACTGAATTCCATATTTTTTATTAGTGCAACGTAACCATAACATCCTTTTCAATGGAGGAAGACCACTAGCATCCTAGGTTCTCAAAGTGGGAACCCGGGGTGGTAAAAAAAAAGATTTTTCTTCCCAAACCGGGACGCCACAGGCAGGCGTCCCGGTGTAGGAAGGAAAATATTTTACCAAGATGGACACCAGGGAAAGGGAAGGCAGGGTGTATAAAGAGAACACAACAGGGCATCGGCGGGGAGTCAGGAAGACCAGGAGAGAGACATGGGGCATGAGTGGGGGGTAACACGAGGGAGACACGGGGCAAAAGCGGGGGTGGGGGGTAACACGAGGGAGACACGGGGCATGAGCGGGGGGAGAAGGGAGACACAGGGCATGAGCGGGGGGGAGAAGGGAGACACGGGGCATGAGCGGGGGGGTGGGGGTACAGGAGGGAGACATGGGGCATGAGCGGGGGGTGGGGGGGTACAGGGCATACACGGGGCATGAGCGGTGGGTGGGGGAGGAAGAAGAGAGACACGGGGCATGAGCGGGGTTGGGGGGGAACAAAGGAGACACGGGGCATGAGCAAGGGGTGGGGGGAAAGAAGGGAGACACTGGGCATGAGCGGGGGTGGGGGGGAAAGAAGGGAGACACGGGGCATGAGCGGGGGGTGGGGGGTACAGGAGGGAGACACAGGGCATGAGCGGGGGGTGGGGGGTGAAAGAAGGGAGACACAGGGCATGAGCGGGGTGTGGGGGTGGAAAAAGGAAGACACAGGGCATGAGCGAGGGGTGGGGGGGAAAGAAGGGAGACACGGGCCATGAGCGGGGGTGGGGGGGAAGAAGGGAGACACAGGGCATGAGCGGGGGAAAGAAGGGAGACACAGGGCATGAACGAGGGGTAGGAAGAAGGGAGACACAGGGCATGAGCGGGGAGTGGGGTGGGAAGAAGGGAGACACAGGGCATGCACGGGGGGTGGGGGAAAGAAGGGAGACACGGGGCACGAGCGGGGTTTGGGGCGGAAGAAGGGAGACACATGGCATAAGCAGGGGGTGGGGGGGTAAGGAGGGAGACACAGGCCATGAGCGGGGGGTGGGGGGAAAGAAGTGAGACACGGGCCATGAGCGGGGGCGAGAAGGGAGACACAGGGCATGAGCGGGGGGGAGAAGGGAGACACGGGGCATGAGCGGCGGGGTGGGGGTACAGGAGGGAGACATGGGGCATGAGCGGGGGGGTGGGGGGGTACAGGGCATACACGGGGCATGAGCGGTGGGTGGGGGAGGAAGAAGAGAGACACGGGGCATGAGCGGGGTTGGGGGGGAACAAAGGAGACACGGGGCATGAGCAAGGGGTGGGGGGAAAGAAAGGAGACACTGGGCATAAGCGGGGGGTGGGGGGTAAAGAAGGGAGACACGGGGCATGAGCGGGGGGTGGGGGGTACAGGAGGGAGACAGAGGGCATGAGCGGGGGGTGGGGGGTGAAAGAAGGGAGACACAGGGCATGAGCGGGGGGTGGGGGTGGAAAAAGGAAGACACAGGGCATGAGCGAGGGGTGGGGGGGAAGAAGGGAGACACGGGCCATGAGCGGGGGTGGGGGGGAAGAAGGGAGACACAGGGCATGAGCGGGGGAAAGAAGGGAGACACAGGGCATGAACGGGGGGTAGGAAGAAGGGAGACACAGGGCATGAGCGGGGAGTGGGGTGGGAAGAAGGGAGACACAGGGCATGCACGGGGGGTGGGGGAAAGAAGGGAGACACGGGGCACGAGCGGGGTTTGGGGCGGAAGAAGGGAGACACATGGCATAAGAGGGGGGTGGGGGGGTAAGGAGGGAGACACAGGGCATGAGCGGGGGGTGGGGGGAAAGAAGTGAGACACGGGCCATGAGCGGGGGCGAGAAGGGAGACACGAGGCATGAGAGGGGGTGGGGGTGAAGAAGGGAGACACAGGCATGAGCGGGGGGTGGGGGAAAGAAGGAAGACACGGGGCATGAGCGGGGGGTGAGGGGGAAGAAGGGAGACACAGGGAATGAGCGGGGGGTGGGGGGAAGAAGGGAGACACAGGGAATGAGCGGGGGGTGTGGGGGAAGAAAGGGAGACACGGGGCATGAGCGGGGGGTGGGGGGAAGAAGGGAGACAAGGGGCATGAGTGGGGGGTGGGGGGACAAGGAAGACACGGGGCATGAGCAGGGGGTGGGGGGGTAAGAAGGGAGACATGGGGCAGGAGCGGGGGGTGGGGGGGAATAAGGGAGATATGGGGCATGAGCTGGGAGTGGGAGGGGGAAAGAAGGAAGACACGGGGCATGAGCAGGGGGCGGGGGGAAGAAGGGAGACACGGGGCATGAGCAAGGGGTGGGGGAAAAAGGGAGACACGGGGCATGAGCGGGGGGTGGGGGGTACTGGAGGGCGACATGGGGCAGGAGCGGGGGTGGGGGGGTGCAAGAGGGAGACACGGGCATGAGCGGGGTGGAGGGAACAGGGAAGACAAGGGGCATGAGCGAGGGGTGGGGAAGGAAGAAGGGAGACACGGGGCATGAGCGGGGGGTGGGGGGGAAGAAGGGCGACACAGGGCATGAGCGGGGGTGGGGGGAGAAGGGAGACACGGGGCATGAGCGGGGGGTGGGGGGAAGGGGAGAGACACACGGGGCATGAGCGGGGGGTGGGGGTAACAGTGGCGACAGGTCATGAGTGGGGGGTGGGGGTAACAGTGGAGACAGGTCATGAGTGGGGGGTGGGAGGGAGGGGTGAGACACACGGGGCTTGAGCGGGGGGGTGGGGGGAGAGACACAGGCATGAGCGGGGGGTGGGGGGGAGGGGAGAGACACACGGGCCATGAGCGGGGGGAGGGGAGAGACACAGGGCATGAGCGGTGCGGGGGGTTGGGGGGAAGGGGAGACACACGGGGCATGAGCGGGGGGTGGCGGGGAAGGGAGAGACACACGGGGCATGAGCGGGTGGTGGGGGGAAGGGGAGAGGCACACGGGCCATGAGCATGGGGTGGGGGGGAGGGGAGAGACACACGGGGCATGAGCGGGGGGTAGGGGGGAAGAAGGGAGACACGGGGCAGGAGCGGGGAGTGGGAGGGGGAAAGAAGGAAGACACGGGGCATGAGCAAGGGGTGGGGGGAAAGGGAGACACGGGGCATGAGCGGGGGGTGGGAGGAGAGACACACGGGGCATGAGCGGGGGTGGGGGGAAGGGGCGAGACACAGGGCATGAGCGGTGCGGGGGGTGGGGGGGAAGGGGAGACACACGGGGCATGAGCGGGGGGTGGCGGGGAGGGGAGAGACACACGGGGCATGAGCGGGTGGTGGGGGGAAGGGGAGAGGCACACAGGCCATGAGCAGGGGGTGGGGGGGAGGGGAGAGACACACGGGGCATGAGCGGGGGGTAGGGGGGAAGAAGGGAGACACGGGGCAGGAGCGGGGAGTGGGAGGGGGAAAGAAGGAAGACACGGGGCATGAGCAAGGGGTGGGGGGGAAAGGGAGACATGGGGCATGAGCAGGGGATTGGGGGTACGGGAGGGAGACATGAGGCATGAGCGGGGGGTGTGGGGGTACAAGAGGGAGACACGGGGCATGAGCGGGGTGTGGAGGGAACAGGGAAGACACGGGGCATGAGCGGGGGGTGGGGGAGGAAGAAGAGAGACACGGGGCATGAGCAGGGGCTGGGGGGAAGAAGGGAGACACGGGGAATGAGCGGGGTGGGGGGGAGAAGGGAGACACGGGGCATGAGCAGGGAGTGGGGGGAGAAGGAAGACACAGGGCATGAGCGGGGGTGGGGGGAAGGGGAGAGACACACGGTGCATGAGCGGGGATTGGGGGTAACAGTGGAGACAGGTCATGAGCGTGGGGTGGGGGGAGGGGAGAGACACACGGGGCATGAGCGGGGGGGTGAGACACACGGGGCTTGAGCGGGGGGATGAGGGGGAGGGGAGAGACACACGGGGCATGAGCGGGGGATGGAGGGGAGAGACACACGGGCATGAGCGGGGGGTGGGAGGGAAAGGGAGAGACACACGGGCCATGAGCGGGGGGAGGGGAGAGACACGGGGCATGAGCGGGGGGTGGGGGGAGGGGAGAGACACGGGGCATGAGCGGGGGGTGGAGGGGAGAGACACGGGGCATGAATGGGGGTGGGAGGAGAGACACACGGGGCATGAGCGGGGGTGGGGGGAAGGGGAGAGACACAGGGCATGAGCGGTGCGGGGGATGGGGGGAAGGGGAGAGACACACGGGGCATGAGCGGGTGGTGGGGGGAAGGGGAGAGGCACACGGGCCATGAGCAGGGGGTGGGGGGAGGGGAGAGACACACGGGGCATGAGCAGGGGGTGGGGGAAGGGGAGAGACACACGGGGCATGAGCAGGGGGTGGGGGGAGGGGAGAGACAAATGGGGCATGAGCGGGGGGTGGGGGGAAGGGGAGAGACACACGGGCCATGAGCAGGGGGTGGGGGGAGGGGAGAGACACACGGGGCATGAGCGGCTGGTGGGGGGAGGGGAGAGACACATGGGGCATGAGCGGAGGGTGGGGGGAAGGGGAGACACAGAGGGCATGAGCATGAGCGGGGGGTCGGGGGGAGGGGAGAGACACACGGGGCATGAGCAGGGGTGGGGGGGTAAGAAGGGAGACATGGGGCAGGAGCGGGGGGTGCAGGGGAAGAAGGGAGACATGGGGCATGAGCTGGGAGTGGGAGGGGGAAAGAAGGAAGACACGGGGCATGAGCAGGGGGCGGGGGGAAGAAGGGAGACACGGGGCATGAGCAGGGGGTGGGGGAAAAAGGGAGACACGGGGCATGAGCGGGGGTGGGGGGGTACAGGAGGGCGACATGGGGCAGGAGCGGGGGTGGGGGGTGCAAGAGGGAGACACGGGGCATGAGCGGGGGGTAGAGGAAACAGGGAAGACAAGGGGCATGAGCGAGGGGTGGGGGAGGAAGAAGGGAGACACGGGGCATGAGCAGGGGGTGGGGGGGTGGAAGGGCGACACAGGGCATGAGCCGGGGTGGGGGGGAGAAGGGAGACACGGGGCATGAGCGGGGGGTGGGGGGAAGGGGAGAGACACACGGGGCATGAGCGGGGGGTGGGGGTAACAGTGGAGACAGGTCATGAGTGGGGGTGGGAGGGAGGGGAGAGACACACGGGGCATGAGCGGGGGGGTGGGTGGTTGGGGAGAGACACACGGGGCTTGAGCGGGGGGGTGGGGGGAGAGACACACGGGCATGAGCGGGGGGTGGGGGGGAGGGGAGAGACACACGGGCCATGAGCGGGGGGTGGGGGGAGGGGAGAGACACAGGGCATGAGCCGTGCGGGGGGTTGGGGGGAAGGGGAGACACACGGGGCATGAGCGGGGGTGGCGGGGAGGGGAGAGACACACGGGGCATGAGCGGGTGGTGGGGGGAAGGGGAGAGGCACACGGGCCATGAGCATGGGGTGGGGGGAGGGGAGAGACACACGGGGCATGAGCGGGGGGTAGGGGGGAAGAAGGGAGACACGGGGCAGGAGCGGGGAGTGGGAGGGGGAAAGAAGGAAGACACGGGGCATGAGCAAGGGGTGGGGGGGAAAGGGAGACACGGGGCATGAGCGGGGGGTGGGAGGAGAGACACACGGGGCATGAGCAGGGGTGGGGGGAAGGGGCGAGACACAGGGCATGAGCGGTGCGGGGGGTGGGGGGGAAGGGGAGACACACGGGGCATGAGCGGGGGGTGGCGGGGAGGGGAGAGACACATGGGGCATGAGCGGGTGGTGGGGGGAAGGGGAGAGGCACACAGGCCATGAGCAGGGGGGTGAGGGGGAGGGGAGAGACACACGGGGCATGAGCGGGGGGTAGGGGGGAAGAAGGGAGACACGGGGCAGGAGCGGGGAGTGGGAGGGGGAAAGAAGGAAGACACGGGGCATGAGCAAGGGGTGGGGGGGAAAGGGAGACATGGGGCATGAGCAATGGGTTGGGGGTACGCGAGGGTGACATGAGGCATGAGCGGGGGGTGTGGGGGTACAAGAGGGAGACACGGGGCATGAGCGGGGTGTGGAGGGAACAGGGAAGACACGGGGCATGAGCGGGGGGCGGGGGAGGAAGAAGGGAGACACGGGGCATGAGCAGGGGCTGCGGGGAAGAAGGGAGACACGGGGCATGAGCGGGGGTGGGGGGGGAAGGGAGACACGGGGCATGAGCGGGGGGTGGGGGGAGAAGGAAGACACACGGGGCATGAGCGGGGGTGGGGGGAAGGGGAGAGACACACGGGGCATGAGCGGGGATGGGGGGTAACAGTGGAGACAGGTCATGAGCGGGGGGTGGGGGGAGGGGAGAGACACACGGGGCATGAGCGGGGGGGTGAGACACACGGGGCTTGAGCGGGGGGATGGGGGGAGGGGAGAGACACACGGAGCATGAGCGGGGGATGGAGGGGAGAGACACACGGGCATGAGCGGGGGTGGGGGGGAAAGGGAGAGACACACGGGCCATGAGCGGGGGGAGGGGAGAGACACGGGGCATGAGCGGGGGGTGGGGGGAGTGGAGAGACACGGGGCATGAGCGGGGGGTGGAGGGGAGAGACACGGGGCATGAATGGGGGTGGGAGGAGAGACACACGGGGCATGAGCGGGGGTGGGGGGAAGGGGAGAGACACAGGGCATGAGCGGTGTGGGGGGTGGGGGGGAAGGGGAGACACACGGGGCATGAGCAGGGGGTGGGGGAAGGGGAGAGACACACGGGGCATGAGCAGGGGGTGGGGGGAGGGGAGAGACAAATGGGGCATGAGCGGGGGGTGGGGGGAAGGGGAGAGACACACGGGCCATGAGCAGGGGGTGGGGGGAGGGGAGAGACACACGGGGCATGAGCGGCTCGTGGGGGGAGGGGAGAGACACATGGGGCATGAGCGGAGGGTGGGGGGAAGGGGAGACACAGAGGGCATGAGCATGAGCGGGGGGTCGGGGGGAGGGGAGAGACACACGGGGCATGAGCAGGGGTGGGGGGTGGGGAGAGACACATGGGGAATGAGCGGGGGGTGGGGGGAGGGAGAGACACACGCGGCATGAGTGGGGGGTGGGGGAAGGGGAGACACACGGGGCATGAGCGGGGGGTGGGGGGGAAGGGGAGAGACACACGGGGCATGAGCAGGGGATTGGGGAAGGGGAGAGACACACGGGGCATGAGCGGGGTGTGAGGGGAAGTGGAGAGACACACTTGGCATGAGCGGGTGGTGAGAGGGAAGGGGAGAGACAAACGGGGCATGAGCGGGGGTGGGGGGGACAGGGGAGACACAGGGCTTGAACGGGGGTGGGGAGGTTCGTGAGGGAGACACGGGGGACGAGCGGAGGGTGGGGGGGAAGGGGAGAGACACGCCGGGCATGAACGGGGGTGGGGGATGGGGAGAGACATACGGGGCATGAGCGGGGGGTGGGGGGAAGGGGAGAGACTGCATTCCCCCTCTGATCTGCTGGCCCAGGAACAGGATCAGATGTTGTGGAGTGTGACCCTGCACTCGTAACCGCCAAAGGCTGACTAACCAACACTGACATCCCCATAGAGGGTTCTACCCCTGGTGCAGGTGGGTTGGACAGAACAGAACCCCTTCCAGAAACACTTACCTGTGACGCCACATAGGTCTCATCATCCGAATAAACACCTGATTAGAGGTCTGGGGAGGTGCACCCAGAGACACCCCTGGAAAGAATCATCTGCAGCAAGAGTGGGTTCTCACCCACCACCACACCACGTCCCCCACTGGTGGCCGGTTGTGCCTCAGGTTTCTCCTGGGTCTGTACCATCTCCTCAACCTCAACAGCATCAAGTGCGTCATCCCCTGCAAAAACATGAAAGACAAAAAATGGAAACAGGCATTAACACCATAGCACACAAATAGGCCTGACAAGCTACAGAACCAGTACATGATTTACACATGTCCCTCATGACTATAACCCTCCCATGCATGCACTGAGTTGGAAGGGGAGGCAAAAGGCAGACACTGATGACACCAAGATGGAAGAGCAACACATTTGTTGCATGCTGGGTAGCACTGCCATCACACATTGGCCTGTGAGTGGCATGTCCTATACACATAAATGACACATGCCATCACACAGAAGGCATGTACCATAGCCATGGTACATTCCACAAGTACATCCATATGTCAGTGAATGAGCACTGTCACCCATCCATGTGAGATGGACATGAAGAGATGAAAAATGCCACACAGTGTGAAAAGATACGCCATGTGCCACACACTGCAACACATCCAGTGTACAAAAATACAGTGATTGCAGGGCCATGTACAAATCAATGGTTGTGCACTTCAACATGACAGGAAACAAATAGCATGTTCCACATTCGAACAGGCCCAAAAACATCATGTGATCAGGACAATACTCATTCAGCCTGAATGGTCAAATCATTCAACTACCAAGGTGACACATGTGGGCCAATGTGGGGTTCTTCAATGACAGAAGCATATCACATATGTCACAATAGGACTGAGGAATATGTTGCAAAAGTGGGAGAATTGAAACAATCCAAAATACAAACAATGTTGTTGCATGATGCCACCTCAAGGGCAACTGCCGTAATGTTGCGCTAAATTACTACTGTGGGCAGAAGGGATAGTGTCACACCCAAATTCAAGGCCGCAGAATGTTTTGGATGAAGCTAATGGGTGACCCATACTACTCAGTCACACACACCCTCACCTGGCACTCAATCAGAACCTGTCACCCAAACAACATACACATGCATTACACACACATGCATGGGCACTCACCAGACAATGTGTCATAATCGGGTAGTTCTCCCACACCTCGGATCTGTTCCTCGTGATGAAGGTCCCAGCAACAGACTCATGTTCAGTGAGTTTGTTGTCCTCTTGTGGAGACCCACCGCCAGTCACCAGAGTAGCGGCATGACTTGAGGCCAGCTTGTCCTTTGCTCTGCGTTTCAGGTCATTCCACCGCTTGTAGCAATCATCAGCTGAGCGCCTCACAAATCCAAGGGCACCTATGTGGTTGACGATGGTCTGCCAGTGTGCCTTACGTTGACCAGGTGTGGTCTTGGACCCTGCAGTCACCACGATTTTGTGGCTATGTTGGCTATGTTGCAACACATAGCTCACACGTGCATTAAGTTCCGAATCATTGAAGCAAGGCTTCCTTGAGGTACCGGATTGTGTAGCCGTGCCTAGGGTCTCATCCTGTCATGCCAGAGCACCCTTCTTCCTCTTTTTAGAAGGTGGAGCGGAGCCAGAGTGGCTAATGCCGCTCTGGTCAGTAGGGGCAGAATCACCGTGGACTGGGTTCTTGGAGTGTGCAAATGCACATTGACCATAGGACTTGGTGCAGGCATTGTCTGAAGTGTGATGTTGGCAGGGGGAACATCAGTATGATGGACCAGGACCGACACTATCCTGGCTGGGAGAGTCAGAGCTGGGGCGGATGGAGCTGCAGCTGCCCCTACAGCCTCACCACCCTGCATACTTGTGGCATCAGATGACATAGCTGCCCCAGATCCATGTGCCTTGGTGACAACTTGCACAGCAACACGTGGCTTAGACTTGCTGACCTGGAAGTCAGCCAGGGAGTCATCCTGTGCCAGGTCAGGTGCCACAATGGGCTGGTCCAACAGGGGCTGAGCTGGGATGGTCTCAGCCACGTTTCCCTCAACCATGGGGGGGGGCATGGATGTCCTTGATTGGTCCTCCACACATGGGGGTATAGGGGCACCCTGAAAATCCTGGCCACGTCCCCTACCGTGCCCACCACGTCCACCTTTTGAAGGTCGGCCACCTTTGCCTCCCTTACTGCTTGGTCGCCTCCCAACCATGGCACTGATGTTGTTGTGCGTATGGGAGGAGCAGTAAACTATTGTCCTGGGCAATTGGGGGTCAAAGGGGTAGGGTACTAGATGGAATTTGTACCCTAGTGCTCTAACAAGGCTGTCTGTGACCCCTGGGCACCCAGAAACACAAAAATAAGCGTACGTGTGATACACGCAGCCTACAATGACCGCTGAAGGGGTACGCGACACACGGGGCACGCACAGTTGCTAAGTACGTGCGGAACTCACCGTCTGCCTGGAAAAAGAACGTGAAAAATACGTGCGTGTGCGCGTTGGCAACACCCCTGCCAAAAGAAGAACTGTACGCTGTCTGAGGAGACAGGACAAAAGGAGAAATGAACAATGTTTGAGAAAACAGGCCAAAAAAAAAGTGGAAAAATGAAAGCTGTCAGAGGTAACAGGGAGTACGAACTTGAAACGCTGTGAAGTAATCGCGTGTGAACCGACAAGAACTAAAGAATGCACCCACTCGCTCTCCACAAAACGTGCGTACAAGGAAATGGCGTCCTACATGTACCTATTAATCCGGCCCACACGTACACGTCACTTACGCGTGTACGCGCCCTTTCCTCCAATTACACGCGCTGACACTCGGACGTGCAGCTTTTCCAAATGCTCTGTCATCACGTGCTATGAGGGAAACACCCGCGCGCGTCATGTCACAGAGGCGCTTACACGCTAAGGACCTTTGGTCCAATGAAATCGCGTACGTGCGCTGACGCGCTTACGCGCTAAGGGACTTTCCTCGATTTACATGCTGACGTGCAAGATTTTCACCTGCCAAATCACTCCGTATCAAGCTGGCCACGCATTCACACACGGAAGACCACGCTCCTGCCCAGAAGGCTGAATTACTGCCCCCCAGATCCCCGAGAACACTCCCACCTGCCATCTGCTACTGCCTGATTGCCTGCTGCCCACGTGCCCTGCCATTTGCTGCCTGCACGTCAGCCAGGGGTGCTGTTGCTGTGACCACCACTGCTGGAACTGAAGACTCCCAACTGGGATTCCATCGCTTCAAAGCCCAGCCCCAGGACCCAGTTGCCCACCCACTCCTGCCTCTGGGGTTGCCATGTTCAGCACTACACCATCTGGCGGCACTGGCAACCCACAGCCAGAGAGGCAGAGGGCCACCAGCTTCACTGCCACCGAAGTTGGTGTCCTGGTGGAGCAAGTCCTGGGGCAGTATGATGCCCTCTTCGGAAGGTCGCGCGCCGACAAGGAAGGACGGACCAGGATCTGGACGGAAATCGTGACTGCCATCAACTTGGAGGGGGTGGCAGTCTGCGAATTCCATCATGTCAAGAAGCGCTGGGAGGACTTCAGGTCCAGGACCCTCAACAAGGCCCGGCGCCTCTTGAAGGCAGCAGATGCTAAGGGGCGCCGGGGCCACCTGTCGGAAGACCAAATGAGGTTCCTGGAACGCGTATGCCCAGCGCTCCACGTCCAGGCCCTTGAGAGGCAGACCCGTCTGGAGTCGAGCGGTAAGTGTACATGCATACTGATTGGAAGCTGTGCGTGTGGTGGTGTGCCAGTAGTGTGCAGGTTGCACATGTGGTTTTGTAGGGCCATGTATGGATGTGTATGTACAGGGCCGTGAGGCTGACACATGCAAGTCCTTTCATGTGTGAGACACATGGATGGTGTATTTGTGGGTAAGCATGCAGGCCAAATGCAGATGTGTGAGCACACATGTTTGAATGACTGTGTATGTCAGTTGTCAAGGTTGTGGTGTCACACATGGATGTTGGTTCCAGCTGCATGTATCTGCACTGTGTACATGTGTATGTATGTGTATCTGACAAGTGTGCAACTGTCATGCAACATGGATGCATGTGAGACTGATATGTAGAAGACTGATTGCCAGATGTGACATGGATTCCGATCTCATCACTGCAACACTTGGTGGAGGTGTACACATGCATGTAAGTGTGGTGGTGTGTGCATGTCTAGTGCACTCCCTGTGTCTCATGTGATGTCTGTCTCACCTTTGCCTGCTCATGCTGTTGTATGTGTATGGATGGTGCTGGCTGTTGAGATATGGCTGTGGAATAGCTCATGTGTGTGATTTGAAATGACATGTGTGTTGGGGATTGTGATGCCATGTCTGAAGTTTGACAATGACACTTGTGTGCAACTGTCATGTGTGTATGAGTCCATTGTACAGTGCCCTGATGCCTGTGTCCTATTTCTCCCTGTCTGCAGCGTTGACTGATGAAGAGAGCAGAGAAGGTGCTGTGGAGCACAGCAGCAGGGATCTCACCGTCAGCCGGAGACGCAAGGCCCGGCTCCCCTCCCAGGTTGTCATCTCGTCGGGGAGTGAGGAGTCCGGTGCCGCGTCCCAGGTCGCAGCTGCCGAGGGGAGGTCCAAGAGGCGGAGGTCGGAGTTGGACTCCTCGGCAGCCGAAGGGGCAGCTGAGACCCCACAGGGCCCGATGGAAGAAGATGGCACGGAGTCATCCAGGTTGGTGGGGGGTTTGGTGGAGGAGGAGGCCATGCAAGGGACAGAGCGGGGTCTGGAGGTGGGGATTCCACTGGTGCTAGTGGTGCAGTGGAGGGGCAGGGACAGGAGGCAGCACTGACCGCCGTGGAGGTGCCTGTGTGTAATCCTGTCCCCCGATCCTGTGACTGCATCATCTTGCACCAGCAGGGATACCGACGTCCAGACCCGTTTTCAGGCAGGGGATGAGGTTACGACAACTGGCCTTCCTCTGCCTGCGGACGTGGCTATCCGGAACCGGGTTGAGCCTGTCCTGGGTGGTGTGGCATTGCGTCAACGGGCCATGCGAGGCGAAATGCAGTCTTTTCATGGGGAGACTGCATGTCGTCTCGAATGGCTCGTTGACCACATCGACCTACTGGGACAGGTCACCAGGGCCGGATTCCTCCGTTTGCTGTGCCTTGTTCCGACCCCCTCCTCAACTGAACCCCCTATGCGCCAGTCGTACTCCGTGCCATCTTCCCACCCATGAGTCACCTGGGTGCCCTGTGGAGCTGCCTCTGACCCTGCGGCCAGGCTGGTGGAGGACACATCCCTGCCACAGTCGGGAGTCGGACATCCAGCAGGGGTGCCCACCTCAACAACTGCACCCCAGCCGGAGGAGGATGTGCAGGCAGCAAGAGCCAGGGCACGGGCACAGCAGCAGCAGCAACAAGGTGGGAGCCTTGATGGCTCGGGGCCTTCGTCATCGGAAGGGCAGGCATCGGCCAGAGGGCAGGAGGACCCAGGACGGGAAGTGTCTTCCGTGTGGCAGTGGTTAGGCCATGCCATAGATGGGGAGCGGCGGCGGGCAGAAGAGGCACGGCTCACGATGGTCAGGGCGGAGAACTCCATGCGGAGGGCCCTGAGGCCGGCCAAGTGCCTCGAGGCAATTCGCAGGGAGTTGGAGGAGAACATGTCGTCGTCCCTGCGAACCCTCAGGGCCATGGAAGAGGACCGTCTCCGGGACATTGAGCAGGAGTTCGATGATGCCCTGGCATGGGACATCCAAAAGTGAGCCGTCGGACTAGCCCGCTGCCCTTGTAAATAGTTAGATAGTGTTAGGTTTCCTTTGGTTTTTTCTTTATTTTGGTTGCGCTTGGACAATGCACCACGTTTCTGTATATAGTTTTTCATTAGCTAGTATTTTTGATAGGTTTAATTTCTTCAGTTGGGATCATGGACCCTGGATTGTTCATCTGTATATAGTTCACTATTGGATTCATCTCTTTTTTTTGGATTTCCCCATGGAGCAATGGTTTTCACTTTTGTTTTTCCCTTGGATTTGCTTTGTTGGACACCTTTCCTTTGGATTATGATTTCTTGTTTTTCATTATTTTACGGACATGCAGCTTTTCTTTTTTTATTCCCATTGTTGTTTGTTTGATTTAAATTCCATTCATGTTGCTTTTAATACATTTTTTTCTTCATGCTTCGATGTGTGGTATTATCTCATTGGTTTCATGCATGTCATGATATGAGTTTTCACATTCACTTGCAACCATTGTGTGTTTGTGACGGACATGTGTTCATTTACATACTTTCCCGCGAACCCCGTAATACATGTACCCTGCTGAAATTGCGTGTGAAAATTCCCGCGACCCCCAGTAATACATGTACCCCACTTACACAGGCCCTTTCGCGTGTGAAACTTCACGCGCACCCCAGTAATACACGTTCCCTGCTTGGCGTTTGCTTTTTGGCAGCCCTGTAAACTGGTCCAGGGTTAGCGCAGCCCTTTACGCTGAATTGGGAATTTTAATGGCTTTTCCTTGTGCGAGGGCGTTCTTGGGGGCGTAACTGGCACTGCTACAGGGTCGCTGCGCCACGGCTGGTTTTGGAGGCTAAAATCCATGAATACGCTGTGCGCGGAAATCGATTTTAGCGCACGCGGCTGGTGCAGACATTCGCACGCGCACACTCTGCGCCAGCAGCATGCGCCACTTTTGGGCGAAATTCTATGAATTACCCTGTTAGTGTTTATGGAATAAGACAACAATTGGACTACTGTGCTGGAATGGTGAAATTCACTATAAACTCACAGGAAGATCCACAAGAATTTCTAATGTACTTACGACAAGTACTGGAAAACAAAAACATACCTATAAATTAAATCTTCCAAATTTCATACATGTGGAAACATACATGCACTCTCTGCAACAATGTGACACAAGAAGAAATCCCCAATGAACGCTTCGTATATATATCAATACCTAATTTTGAATCCATTCCATTTCAGCAACTTGTACAAAATGCAAACCATGGTAGATTATGTTCTACCTGCAATTCAGATAATCGCTCCACGTTAGTAGTACAAACGCATAGTAAATACGTAATACTAATGCTTCTACGTTACAATGCAGATGGTAACAAAAACAACTGCACGCTGACTGGATTCTCACATGGTCAAATATCACTTGGTAAGAAAACCTTCACAAAAATAGGTATGATCTACCACGCAGGAGCCACAACCATTTCAGGGCACTACACTGCATATATAAAAAAGAAATGTGGATGAGTTCAATGTAATGATAGTACCATTACTCTAATGCAGAAATTACCAGCAAATCTTACAAACGCTTATTTAATGTTCTTAAAACCAAAATTTGATAACTAAACTGTACTTAAACCTCAAGTAAACTTGTAGTAAAAAATATAAACTGTTAGAATATTCCAAAAGCTATCTAACTGCCCAAAGATTCTACAACACATAGGGGGTAATTCATAGAATGCAGCGCTCAAGTGGCGCACGCGGCTGGCGCACAGTGGGCGCGTGCGAATCCCTGCGCCAGCCGCGTGCGCTAAAATCCATTTCTGCGCACAGCGTATTCATGGATTCCAGCCACCAAAACCAGCCGTGGCGCACAGTGGCGCAGCGACCCTGCAGCAGCGCCAGTTACGCCCCCAAGAACGCCTCTCGCGCAGGGAAAAGCCATCAAAATTCCCAATTCAGCGCAAAGGGCTGCGCTAACCCTGTACCAGCACGGCAAGCGGGCTATGTCTATCACTGGGGTGCGCGGGAAGTACCTCACGCGATTGGCCCCGTGCGAGCAGGGTACACGTATTTCAGGGGTGCGCGGGAAGTTCCACACGCGATTGCCACAGGGTACGTGTATTTCAGGGGTGCGCGGGAAGTTCCACAGGCGATTTCAGCAGGGTACGTGTATTTCAGGGGTGCGCGGGAAGTTCCACACACGATTGGGCCCGTGCGAGCAGGGTACGTGTATTTCAGGGGTGCGCGGGAAGTTCCACACGCGATTCCAGCAGGGTACATGTATTTCAGGGGTGCGCGGGAAGTTCCACACGCGATTTCAGCAGGGTACGCATATTTCAGGGGTGCGGGGGAAGTTCCACACGCGATTTCAGCAGGGTACGCGTATTTCAGGGGTGCGCGGGAAGTCCCACATGCGAATTCAGCAGAGTATGTGTATTTCAGGGGTGCGCGGGAAGTTCCACACACGATTGGCCCCGTGCGAGCAGGGTACACATATTTCAGGGGTGCGCGGGAAGTTCCACACGCGATTCCAGCAGGGTACGTGTATTTCAAGGGTGCGCGGGAAGTTCCACACGCAATTTCAGCAGGGTATGCGTATTTCAGGGGTGCGCGGGAAGTTCCACACGCGATAGGCCCCGTGCGAGCAGGGTACGCATATTTCAGGGGTGCGCGGGAAGTTCCACACGCGATTTCAGCAGGGTACGCGTATTTCAGGGGTGCGCGGGAAGTTCCACACGCGAATTCAGCAGGGTACGTGTATTTCGGGGTGCGGGGGAAGTTCCACACGCGATTGGGCCCGTGCGAGCAGGGTATGCGTATTTCAGGGGTGCGCGGGAAGTTCCACACGCGATTCCAGCAGGGTACGTGTACTTCGGGGTGCGGGGGAAGTATCACACGCAACATCATCAGGATACGTGTATTCCAGGGGTGCGCGGGAAGTTCCACACGCGATTCCATCGGGTACGTGTATTACAGGGGTGCGCGGGGAGCACCACACGTGAATTGCACGTGTGGGTCCTCCCAGGTGTTCCCTCTACACCCTCCACGGCCCCTGCAGGTGGCTCACACCACAGGGGCCTACCCTGCACATTTCCTGCAGGCACCCCATCCACCATGGCCATGCCCCCCAGCCAACCCATATGTCAACTTGCACTACTGCCCACCAACGCATGTCCCCCTGCCCCCTGCACCCCCAGCCACCAGGGGCACCCTCCACCAGGCCCCCACCCATGTCTCCCACCCCGCCACCCCCCAGCACTGTGGGGCACCTGCCAGAAGGCCCCCACCCATGTCCAACTCATGTTCCCCACCACCCCCACCCCCCTGCACTGTGGGGCACCTGCCAGCAGGCCCCCACCCATGTCAAACTCATGTTCCCCACCACCCCCACCCCCCAGCACTGTGGGGCACCTGCCAGCAGGCCCCACCCATGTCCAACTCATGTTCCCCACCACCCCCACCCCCCAGCAGTGCAGGGGCACCCGCCACCAGGCCCCCATCCATGTCTCCCACCCACCCACCCCCCAGCACTGTGGGGCACCTGCCAGCAGGCCCCCACCCATGTCCAACTCATGTCTCCCACCCCCCACCCCCCAGCACTGTGGGGCACCTGCCAGCAGGCCCCCACCCATGTCCAACTCATGTTCCCCGCCCACCCACCCACCCCCCAGCACTGTGGAGCACCTGCCAGCAGGCCCCCACCCATGTCCAACTCATGTTCCCCACCACCCCCACCCCCCAGCACTGTGGGGCACCTGCCTGCCAGCAGGCCCCCCCCCATGTCCAACTCATGTTCCCCACCACCCCCACCCCCCAGCAGTGCAGGGGCACCCTCCACCAGGCCCCCACCCATGTCTCCCACCCCCCCACCCCCCAGCACTGTGGGGCACCTGCCAGCAGGCCCCCACCCATGTCCAACTCATGTCTCCCACCCCCCCACCCCCCAGCATTGTGGGGCACCTGCCAGCAGGCCCCCACCCATGTCCAACTCATGTTCCCCACCCCCCACCCCCCAGCACTGTGGGGCACATGCCAGCAGGCCCCCACCCATGTCCAACTCATGTTCCCCACCACCCCCACCCCCAGCACTGTGGGGCACCTGCCAGCAGGCCCCCACCCATGTCCAACTCATGTTCCCCACCCCCCCCACCCCCCAGCAGTGCAGGGGCACCCTCCACCAGGCCCCCACCCATGTCTCCCACCCCCCCACCCCCCAGCACTGTGGGGTACCTGCCAGCAGGCCCCCACCCATGTCTCCCACCCCCCCACCCACCAGCAGTGCAGGGGCACCCTCCACCAAGCCCCCACCCATGTCTCCCACCCCCCCACCCCTCAGCAGTGCAGGGGCACCCTCCACCAGGCCCCCACCCATGTCTCCCACCCCCCACCCCCCAGCAGTGCAGGGGCACCCTCCACCAGGCCCCCACCCATGTCTCCCACCCCACCCCACCCCCCAGCAGTCATGGGGCACCCTCCACCAGGCCCTCGCCCATGTCCCATCCATGCCCCCTGCACCTGGGTCCCACCAATCCCCAATCATGTCCGTAATGCCCATCCTCCCCTGCCAAAAGGCCCAACCAACTATCACATCCACCCACATATCAAAGGCAATTACATGTTACACACCCAATGTAAATAATGCAAATGAACACATGTCTGTCACACACAATGACTGCAAGTGAATGTTAAAACACCCAACATGACATGCATGAAAGCAATGAGATGATACGACACATTGAAGGATGAAAATAAAAATGTATTTAAAATCAACTTGAATGGAAATGAAATGAGAAAAACCACAAAGCAAAACAACCAAAAGAAGATGAAAGTCCATGAAAAAAATCAAAAACACACAGCACAATCAAAATAAATGGTGTCCAAAGTCACAGTCAGAAAAGTAATCCAAGTGTAAATGATAAACAAAAACCATTGCTCCATGGCGATGAAAAAAATCCAAAAAATAAAAAAATCCATTGAAAAACTATTTACAAGATAATCCCGGGTCCATGACCCCAACCAAATGAAACCTAACTATGACAACTAACTAAAAACTGAACTATATACAAAAATATGGCGCATTGTCCAATCGCAACCAAATAAAAAAAAAAACAAAGGAAACCAAACACTAACTATATAACTATATACAAAGGCGGCGGGCAAGTCCAGCGGCTCACTCCGTGGTGTTCCGGGCCAGGGCATCATCGAACTCCTGTTCGATGTCCCGGAAGCGGTCCTGTCCCATGGCCCCGAGGGTCCGCAGGGACGATGCCATCTCCTCCTCCAACCCCCTGCGGATTGCCTCGAGGCACTCGGCCCGCCTCAGGCCCTCCGCATGGAGTTCTCCGCCCTGACCATTGTGAGCCACGCCTCTTCCGCCCACCGCCGCTCCGGACCTATCTGCTGGCCCAACCGCTGCCACACGGAAGACACTTCCCGTCCTGCGTCCTCCTGCCCTCCAGCCGATGCCTGCCCCTCCGATGTTGATGGCCCCGAGCCATGATGCCTCCCATGTTGACTCCGCTGCTGCCTCCGACGCCACTGCCTCTGCCAGCACGACGGCATCCAGGCTGATGGAATCCACCGACGCCGTCGTGCACGTGCCCTGCCTGATGATGCCGGCACATCCTCCATCTGCTGGGGTACAGTTGCTGTGGTGTCCACCCCTGCTGGACCTCTGACTCCCGACTGTGGCAGGGATGGGATCCCCACCGAGCTGGCTGCATTGGTCAGGGCAGGTCCACAGGGGGCCCTGGTGGCATCTGGGCCGGAAGACGGCAAGGAGAACGACTGGCGTAACGTCTCCACAGAGGAGGAGAGGGCCGCCAGATTGGCCGACACATGCAGGAAACCCCCGAACATGGACGATCCCAATTGGGCCACATCGGCACGGTGCTCTTCGTGATGACGTGCATGCTCCTCCTGGGAATCACGCACGGCTTCATGAATCACAGCCGTGCGCATCGCGACCCCAATCAGGACTTTCGCCATACGGCCAGGGGTCCCCTCGTCCGCAGGTGGAGGGGAGTCAGATGACATGGACATCCCCTCTACCTGCAGGCAAGCCTGGGACGGGGCATCCCTGCTCGTGCATGGTGGTACACCCACAGGGTCAGGGACAGCGACATGCACAGGCCCCTCCACGGTGACCTGTGCTGCCTCCTGCCCCTGCCCCTGGACTGCACCACTTGCACCAGCAGGGATGCCCCCACCAAGCCCCATGTGCGCCTCAGTGGCGGCCTCCTCCTCCTCTGTGGAAACCACCAACCTGGATGGCTCCTCACCGTCTTCCGCCGTAGCAGGCCCCTCTGGGGGCTCACCCACCACTTCCGCTGCAGTCGTGGGGGCATCCCCGCCGCCTTGCTCCACAGCGCTGTCTCCGCCCTCTTCTTCACTAGCCGCTGTGTAGAGGGAGACATAGAACACAAGCATCAGGGTACTGTACAATGGTCCCCTAGACAGGAAGCAATAGCAGATGAGTGCCACTGTCAAAGTACACTTCCATCATGTCTCTCCACAACACATGTGTCAGTCCAGGCAAAACACACACAGTGACAGTCATGGTGCATGCCATGGACATTTCCATACATGTCCAATGGACTCTCAAAACATACAATCTAATGGAACTCACATGCATCATGGGTCATGCCTATCACATGCACACACTTCACCTCAGTCACATCCATCTGGCCCCGTACACCCCAATCACAGTGGATACAAGGATGACTAGGCTGCATCAGTGAATCTGTACATTGTCACAGACATGTGTCATGCATCCATGAAATTCACAAGTCACAGACACGCAGCTCAGGCACACAGACATGGATACCATATATGTACCTGGCATCAGCACCCATCCCTCACCCCCACCCATGTCCAGGAACAGAGACTGCCATGCTCTCATGTGTACAATCTGCATAGGGCTCCCCATGTCGCATTTAAAAACATGCAACAACCGTGCGGTTCACACATTACTGGTCACACATGCATTACCATGATGTCCCTGCACACATACATGCGTACATGGCCTATGTCGCACATACAGGCAAGTATCAGACAACCAGCACACTGCAACATGGCCTGTCTCACACAGCAATGCTTGGCCACTTACCGCTCAACTCCAGACGGGTCCCCCTCTCAAGGACCTGGGCGTGGAGCGCTGGGTGTACGCGTTCCAGGACCCTCATCTGGATGGAACTCATGCGGCCCCGGCCCCCCTCCACGAGGCGCCGGGCCTTTATGAGGGTCCTGGAACTCAAGTCCTCCCAGCGCTTCTTGACCTTCTGGATGGTGCGGGTTGCCACCCCCTCCGCGTTGATGGCAACCACACAGTCGGCCCACATCCTCTCCCGTCCTTCCTTGTTGGCGCGGGACGATCCGAAGAGGGCATCATACTGCCCCAGGACTTGCTCCACCAGGACACCAACTTCGGTGGCAGTGAAGCTGGTGCCCCTCTGCCCCTCTGGCCGGGGGTTGCCACTGGTGCCAGATGTTGATGTGCCCGACATGGCAACCAATGGGGCAGGAGTGGGTGGGCAACTGGGTCCTGGGGCTGGGCTGTGGAGCGATGTTATCCGAGTCGGGAGTCTTCTGTTCCAGCAGAGGTGGACACAGCAACTGGACCCTGCAGATCGCTGATGTGCAGGCACCAAATGGCAGGGCACGGTGGCAGCAGGCAGGCAGGCAGCAGCAGATGGCACGTGGGAGGCTGCTCGGGGCACTGGGGGGCAGTAATTCGGCCTTCTGGGCAGGAGCGTGGTCTTCCGTGTGTTTTCACGTGGCCAGCTTGATACGGAGTGATTTGGCACGTGAAAATCCTGCACGTCAGCGTGAAATTCGAGGAAAGGCCCTTAGCGCTTAAGCGCGTCAGCACGCGTACGCGATTTCATTGGAACAAAGGCCCTTACAGCGTAAGCGCGTCTGTGACGTTTCGCGCACGGGCGTTGCCCTGGCAGGGCTTGGAGATTCCGTGTGCCTTTACACTGCTCTGTACGTGCTTTTCGTGCGGTGCGTGTGTTTTCCATCCGTTGGGGTTCACACGCTATTACTTCACAGCGGGTGTTGGCTACGCGTTCTTCTACACGCAAGGCAGACGGTGAGTGGTACCCCGCTCTCCCCCAGGCCCGATCGCGTGAAAAAGTTAACGCAAACCCCCTAAATACATGTACCCCGCTCAATCGTGTGTGTAACTTCCCGCGCACCCCCGAAATACACGTACCCCGCTCAATCGCGTGTGTAACTTCCCGCGCAACCCCGAAATACACGTACCCCGCTCAATCGCGTGTGTAATTTCCCGCGCACCCCCGAAATACACGTACCCCGCTCAATCGCGTGTGTAACTTCCCGGGCAACCCCGAAATACACATACCCCACTCAATCGCGTGTGTAACTTCCCGCGCAACCCCGAAATACACGTACCCCGCTCAATCGCATGTGTAACTTCCTGCGCACCCCCGAAATACACGTACCCCGCTCAATCGCATGTGTAACTTCCCGCGCAACCCCGAAATACACGTACCCCGCTCAATCGCATGTGTAACTTCCCACGCAACCCCGAAATACACGTGCCCCGCTCGCACAGGCCCAATTGCTGTAAGTTGCCACTTTTGTAATGCGCAGGGACGCTACCGCCTGCCTTCGTGTGGCGGACATGTTTCGGCTTGTGCGTGTCTTTGGCTGTGCGTGGCTTTGCCCTATTCGATTCCATGAATATGTGTGGTTTGGGTGCGTGTGGGCGTTCCGTCTGCTTCCCTGCAGTACATCCCCAGTTACGCCCTTATTTTCGCGCATTGTTCCCCATTCCGCACGTTACGCCCCATGTTCCGCCCACTTTCTAGTGTATGCGCCGAGGTTGTTCGCTTTCACTGTGCTCGTCGCGCACGCCTTTCGGGATGTTGCAGTGACGTGTGCGCCATGCACGGGTTTGGCGCACATCCCGAGGAAAACATGCGCAGGGACTGCTTGCGCCTGCTTGCGCAAAGATTTTCGGTGCACGTTTGTTCCATGAATCGGCCTCTTAATCACATAAATGAATACCACTAAATTAGAGCAAAAAATAGAAAATTAGAATATGCCAATTGGTATCTAACTGTCCCAAAATTTAACAATATCCAAACAGATAAATCAATACCACTAAAATATATAAATAAATAGACAGTTAGGATACGCCTACTGGTATCTAACTGCTCCAAAATTTCACAATATCCAAACAAATAAATAATATGTCACTGCTCCAAAAAAAATGCAACAACCCAATGTATAAAGCATTAGCCAGAAACAGCAAATGAACACTGAAAACAAACAAACAAACTGTAACATAACAGAAAAAGTTTTTTTTTTTTTTAATCCAACATGGATTTTTTTTTCCTCCCACAGACTCATTGATTTTAGCAACGAACACAGAAACTGAGCAAATTGCACAGTACTCTGGTTTGTAATCTACTAAATATGAGGGTCCAAAAAAAAAAAATGTTCATTATACAATGTAAAAAGTCATTACAAAATACTAATACTAACATGCTATTTTCTTTTATCACAGAAATTAACAGGAAATACATGTACTACAGTTACTAAACCAAACAGTAAGTATATTATACACTTTATGTCCTGGCCACAACCATCACAGCATATCAAACCCATAGTATCTTATAACTTTGTTCCTTATAAATTTGTTTTTGACCCAAAGTTATAAGCAACTATATATGTGATATGCTGCGGTGGTTGTGGCCAGGGCATAGAGTAAAACATTTCAACTATGGCCTATGGAAACTTTTAATGTCCGCGGACATTACCAGTGTTCTTAGAACACTTTCAGTTTGCCAGCGAACAATACGGACAGCGTCTTCAGAACACCCACTACTAACATTTCAGGACAACGTGAAAGTTCTTAGAACACTTTCAACTTGACAACGAACTATACGGACAGCGTCCTCAGAACACCCCCATTTTGTTTATTTGCGAACATTTCAGGACACCCCGAGTGTTCTTAGAACACTTTCAACTTGCCATTGAACAATACGGACAGCATCTTCAGTACACCCCCTGCGAACATCTCAGGACACCACGAGAGTTCTTAGAACACTTTCAACTCGACAACGAACAATACGGACAGCGTCCTCAGGACACCCGCTATGAACATTTCAGGACAACGTGTGTGTTCTTAGAACACACCCCCATTTTGTTTATTTGCGAACATTTCAAGACACCGAAACAGTTCTTAGAACACTTTCAACATGCCATCGAACAATACGGACATCGTCTTCAGGACAACCCATACGAACATTTCAGGACAACGCGTGAGTTCTTAGAACACACCCCCATTTTGTTTATTTACAAACATTTCAGGACACAAGACAGTTCTTAGAACACTTTCAACTTGCCATTGAACAATACGGACAGCGTCCTCAGGACACCCCCTACGAACATTTCAGGACACCGCGAGAGTTCGTAAAACACTTCAGGACAACGCGTGTGTTCTTAGAACACACCCCCATTTTGTTTATGTGCGAACATTTCAGGACAACGCGAGAGTTCTTAGAACACTTTCAACTTGACAACGAACAATACGGACAGCATCATCAGAACACCCCCATTTTGTTTATTTGCGAACATTTCAGAACACCGCGAGTGTTCTTAGAGCGTCTCAGGACACCCCCTACGAATATTTCAGGACACCGCGAGAGTTCTTAAAACACTTCAGGACAATGCGTGTGTTCTTAGAACACACCCCCATTTTGTTTATGTACAAATATTTCAGGACAACGCGAGAGTTCTTAGAACACTTTCAACTTGACAACGAACAATACGGACAGCATCCTCAGAACACCCCCATTTTGTTTATTTGCGAACATTTCAGGACACCCCGAGTGTTCTTAGAACACTTTCAACTTGCCATCAAACAATACGGACAGCGTCTTCAGGACACCCCCTGCGAACATTTCAGGACACAGAGACAGTTCTTAGAACACTTTCAACTTGCCATTGAACAATACGGACAGCATCTTCAGGACACCCCCTACGAACATTTCAGGACAACGCGAGAGTTCTTAGAACACTTTCAACTTGACAACGAACAATACGGACAGCGTCATCAGAACACCCCCATTTTGTTTATTTGCGAACATTTCAGGACACCCCGAGTGTTCTTAGAACACATTCAACTTGCCACAGAACAATATGGACAGCGTCCCCAGAACACCCCCATTTTGTTTATTTGCGAACATTTCAGGACACCCCAAGTGTTCTTAGAGCGTCTTCAGGACACCCCCTACCAACATTTCAGGACACCGCAAGAGTTCTTAGAACACTTCAGGACAACGCGTGTGTTCTTAGAACACACCCCCATTTTGTTTATGTATGAACATTTCAGGACAACGCGAGAGTTCCTAGAACACTTTCAACTTAACAACGAACAATTCGGACAGCGTTCTCAGAACACCCCCATTTTGTTTATTTGCAAACATTTCAAGACACCCCGATTGTTCTTAGAACACTTTCATCTGGCCATCGAACAATAAACAGCGTCTTCAGGACACCCCCTGCGAACATTTCAGGACAACGCGAGAGTTCTTAGAACACTTTCAACTTGACAACGAACAATATGGACAGCGTCATCAGAACACCCCCATTTTGTTTATTTGCGAACATTTCAGGACTCACCGAGTGTTCTTAGAACACATTCAACTTGCCACAGAACAATAAGGACAGCGTCCCCAGAACACCCCCATTTTGTTTATTTGCAAACATTTCAGGACACCCCGAGTGTTCTTAGAACACATTCAACTTGCCACAGAACAATACGGACAGCGTCCCCAGAACACCCCCATTTTGTTTATTTGCGAAAATTTCAGGACACCGCGAGTGTTCTTAGAACAGATTCAGCTTACTTGCGAACAAAACGGACACATATTGAGTCCTCAGAACACCCCCCATTCAGTTTATTTAGAACATTTCAAACACCCGTGCTGTCCGCAGACAAATCGAACACAAAAAGAACGTCTACCACATAAAAAAGCACAACATTTAACCTATCTCATACCCTTCCATCCTCCCCAAACACTCCTACACACCAACACACTCTACTAAATACACATTTAGAACAAACTTTCACCGCGCTGTCTGCGGATCCAAGATGGCAGGCGCTACCAAAAATCTGACGCACTTCACGCAAGTGCCGTCACCGTCCAATCAGCGAACACATTGCATGTCCGCGCACATCACGCAAGCCGTTTGGCCAATCAGGACACTGTCCGCGGAGTGAACAGGGAAGTGTGTCCGCGGACCGAACTCAGATATCACTCATTTTTTTTACCTACTTTTTGGTCATTTTACCAGACGGATTTTCGCCAAATTTGGTGAAAATCCGTCCAGCGGTTTGGGCTGTAGGCGCAAGCAAAACATTTTTCCCATTCAGTCTATGGGAAAAAAAAAGTTTTGGGACCCCCCCTATAACTTTGCCCCCCCTGGACGAATCCTCGCCAAACTTTGCAAAAACATTCAGAGTGGACCATATACTTTTAAGTTTGGTGAGGATTCCTCCAGGGGGAGCGAAGTCATAAGCCGCCCAAAAAGTGCTCTTCCTATGGAAACAGCAACTTAACCATAACTATATGGCCACTACCATGGCCATGTAATATATTCAATGAAAAAACTTTGTTAAAGGGGCATTATGGTTAAGTTGGACTAATAAAAACCTATGAAATTCAATGAAAAAACTTTGTTAAAAGGACGTTATGGTTAAAAGTAAAATAAAAAAACTCCTGAAATTTACCAGTTATGGTAAACTAAGCAACCATAACTCACGTCACCACCGTGCACTGCTAATACTAACACCCAGGACATCAAAGATGACATCACAAATAACATTGATGACATCACTGGTGATATCACATGTGAAAATAATATTCCTAAAAAGTCCCTACCTGCAAGGGGTTCTTTCTACTACCGAGCACCAGAAGATTTGCTCCTTACCTAAATAAAGATCACCCATAATATTTGTCTGTTGAGTTACCCTTTCTTATGCCCGTGGCTGGTGTCCTTTCCTTACCCTACTTTCGCCTCTTCTCCTAGTGACTAATCTCTTCAACTAGTCTATTGCCAAATGTACTGCCTCTAATACTGCTCCTATGTAACCCTAGAACGCTGTCATGTTTCTTTTTTACCTGTACCACTGCCTATGAATTATCTGTACCATGTCATAAGTGAATATTCTGTAACAGTGCCACAATGCCCTCGGGCCACTGGGCGCTTTATAAATTCAAATAAATAAATAAAATAAATAGTGTGTCGAGTGCTGTTAATTAATGAACGTAAAAACAACAAAAATGACAGAAAAGGCTCTTTTCAGAGCGGCCTTTCTCAGTGTAACAAGAGAACTATGAAGTGAAGGCCGTAGACCCCTGCAGAGTTCATCAAAAGTTTGTGGACAGTCATAGTGGGGAAAAAGGGAGGGTGCAAGCAGCGCAAACGCAATAAAGTGTATAAGTGGCGGCTCTGAAAGAGCCTTTTGGTGGTGTGTTGTGTGGGTCAAAAACAGTGAATTGGGGAAAACAGATTGTCAGATAGGTTAGTGTGATTGCAAAAGAGGGCGCAATGCATTTTGTAAATTGTGAAGAAACATCTGATTACCACCATATGTGAGGTGAACTCCATCTCTGCGGAAAATGAAACTGCTAAGAAACAAAATGTATTCATTGTGGAAAGAGGACATGCCAACTCTCTTAAAAAGGCACACACAGCCTTATTCACATTGCATCTCGCTTTCTCCATTTGTGGACGAAATGCAGAAGAACGCAACAATTTTTGTCTTTGGGCAATACGGGAAAAAAGTATTTGACAATTTGGAAACATGTCCATGAGCTTCGCTTGTCCTTCCTTCATGGCAAATTGTAAAGAAATGCTAGAAACATGGCCTAAACTGTTTCTTCCACAATGAATGATGAGTATATCTGGAGGACGCTCTGTCTGTAAAGTAACACAAAGAGGTACCGAATCCATCCATCTCATGTCACGCACGCCATGCCAGCGCACTTCCGCATGTGGAAATCCGAGATTTGTGAATAAACTGCAGCTTTCTGCATGCACCTTCAACCAATGTATCCATGAGTCTCCCACAATCCAGATAATCTGTTTTTGAGCATGGAAAGCCATGGCTGTGTTTTGTCCTGTGAGGGAGAAGACGGTCTTACTAAAGTATGTCGGTCAGAACACACCTACTGAACTTTATGGACCAATCCCTAGCTTCGCTCATTCTCTTTTACATGCGGCTCCACCCTTCAATCCCCTGTGGTGATATGTGCTGGCTGCTAACTACCGCCATGTTCATGATCAGAGGGTGACGATGGTACATTAAAGTACTATTCCCCTTTTTCCCCTTTAAGGTAGCCTCTGAAAAGAGCCTTTTTTTATTTTTGGCCACATAACGTACAGACATGTGGTATTTTATGTATTTTTTTTGTATTTTTTGTCCTTGCTTTACTCGTGCAAACATTACAGAACCTTCTCTAAAGCAAGTCTTATGTTCCAAAAAACATCGTATTTCCCAAAGAGGAAAGCACAACACCATCCTCTTGCATGTTCCCGCCGCACTCCGGCACCTAAGCGGAAGACAAGAACAGCAAGGTGAGCCAAGGGAATACACAGAGGAATATTAGTTACCCCGATAGACTTACGCAGCTTCCACTGTATCTTCGCCGAACCCCGGCCCCCAAGGAGAAACAAAAGGGCAGCAAGGTGAAACAAAGGGCCTAACAAGGGGAACCCTCCTCACCACAATAGACTTACCTGATTTTACCGCCGGAGGTATTATTCCCCGAGACTTCATACTTTCTCTCAGCACCTGAATAAGGGAGAAAGCAACAGGTTACATATTGACATTATTTTATCGAACTGTGTTGGAAAATACAAATCCTTACCAGAATACTACAGGTTGCCACGAGGAACTTTTCATTAGGGTCAAGCTGCAACCTGCAAGGAATCGGACAAGAGTGTAAGTCAGGCATTTGAACTTTTACGAACTTAATACTTACGGCGTCTTGCCGTGAATCTCGGAGTCAATATTGTTCTGGAACTCACCAATGCCTTCGAGCCAGTAAAGCAACTGGTTATCAACGTGCCCCTGCGCTCAAAGCAGGATGGAGAGCTCATCTTTTCAAACCATCAGGTGAGACTATAAGAGGGGACATCAAAGGTGATCTGTGGGGAGAACAGCGGGGGTGGGGGGATTTACGCTCAACTCCACGGGTGGTTAATTCCCTTTCTCCATTTGCAGAAGAATATTCCTACGGGCCAAGCAAAGGAAGCTAGGTGGGCCAGTCCAGTACGTCATCTCGGCTCTAAACATCACATTGGTGGAGACCGCAGCTGTCCAGTTCCGATCGATGCCTCTGTGGGAGCCAGGTGAGCATAACAAAATGTCTGTGCACATGCATGCATGTCACACACAGGCAAATACACAAACCCAACTAACGACAACCATCATCATCTCCCCAGGGGACAGTGCCTAACCTCTGAGCAACCACATGATGATGCCAATACGGAACCCCACCACACCACCCCAGGTATGATACAACGCAACCCATATTGCAACCAGGGGCATAGTGGAGCGCACATTCAGAGTGCTGGAGTCATGCTTCCGCTCCCTTGACTGCTCTGACGGGCAGATACTATATGCAGCCCCAGTAGTGTGCAGGATCATTGTGGCAGCATGTGTCCTGCACAATGTTGCAACATGGTGGGGCGTACCAGTGGACATGGTGGTGCCTCCACATCCCCAACCACAGGCACAGGCGCTGCTCATGGGAGGGGAAAGGGCATGTGGCGAGGCAGCCCGGACCCCGCTTGTGGCCACATTTTTCACCTAAACTCCAACCCCTGCATAGTGCACACAGGCCTGGCACATACCAGGTGACAATCAATGATGACAAAGAGACAGTCAACTTTCACAACCTTACCACCCTAAGAATGTTTCCATGGAAGTGCTACATTGTGTGCATCCCTAGCTACTTAAACATAACCAATCCTGTGTGACCAAAAGGAACACTTGCAAGGTGCATATTCCACCACCCCCCTGCAAAACAGGCCATGTAAATCACTGGTATGTCACCCAAACCCTCCCAACACCCATGACCCCTGTCCTCCACGCCATGCCATGGCATGCAACAGCTGAATAGCCAACCAAATGCACAACACATGACACAATTGTCATTAAGTGCAGCGTGAGAAATGTAAACAGGCATGAGACACTCACACCTGACATGGGACCTGATGAACTCACTTTGCAACAATCTCCCACATATACAAAGGGGGTCATTATGAGTATGGCGGTACGCCATATACAGTGCTGGTACGTCACTGGCACCGTCCATACCGTACGGCCATTTTGCGAGTAAACCTCCCTGGTGGCTGTGGTGGTTGCCACAGCTGCTCCTGCAGCTACTACTACCGGTGGGCATGTGTCAGCACATGTTACTTACGGTTGGGTCGCAAGGGTGCCAGAGTCGCATGCAACAGCAGCATCACCTGGAGCCACAGGGGGTGGTGGCATGGCTGCACCAGCATTTGGCTGGACATCCTGCCCCTGTGGTGTCCCCCTGCCTCTTCCCGCTCTATCACAACCCTGGCCACCCTGGACTCCCTGGTCACCCCAGCCACGTGCCCGACCACTCCCAACACTGGCAGGACACCCAGCTGAGCCCCCCATAACCTTTGGTGGCCTCACAACCATGGCATGGATGTACTAATGCCAATGGTAGCTGCACTGAACAGTTGTCCTGGTCAATTGGGGTGAAGGGGGCAGGGTACGTGATGGTAGATGCACCCCTGTTCTCCTATAAGGCTGCCTGTGGACCCTGGGGATAAATGACGTGCACGCAATGCTCCGGCACCCCAAAAATACAAGAAAAACATATACGCAACCCCTGTAGCCCACACGCGTGTAAAAAAACCTCACGCAGTAGGTTGTGGCACCCAGGAACACAAAAAAGCATACGCGACTAACAAACGAGCTACAATGACCTCAATAAATGGGGTACGCAACAAACAGTGGCACCCGCAGTGGGAAGAATAGCGTGCAATAGCATATGCGACTCACCATCTGCGTGGAAAAGAAATACACATAGGCACTGTAACCGCTGTGAAGTAATCGTGTGTGAACTCCAAAGTAGGAAAAACACATGCGTCGGTCTCCACTGAAAGCACATACAGCGCGCTGCAGACCCGCGCAGACCATTAACAGGTGCAGAAGGAAACACCTGCGCGTTATGTCACTTACGCGCTTACGCTCTAAGGCCCTTTCCTCAAATTACAGGCTGACGTGCTGTTTTTTCACGTGCCAATTCACTCTGCATCAAGCTGGCCACGCAACAACACACGGAAGACCACACTCCTGCCCAGAAGGCCATTTTCCTACCCCCCACAGAGCCCCGGGGAGCCTCCTACAAGCCATCTGCTGCTGCCTGCTTGCCTACTTTCTGCCAACAGTGCCCTGCCATTTGGTGCCTGCACATCAGCCATCTGCAGGGGTCCAGTTGCTGTGACCACCCCTGCTGGAACAGAAGACTCCTGACTGGTATACCATCGCTCCGCAGCCCAGCACCAGGACCCAGTTGCCCACCCACACCTACCTCAGGGGTTGCCATGTCCGACACAACAACATCCGGCACCAGTGGCAACCCCCCAGCAGGGAGGCAGAGGGCTGCCAGCTTCAGTGCTAATGAAGTTGGCATCCTGGTGGAGCAAGTCCTGTGGCATTATGATGCCCTCTTCACACCTTTTTGCGCCAACAAAGAAGAATGGAAGAGGATCTGGAAGGACATAGTGGGTGCCATCAATGCGGAGGGGGTGGCCCCCCCGTGACATCAAACACGTCCAGAAGCGCTGGGAGGACTACAAGTCCAGGACCTTCAAGAAGGCCCGGGTCCACCTTACCAGCCAGCCGATGAGGGTCCTGGAGCTCATTTGCCCAGTGCTTCATCATCAGATCCTCAGGATGCAGGCCCGTCTGGAGTCGAGCGGTAAGTGCCCATGCATTCCCGTTTAAAACAGTACATGTTGCAGTGTGGTGGTAGTTAGCTACTTGGCTTTATGTGTGACATGGGTCATGTATGGATGTGTGTGTGTGTGTGTGTGTGTGTCTGTGCAAGGACATGATGGTGCTGTCCAGTCAGGCGTGACCCACATGGATGGTGTATGTGTTACAATGCATCATGCGGAGCAGCATGCAGAATGCACACATGTATGCATGCCTGTGTCTGTACTTGGACATGTTTGGGTTGTGAGAGTTGGGTGCTGCTGTTATGGACATGCATGGTGTACAAGTCGGTGTGTCCAAGTAGTGTGTGAGTGGATGAATGACACATGTCCATGATGATGTGTTGATTCACTGATATGGCCTAGTAATCCTTGTATCCACTGTGTCTGGGGGTATACAGGGCCAGATGCATGACCCTCCAGTGATGTGTGTGCATGTGATCAGCATGTCCCATGATGCATGTGAGTTTCAGCCCACCATTGGATATTTCTGCGTTGCTGTGGACATGGATGCAAATGTTTGTTGCATGTGCCATGCCTGTTTCTGCATGTGTGTTGCTTGCACTGACCCATGTGTTATGGAGGGACATGATGGAAGTGATGTTTCACAGTGCCATTCATGTGAAATTGCTTTGTGTCTAGGGGACTATTGTACAGTACCCTGATGCTTGTGTTCAATGTCTCACTTTTTCACAGCGGCGAGTGAAGAAGAGGGCGGGGACGGCATTGTGGAGGAAAGCGGCAGGGATGCCTCCACCAGCCGGCGATGCAGAGCCCAGTCACCCTCCAAGGAAATTCCATCATCCGGGAGCAAGGGGACTGGTGCTGCGTCCGCCACTACGGCTGCAGTGGAAGGGACGGGTGATGGCGGAAGATGGTGCGGAGCCATCTAGGTTGGTGGTGTGTAGGGAGGAGGAGGAGGCCACTTCAGAGCCACACATGGGGCATGGTGGGGGTGGTACCACTGGTGCAAGTGGTGCAGTCCAGGGGCAGGTAGCAGGGAGGTCCATGTCATCTGGCACTCCTCTACCTGCAGACGTGGGGACCCGTGACAGGATTGAGTCCGTCCTGATTGGTGTCACGTTGCGCACACATGACATTCGTGATGACGTGCGTGCTTCCTGGGGGGACCACGCACATCATCACGAAGAGATGTGTGGCAACGTGGCCCAGTTGGGAGGGATCATGGTCGGGGGTTTCCTCCATCTGTCGGGCAGTATTGCGGTCCTCTCCTCCTCTGTGCACACTATATGCCAGTCGTTCTCTGTGCCGTCTTCCGGACCAGATGCCACCATGTCCCCCTGTGGACCTGCCCCAACCAATACAGCCAGCCTGGTGGAGATCCCATCCCTGCCACAGTCGGGAGTCAGAGCTCCAGCACAGGTGGTCAACCCAGCAACTGGACCCCTGGCAACGGATGATGTGCAGGCACATACAAGCAGGGCACCTGCACAACAGCCCCGGGTGTTGCCATCTGCCCGGTGGTGGCAGGCAGCAGAAAGGCGGCAGCATGCTCTGTGTAGGAGGCATGTGGCCTCAGGGCCCTCTACATCATCGAGGCAGGCATCGGCCGGCGGGCAGGAGGACCCAGGATTGGGAGTGTCTTCCGTGTAGCAGCGGTTGGGCCAGTGAATAGGTGCAAAGCGGCGGCGGGTGGAGAGGGCGCGGCTCACGATGGTCCGGGCGGAGAACTCCATGCACAGGGCTTTGAGGTGGGCTGAGTGCCTTGAGGCAACTCGCAGGGAGTTGGAGGAGGCCATGGCTGCATCCCTGCGAGACCTCGAGGGCAGGGAAGAGGCCCACCCCCGGAACATCGTAATGGAGTTCGATAATGCCCTGGCCCAGGACATCAAAAAGTGAGCCGTCGGACTAGCCCGCCACCTTTGTATATAGTTATTTAGGTTTAGGTTTCATTTGGTTGTTATTATTATTTGGAGTTCACAGACTTTCCTCCACTTTTTGTATATAGTTGTATTTTAGATAGGGTTTTAGGTAGGTTTCCTTTTGTTTTGGGATCATGGACCATTCTGACTTTCATTGTAAATAGTACCAGACATGTACATACTTTCGTTATTACATCATCCCATGGAGCAATGGTTTTTTGTGCTTTTGATTTTTTCTTTACTTTCTATGGACTTTTGTGATGGACCACTTTTCATTTTTCATGTCGTGGATTTTTCTTTTTCATTGGATTTCACTTTATTTTTGTTATTGCATTCATTGTTTCTTCATTTGCATGTGTGATTTTCATTATGTCATTTTGTTTACTTTGTAATACATTTCTTGTTTCTTCATTATTGGTGTGGTCTACTCTCATTGGTTTTGTGCATGTCTCTATGAGCATTGCCTCAGTCATGTGTTGCCCTTGTGTGGCTCTGTTGCACATTTATTCATGGCCATGCTGGTTGTTTTCAGACTCTCAATGCATGGGTAATTTAGTAGGGAGTGGGTGCAGTGGATGGTTGCGTGCGTGTCCTGGGGGGAGGGGGGATTTGGTTTGGCGTTAGGGCCATGAGTCTGTTTTGTTATGACGTGGTGTTTGGTGGGACATGAGTCAGAGCCTGCTGGCAGGTTGCTGTCAATGGGGATGGGGTGGGGGACATGTGTTGGGGCCTGCTGGCAGGTGCCCATCAATGGGGGGGCATGAGTCGGGGACTGCTGGCAGGTGGCCGTCAATGGGGGTGAGTTGGGGGACGTGTGTCGGTGCCTGCTGGCAGGTGCCTGTCAATGGGAGGGGTGGGGGGACATGTGTCGGGGCTCCCAAGTGCATGGTGCCATGTAGCCTGCCTGCGGGGCATGGTCAGGGTGGATGGGCTGCCTGCGGGGATTGGGGAGGGTGGATGGCCTGCCTGCGGGGGATGGTCAGGGTGGATGGGCTGCCTGCGGGGCATGGTCAGAGTGCATGGGCTGCCAGCGAGGCATGTTCAGGGTGGATGGGCTGCCTGCAGGGCATTGGGAGGGTGGATGGGCTGCCTGTGGGGCATGGAGAGGGGTGTAGAGTGGACCCCTGTGGCATGGTCTGGCTGCAGGGGGTGCATGTGGCTTCTCACCACACTGCTGCATGAATCTGGGGTTACGGGAGTGACAATTACACGTGATTAGGCTGGCATGAGCAGGGTACGTGTATTCCAGGGGTGTGCAGGGAGTTTTACATGCAATTTCACTGGCACGAGCGGGGTATGTGTATTCAGAGGGGTGCGCAGGGAATTTTACACACGATTTCGCTGGCGCGAGCAGGGTATGCGTATTCTGATGGGTGCGCAGGAAGTTTTACGCACAATTTTGCTAGCATGAGTGGGGTACGCCTATTTTGAGGGGTGCATGGGGAGTTTTACACGCGATTTTGCTGGTGCGAGCGGGATACGCTAATTCCGAGGGGTGTACAGGGAGTTTTATACGCAATTTCACTGGCTCGAGCGGGTTACGCGTATTCCCATGGGTGCACGCAGAGTTTTACACACGATTTCGCTGGTGCGTGTGGGCTGTGTGGCATTTTTAGCGTTTTTTCATGGCTGGGGGGCTGTATGCTGGTCCACTGGCCTTTGCGCCATGTAGGGGATTTGTATGATGTTTTTGGCACATGGGGTGGGTTTGGGGGCGTAACTGGCGCTGCTGCAGGGTCGCTGCGCCACTCTGCACCACGGCTGGTTATGGATGTAAGTATCCATGAATACGCAGTGCATGTAAATGAGTTTTGGCACACGCAGCTAGCACACACTGGCGCACGCTCCCTCTCTTAATTACCCCCTAAATCTCATCAGAGAATACTTAGATTCCTACCATCTCTTTTTTGCGGAATCCATACTGCTTGCATACTTGCACCTCAGATTAATCATAGGACGTACTTTGTCAGATGGTTGCTAAGTCATAATGGTCCAAGTATGTTTGCTACACACACATTACACTATTGATTGTGTTGCTCTTAGTAAAGAGGTTGGGCTGATCATTTTATAACAAGATATGGTGTTTGATTTACACAGTGTCCCAAATAAAATAAAGGCCATGGTGCGTTTTCACATTTTGGGGTGTGGTGGGTAAGGATATGGGTGTTGACTGTGCTCTGTCATTCAGTTGTGTACTAGCCAAAGAATATGGGCTACATACAGAGATACAAACCCCATGTTGGGGTGATACTTTGAATATTTAATAAATGTTAATCAAAAAATGTAGGAAGTTCCTTCTTATGGCAGACTGTCAATCACAATTCACGTAATTATGCTAGACTTGTGTGCTACCAGTGTTCGCGGTCGGGAAAAATCATGGTAGTTCATTGTAAAACCACTGCCACCAGCCTTTTCAATAGGAAAGGGCAGCATTTGACTGCTACATGAGTGTTTAGACAAAGGGAATACTATGTAACCCCTCCAGCACTCCATTGTAAGATGGTATGTGCTGGGTCTATGAATTTGGAAAAGACTAGTCAAGTCAATTTCACTTTACATTCTCTGGAAAACAGTAGTTCATCCCAGAGAAGGTTTATAAACCTTTGGGAAGTCTAATGGACATCCCTGTGTCACTGCACTGAGGGTACTATGTAACACACATGAAAAGATGATGCCTATGGAGTTATCTAAAACTCCATAATCAGAGAACACAAATGTTAAACACCCATCAAAACACATGAAAGAGTGGGGAAAAAGGCTCACACTCTTTCCATGTAAAAGAAAATCAAGTCCTCAAAATCCAGCAAAGTTGCTGGGGATCTCTAAGGTGAAGGGAAATAGCAAATTTCTGCGAATTCTCCCTAACAATTAGAGAGAGTGGGTGGGTGGGTTAGAGAGATTGGATGGGGTAGAGAGAGTGGGGATAGAGTGAGTGGGTGGGTGGGTGTAGAGCGAGTGGGGTTATGGTAGGGTGGGAAGTGGGGGTGGACAATGTGGGTGTATGTAGAGAGAGTGTGGGTAGGCTGGGTGGGGGTAGAGAGAGTGGGAGTAGTGTGGGTGGCTTGGGGTAGAGAGTGCACAGGCAGTAGAATTCTTCTCGTGAATGTGCACAAGCAAAGGGAGAGGGTGTGTATTATTTATTGCAGTGGGGACCCTACAGTTTAATATCATCAGGTGCTCCCTCCCTGGCACATGGCAAATTGTTTTTTTTTTTTAAACCAAAATTAACCCTTTGCTTTCCACTGATTCATAATCCATAAAATCAAACACAAAGGGCCTGATTCATGGAATCAGATGTAGATATTTTGCAAGGGCAGCGCGCCGAGAAGGACCCTGCATGAGCCGTGGCACAGAAAAAACCCTGCGCAGCACACGTATTCGTGGATTTCAAGAGGCATTACTAGCCGTTGTGCAAGAAACAACAAGCTGCACGAGGAACGCCCCCAATACACCCCCACTAAAAAGCAAGTTAAAGGACTAACATGGCGCAAGCCTCTGAGCCATCCATGTCCCAGCATCCAGCACCCAAGCAAAATCACGTGACAACACCTCGCAATTCCAGGCAGCACCACAGATAAAATGCGTGGCCTTCCTCCCAAGCCCAGGCCATACCCCAGCGAAATTGCGCAACAACACCTTGCATTCCCAGACCGCACCCTGCAGAAAATGCATACCCTCCCTCGCAAGACCAGCCCGTACCCCAAAGAAATCACACGACAACACCTTGCAATCCCAGGCCGCACCCCAGAGAAAACGCTTGCCCTCCCTCACATGCCCAGGCCGTACCCCAGCGAAATCACAAGCCCCCTCGTAAGTGTAGGCTACACCCCTTACAAAAACATGAGTTCCCCACTACCCCCTTTGGCACCCACCCTTTCCACATAACCCCTTACTTCACATGAACCACTGAAGTCCACACAACACCACCAGGCTGCCTCACCTGTGACATCCCCCGCTTACAGAAGGGACACCCCCTGCAGGCAGCTCCCTCCAGACTGGACACCACCCCCCAGCACGCGTCACCTGTGACACCCCCACAGACTGCCCCCTCCAGAAGCGACACCCCCCACAGTCAGCACCCTCCAGATGGGACACCACCCCCCGGCACCCCTCACCTGTGTTAGGCGGAAACCTGTGCAGTTCCCTCTGGGACCACTGCAAAAGATTTAGGACTACAGGCGTTGGCGGTGAACCCACTTGCTAGCAGTCTGCACCACACAGATTCACGTGGTAGCTGTGGCTGAGCAGTCAGACTTCTCTCAAGAAAAGTTGAGCAGTATGTGGAGTATACAAAATAGGGCAATTCTTCACAGCAAGACAAGCAAACACGCAACGAGGCTTAGTGTAAAGATATTAAGGTATTTATTTATAACAAAACGTCTATGAAAAACACTAAGGCAAATCACGGTAAACAAATCAAACACAATTACTCTACGGAGTAGACGATCAATCCCCCTAGCAATATCGACAACTCTAGGTTCTACTGGTACCACTTATTTTCAGACAGAGGTGTATACCTCAACCCAGATGACACTCGAATATTAGTTAGGACGGGAGAGAAAAAGATAGGCAGGTTACGAAATCAACACAGTTCGATCCTATCGGATAAAATGCAAGGCAGGAAGGCAAGAATCACAATAGATCGTAAAGTTCAGAGGCCCGGCCCACTCGGAGAGAGGCAAGGCGCGATGTCCCAAAAAGTCTCTAGTGGAGATGCATTCAAGTCTGTATTGCAAATTGTTATCGGTGGATTGAACCAGTTCAGAACAACAAATGAGAAAAGCTTGGAGGCGACCCAACGGAACGGAGAGGATTAAGACACCTCACTCGAACCGATCGAAAGGGAAGCCAGGCGGACACGGTACCTTGTTGTGGAGGGCAGCTCCGGCGGGGGCAGTTGTTCCTGGTGGTGGATGCACGTTGGTTCTTTGCCAAGAGTAGAGATGATCTCGTCGTCGAAGAAAATGAAGTCCGGTGCACCACCAGGGAAGAGACCAGCCGCGGAGTGCTCCGTCACAAGGCACCACCTTTTGGTCGCGGTTCAGGGGTAGTGGCTATCCGGTTGCCGAGGTGCTTCTGCACGGGCAATTCGACCACCGCGTCCTGAGGCGAATAAAAAGCAAAGGGGACTGGTTGTTCCCACCAGTCAGGGGAAGAGATTCTCCGGCAGGGAGATCTCCTCTGTCGTCGGGAAGTGGTGAGTCTGTTCCGCAGGGCTCCACCGGAGGTGTCGTCGTGCAGGTCGGCTCAGCGTTACCCTCGTCGGATTCTTAGGTCCTGTGGCGACTTCTGAAGATCCAGTCCCAAAAGCCCTGCTTTTATGCAGAAAACCCCCATTCATTCAGCCCAGCTGTCAATCAACACATGCTAAGTGGTGAGCGGGAAGGCTCACCACCTGGGCCAATCACTCCAGAGTGCGACTGGAGTTGGCAAGGCAACTCGGTCCAGGGTGCCTAAACCCCCTCCCACACCCCTGTGGTAAGCGAGACAGAATGGCACCACTTTGGAGGGTCTCTGTACAGAGCCCGCCAAAAGTGGAACAAAGGGCTCGACCTTTGGTTTAGGAGTCACAGAGACGAACACAGACGCCATTTTACAAACCGAGTTCTGGCAGAAAATACCACTTGATAAACCTATTTAAGATAAGTAGATCGGTGGTACGTCAGAGATTAATGAGAAAAAGTATCAATCTCCAACAATGGGACGAGTCCCATAGGGTTATGTTCGGGGACGAACATAACAAGTAGTTTCCACTGCCACCAGCCAAAACTCGACGAGGGGGGACGGGACAGTGCCCCCTCGAGTAACAGATCTAGGAGTAATCGAATTACCCCTACTAGTACGTCCACAATAAGATGGTTTGTACTAGTTCTGTTAGTAAATTTAGGTCTAGTAAAGCCAATGGTGACTTTACATGCCCGGGGAGACAGTAGTCTGTCCCCGGGTATGGAGTCTATGGTGGGGGACCCGCTAGGGCGCCCCCGTGTTACGGCACGTAGGGTGCGGTGTAACACACATAGAAAAACATATGAGACCCTATGGAGTAAAAGACCCCATAGCCCATCGAACACATTGACACTTCAAAAGGAATTACACACATACATGTCCAAAAGTGGGAGAAAAGAGTCTCACTCTTGTCAGGATGGAAAAAACAAACTCCAGAAATCCAGCAAAGCTGCTGGGGGACTCACTAGGTTAGGAAATTCAGCCTAAACACAGAATTCTCCCTAACAACCTGTGACACCCCCCACAGGCTGCACTCTCCAGACTGGACACCACCCCCCAGTACCCATCACCTGTGACACCCCC
Organism: Ambystoma mexicanum; assembly: GCF_040938575.1. NCBI lineage: Eukaryota > Metazoa > Chordata > Amphibia > Caudata > Ambystomatidae > Ambystoma > Ambystoma mexicanum. The sequence goes on along the minus strand of NC_090931.1, from coordinate 1,167,235,931 downwards.
CATAGGCTGCCCCTCAACAAGGGACCCTGCCACAGACAGTCCCCTCCAGACTGGACACCACCCTAGCACTCAACACCTGTGACACCCCCACAGGCTGTCCCCTCCACAATGGACCCCCTACAGGCAGCCCCCTCCAGACTAGACACCACCCCCAGCACCCACCACCTGTGACACCCCCCACTGACTGCCCCTTCCAGAAGGGACGCCCCCCCACAGACAGCCCCCTCCAGACTGCACACCACCCCCCAGCACCCTTCACCTGTGACACCCACCCCGCAGCCAGACCCCTCCACAAGGAACAGCCCTCACAGGCAGCCCCCTCCAGACTGGACCCCCCCGGCACCCATCACCTTTGACACCCCCCAGGCTGCCCTCTCCAGAAGGGACACCCCTTGCAGGCAGCCCCCTCCATACTGGACACCACCCCCCAGCACCCATCACCTGTGACACCCCTGCTTGCTGCCCCATCCACAAGGGACCCTCCCACAGGCAGCCCCCTCCAGACTGGACACTACCCCTGGCATTTGTCACCTGTGACCCCCCCCCAGCCAGCCTCCTCTTCAAGAAACACCACCCGCAGGCAGCCCTCTCCAGACCGGACACCACCCCCTGGGCACCCCTCACCTGTGACACCCCCCGCAGGCTGCACCCTCCAGACTGGACATCACCCCCAGCACCCTTCACCTGTGACACACCCTGCAGGCTGCCCCCTCCACAAGGGAACCCCCCAGCAGGCATCCCCCTCCAGACTGGACCTCCCCAGCACCCATCACCTGTGACACCCCCGGCAGGCTGCCCCCTTTCACAAGGGACCCCCCTGCAGGCAGCCCCCTCCAGACAGGACGCCACCCCCCTGGCATCCATCATCTGTGTCACCACCTGCAGGCTGCCCCCTCCAGACAGGACCCCCTAGGCCCCTTTCACCTGTGAAACCCCCCTCAGGCTGCCCCCTTTCACAAGGGACCCCCCTGCAGGCAGCCCCCTCCAGACTGGACACCACTACCCCACCACCCCTCACCTGTGACACCACCACCATGCAGCCAGTCTTCTCCACAAGGAACACCCCACGCAGGCAGCCCAATCCTGACTGGACACCACTACCCGGCACCCCTCACCTGTGGCAACCCCCGCAGGCCGCACCCTCCATACTGGACACCACTTCCCAGCACCCATCACCTGTGACACCCCCAGAGGCCACACCCTCCACAAGGGACACCCCCCACAGGCAGCCCCCTCCACAAGGGACACCCGCTGCAGACAGCCCACTCCAGACTGGACACCACCCCGGCACCCATCTATGTGACACCCCCAACAGCCAGCCCCCTCTACAAGGGACACCCCCCCCACAGGCAGCTCCTTTGTGACGGGACACCACTCCCAAGCACCCATCACCTGTGACACCCCCTGCAGGCTGTCCCCCCAAGAAGAGACACCCTGACATTGTGATACATCATCACTGCAACACATGTGTGTTGTGCACCTGGACTGCCGTGTTGTAACATCAGCAGGAATATCCTCAGGAACATGTATCCTGCAAACCAAAATAAAAGCATTCATCTGAATCACATCCATGAGTGCAGCATTTCCTCACACACAATTGCTGGCCGTAACCATCGCCCAACATACACATGTGACAAGTGAATGTTAAAGTGAGGCCCTGCTGCCTATGTGACAAGGTCATGTCATCAATCACCACAGACCAAATGTATACCAATGACAGAAGCAAACATATTCTCAATGTGTGCTACATCAACCAACAATGGCCATGTGTCTCACAACCTGCGCCTCATTGAGCTGCTATTTTCAAAAGAGATTCCCTAACAAACACATCACCGTCGGGACATGTGTGAAGGACATGGAATTCAGAGAGTGCACGACTCACAGAGACAGCTGAATTGTTCAGCCACTGTGGAATATGAAGAAATGCCACTGGAGTATCCCAGTGCAAGAGGTTGACCAATATCTGCGATAATGATTACTGTCAAAACACATGCTGGTGAAGGGGAATACACTACATGTTTGTTACACAGCATTAACTAAGTCATGTGCCATTATCCTGAATATGTGACAACCCCACAGTCACCCAACCCACCTCCCTCCCAAACACAGTGGAGCAGACACAGACTGATGCAGCACATGTGAAAGGAAATACCATTAGACAGTGCACACCCGTCCTTCCACTTCACACACCACTACCAGTCAGCCACATGTGTATAGTGCCATTGCAAATAAACACATCAACAATACACATGCATGTAAGCAACAAGACACATGACTCCCAATGAATGGAATCAGGGCCACTAAATGGACTACCAACCAGGCACACAGGAAAGATAACTGCTACAAACAATGACTGTGAGTAAAAAAGAAATTATAATATACAGTTTTTTTACTGTCATACAGACTGTGAAATAAAAGAATAGGTGTCCATGTACATTTTAAAATAAATAATCATCCACATGTACAGAAACGTATCTACAATCAAACAATAAAATCTATCTCCATAAAGTCTGGTCATGATATAATGAAAAAATAAGCATATAAAACGATGTATAAAATAACCATGGGGGATTGTCCAAGTAGTGCACTCCAAATAAAAAATAATCAAAAGGAAACTTATACCTACAGAACTATGTACAAAAGAATGGAGCATTGTCTAAAATGTCAGCTCCAAACAATAATTGCAATCAAAGGAAACTTACAACTACAAAACTATTTACACATGCAGCGGGCTAGTCCTCCTTATCACCAATCTCACTCATTGTCTGGACCAGGCCATCATCGAACACTGCATCCATTAGCCCCAGGCCTCTGTAGATTCCTGGAGGGTTTGCAGGGCCTCGAACATGTTCCTTTCCCACCCCTCTGCCTCCGTGCAAGTTGCCTCCAGGAGCTCAGCCTGCCTCCTTGCCTGATGCAGTGTTAACTCCGCCATGGCCATGTTGACTCTCGCCTCCCGAGCCCGCTGCCTCTCTGCTCCAATAAGCTGCCCATAGTGCACGAACACGGAAGACATGTTGGTTCTCAGTTCCACATTTGCGTCCTGCCTGATGCCGGATACCTGTCCCCTTGTGCTGGTACGCCCTGAGTGAAATAACCTCCTCCTAAGAGCCTGCTGCTGCCAAAGCGCCCCGGTGCCTGTGTCGTATGGACACCCTCTGGGCTGCTGTCATTACCCGGTTGTGTCTTGTCCGTCCCCTGCTCCTGGGTGCCTGCTCTCCCTCCATTGCCAAGGCTCCTGTTGTTGGCTGGATATGCATGGTTACCAACTCAGCTGAATCACTGTCGACTCCCAACTCAGGCCAGGATGTTGGCTCCACCTGATGGGGCAATGTGGTTGGGACTGGTGCACAGGGAGCCCTGGTGGAATCACCCGGAATACAAATGGCACACAGAGGAGGAAGGCAATGAGGGGGTTGCAATAGTGCCCATCTCACACAGCACAATCGAGACCAGGAATGCTGCTAGCCAGTTGAGGAGGCGCCAGACATCATTGTGATGATGTGCAAGCATATGAGTGCAAGCCTACACATCATCATGAATGACCCTGGTATGCCTCCCAATACCGACTAGCCGGGGTACCACTCTGTCCCGAATGGCAACAGCTGCAGGCATCGGGGTGTTTGTCTGGGTGGAAACATCCAACACCTGAGACTGGGTCCAGCCTGAGGCATGCCGGCAGGTGCATAAATCAGTTGCCGCTGGCCCAGGGACAGGATTTATCACAGGCACCTCCACAGTGACCTGCACAGCCTCATGACACTGGGTCAGCGCTGCAGCAGTCACACCCACCTCACCAACCGTCTTCCGCACTGGATGGCCTCTGTGTTGCCTCACCTCCCCCCCCCACTGCCAAGGAGTACACGTCCACCTTCACCCTCTTGGACTTCTCCTCAGCAACTTTGGCTGATGGTACAGACGCGGCACCAGCCTCCTCGCCCCCGATGATGTTGTGTCCAGGGAGCGTAGCTGGGCCTTGCGCCTCTGTCTGGTGGAGGCATCCCTGCTGCCTTGCTCCACAGCACCGTCTCTGCCCTCTTCTCCAACACAACTGCTGATAAGGAGACATAGAACACAAACTTCAGGTTACTGCACCGATGTGTGCTTGGCATCCAAAAAGTTCACATGAAGTACACTGCTAATGGGTACAACCATCATCCCCCTCCACAACACACATGTACATGCAATGTACATACATGCACATACATGTATGTCCATCACAACACACAATCACATCCAGGGAAATGGCACTGCCACAACCTATCAATTGTGCATGCTACACACACATGCATCATGTGCACTTACACATGTCATGCACACACATCACCTGACAGTCCTCAAGCAGTGCAATGAGCACTAACATCAGAGTACCCTCAATGGAAATCCTGCAACATGACTATGTCACACATTGAAATGCACCTGTTTCATCCATCCATGAGTGATGGCCAGTCACACAATAACATCTTTAACACATACATATGAACAGAATGCATTCGCATGAGGTTCTCAACACCACCTCATCTGTCACACTTGTCACACTGGCATGTCTCAGACACATGTAACAAACCATGTGCATGTTGTGAAATGCATGGTACAATAGGTGTTGTCCTGACAACTGTATTTCTGGGGTCTGCTTTCTTATTGCTGTAAACCTAAAGTTGTTCTGTCATGTAACATACATTCAAATACCTTCTGTATGTAGTAGTACTCAAGCAATTGAGAGTGCAGACAAACATAGAAAATAAATACAGCTTTTATTTATTTAGCTGTTTGTGCATTTCGTAGTCCTGCATTTGAACTTTTATTTGATTTTTTTGAAATCCAGTTTACTAAGGGTAGTTTGTTTCTAACATTCAAAAAACCTTAACATAACTGAATTGGTAACAAAATTTAATTGTGCAAAGCTAAAACAGATTTAGGCTGCTGTTGGGTAAAGAAAATGCAATGGGTCGTATTACACACTATATTAGCAGTATGGGGCATGCTGTTACTGTAAGTGCAAGATGCTTGAGACCTTGAAAAGCAATGCTCACCTTCCACAGTGTGCTCGTAGTCAAGAGTAGCTGGAAGGTGCTGGTAGTGGTAAGGATCACGCCAGTTAGAGGCTTGAGGGTCGTTTGGTATTGTGGGAGCTGTATTCCCAAAGATGTCAAAGATGGACGCTCTCCTGTAGAGTGGAGATATAAGAGCACGGAAAGAATAAGGATCTGTAGTCAGGAGGTGGCTAATGGCACCTACGGAGAGGAAGACTATTTATGAACAAGTAAAAATGACCTTCTGTCAGGGTCGGGGGCAGGAAGTATGGATCCTGCGGTGCCACGATGCGAAGAGGCGGCAGGGAAGCTGTGTTATGTGAACGCAGAGCTGTTCAATGCGAAGTGCGGTGCGCATGGGGAGTAGTGTTTGGCGAACTCCTGTAGTGCGCATGTGTAGAGGACGAACATGTTGCTGGCAGCGCGCATGAGCGGGTTCTCAAGGCGTCTCATAGTCATGGAGACGCGGGGGCTATGGAGGAAAAAGGAGGCGGTAGGAGTATACTGCCTGTACACATGCGGCCATAGTGGGCAGTCTGCCTAAGGGGAATCTGTCGGCATGCATGGTACCTATAGGTAAACTTCCAGTTGAAGGGAACAAAAAACAGCAGTCAAGGCGAAACGAAAAGGGCTGGCGGGCCGTGGGCTGGTGGCTCCCTATTGTGGGCAGCATTATGGGTAAGTGGTCCAGCGTATGGAACCTATTACAATGCTGGAAGAAGGGCCTGTGCCTGGGGATAAAGGCTGCAGGTCCATGCCTGGTATGATAGAGTGTGTCTGGAAAAGGGGGGGATTTTGTGAGTTACCTGGTGGAAAGACCCATCTTTGTATTATCTAGGTGGGTCCTCAGGGCTGGTAGCTGGGTAGGAGTTAAGCAACCTGCTGTCACAGTTGCCCTGAAGCTGTGTTGTGATATGCTGCAGTACAACACACAATGCAAATGTAATACCATTGAAATTACACTTGCGTCACTGCACACATGTAGAGCACTGAGAGCACTGTCTGTGCCCATCGCTTGTCACGTAAGTTACGTGATGAGCTCCTTTCCTCTTATTTTACGTGTCTGCGCTAATTTCAAATGCGAGTAAACATCACTCTGTTTCCGGCTGCCCACGCAACAGACACGGAAAACCCATGCTTCTGCGCATGAGCCTTTTTACCTGCCTCCTACTGCCCTGAGCTGCCTCCTACCAAGTCATCTTCTGCTGCCTGCCCACTGTGTGTGCCTGCTGCCCACCTGCCCTGCAATTTGAGTGCCTGCTGTCCAGCCAATGCTAGTGCTACTGTCCTTGGCCCTGTGACCACCTCTGCTGATTCCGAAGACTCCCAACGTGATGCAACATCACCACCGCTCCACAGACCAGCCCCAGGACCACCTTGCATACCCACACCTGCCTCGGGGGTTGCCATGTCTCAAGCAACCTGATAAGAGGTAAGTGGCAACCCCAGGGCAGCGAGGCAGAGGGCTGTCAACTTCAGTGCCAATTAAGTTGACATCCTAGTGGAGCAGGTCCTGGGGCATTATGATGCCCTCTTCAACACCCCAACACAAGTCGGCAAGGAAGGACGGAAGCTGATCTGGGACCGGATCATGGATGCCATCAACACTGAGGGGGTGGCATCCGGTGACTTTCAACACGTGCACAAGTGCTGGGAGGACCTAAAATCCAGGACCCACACCAAGGCCCTCTGCTTCCTCCTGGCCGGTGCCAATGGAGGGGGGCGCAGGTGCCAGATCAACAATACCAACATGCAGGTCCTGGGGAAGTTCTAACTGGCACTGAGCACCCAGGTCAGCGATTTGCAACAACGTCTGAAGTCGTCAGGTGAGTGTCCATGTGTAGCTGGGCTCCACAGTGCATGTGCATGTTCATGTATGTTAGGAGTGTGCACCTTGGGCTTACAGCAAGTATGCGTCTTCGACTGATGTCTGCATGCATGTTACAGACAGTGCTCTACATGTGTGCAGTGACCCATGTGTAATTTCAATGGCATTACATTTGCATCATAATTTGGCATGTTTGCTGCATGTGTCGGTTGTCTTATATGTTCTTTGCATGCTCACATGGCGTTATGGTAATTAGATTGTTGCTCATGTCACTGTGTACCTCCCTATGTGTGTACCTCTATGGGTGCACCAACTGTGCTGTGCAGCAAGGTCATTGTACATCTGAAAACCAGGCTGTGGACTCCTTCATCTGTCATTTCCTTGTTATTCCCTCTCTGTGTCACTCTCTCTCTCTCCCTCTCTTGGGTGTGGTACACTGTACTCCTGTACAAATCACTATCGATAACCATTCACCCTGTGTCATCATGTGTTGCCCCTGCACTCTGTGTTGCATGCATATTTCTTTATGTGATCAGTTATGACAATGTATGTGCATGTAGTTTGTGCTGTTACTCTGCAATGCATTCCATTTAGTTAAAGTGCCTCCCGATGGTGTGCATTGTATGCAAGGCAGCTGAGTTCCACGGACAGGAGAGTGCATGGCATTTGCTGACACTTCGGTGGGGTTGGCATGGGAGTAGGGCACTGTGTGTGTTCACTCTGGATTGACTTACCTTGTGCTCAATCACTATTGCTTGTGGGTGGCATTAATCACTTGGGGGTGATTCCAATGATGGTTATGGTCATTTTCATCAGATGGATTGCTGAGGCCATTTTTCACTCATTATGATAACTAGGCTCTCTAACTGTGTATCCGGCTTTCATGGTTGTTTGGGAGTGTGTAGCATGGTCAGCAGTTTGTAGACTGTGGCAGGTGCAGATGTTTGAGCTGAGGTGTGCCTCTTTCATTTTTTATCAGGTCTAATGAGTGACACATCAGATCCCTATCAGGGTTTGTGGGAGGAGGGATGTTTTTGACATTTGGCGAGTCAGCATTATGAAGCCACAAACATGTTGCTATGTCTGCTGGTATGTGGGCTATTTGGTCTAACAGCACATCAGGATTCGTGTTATTAGTGGGTTTTCTTCCTTTTCTCAGGCCTGCAGCAACATGGTGAATGCAGCTTCTAGAGCAATGCATCTGGGTGCATGTTGGTGCAGCATTTGAATAGATGCAGCATTACAACCATTGTTATGCGGTGACAATGAAGTCTGTATTGACCATGGTCTGGTGGTTAACAGTGTACTTTTACCATTATTTAATTATTGATGAATGTATCTATTTGCTTGGTGTTGTTGGCTTATGTCTTCCATTGCCGCTCCATCTGTGTGCAGAAGAACCTTGTGCCATGAAGCAGGGTTCTGGCGGAGGAGCAAGAGGTGAGTGACTGAATAATTATCAAGACATCCACTGTATATTCTCCCAGGACCTCCTTCACAGTACCTTTGGTGTGCGTTTGCAGCACATATGTCTTGCTAATACACATGACTGACTGAACCAACTAGTGACAGGCTCTTCAAACACAACCCTCCACACATTGGCGCCCCCTGACACTCATTCTCCTCATTTACTCATGTCTCTACTGAAGTAGTCAACCGAGTTGACAAGTACATGATGGTGTCATCCCTATTGGTGTACAGCTGCTCCAACAGAACCATCATTGGCAACATCTCCTGTCTGTCTAATGCTGTTGCTGAGCTATGCATACTCTCCTTTACTGCTGTCCAGTTTCAATGCTTCATCAGGCACTCGCTTGTGCACACCATCGTTAATATGACATCTGCACAGCCTTCTTGACCGCCAACATACTGGGGAATAGCTTTATACACCTTGCGGGAGAAACTGCTTGCCAAGTTGGTCCACAAACAAATGTACGGCCATTAGGGCATTCTTGGGGATATACGTCAACACCAGTGTGGATTTAAACAGTCAGGAGCAACAGATACTGGGGTCATATGATGGATGGTGGCATCACTCCATTCATAATGGCTTGCTGTCCTGATCATCTTTGATGTCTCACATGCTTTACACAAAGTGATTAATTCCACCCTCATGTTCATGCTCCATGAACGGACAGTGGACTTGCTTATGTCATTCCAGAAAATCAATTTCATGGAAACCCCATACTTTGTCATTTTTTCTACCCTACTTCAGCTGCCCCCTGTGGCATCATGCAGGTGTCCTTTTCTTTTCAATGCATCTTTTGTCATATATATTTGCCTGCTGCAACGCATATTTGATCCATTGTCCAAATGATTAATGTGCTGTGATGGGGACAGACTACTCTTCAGCACCTGGCACCCTTAGTCACCATGTCTGCCGCACAGCCATCCTGGACTGGTGCTCTCAAATTGACCTTGGCTTGACCACCATTTACACAATTGCAAGTCCCAAATTGCTCCACTGCAGCCTACTTCAGCCTTTGACTCTGTCCTTCCTACATATGCTCACTCCCTGCACACTCATCCCAAGGCAGGAATGTTGCATTAATCTTCAAATACCCACTACCTTACTGCCACATATTTGTGTGATTGTCAAGGAGTCCGACTTGCAGGTCTTGATGCACACAGTTAATGTACACTTCCACAACATCACGCATAGGTGCAATGTTACACGTGCTGTGGTACTGTCCATGCTACACTACTGCAACATCCAATTCATGAGTGTTCCTTGTTCTACCCTGCGACACCTACAGTTTAGCCAAATTATGTATGTGTGACTCGTCAGTTGTCTCAGGGCCAGGGCCACCCCCTATCCTGCTATATGAAAGCTTATGAGGCTCCCCGACTCTTCACGTATTACGTTGTGATACCGGGATCCCATCCACAGGGATGTCTGGGTCCCTCTACCATCTTCTATGCTTCATGATGATATACTACCCTTCTGTACTCCTGCATTTCTCTGGCAACTACTCCCTGTGTGTGAAACACTGAGGTATTGGAAGGCATGGTGGTGGTTCAATTTGCTCTGTGTGATGCCTCCTGTGTAGTAGACTCACTCTCCCCCTGCACATTGAGCATGTACCCCTTAAGGTCACATTGATCATGAAGTCCTTTCTCTTCTCCACTTCCATCTCCCACTGTATTTTTTGCTATTGATGCAGTAGCGTGTCCTTGTTGCCCTGACCCACCGCATTTGTATCATGAGATATGCTGTATATATGGTGTACTTGCTCACGCTCAGCATAGACACCTGACTAATCACTTCCATTAGTATAGTGTTGTCTTGACATTTCTGCGCAAGATGTTCTCCATGCACTAATCCACACCCTGTGTAATTCATTCGGAACAAGTCTGCAAGTATTATGCTTGACGTCAATGCCAGGGACCACATCTGTCTGCCACTGGCTAGCAGTAGCAGAAAGTGTCGAGTCATAGGAAGTATGCATTGTACACAAGGATTTTTGGGGCCTGCGTACTACCTATCTGCTGATATTCATCCCTCGATGCTGTCCCTCCAGAGCCATTTCATCATGTTACTAAGTCCTTCTTCAGGTGAGCCAGTTTTTGATGGAGATTTTATGCAGGGGATCTTTATCATCAGCAGGTGCCAACCTCTGGGATACCCATCCTGCCACCCTCTGTTTGGGGCCTCATATCCTTCAGTTCCATGAACTACTCATGTGTTTCATCTTCTACTCTTCCTTCTATCTTCCTCTTCCCTGCTAAGCGATCCCTCTGCTCTCATTCTCTTCATTCTTTTGTGCTTCCTGCTTCATGACGGTCTGCTTGATGTATTTCAAGGTCTCACATGACCCTGTCGCACCCAACAATTTTTGGGGCAGTTGCCTCTGTGACCTGGACTAGTGTAATCATCACTGCACTTGGGTAATGACCTGAGAGAGTTGCATCTCTCTGCACTTACCCGAGAATCCACTGACTGGACGTACTAGAAACAGCCCTGAACTTGTTGCCACCCTCCGAATACCACGCCCCTCTAATCATCTTTGCACTTGCTCCTTCTGATTCCTTTGTAGCATGCAGGTATGGTATCTGTCTGTTCCACCCTGTCCTCACTCCCTGCATGGTGGCAGGTTCATGCACTTGATGAAACTGACGCTTCATCATCAAACATAATCACTGTTGCCACCACTGTTGATTTTGTGACTGATGTCCGCCTCTGTGGCGGACATCAGAGGCACAAGAGGCGGACATGAGTGACTATTATGGTTTCAGTCATTCTAACGCTCTATACAAGTGTTATTTTTCACCCCTTGTTCCATGCATCCTTGAGCTCTTTCAGAACTTGCCTTGTGCATCAGACATTTTGGTAGATCCTTTTACATGACGTGCCATACCAGTACACAGTATGATGTTAATTTTACATAGCATATGGGATGGGTTGAGTGACACAGAGGTGAGTTAATGGAAGGTTTGGCATGTTGTTAGTGGTTTCATTGTGTTACTTGTGGTGGTAAGAGTGGAATGTCTTTGGATGCACACAATTTAGCACTTCCAGGGGCACATTCTCAGGGTGGTTTTGTGGGCACTGTTGATTGGCTCATTGTCATCATTGAATGGCACATGAAATGTGGCATGGTCCTGTGCACTCCACGGGGGATGGGGTTTACGTGAAAAAGGTTGCCACAAGCTGGGTATGGGCAGCCTCTCCACGCCTTTTTCCCTGCCATACACAAGCGGCATGCCTGTGGATGTGGATGTCGGGGCACCATCATGTCTACCAGTACGCCATGCTGTGTTGCAACATTGTGCAGGACACATGTTGCCACAATGATCCTGCACACTAGTGGTGGTGCATATAGCAACTCGCCACCGGAGTAGTCAAGGGAGTGGAAACGTGACTTCCGCACACCTAATGTGTGCTCCACTATGGCCCGAGTTGCAATATGGGCTGTGTTGTATCTTACCAGAGCAGGTGTGGCGGGGTTCCGTATTGGCGTCATCATGTAGGTGCTCAGAGGATAGGCCCTGGACAGGTGAGAATGTTTGACATTGGTGTCTATTTGTCTGTGTCTGACATGCATGCATGTGCATGGCCATTTATACTCACCAATGAGCCATGTGTTGCCATGCCTCCCAGCTTCCACGGCGCAGTGTAGGGGGGACATTCTGAATAAATATCTATCATGGGTGGAACCTGGGTAGTTAGCATATACAGAAGTAATGATGCCCTTGGCATCACATACAACCTGCACGTTGATGGAGTGCCAATGTTTCCTATTGGGATAAATGTGCTCTGTTGCCCTAGGTGGATGTAGAGTGACAAGGGTGCAAGCAATGGCACCAAGCACTTTGGGGAAGTGTGCCACCCCATAAAAATCCTGGACCACGGCCTGCCTTTCTGCCGGCATTCTGGGCATGTAGATGTGGCTGCGGACTGTGGGGCATGCATTCCTAATTACCAACACATGATGCAGGCAGGGTGATTGCTTGGGCGGTGAAATGCCCTCAACTATGGCAGTGGTCCGCTGAAATGACCCAGTGGCCAAAAAATGCAGAACAGTGAGCACCTTTTGCAAGGGGCTCAATGCTTGGGAGCACAGGTTGAGTGATGCAAGGTCATCTTCCCACTTCGTGACCAGGTCTAAGATGAAATGAGGTGGAAACCTATAGCTGCCATAGACCTGGTCACCAAGCATCCCAAAAAGGCTGGTACTTGGTAGAAAAATCCTGGCCCTGGCAAGCCTCCTCCTCCTGCGGTGTCCCAGGATCACTGCTGCGAGAAATGGTACATTCATCGTAGCTGTATATGTGTGTTTGTTCATCGTGCAGGATTTGTATGCATTTGTTTTTGTGCGCATTGACATTTACGCCAGCTATCACGTGGCATACGTTTTTCAGGATTTGCAGGTATTTTTCAGCGCGCCAGCTAGCCGTGTTCAATTCCATGAATACGAGTATGTAGCGCGCATATCAGAGTTGCAAGTATTTTACTGTGGGACTTCCCTTGTAACGTTCACATGTTTGCTTGTTGTTCCCCATTCTACGTGTTCCGCCCCATTTTTAGGTGACTGAGCAGACACCGGCTGGCCTTTGCTTGGAGTCTTGCACAAGGCGTTTGTGGTGTTGCAGATACGTGTTGGACCGGCGCAGATTCCTCGCAAGTCCCTGGTAAACCCAGCGCATTGTGTTCCATGAATCGACTAATGGGTGCTTGTGCCTGATTTCACGTACAAGGCCCCTATTTTCTCCGCAAATAACTCCATGTATCAGGCCCATAGATTGAAGATGTTAGGCTGTTTTCATGTACACACATTTGACTGCTTGTGCCCCAGTCCTACTGTCCTTTACATTAAAAAGCTTGTGAATCAGAATCATGCCTTACTGCAGTGATTAGAATACCACTGCCAGTAGGGGCAAGCAGATGTTCTACATGCATTGGGAAATGCTGATGTTTGGATTTCCTCCTGTTTTTCTGCTCTGTGCTGGGAATACATTGTAGAATATGGTGGGTGAAGGGAAACCCACCAAATGATGTTATTCTGTAGATTTCCCCACTTGTGCCTCATGCTGAAATGGGCTATTAAGCTGTACCTGACTCTGTCCTGATCTATTTGGATTTAAAGGGTAGATTTTAGGGATGGGTAAACTGGCTCTATTTAAACAATAGCGCTTTGTCACAAACAAGATGTAAGACCATTTAAACAATAGGGCTTTGTCTCAAAACATGTGAATCATTAGGGATGGGTGAACCGGCTCAAACAATATTTACGACTATTTAAACAATAGGGCTTTGTCTCAAAACATTCGAATCATTTGAAACTTTCTAACCGGAATTCAAAACACTCAAATTCAAGTATTTGAAGGTTTCACAAAGCTCGAATATAGCTCGTGGTAATACGAAATAGGAATTCAGCAGTAGTTGTGACTAAGGAAATAATTCAATAGAGACATAACATTTAACGCAAATGAAAAAAGTGCAGATGATGCCATTTCATTTGTGCGTCCATTTTGCTATTTCGTCGATCAACCTATCTACAAAGGAGCTCTTAATATTTCAGTTATGCTATGCAGCTGCGCAAATGATGCTCTGGACAACCCGATTGTGTAATGTACATTAGACAGGCTCTCTGAAACCACGGGTTTGCTGGCAGTGCTTTTCACAATGAACGACCCTGAAAGTTGCCATTATTGTGAAATGTAATAAATACATATGTATTTTGCTCGGGCCATTAACGTGGGCCCAAGGCCATTACCCCCCAGTGTTGCCAGTAGATCGGGTACATAACGGCATAGCACCGCAGGTTACCAAAGAGTCAAGCTGGGCTGCTAAAAAAATTATATTTTCCTTCCTACAAAGGGACACTGCACGTGTCCCGTTGTAGGAAGGAACATTCTTTACCAACATGGCCACCATGCAGATCCCTCGCCTTCCCTTTGGCTGTGGGAAGTTGAGAAGAGGGTGCAGCCGAAATTAGGTAAGTAGGGGTGCAGTGGGTTAAAAAAGGAAAAGAAACAGGGGTGGGGGAACGATGGCGGCGTGGAGAGCCAGTCGTCAGGCGGCTTGGAATGTAGGCTTGTACCAGAGGTTCAAGCCCACATTCCTAGCTACCTGATTGCCTGACAGACCCCCCCCCCCCCTCCGCTGGGGTGATAATGGATATACATAAATTTACATTTAAAATAAAATACTTGGCAGGGTTTGGCAATGACCAGACTTGCATTGCACATTCCAGTGCACCTTTCCCAACTAAGTACATGGAAAAGTGACTATGTTATGTTATTTTGTTTATTTATTTTTTTTACAAATGATTTATTTACGCTATTTAGTTTAAAAATAAACTCATAGCAAAACAGAAGATCCTGATCCAACGATGCTTTAGCATTTAACCTTTGTTGTCAAGTAATTGGTTTCTTCAGAAGTTCTGTTTCCAAGATCGACCTGTAAAAAGTGACCATAGCTACGGTCAAAGAAATTTTGGCCCCTATTAAAATGTGTTTCCATCATAAGTGTGGCGGGATTGGCCTGAATTCTGTCAGGAACCACCCAAAGAACTTAGTCCTTTCCTCTGTGAAGTGAGAACACAAGGTGAAGAGGTGCTAAAGTGATTCTTTAGCTCCTTCCTAAAAGCAGAATTGACATTCATGAGTCATTGAACTCATTGGAGCTCAAACTGCCATGATTTTTCCGGTTTGTCACAGATTAAAGCAGATCCTCATAAAGGTATTTCTAACTTCTGAGTCAGGGCATTTGATTATATATGGATGAGGGAATCCTATTTTCCGTGGTTCGGCTGCCAGATCCTGATCAAGGTGTAGTTTTGAGATCTCATCCATAGTCTTTATCCAGTCTTTGGCTCTTAGTTTCTTTTTCACTGATATCTCCAAGATCAACAGATCATCAATTCGGGAGTCTAGAGACTCTAGTATTCTAGTACAGTTGTTTGCCCAAGTGATGGTTAAGAGATTAGATCTGCTTGTTAGTTCCTGTCTCAAGACTTCCTGCATCGGTGTTGATGAGGCTGGCAAGCATTTTGCATACAGGGTATGTTTCTTTTATTGTACCACGATGATAAGCACATTTAAGCCTACTTCTTTTCATAATAGCTGAATCAAAATTGTATGCGGGAGCCCTATGGCTTTTTTCCAGAAGCGACCCTCCAATCTTGGCCACCATTTGGATGGGAGGTTAACGAGCACCTCGGAACTGTAGGTTAGTGTTGGCAAACCTTTCCTCGGTAGAATTCAATTAAGGGAAGCAGGGAGAATTTACAATATTTTCTTTTCAGAATCAGAGCCTGACTTGTTAAGGTTCTGACTTTTATGGCCAATGACTCCAATGCTTCTGATTCCACCCGGCTGCATGAGATTGTTATTCCTAGGTAAATAATTGACTCAGTCCTCAGGATCTCTTTTTTGATTAAACACCATTTAAAATTCTTCTTTGGACTTTTTCTTGGCCTCTTCAGTGTCATTATTTTTGTGTTTTTTGTGTTGATCTGTAGATGGTTCTGCAATGCATACTTTTGTAAACCATCACGTTTCCGTTGGGGTCCTATTTCCATGAGGTGTAAAAGGACGAGGTCATCAGCGTAAAGGATATAAGTTATAGCTGTCTGCCCCAATTTTGGTGGAAAACATTGAGGTGCTGATTCATGGAATCTGTGCGCCGAAAAAACGGGGATTTGTGCACCATTCTGCCTGCAAATCCCCATTTGTTAAACAGGGATTTGCTGGCAGAATGGCACACAAATCGCCGTTTTTTGGTGCACAAATTCCATGAATCAGCCCCTGAATGTCCACCATATGGTGGTGGAAATCCGTGATGTAGAAGTTATTTCTATAGTGCTGGTGCAAGAGCACATCCTTGTTTTACACCTCCTTCCATTTGGATGTTTTCACTCAGTTGGCCCGCGAATGTGAGCTGCATTTGGATGGTGGTATTTGAGTATAGGCCTATTATTTGGTCTAGTAGATATTTAGGGCAGTTGTTCACCCTCAGTTTATGCCAAAGCAATGGTCTATCAAGGTTGTCAAAAGCCTTGGAAAAGTCTACAAATGCCAGGTAGATTTTAATGTTAGACATCAAGACTTTTGCTTTCAGTAGAGAAATGGTAAACGCTGGGGGCATTGGCCCCAGGCCCTTTACAAATCCAGCTTCAAATGTGTCCTGTAGGGTGTTAACTTCTAACTATTGGGTCAGTCTTTTCAACAGTAGGGAGGAGTATAGTTTTCCCATGATGTTGAGGAGGGCTATTGACCTATAGTTAATCGGGCCTGATCTTGCCCCCTTTTAAAACATTGGAATGATGTTGCCGGTTTTCCAAGATTTCGGGCTCATTTGTTTTTTCAAGATCTCTCGAAGTATCATATCCAGGAATCGAGCCCATAGGGCTGGATGTAGTTTCAACATATAATTTGAAATCCCATCCGGTCCCGGAGCACTTGAGGCATGCAGTCTTTTGGTCTTCAGCATTAAGGAATCTAGGTCATATGATAACGCTCAGTTGCCTGGAACTCTAGGTTCTTCTATGATGTCAATGTTTGGGGCCTTATAGAGTTTTAGAAAATTTTTAACCAAGCTGCTTCAGTGACTCAAGTTGGTTGCAGGCAATGCTGCATTTTGAAAGGGGCTCTTAAGGGTGATTACATTTTGGCAGACGATTTCTCCTTTATTGTGGCCAGCATCCTTTCTGCATCCTTTTGCAAGAGGCTGGCTTTGTAGTTTTTTACACCAAGATCTGTAAATAGATTTGACCTGTTTCTGATGGATCTGTTGCAACATGGGTGACAGGGTTTTTGTTGATTGGAAAGCTTTCCTCATTTCTTTACGTTTTTGTTCGAGCATTGGAACGTAGATATGTTGGTGTGGATGCTTATCTGTGTCCGAGCTTTGTTTTTTTCTTTGCCTTAAAGCATTTAGGGTGACTTGTGTAGTCCTCCATCACTCCCGGCTGATCAATCTGAGACAGGTTGATTACATTAGCCAGGTTCTCTGTAGCTTGGTCAATTTTTGTTGCTGTCATTCCCCAGCGATTTCCTTGTGTGTTCGCTGTCTATATGAATGTCAGTTCAGCCTCACAGATGGGAGAGTGGGTAGAGCAGTTATGATCACTTTTGTCCGTTTTCATCACTTCCAGGGCTAATATTAGCAGGGTCATCTCTAGAGAGACGAAAACATAGTCTATTACTGAGGACGTACCGCCCCTATTCCATGTAGCGTGACACTGGTTGTCCTGCTCAAAGTGGACTTTGGCCATGTGAAGATCGTGGTTTTTCACTAAATCCTTCCAGATTCTTGCTTTATCCAGCATGCCGGCTGAGGTCAGTCTTTCCGCTGGAATAGTGTGATATGACTCATAAGCAGTCATGTTGAAGTTTTCCGAAGATAATGATGGAATACTTTCGTGTGCCATACCCATATCAATTGCATCAGCCAATTTGTCCAGCATGGCTAATATGTTCTGCTTATTTCAAAGAACATTCTGTTTTTGGATCTTGGATGCACTTTATAAAGCACAGAAACCCTCTCCTATTGATGCAAAGTTGCAGACACATTCAGACGCCCTTTTGACAAGAGGGCACACATTTCTTTTTAGTGGAAGTATCATCAATTGCACCCAAAACAATTGTAATGTCTTGAGAATCTGTCCCATCTTTTATTTTTTATCCACAATTATTTTCAATGTTTTTTCCGCTCAATTTGTGTCATAGTGATCTATGACTCGAATTGGGTTGAACTGATTCGAGCCAAATCATTTACAAACGCTGCTCAATTAATTTCACGAGCCATTACCAGAGATACTTGAATGATTCAGTTTCCTTAACTCCGAAAGTTTATAAACAGACTGAGGCATGTCTGGAATTTAAACGATGCTGTATATCTTTTAAGAAATTACATATTAACCTAATTTCACTAACTTCAGAAGGTTTGATTCCTGTCTCTTTTTTCCCACATTTAAAACGTATTACCCATATGTTAAACACATATTTTGGCAGCAGGTGCATTAACCTTTTACTGACCACACCACTACCATCACCTCTCTCCCATTCTGCCAGGTGTGAATTATTTTGTCAGTAATTGTATTGCCTAGAACCAAAGTTTCCGTCCATCCCTGAGGGCTTATTTCTCTTAAAGAATATTCAGCAGATTCAGCTTGTGAGGCAAATGTGTGGGTATCAAAAAACGTATTCAAATCTAAATTGGCGCTTGGCAGAAAACCATGGATAACCTTGTTTAACTCATGCATAATGGCTTCCAGTGATGTGGCCCAGTTTAGTTTTCTTGGTCAAGACTGTAAAAGTAAACATTTCTTGTGCCCTGAACGGGGCAGCAACTTTTCTAGAATGAGTATCCCAAAAAAGTGAAGATGTTAATGAGGTGGCATCGGAAAGTGATGCCTATGTAAAGCTAAACTGCCATTTCCTAAATTAACAGAAGCAGTGTTAACTGGAAGCTGCTATGCTGGGCCTAACTTTTCTTGCTGAATGTTTTTCTGCCACCAAATGTTTATGTGAATCTGGATTACAAATGTAGAGAAATGGACATAGAATAAGAAGCAAACAGTAATTCTTGATTTCCAATCTCATCCTTTTTTTGACATGTATTTTTGTTGCTAATTAATCTTATTGTTTACAAATAAACATTTTGTATATAATGTCACATGTAACTATAACATGAAAATTAAACATGCAAACAAATGTTTAAACTGTAGCAATTAAATACATCAAGTTCAAATTAAAGTTTTTCTATATTGGAAAATAACATTCCATATAAATTCATTTCCAAGGCAAAGCAAATGCGGCAGTGCAACTACCCACTTAGCTTTTCAATTAAATCATTTTTCAACTAGTTTCCATACAAGTAGCCCCAATAAGAACCTTCGACAACATGCTAAAAATATAAGACTGCAATTGATCCCGCTGAGAGCATCAGTAGAAGACACAAAGGACATATAACCCCTTGAATTGAACTTCTCCAATTTAGGGCAATGTCTAGGTATATGTCTTATTGACTCCAGCCCAGTGCCACAAACTCTACAAATACACTTGGATTGGGGGTATGTGCATCCTTGGATCAATCATCCCCAGCACAGGTGGAGTCTTACTTACAAACCAAAGTAATTTAACCATTTATCATTGAACAATACCAAATAAGTAGTAAGGTAGAGGTATGAGAGTAATTGCTTAACATACATATGCAGGCAAAACTTCCCCTGATCCATTTTCCAATCAATTTCAGCGTGGAACTCACTACATGCCTGAATCATTTCTTCCATAAACTGGGGGAGTTAAACTTCTCCCCGTACCAACTCACGCTTCAAATTTATAGACGTAGCTAGGGAGACTGGGCCCGATTGCATCCAGATGGATTCTATTGATAATGGTAGGGATTGGGATATGCCTAAGGTTCCACGCCACAATTTGCCCATAAGAGTTT
Source organism: Ambystoma mexicanum (assembly GCF_040938575.1). Classification (NCBI taxonomy): domain Eukaryota; kingdom Metazoa; phylum Chordata; class Amphibia; order Caudata; family Ambystomatidae; genus Ambystoma; species Ambystoma mexicanum. Next base: position 1,167,216,169 of record NC_090931.1, on the reverse strand, counting down.
TTATCAAGTTTAATTCACTATCTGTGTATACTTCCAGAATGTACAGTATGTTGCGCAGAGTACTTAAGTATAAACCGGTGCGAACAAAACTGTTTAGCATGCCCAGCGTACGCATTCTTTTGTATGTACATGCCTTTTCAGATGGTCTGCTGAGTTAACTGAAGTCAGCAAAGCCCCCAAATGCACATAGTTAAAGACCACCTAAATGGCTTTGCTTTCAATTTTGCAGCTGAAGATCCCGCGGGACTGTTTGTTCCCCACTATCATGATTTTCATCTTGTTCTTCTCAAGCCCACTTCACCATTGAGTATTTATGCAGTGCTGTTAGAGAACATTGCAAGCCGATCAGTGTTCTGTCTAGCAGCATGGAGTCATCTGTGTACATTAACAAGTCAACCTTATAGGAACCAATTTTTGGGGAACATTTCTGCAACCTTGAATTGCAATTAGCTGGTCTGACAGGTACATATTAAAAAGCATAGGGGTGAGCACGCATCCCTTCTTCAAACTCCTCATAGACTGGAAATATTTTGTAAGATGACAAGATTGATTAAGTCTTAACGTCAATGACATAACTTCATGGAACTGCCTGATCAAATCCATTAGTTTTGGATCCAACACCCATACTGCCATCTTGCCCCATAGTCGATGACGATCTATGTTATCAAAAATGGTGAGTTATAGGGTAAACCTCTACTGTTGCATACTACCGATTAAGTATTGTGATTAAGTATTGTCAGGCTCAACAATATCCGTACTCATGTGTTTCTAGAGGCCAGCTTGAGAAAAGGATATGTCTCAAATTTACATAAGCTTACAGCTCCCTCAGAAGGAGTGTGCAAAATATCTTACATGGGGAATACAGCATGTCTAACAGTCTGTAATTTGCCAGATCCCCTTGGTCACCTTTTAAAAATAAACTGGCATGAGAAGTGTCTTTTCCCAGGAAGATGGGATCACACCACCCTGAATAACATTTTGGAATATTCCCCAGAGCTTTTTTGACAACAGACCTGGATCACCTGATATCACTAGCTTTGGGAGGCCATCAGAGCCTGGGACTCTAGATGGTTTGAGTCGAATAATCACAGCTCTAATGTCCTTCACACACCACTTCAACGATACTGGGTTAACATCCTCTGACACATCATAAGCGCTCTCAGGAAGAGCTGAAGTATGGCCAGAAAGCTCACCAATATAGAATACCCAGATGTCCTCTGCTATTGGTTAATTTCTTTAGCATGACTTAATGACAGGAAGCCTTTTCAACCACCAGAAATGCTTGCTGTCATTTGACCTCAACAGGTTTAACATAACCTGCCAGTTTGCAGTTCGGACAAATGTTTCTATTAGGTTACCCAAATTATTTGTTTTGTTTGAATATTACAGATCAACTGCTTACAAATTGAGGAAGCAATTGTATCCTTTTTTTCCAGTTTTTTTTAAGAGACTGAATATTACAGGAAACCATTATTTTCTTTGCTGCAATTGTTACATCATACATCTTCCCCTGATGACATGTTCTATTCAAAATGAATTTAGTTTGGGTGTCAATATGCATAAAATGAGGGGATTTTCATTGCTTTCTCTATCGCCAACCTGGACTCCAGTACCACAGAAATTCTATCATTGGCAAGCATTTAGTTATGGTGATTACTCTATTCGGGGTCCAGGTGATCCTACTGGTAATTTGTCTGGTACCAGTCCTCCAAACAGTCATGGGGCTGTACCCGCAGCTCGAAGAGCTCCAGTTGGAAAATGTTGTGATCATTAAATCACTATGTAAATTAGTATGTAACATCTAACTGTTTACATATTATTTGATATTACATTTGTACTGGCCAAGATGACATTAGAGGGACACATCTATCTAAATTTTCTATAGGTGCACTATCTTGGTTTTACTCATATTAATGTGTAGGCCATTTTCCCTTGCATAATAACCGAAGGCATTGAGTTTGCATTGCAGCCCCTTTGGGGTATAATCAAGCAAGAGAACGACATCCACATAACCGAGCCAACGGATTTTAAGCTCATCAATTTCAAAAAGACATGTCTCTGCTAAATGTGCTGGACGCCAAAATAAATCCCTGCTTTACTCCTGTCGAGGTGGAGAAAAGGCTAAAGGTTCTACCTTATCCATCAAGTCCTTCTCTGACCTTAGTATGAGTGTGTAGCAATTTGATCATTTTCAACAGTGCATGAGGAATGTTCCATGATTCTAGTTAATTTCCCAGTCTATTTCTCATAATCGTATCAAATATTGCACTGAAGTCTATGAATGCCCCATATATTGGGAGTTGTTGTCTGTCCCAAGCATATTTTATAGTTGTTACTAACGTTAGGAGATTATGAGTGGTACTGGATTTTCTTTTGAGCCCTGTCCCATTAGTTGGAAGGATCTTGTATTCATAAATCCACTGGTTAGCTTCCTTAAGTAGCACATTTGCAAACATTTTGATGAGATGTTAAGCATTACAATTCTGTGGTGTGGTAGTTGGATGTATTTTTCCAACAGCAGTTTTTTGTTAATGGCCAAGATTGTGCTATCTTTCCAGGTTGATGGAATTTGTCCCTGGTTCCCAATACATACAAACAATGTGTGCAGTGCTTTAGCACACATCTCCTGAGTCATCTGGCCCTACAGCATGGTAGGTTGGGATTGTGGCAATTAGTTTGGTGATATCAAAGACTGGTGATTTACATGTCCACTTGCAGGCAACATGATTGTGTATTTCATCTGCTGGTTCTTCTATCCCCAAGGTATTTCCTGTATTGATGCCTATGGTTTCTTCAGATACACTGTTAATTGATAAGTTTTTCTTTGCTGCCCCGCTCACAACTGACCAAATTCCCATGTTGGTACTGGTTTTTGCATGATATGCCAGGCGCATCCACAGCCCATTTTTAACCCCCTTCTTGTGTCTTCCTAACCACAACAATGGTTGGTTTTAAGGACTTAATTGCTTTGGATATTTCACTTGTTATCCAAGCTCCTATTCCTGTTTGTAGAGTTTGAGCAATTTCTCTCCTCAGTTTCCTTTTAGCAGCCTGTATTTTATAGTCATATTGATTAGTTTGACTAATTTCACGATTCCACCTTTCATTACCACACTTATAGCTATGTTTTTTTAGTGACCTCTTTAATTGACACGATTGCCTTAGAAAAATCCTCCATTCAGGTAATCCATAGTTCCGAGTTTCATTATGCCATCTCCCTGTGAACAATGGGAAGACACTCTCTACAACAGCCCTGGCCTTTTCCAGATTATCCGGATTCCACATTATTCAATGTGTTCCATTGTTTATATAGATATTACCATTTAGCTCAAATTGACTAATGCTCCCTTTTGTCTTCATCAAGATACAGACAGGCAGGTGATCACTTTCTTTCTGTGTCAGTATTGCCATATCTTGCACCTATTCTAGTGTCATCTCACTTACAATAGTGTAATCCAGTGTGGAAGAGCATCTCCCACTTATAAGCGTGAAAGCTTTCTTAGCATCTCCAGCACTGTTACCATTAGCATAGTCATACTGTATTTCTGGAACAGGTAGCCCGACCTTTCCCCTGTTTGTCATTGTTGGGCAGCTTTGTTGGACCAGGCTCATTCTGCCCTTCGAGAAACTGAACTGTTAACCCAATTTGCCCATTAAAGTCACCAACAACTAATATTAGTATATCACGCCTGACTTCGTCAAGAATTTTCTTTACTGTTTCTATGTTGTGTTTACTCACAACTGCTTTTGGGGGGTCATACACATTAATAAGAAGAAGCTCATCAAACACAAGAATATCACAAGTGATGATTACAGCCCGGACCATCAAGGTTGACCATTTAGTTTCAGTTATAATCCGGGGATGTCGGGACAGTCACCAACAGACCACCTTTTGGTCTTCCAATAGGCCCCTTTGTTCCCTTCATCTGTACAGTACTACGAGCATCAATTTTACAACTTTCTGTCATCTAAGTTTCTTGGACAGCTACTATGCTGAACAGATCAATATTAGCAAAGTGACCATTATCTGCAGAGAGATGGGCAAAACCCCTTGTGTTCTACGAGAAAATCACACTATTGTTATCGAGATGTTTTGGCAAAGTGGGCATTAAATGTTATTGAAATCCATTGCCAGAAGCCATCATTGTCACACACTTCAATCTGTGTACTTACTATCTCATTTCTACCATTCAAAACATTGTGAGAACTGCCACTAATTCCTGTTCCTATGGGTATAGCTCTCTATCATGCTGGTTCAGATGTCACTTCTTTTTCTTCATCCATTTTTGTACTTAAAGTATTAGTACCATATTTTACTATCTTCATGCTCACCTCCTCATAACAATAGTCCAAATTAAACAATTCATCTTCATATTATAGGATGCAATCCATTGTATCATTTGAGCTACTCCATATGTTAGAGGTAACATTACACATGTCCTCTAATTGATACACAATCAATATATCATCATTGATTATAACACAAAGTGGGATAATTTCATGCATTATGTGTAGTACCACAGTTCTATTTAGTGGAGGATATCTATCTATGCCAGACACAGATCTTAGCTGTAATGCTCTAGTTGTTTCTGTATTCTCTAATGAATATTTATCATTACTGTTTCTCAACTTTTTGTCCCCTCATAATTATGTCTAATCACTTGAAGCTCACCAATTGGAAGTGTTTGGAGTGCCATCATCACTGTGGCCCTCATTACGACCCTGGCGGAAAGGGGAAAACGATGGCGGAAATGCAATACCGCCATCGAAAAGCGCTCGGTGCGACTATGACCCGTCACCGCAAAGTACGAAGCCATTAGCGACACCGTAGTGAACGCCAACGCTAACTGCACTAAGCAGGCGCGCGCGCACCATGCCAAACCGCAAACACCACCATGGTGCAACGGTACGCCAATTCCGACCCTAGCGGACATGTACCTAACGCCATCAGGCATGGCGGAATGGACCATTCCGCCATGGCGAGAAATACGGCATCGTGAACCAACCGTAAATGGCCCACTGAGTGCCTGTACTCCACTCCCTGGCCACATTGCACAACTCCTGGCAGGCGCAATGTACTCACACCATGCAACCAGTGAAATCTACAATTCACCCATGCATGCCAACGTAGAAATGCATGCAGGTGTTCAAAGCGCCCCGTGAGTGGGCATCCATGTACGGCATGTCACCATAGCCGTACTGATGCAGCACAGGCATGTGAAGGTACAAGACATCAAAATGGAAATCAAGAACACATGACACAAAACAACAGTAGTCCCCCATCGCTTGCCACCAGCGCAAGGCAACATCCAAAACAGCATCCTGAGGGGGATTGCACCAGCCCTGTACTCTTGCCAGTAAACAAACCAACCATCAGCAGAAGCATGTACCACACAAGTTGGCAGAGTGACTGAGCAGCCAGGCTCATCCCAAGAGGGGCCGATGGGAGCTGCAGGGCACAGATGGCATGAATACAGAAGCAATTCCAATGGACATGACCCCAGTCCCCCTCCAACAAACGCACGCAAACACAGGCACCTGTGACCAGCCACATTCTGAACATCCCATCATACCATCAATCGACCTGGCTGACAGGCACCAGTCGGCCAAAAGCCAATCCCCCGCCCCTGAACAGCACATCATGTAAACAGTCACAATGGCAGCCCCTATCCGTGACCATACTGTGCTACGTAGGCAAAAGCGGCCAGTACTGTACCACACAACTCAACTCAGAAGGCGGAACACAATGCAGATCATCTCGCAATACATACCGCCACAAATCGAAAATCGCCACATCACCTGCAAAGAATAACGCAACACGCCAAATATCGGAATACAATTTAAATGCACATCCAAATGACAAAGGCCTCACAGCAATTTGTAAAATAACACCAAAACATCCATCATCACCGAGGGCTGCATCTGCAATAATTGACCAGCTTCCACTTGTGTGACGCCCTGTACCATCATGGCACACAGGGCCAACATCAACGTTCCAAAAGGCAACATGGAAGCGGCAAGAACCGCAGGTCCGTCCCATGAGGCAGGCACTAGTCCAGCTGAAAGGCCGAAATGTTGCACCTAGCCACCAGAACAGCGTAAGGGCATGTGGCCCATTGGCGATCGTCCCATAAGATCGTAATGGTGCTCCACTGATTCACCCGAAGCTGCAGGTGTCGAGAGTAAAATCCATCTGGAGGAGTGGCGTACAGATGGCATCTGCAATAGGGCAGGAGATACCTGTCACCCAAATGAAACACAAATTAACCGATTGCACTACAGGACACATGATGCATCACTATCTTCATTCAACACACCAAATCCACACCCATATGCATGCTAGCCCACTCCAAAGGAATATACACACCCCTAAATCAGTATCGATACATAACGAAACCAATCGAGGTTAATACACCATTGGCAACGTCGGTTACTGTGCATGCGTCCGTCAAGATAGAACCCATGACATGGGATTAGTAACGTGCCTAGACACAAGTGTATGAAGGCGCGTCGAGACAGGGAGGATCCGACAAGGGCAGATAGACGTAAGTCCCACTATGGCAGCCTTGCATCACATAGCGCAGGGGAAGGGGATTGAATCAAAAAACACATGTACATGGCAGACCCTAAATGGAATCATCTGTCCATGCATCCATTCATCATTCCCTCATCCCGCAATGAAAACGCATGAACATTCACTCACATAATATGTGAAACTTCCATCGCGTCTGTGCGTAATGCAGTCTGCAAAAACCACTGTGCTCCTGGCCGGATCTGTAGTGTTGTGAAGCAAGATGGACTTGGGAACGTCCTGCCTTATCGTCCACTACGCTATTGCGCATCCCATTCAATTCATGTCATTCATTGCTTGCTCGTTATGGGCCCTGTCCCAAGGACATTCAACAATAGAACGTTACATTTCCAGGCAGACCTGTGGGCGTCTCCTCACCGCTACTTCGCAACCAAAAATGCTGGCCTTCGAATTCCTCACTTGCAACATTACGTCGAAAAGGCTTCTGTGAACGCTTGCATTCACAACCACATCAATGTAGTGCGGCTGTGTGTCATAATGCTAACTGGCTGCAATCACAAATGGGACGCCACGCCCGTCGGTGAAGTACGATACTGTGCTGCATGAGGGTCGGCCATCGATCGAGCCCTACATACCACTGACTCTTCACAGGTATGTAAGCGGCTGCAATCATAGCATGTGTAACAATGGGAGCATAGCATGAAAATCAGTCAAAGTACATCACACTGCCATCGGGATTTGATACATGATTCCAATCCCAAGATGCCATGCGGCCAAATGCAGCCTTACGTGCGGGACGTGCTCGGCCAGAAGGGATTGCATCTGCCACAGATTCATTCAATCAGCACAGGTGGAGGCCATACAGGCCGACAGCACATATATAGCAGACCCAAACCCCTCCCACAACCACTCCCACTCCAAAATGCTACCGGCAGGACTAGCGATGTTGGGCCTGGGGCACCAGATAGCACTGCAAGTGCTACAACTACAAGAAGACGACGAACTACAACAGGTACAACAACCGGGCGCACAGGGGAGACGGAGGAGAAGGAGGAGGAGGAGGGCAAGGCAGGGTCAGCAAGGCCCACAAGCACTGCCACTACCACCACGCAGGCGGCCCGCAATCCCACGCCTCCGAGCTGATCCGTTCAACCTCACTGCTGAGCAGATCCACACCCTCTACCGTTTGGACCGGGACACCATAATCGCCATTGTGGACATGACACATGCTGACCTCGTGAGCATGATAGATAGCCCAACCGCCATCCCACCCCTACTGAAGGTGGTGTCTGTACTCCACTTCCTGGCCACAGGCACCTACCAGCACACAGTCGGACAGTTGCATGGCATTTCACAGCCACTGTTCTCACGGACACTCTTCCAAGTGCACGATGCCCTCCTGAAGCACGCCGACGACCACATCACACTACCACGCACGTACCAGGAGATTACCAACGCAAAGGTGGGATTCCATGCACTTGGCGGCATCCCGGGTTGCATTGGTGCCATCGACTGCACCCATGTTGAATTGGTTGTCCCACATGCCATGGAGGTCCAGTACCGCAACCGGAAACAATTTCATTCAATCAATGTGCAAATGGTGTGTGACTCCAACAAGATCTTTACGCATTGTTGTGCCAGATTTCCAGGATCTACCCATGATTCTATGGTCCTGAGGAACACAAGAATACCACGCTACATGGAGCGACACGCAGGGCACAGATCCTGGCTACTCGGTGAGTCTCATTCCATGCATGACATCGTGGCCCATTTGATGCGTCAATGACCTTGCAGGAGGGGGGGGGGCTACTTAGCACTATCATTCCACTGACACCCTTTATTCGTCCCATACAGGTGATGCCGGGTATCCACTGAAGAGATGGCTCCTTACACCAATCCGGAACCCACAGAACCAGCATGAGGAGGACTACAACCATGCCCACTCACGTACCCGTGTGGTCATTGAACAGGCATTCGGCCTACTGAAGGCTCGTTTCCGCAGCCTCAGCAGGTCTGGCGGGGCACTCATGTACAGCCATGAGAGGGTTTCTAAGATGGTCATGGCATGTGTCATGCTGCACAACATGTGCATACGTAGGAATGTGCCCATGCCCCCTGACGCTGTACTGCATGCACCTGAAGATGATGATGATGAGGGTGGGGATGTGGAGGCACCCCAAGGAGTCCATGAGGCACAGGATGCACGTGCAATCCGACAGAGCATCATAGATGCATGCTTCTAGCAACCACGCATGGTGCCTATTACACGGAAAGGGGACCTGTGGCACTGTGTGTGTGTAGTACAGGCACATAGTGGACTGTACGCCTATGAAGGCCTCGTACGCAAATATCAATGTCCACACATGTCATTGGATGATAATGAAGTGCTGTATTGTTAATGTGATTTGATTTATACACCCTATGGACCCGCCACCCAGTGAAGCCCAACACACCCCCTCCACCCTACTTCCTCCCCCCCCAACACCAGTGTCCAAATATGCATGCTGCCCGTGGGTAGACGCTATTGCAAGCCCCCTCTACGGGTATCAGGGGCACCCCTGCCCGTGGAGCGCAGGTTCCTGCCAGATCTGCGTTGGGGGCTGCCCTGGACGGAACTTGCCACGGATGACGTCTCTGCCTGCTCGCGTCCATGCATGTCTCTGAGGGTTTGTGAGAGCTCCGAGAGCACACGGCGCACAGCAGCAAGTTCAGCACAAACGTCTTTGGACGTCGCATTCAGTTCCCCCCTCAGGCTCTCGGTGCTTTTCTCCATTTGTGCTCTCAGGCTCTCGGTGCTTCTCTCCATTTCTCCCCTGAGGCTCTCACTACTTTTCTCTATTTGTGCCCTGAGTGTCTCGGTGGATGTTTCCATGGCTGCCCTGGAACCCCCGCATTCATTTGCATGGTCCTTGAGTAGCGTGGACACTTCCTGCTGTTGCTCGATCAGCAGGTCGAGGGACTGTTGCCTCTGCTGGGCCATGGACATTTGCGGTGGTGTGACAGGGGGGCTGCTCAACACATGTTGGCTTGGCACAGGACTTGTGTGGGTTGGCCAGTCGTCGTCTTCAGGGTGCCCCTGCGTGGTTTCGTCATGGTGTAGGGGATGGGACATGCAGGGGGATTGGGAAAGGTCATGGATGGTACCTACGTCGCCAGCACTGTTTTCCGTGTCGGAGCATGCTGGCATGACAGCTGTGTCACCTATGGTGCTGCTACCACCAGAGGCAGTGCCATCAGATACGTTCTTTGGGGGGACCTGTGGTGCTGGGGTTGTGGACTTGCTGGCTGCTGGGGTGCCTGTTGCAGTCCCCTCCAGTGTGCTGGCACTTGATTCCTGCTGCTGCCGTGTCTTGATCCTTGCACCTGAGGTGGAGGCTCTTGGGACGTTGGTCCTGGCCCTCTTTGCAGGCGTGCTGGTAGGGGTGTCCTGCAGCTCGTCGTTGGTATCGGACCCTGTGGTGGAGTAAAGAGGGGCGAGCGTTAGTTAAGGGTCTGTGGGATTTGGAATGGCAACGTATCAAATGCATTGGGGTGGTACATGAGGGTGATTTGGGACTGGGCCTTGGAGTTGGTCTCATTTTCGTGTGGGTTGAGGATGCATTCATTTGGCTGCCTGCAGTTAGGGGGTGCATGCTGCACATGTAGGGGTTGTTTATGGCATCTTGATTAATTTGTTTATTCATTCTGACTTTTAGAGGGCGCTGTCAGGGCAAAGTATGTATTGCACTATGGGGTCACATGGTACTGCACATGTTCGTGGTTTGTGGATTTCGCATTGTTTCTCTTGGCCAACCTACCTGATTCTCCGGATGTCGGCGCTCCTTTCTCCATCCCTCCGACTCCCTCTATGCTCTCCATTCCTATGGTGGAGGCGCAGATCTCCTCCCAGGGGGTCAACTTGATGGGCGACTCTGATCCCCCCCCGGTAGCTGTGGCGATGTTCCTGTTCGCAGAAAGTATGCTGCGTACGCGGATCCGCAGGTCGTCCCACCGCTTGCGACATTGCTGTGGCGTGCGGGGTGTTGTCCCCACCGCACTTACGCGCTGTGCCACCAGGGCCCATATGGCCTTCTTGTTGGCAAGGGCCGTCCTGGTCATTTGACTGGAGAAGACGACGGCGGCATTTTCCTGCAGGGTCTCGGTCAGCATGGTCAGTTCCTCTCGGGAGAAGTGTACCTGCCGCTTGCGATCACACGCTTTCTTGGCTACCTTTCCCATATTTATTTTTTTAACTGGGGTTGCTAACGGGTTGGGATGTGTGTCAGGGTCGGATTTTTAATGGTTGTGTTGGGATTCGGATTTTATAGTTGTGCGGCGTGCTGTTTCCCGTTCCGGCCACATGCTTTTACTTCCGTTTCCGTATATTTACGGTGCCCGTAATTTGCGGTGCCCGCTCATTACGGTGCCCGCTCATTACGGTGTCCGCTAAGATGGGTGGCGGTATTGCACCTGGTGCAGCGTACGGCGGCGGTAAGGGCCGTTTTGGGGTCATTTCCGCCATCGCAGCCTTTCGGATTCCGCCATGGCGTAATGCTCGTGCCCGATGGGTCGTAATTAGCCGCACTTTGCTCCTTCGTGCAATGGCGGAAACGCTATTTACGCTGTTGCGGTCCGGTCAGTCAATTTCCGCAAGGGTCGTAATGAGGGCCTGTGTCATCTGTAGCAAGAGAGCAATCAACTACCTGTTCACATTCGTCCACAAAGATGCATGTCACTGCTTCCAAGACTCATTCTCTTACACCCTGATAAGCTTTTTGTTTTTTCTTTCTACCTTTTTTGATTAAGCCACTGGTCTGGAATTGCTTATTTCTTTATTCCGTTGTCCAGCCTCCCCCAACACGCTCAATCAATTCACCTGCACTGTTTCCTTCCTCTGGTTAATATGATCTAACTTCTTGTTATGATGCATCACAATATTTACCCGGTCATCCGATTTCTTGGTTTGTGCACCCCCATTACCTGTCTTACTTGTCAAAATCTTCTCATTCATATCACAACCCACTGGCAACATTTCAACATTAATACAAATTATCTTGGGGTTTAATACGCCCACTGTTAACCATTCTATCACTTTTGGGACAATATATAACAGCGTGCAAGATGATTTATTTTTTCGCTTTTTGGTTGTTGCAAACATTATATATTTCTATATCATTATGCCATTCACACACATGTGTATCAAAAGGCAACACTGTAGTAGATACTTGAGTGGATGTTTGGGTACAGGTCTTGCCTACTCCATCATTCATATACATCTCTTGCTCAACCTCCTTGTCTACAATTGTATGAAATGTTCATTTCAGTGTTAGATCCACAATCGTTAAACCATCTTCTTCCTCTACTGATGTTCTTATCTAGTAAAACTGATTGTATAGATTATGAAGGCTACCTGTCATCCCGAAGGTCCCCCAGGTCTGCAATATAGTAATGCATGGAATTGGACTCGGTGGTGCGGTGGGACAGAGACGATTAACAAAAAAACAATTATAGAAAATTAATTCATTACAAACTGTACCACAGACTTAAACTCAAACAATGTATAAGACTGATTGTACATCAATGTGTTCTCCATACTAACACATCTTTCTACCAGAGTAGTCAGCAGGTTTTCAAATACCTCAAATATAGCATTGGATTATATTCTCCATGTTCTTTCACCAGGATTGCAGGCAGAGTTATGAGTAGAGTAATGATCGGCATCCAAATGGATACATCTCTTAGAGTGCTCTTTCAGGATATTGAACCCTTCATTTGGGATATTCATTGAGGTGTGTGTCACGGGGCTTAAGCAACTCACATCTACCCTTCCCTCTGATGTCTCATATGTATCACACATCGATTGTATTTCTAATTCATTCAACTCTTTATCTTTATGCATTGAGGTTGATGTGTCATTCGAGCATGGTTTAACACATACACTAGCCTCTAAAGCACAGTCCACCATGTCTAATGACAATTTTTCAGGACGTATTGTTTCAGGTGTTTCCATTAGAGAGCGCACAACATCACTGCGGTTATCATTCTCGCGCTCTTTAATAGAGAGTTTGTCATGTCTATTATTTCAACATCCACAATTTCCACATTGGGACTGAACACCACATAACAACTTTCATTGGTTCTTCTAATCTATTTACAATTGTTGCATGTGCCATTTTCGACATGCTTACTGGGCCAATAGCTGTCTCAATCAATTTTGGCACAAGGCAGGGCAGTTATGTGCTTAAATTCTGACGCAGGTTCTTGTATTTCTAACTCCTCTTCTATGGCATTCAATCTATTTGTGTCATTAGACCCATCTCTTTTGGGATGGTAGTTAGTCATTTTTACTGTTGTCTTCATATTTCCAAATCTACTAACTTTTTTTCTGGGTACAAGCCCTGCTCATCCTTCGTAGTTCTAAGCGCTCTGGTGAAGTCTTTGTGCTGAAAGTCACTTCTTGGGAAAATGTATTTTCTGATACAGTGATGTTCATTTTCGCTGCCATGCCTGTCATATTTTCGCTTTCCATGCTCATTTATTTTGTCAAATCTCCAAACTTCTCAAAAACAGCGCACAACAGATTGCTGACTGCTTTCTCAATTAGTTGTTGGGTGAGAGTTTTGAAAGGTGGAGCATATGCTTCCAACACTTTTCCGAGACAACAGGTGGAGTCCTATCACTAGCCCTAGCCCTAGCCGTGACCCAGGCCCGCACCCCGCAAACAGCCAAACAATAGTGGTGGCACCTGTTATAGCTGTTATGCCGGGGTGGAGGAGCCAAATCTAGAAACAACAATAAACGAGGATATAAGAGTCTATTAATGTCTATTGAAGTCTGTAGGAATCTATGCAGTTTCTTTTATCACAAATTGAATTTATTTCACAAGTCAGTTTAAGAATAGGAAGGATTCAACCCGCGTTTCGTTTTCTCCATGGGCACACAGACTATCAAAATGTTCAGCCAAACAGCACTTGCCTAGCACTTCCTGGATGTGTGCACGTAGATGCATATGGCCGCTCCTGTTATAGGTGCTATGCCAGGGTGGGAGTTGCCAAATCCTGCGTTTCGTTGTCTCTGCGGGCACCAAGACTAGCACAATTTCCAGCCAAACAGCATTCCAGAGTACTTCCTGGATGCGTGCCACAGATTTTGAAAACTATCCTGCTTTCAATATGCTGCCAGTATAATCCATGGTGCAATGAGGAGATGGAATCAGATCCTGTTACACCAATGGGAGGACAGCTTTCCTGATCGTCTTGAGCCTTTGGACTGCAACAGAAAAGATGCCCATTTAGACAGATAAATATCGCCATGTACTTCTTTAGCCATCACACCATGAGTTGAAAGAAGGCAAGGTAGTATATAAACGACACATCACCTTTTCTCTAATTTCTGTGCTTAAATGATTTTATGTATCTGTGAGAAAGACTTGAGTCATTGCTACTTACAGTAATTAGAAAGAGAGGACTATTGGCAGTGGGAAAAACGTGCAAGTGTATTAGTAAACTTTGGATAAAAGAAGAATAGATGTATTCAATACATAGATAAATATTAGGTGCAGATTATGCTCACAGGTGTGGCATGGATTACACATTATGATAGAAAATATGATTTATGTAAGAATAAAAAAAAAATCAGAAATCTACTTGTACACATTCACATTGTAAAGCACTGCATTGCATCATTACATTTAGATTTGGATTTCATACTGAAGAAATCACGTGATGCAAAAATAAGGTCCATTGCGATAGGTTCTCTCACAATAATTGACACCATGTATCTCAGAATGCCTACATCTTCCACAAATGGTAAATTCGTCAATGTTCACTTAATTTTTTCTGATCATGAATTGATGACGTTTCAAGTAGCCACATCAGGGTGGTATGTGGATACGATTACACGTTAATAAAGTTAATCCATTATGGAAACACAAGATAATAGACGTGCCCAGACCGACTTAAGTGATAACCACAAAATTATAACATCATTGCAAAAACTAAAGGGAAATAATGTCTGGATTTTCTTTTCCAGCAGAAACTCTTTTGATGCTGCCTGCTCTGTATTATAATAAAGTCTGCAGATATTGCTGATAGCTGAATCATTGCTTCAAAGCTAAGCATGCAGTGCCATATGGAAGCATTTCAAACACAGAGACGGATTGCAGTCCTGCTGGCTTTCTGAAATAGCAGTTACAATTATGCTCTTTTTTCTGACATGCCGAAGTATAACAAGTAGAGCAGTCTTGTATATCAATATATTCCCAAAAAATGAATGCAACGTGTTTCAGGGTCCATTAAATAAATAATAATATAGCTTTTAATGTATGGATCTTGTTTTCGAGTCTTTAAAATCTTAACCAAAAACTACCTCTGGGCAAGTATTGGCAGGAGAGGAAAATAAAGGCCATTTGTCGTTCATAGGCCTACAAAAAACCACGTGTGGCAAACGAGTAGGGGATCAGAGGTTGATGCTCAGGCAAATAGAAGCAAGATGCATTTGCAGATCACAGAGCACTGTTGAGGCCTTAACACCGAACACGACATGAATGTGTTTCTCTGAAAATATGTTCATTGAAATGTAGCACTGTAAGATTTGGTTAGATACAAAAATAATCTATAAATTGGCCAAAGGGAAAGATGGGAAGTGGAATGGACAGCACCTATTTACTTGGACAACTAGTATAGGCATATGCACACTGATGACAGATACTTTTATTATCAATGTCAATATGACAATGTACATTTTGTAAAAGATATGATGGTCTTGTCTAGGGCCATAGACTAGACAACGTCTCTTGGCCCATTCAACGGTTTTGACAATTGTATTATTCGTAATGTGCAGGAGCAACTCAGTTTTGTTTAAACACACAGTCAAGTCAAGTAGGTCTAACCAAGTATAAGAATAAGAATATTTTCTAACAAACTCACAGTATAGTGGGCAGACCTAAGAAAGACTATCTGAGCTTTATCAAAAAAGTAAAAAAAAAAAAGTATAATTAACACTAACCTTACTACTAAAGTCAGTGGCCTAATCTTAATTGCGCTCTGTGTGAAAGAATGTAATGAGGATATCTGCCAGAAGAATGAGCTGATGTACTACTGTAAGATGTGTACTTATGAATGACCTCTCAAGCACCATCAGCTAAAGTCATGTCATGCAGGCTAAATGAAATAACCAGATTCCAGGCCAAACCCATTTTTGATTCAAGTGGGGGTGCCTCTACCTCATCATTAGCTAGAATCATTATAATAGAACATGATATCTATAATTTGGATACTATAACACATGTAAATATGTCTAATTCGGCATCACAGGAACACATACGCACTGTTATTGTTATTATTTACATGGCAGGAGAATGTGAGGTCCCATGCTCGTGCGCATGATGTCACTCAGGTGTATAACTACCAGTAGAATCAAAATGGCGCCTGCAGTGAAAAATACAGGACGCCAAACAGGCTGGATTTTTCCATAGAGGACATCCATTGAATGATTTGTAAGTCGATTTAATGGGATAGCCTATATTTGAAGAATAATACTCAATTTTATACTGTGGACAGAATATATATCCATACATTGCTAATTGAAGGAATTTTTTTAATGGAAATCTGGGATTTCATTGAAGAATGATAACAGTTATTGGATAACTTTGCAGGGTGATAACTACAGAATTGTTACAAATGAATAGCCAATCATAGGAGTGGGAGCATATTCAAATGTGAAATGCTAGCACTAATTTAAAACTGTTGGAGAGCAAAAAACTAAAGCTACAGCTCGCAATTAGTCAAGTAAAGACTAGAATACAATAGTTTGTTATTATTATTATTTTTTTCTTCAGATTGTATATTAAGGAATTTGAGAATGTTGTTATTGTTCATTGAGACTTGTTGGTACACGAGTAACCCTATATAGGGTAAGTGACAAGCCATTTACCTGGGGAATCAGAGTAATTATTTAAATTGCCAATATTATGGACTGATCCTATTGCAAATCAAATTTGCAATAATATATATTTCAGAACAATTGCGTTTTCTCTGGCCAAAGAATGGCCATGAATAAAAGGAGCTTCTTGCAGAAACTGCTATGTCAAATCAATAAAATATAGCGCAAATAAGTCACCGGGTTTACAATGGAATGCCAGTACTTGCTCATGGTGAATAACAAATTACATGGAATCACAAAGCACCAAATGCATGTGCATGGGCACATAACACTGGTGATTAGGATTAACATCAGTAATATCTTGGGTTTAGGCAATGCAATGTGGTTGCTTCACAAAGCTTGTAAGCAGGCTTGAAATAGAATTTAGAATGAACACGAGAGGTGCATAAAGTTATGGTACATTAATATCAACCTAATATTAACAGAAAGTCGGAATTGCTCTTCAAATTGTCTCTTCTCTTTCTCTCATATCAAACATTATTATTAAAGATAGGGAAAGGATAAATATTCACATTGCTATATGGTTGTTGAACATTGAGGAATTGGAATGACAGATGATATATCTCAGCCTTAAGAAAGACCACTGGTCAAAATACTTGTCGCTATTGCATGATATATCTAATGAATGTATTTGTTTTTGTGACCAGACAGACTGATGCATTATATAACTATTGGATTTCTTGCAATTGTGACGAGACAAAGTCAAGCTGTATTTGATGTCTGTAATTGGGTTGATTTAGGCATAGAGGTTTAAACAGGCTGACACATGGCATTTTCAATGAAGTTATTCGTAATTGTGACCTGAAGAATGTAAAGTTGCATTTGATGTTTGCAATCTGGCTGTTTCAAGTATTGAGGTGTAAACAATTTGTCAAATAATGCAACAGAATTTTAAATTAATTGAAGTTATTGAGTTTATTTTCTTTTGACAATACTGGTTAGCACAGAGGTTTAGTTATATCCATGGGGTTAGTTTGAATCTAAGGGTCTAGGGCAAGGTCCTTGATAACTGACACTGCAGCTTTCGAAATTATTAATCAATATAGGAATAATTCCAGTCCAGATTCACCGAAGAACCCCCCTTAGACCCCGACCATGCCCTGCAGCCAGCCCATCACCCCTGACCATGCCCTGCAGGCAGCCCACAATACAGGGGACCACCCTACACTCCTGGGCATGCCCCGCAGGCAGCCCATCCACCCTGACAATGCCCTGCAGGAAGCCCACACCACGGGGGACCACCCTACACCCCTGGGCATGCCCGGCAGCCAGCCCATCACCCCGATCATGCCCCGCAGGCACCCCATCCACCCTGACTATGCCCTGCAGGCAGCCCCCACCACAGGGGGGGGGCCTTCAACTCCAGATGATGCCCTGCAGGCAGCCCACATGGCACCATGCACTTGTGAGCCCCAACACAAGTCCCCCCCACCAGTGACGGGCACCTGCCAACAGGCCCTGACTCATGTCCCCCCCACCAGAGACGGGCACCTGCCAGCAGGCCCCGAATCATGTCCCCCCCACCAGTGACAGGCACCTGCCAGCAGGCCCCGACACATGTCCCCCCCACCAGTGATGGGCACCTGTGAGCAGGCCCCGACACATGTCCCTCCACCCCACCCCATTGACGGCAACCTGCCAGCAGGCCGTGACACATGTCTCTCCACCCCACCCCCATTGACGGCAACTTGCCAGCAGGCCCTGACTCATGTCCCCCCAAACACCACGTCATAACAATACAGACCCATAGCCCTAATGCCAACCCAAATACCACCCCCCCACCACCCAGTACAAACACGCAACCATCCACTGCACCCACTCCCTAGTAAATTACCCATGCCATGAGAGTCTGAAATTAACCAGTATGCTCATGATTAAATGTCCTAGAGAGCCACACAGTGACAACACATGGCTGAACCAATGCTCATAGAGACATGCACGAAACCAATGAGTGTAGACCACACCAATAATGAAGATTTGTGAAATGTATTAAAAATAAAACAAAATGACAAAATGAAAACCACATATGCAAATGAAGAAATTATGAATGCAATATGAAAAATAAAAGAAAATCCAAGGAAAAATTTAAATCCAAGACATGAAAAATGAAAAATGGTCCATCGCCAAAGTCCATAGAAATAAATCCAAAATTGAAAACTGTAAAAAACCATTATTCCATAGGATGACGTAAAAAAGAAAGTACGTACATGTCCAGAACAATATACAATGTAAGTCACAAGGGTCCATGATCCCAAAAATAAAGAAAACTTATCAAAAATACTATCAAAATCAGAACTATATTCAAAAAGGAGGAGCAAAGTCTGTGGACTCCAAATCATAAATTAAAAGAAAGGAAAGCTATGCCTAAATAACTATGCACAAAGGCGGTGTGCTAGTCTGACAGTTCATTTACTGATGTTCCGGGCCACGGCATCATTGAACTCCATGTCAATGTTCTGGAGGCGGGCCTGTTCCCTGGCCTAGAAGTGTCACAGGGATGCAGCCATTGCATCCACCAACTCCCTGCGAGTTGCCTCGAGGCACTCAGTCCGCCTCAAAGCACAGTTCATGAAGTTCTCCGCCATGACCATCCTGAGGCGTGCCCACACCACCCGCCGCCGCTCTGCATCTATATGCTGGCCTAACCACTGCCACATGGAAGACACTCCCAGTCCTGGGTCCTCCTGCCCCTCGGCCGATGCATGCCCCCGGGATGCTGATGGCCCAAGACATGATGCCTCCCACGCTGAGCCTTCTGCTGCCTCCAATGCAACTGTCTCTGGCACCACAACGGCACCCAGGCTGATGGAAACCCCCAGCGCCGTTGTGCACGTGCCCTGCTTGTTGATGCCTGCATGTCCTCCATTTGCTGGGGTCCAGTTGGTGGGGTGGCCACCCCTACTGGACCTCCGACTCCCGACTGCGACAGGGATGTGTTCTCTACCAGCCTGGCCGCTGGGTCAGGTGCAGCTCACAGAGGGCCTCGGTGATCCTTGGGCAGGAAGACGGCACAGAGGACGACTGGCACATAGGGGGTTCAGTTGAGGAGGGGGTTGCAAGAACATCCAGGACATGGAGGAACCCAGTGGCAATGACCTGTCCTAGTAGTTTGATGTGCCCAAACAGGTATTCGAAATGACATGCATTGTCCTGACGAGAACCCCGCAAATCATCCCTTCACTGGCCGTCTCACGCACAGCCTTCGGGATGTCACAATCACGTGTGCACCACACGCGGATTCAGCGCAGATCTCAGGTAAGTCATGCGCATCGCCTTCCATGAATCAACAAACGGCTGCTTGTGCGGCTTTCGCACGCATGCGCTGCGATTTTCACTCTTGTGCCCCCGCTTTCAGCACACATTGATTCCATGAATTACCCTGTAAAAGTATTATTGTTGAGATGTGTGTGATATTGTTAGAGTTGCTGTGATGAATCATTCCAAATCAACAAAATATCATCGATGCATCTGTCATTGTTTTGTTGAGGTTTTGAAAACATGGAAAACCTTTAGGGGGTAATTCATAGAATTCAGCGCACAAGTGGCGCACGCGGCTGGCGCACAGTGTGCGCGTGTGAATCCCTGCGCCAGCCGCGTGCGCTAAAATCCATTTCCGCGCACAGCGTATTCATGGATTCCAGCCATCAAAACCAGCCGTGGTGCACAGTGGCGCAGCGACCCTGCAGCAGCGCCAGTTACGCCCCCAAGAACGCCTCTCGCGCAGGGAAAAGCCATCAATATACCCAATCCAGCGCAAAGGGCTGCGCCAACCCTGTACCAGCACGGCAAGCAGGCTACGTGTATCACAGGGGTGGGCGGGAAGTACCTCACGCGATTGGCCCCGTGTGAGCAGGGTACGCGTATTTCAGGGGTGCACGGGAATTTCCACACACGATTGGGGGTATGCGTATCTCAGGGGTGCACGGGAAGTGCCACACGCGATTTCCGCAGGGTACGCGTATCTCAGGGGTGCGCGGGAATTTCCACACACGATTGGGCCCGTGCGAGCAGGGTACGCGTATCTCAGGGGTGCGCAGGAAGTGCCACACGCGATTTCAGCAGGGTACGTGTATTCCAGGGGTGCGCGGGAAGTTCCACACGCGACTCCATCAGGGTACGTGTATTAAAGGGGTGCGCGGGGAGCACCACACGTGAATTGCACGTGTGGGTCCTCACAGGTGTTCCCTCTACACCCTCCACGGCCCCTGCAGGTGGCTCACACCACAGGGGCCTACCCTGCACATGTCCTGCAGGCACACCATCCACCATGGCCATGACCCCCAGCCAACCCACATGTCAACTTGCACTACTGCCCACCAACGCATGTCCCCCTGCACCCCCAGTCACCAGGGGCAGCCTCCACCAGGCCCCCACCCATGTCTCCCACCACCCCCACCCCCCAGTAGTGCAGGGGCACCCACCACCAGGCCCCCACCCATGTCTCCCACCAACCCCCACCCCCAGCCACCAGGGGAAGCCTCCACCAGGCCCCCACCCATGTCTCCCACCACCCCCACCCCCCCAGTCACTAGGGGCAGCCTCCACCAGGCCCCCACCCATGTCTCCCACCACCCCCACCCCCCCCAGTCACCAGGGGCAGCCTCCACCAGGCCCCCACCCATGTCTCCCACCGCCTCTACCCCCCAGAAGTGCAGGGGCACCCACCACCAGACTCCACCCATGACTCCCACCACCCCACCCCCCCAGTCACCAGGGGCAGCCTCCACCAGGTCCCCACCCATGTCTCCCAGCACCCCCATCCCCCAGCACTGTGGGGCACCTGCCAGCAGGCCCCCACCCATGTCCAACTCATGTTCCCCACCACCCCCACCCCCCAGCACTGTGGGGCACCTGCCAGCAGGCCCCCACCCATGTCCAACTCATGTTCACCACCACCCCCACCGCCCAGCACTGTGGGGCACCTGCCAGCAGGCCCCCACCCATGTCCAACTCATGTTCCCGAAGACCCCCACCCCCCAGCACTGTGGGGCACCTGCCACCAGGCCCCCACCCATGTCTCCCACCACCCCCACCCCCTCAGTCACCAGGGGCAGCCTCCATCAGGCTCCCACCCATGTCTCCCACCACCCCACCCCCCAGCAGTGCAGGGGCACCCACCACCAGGCCCCCTCCCATGTCTCCCACCACCCCCACCCCCCAGCCACCAGGGGCAGCCTCCACCAGGCCCCCACCCATGTCTCCCTGCACCCCCACCCCCCAGCACTGTGGGGCACCTGCCAGCAGGCCCCCACCCATGTCCAACTCATGTTCCCCACCACCCCCACCCCCCAGCACTGTGGGGCACCTGCCAGCAGGCCCCACCCATGTCCAACGCATGTTCCCCACCACCCCCA
Organism: Ambystoma mexicanum; assembly: GCF_040938575.1. Taxonomy (NCBI): domain Eukaryota; kingdom Metazoa; phylum Chordata; class Amphibia; order Caudata; family Ambystomatidae; genus Ambystoma; species Ambystoma mexicanum. The sequence continues at coordinate 1,167,194,362 of NC_090931.1, read as the reverse complement.
CCCCCCAGCAGTGCAGGGGCAGCCACCACCAGGCCCCCACCCATGTCTCCCAGCACCCGCACCCCCCAGCCACCAGGGGCAGCCTCCACCAGGCCCCCACCAATGTCTCCCAGCACCCCACCCCCCCAGTCACCAGGGGCAGCTTCCACCAGGCCCCCACCCATGTCTCCCACCACCCCCACCCCCCAGCACTGTGGGGCACCTGCCAGCAGGCCCCACCCATGTCCAACGCATGTTCCCCACCACCCCCACCCCCCAGCAGTGCAGGGGCAGCCTCCACCAGGCCCCCACCCATGTCTCACACCACCCCCACCCCCCAGCCACCGGGGGCAGCCTCCACCAGGCCCCCAGCCATGTCTCCCACCACCCCCACCCCCCAGCAGTGCATGGGCACCCACCACCAGGCCCCGACCCATGTCTCCCACCACCCCCACCCCCCAGTCACCAGGGGCAGCCTCCACCAGGCCCCCACCCATGTCTTCCACCAACCCCACCCCCCAGCAGTGCAGGGGCACCCACCACCAGGCCCCCACACATGTCTCCCACCACCCCCACCCCCCAGCAGTGCAGGGGCAGCCTCCACCAGGCCCCCACCCATGTCTCCCACCACCCCTACCCCCAGCACTTTGGGTCACCTGCCAGCAGGCCCCCACCCATGTCCAACTCATGTTCCCCACCACCCCCACCCCCCAGCACTGTGGGGCACCTGCCAGCAGGCCCCCACCCATTTCCAACGCATTTTCCCCACCACCCCCACCCCCCAGCAGTGCAGGGGCAGCCACCACCAGGCCCCCACCCATGTCTCCCAGCACTCCCACCCCCCAGCCACCAGGGGCAGCCTCCACCAGGCCCCCACCCATGTCTCCCAGCACCCCCACCCCCAGCAGTGCAGGGGCAGCCTCCACCAGGCCCCCACCCATGTCTCATGCCACCCCCCGGCCACCAGGGGCAGCCTCCACCAGGCCCCCACCCAAGTCTCCCACCACCCCCACCCCCCAGCACTGTGGGGCACCTGCCAGCAGGCCCCCACCCATGTCCAACTCATGTTCCCCACCACCCCCACCCCCCAGCACTGTGGGGCACCTGCCAGCAGGCCCCCACCCATGTCCAACGCATGTTCCCCACCACCCCCACCCCCAGCAGTGCAGGGGCAGCCACCACCAGGCCCCCACCCATGTCTCCCAGCACCCCCACCCCCAAGCCACCAGGGGCAGCCTCCACCAGGCCCCCACCCATGTCTCCCAGCACCCCCACCCCCCCAGTCACCAGGGGCAGCCCCCACCAGGCCCCCACCCATGTCTCCCACCACCCCCACCCCCCAGCAGTGCAGGGGCACCCACCACCAGGCCCCCACCAATGTCTCCCAGCACCCCCACACCCCAGCCACCAGGGGCAGCCTCCACCAGGCCCCCACCCATGTCTCCCACCACCGCCACCCCCCAGCCACCAGGGGCAGCCTCCACCAGGCCCCCACCCATGTCCAACTCATGTTCCCCACCACCCTCACCCCCCAGCACTGTGGGGCACCTGCCAGCAGGCCCCCACCCATGTCCAAATCATGTTCCCCACCACCCCCACCCCCCAGCACTGTGGGGCACCTGCCAGCAGGCCCCCACCCATGTCCAACTCATGTTCCCCACCATCCCCACCCCCCAGCACTGTGGGGCACCTGCCAGCAGGCCCCCACCCATTTCCAACTCATGTTCCCCACCACCCCCACCCCCCAGCACTGTGGGGCACCTGCCACCAGGCCCCCACCCATGTCTCCCAGCATCCCCACCCCCCAGCCACCAGGGGCAGCCTCCACCAGGCCCCAACCCATGTCTCCCACCACCCCCACTCCCCAGCCACCAGGAGCAGCGTCCACCAGGCCACCACCCATGTCCAACTCAAGTTCCCCACCACCCCCACCCCCCAGCACTGTGGGGCACCTGCCAGCAGGCCCCCACCCATGTCCAACTCATGTTCCCCACCACCCCCACCCCCCAGCACTGTGGTGCACCTGCCAGCAGGCCCCCACCCATGTCTCCCACCACCCCCACCCCCCCAGTCACCAGGGGCAGCCTCCACCAGGCCCCCACCCATGTGTCCCAGCACCCCCAGCACTGTGGGGCCCCTGCCAGCAGGCCCCCACCCATGTCCAACTCATGTTCCCCACCACCCCCACCCCCCAGCACTGTGGGGCACCTGCCAGCAGGCCCCCACCCATGTCCAACTTATGTTCACCACCACCCCCACCCCCCAGCACTGTAGGGCACCTGCCAGCAGACCCCACCCATGTGCAAGTCATGTTCCCCAGCCAACATGTCATCACAGTCTAGATCCCTGGTCCCTATGGTCAGCCTCCAAATGCAAAACACCCACCCGAGTATTGCATCCACCCACTCATAATTTGCAATTACATCACAGAACACCAATTGCAAGTTCCGAAACAAACACATTTCCCTCACATACACCCAATGGGTGTCAGTGAATCTCAAAACACATATCATGAAATGCATGAAACCAATGAGATACCACACATTGAAGTTCACCAAAAAAAAAAAAATATGTATTAAAGGAAACATGAATAGAATAAAAAATGAAGAAACAGAAACCTGAATGTACAAAAATGAAAAGATGCATGTCTGTTAAAAAAGCAAAACCAAAAATAAAATTCCAAAGTAATGTTGTCCAAAGTCAATGTCCACAAAACAAAATCCAATGGGAAATAAAAAAGAAAGCCATTGCTCCATGGTTAAAAAGTGAAAAAAAAATACAATCCAACTGTGAACTATGTACATGGGAACAAGCCAGGGTCCATTATCCCAAAAAAATAAAGGAAACCTATCTAACTACACTAACTAATAAAATAAACTATATACAAAAATGTGGCCAATGTCCGAAAGGTCCAAATAAAATAAAAACAAAAATGAAACCTAACATACCTACATAACTATGTACAAGGGCAGCAGGCTAGTTTCACGGCTCACTTGTGGATGTCCCGGGCCAGGGCATCATCGAACTCCTCCTCAATGTCCCGGAGGCGGTCCTCCTCCATGGCCCCGAGGGTCCGCAGGGCCGTCGACGTCAACACCTCCAAACCCCTGCGGATTGCCTCGAGGCACTCGGCCCGCCTCAGGGCCCTCCGCATGGAGTTCTCCGCCCTGACCATTGTGAGCAGTACCTCTTCCGCCCGCTGCCGCTCCGCATCTATGGCGTAGCCCAACCGCTGCCACACGGAAGACACTCTCTGTCCTGGGTCCTCCTGCCCTCCGGCCGATGCCTGCCCCTCCGATGTTGAAGGCCCCGAGCCTTCATGGCTCCCACCACGTTACTGCTGCTGCTGTGCCTCTGCCCGTGCACTGCCTCCTGCTACCTGCACATCATCCGCCGGCTGGGGTGCAGTCGTTGATGTGGCCACCCCTGCTGGACGTCTGACTCCCGACTGTGGCAGGGATGCCTCCTCCACCAGCCTGCCTGCACCGTCAGAGGCAGCTCCACAGGGCACCCAGGTGACTGATGGGTGGGAAGATGGCACAGAGGACGACTGGCGCGTAGGGGGACCAGTTGAGTAGGGGGTCAGAGCAAACCCCATCAGACGGAGGAATCCGGCCTGTGTGACCTGTCCCAGCAGGCTGACGTGGTCAACGAGCCATTCGAGATGACTTGCAGTCTCTTCATGAAAAGACTGCAGGTCACCTCGCATGGCCCGTTGACGCAACGCCACACCAGCCAGGACAGGCTCAACCCGGACCTGGATAGCCACGTCCGCAGGCAGAGGAAGGCCAGTTGATGTGAGCTCATCCCCTGCCTGAAAACGGGTCTGGATGTAGGCATCCCTGCTTTTGCAAGATGATGCAGGGACAGGATCAGGGACAGGATTGCACACAAGCACCTCCACTGCGGCCTGTGCTGACTCCTGTCCCTGGTCCTGCACTGCACCACTAGCACCAGTGGGATCCCCACCTCCAGACCCCGTCTCTGGTGCTTGCACGGCCTCCTCCTCCACCAAACCCCCCACCAACCTGGATGACTCCATGCCATCTTCCCCTGTTGGGCCCTGTGGGGTCCCAGCTGCCCCTTCTGCTGCCGAGGAGTCCAACTCCAACCTCCGCCTCTTGGACCTCCCCCCGGCAGCTGCGGCCTGGGACACGGCACCGGACTCCTCACTCCCCGACGAGATGACAACATGGGAGGGGAGCCGGGCCTTGCGTCTCCGGCTGGCGGTGGGATCCCCGCTGCTGTGCTCCACAGCACCTTCTCCACCCTCTTCATCAGTTGACGCTGCAGACAGGGAGAAACAAAACCAAAACACAGGCATCAGGGCACTGTACAATGGACACATACACACATGACAGTTGTACATGAGTGGCATTGGCAAACCTCAGACATGTCATCACAATCCCCAACACACATGTCATTACAACTCGCACACATGAGCCATACCACAGCCATATCGCAACTGCCACCACCATCCATACACATACAACAGAATGAGAAGCCAAAGGTGAGCCAGACATCACATGCAACACAGGAAGTGCACCACACATGTACACACACCACCACACTTGCATGCATGTTACACCTCTGCCAAGTGTCGCAGTGTTCAGACGGGCATCCATGTCACATCTGCCAATCAGGCTTCCACATACCGCTGTCACTTGCATCCATGTTGCATCACTGTTGCACCCTTGTCAAATACACACACATGCACATGTACACAGTGCTGATACATGCAACCAAAAACAACATACATGCGTGACATCACGGACATGTCTACTTACATACACATTCATCCAAACATGTGTGCCCACACAACTGCATTTGGCATGCAAGCCTACACACACAAGCACCATCCATGTCTCACACATTACAGCCCTCGCATGTGTCAGCCCCACGGCCCTGTACACCCCCACCCATACTCGACCCCATACAAACAGATGTGCAACCTGCAAACTACTGAATAATCACCACACGCACTGCTCACAATCAGGATGCATGTACACTCACCGCTCGACTCCAGACGGGTCTGCTTCTCAAGGACCTGGACGTGGAGCGCTGGGGATATGCGTTCCAGGACCCTCATCTGTTCTTCTGACAAGTGGCCCCGGCGCCCATTGGCATCCGCTGCCTTCAAGAGGCGACGGGCCTTGTTCAGGGTCCTGGACCTGAAGTCCTCCCAGCGCTTCTTGACAAGTTGTAAGTCGCGGACTGCCACCCCCTCCGCGTTGATGGCAGTCACGATGTTAGTCCAGATCCGAGTCCGTCCTTCATTGTCGGCGCAGGAACTTCCGAAGATGGCATCATACTGCCCCAGAACTTGCTCCACCAGGACACCAACTTCGGTGGCACTGAAGCTGGTGCCCCTCTGCCTCTCTGGCCGGGGGTTGTCAGTGGTCCCAGATGGGGTTTGCCCCGACATGACAACCCCAGAGGATGGAGTGGGTGGGCAACTGGGTCCTGGGGCTGGGCTGTGGAGCGATGGAATCCCAGTCGGGAGTCATCGGTTCCAGCAGGGGTGGTCACAGGACCAGCACCCCTGGCTGATGTGCAGGCAGCAAATGGCAGGGCACGTGGGCAGCAGGCAGTCAGGCAGCAGCAGATGGCAGGTGGGAGCGTGCTCGGGGCTCTGGGGGGCAGTAGTTCGGCCTTCTGGGCAGGAGCGTGGTCTTCCGTGTGCTTACGCGTGGCCAGCTTGATACGGAGTGATTTGGCACGTGAAAAATCTGCACGTCAGCGTGTAATTCGAGGAAAGGCCCTTAGCGCGTAAGCGCATCTGCAGGCATACGCATTTTCATTGGACAGAAGGCCCCTCAAGCGCAAGCGCCCCTGTGACTTGACGCGTACAGACGTGCATGGGCATTTCAGTGCGCGTGAAAAACTGCACGTCCGCGTGTAATATGAGGAAAGGGCCCATGCGCGTAAGCGCGCGTGGAAAACTGCACGTCCACGTGTAATACGAGGAAAGGCCCTTAGCGCGTATGCATGGCAGCACGCATATGCGATTTCATTGGACCAAAGACCTTTAGCGCGTGAGCGCGTCTGTGACGTGACGCGCGCAGGTGTTTCCCTCATTGCACGTGATGACAGAACACACGTGGATTTCCACCAATCGTGTGTGAAAGTTCCCGGCACCCCGGAACACACGTACCCAGGCTAATCGAGTGTGGAACTTCCCGCGCACCCCGAAACACACGTACCCAGGCCAGTTGCGTGTACGCTCACTCCCCTCCGATCACACGCGATGACACTCGGACCGTATCCGAATACGGGAAACCCGCGCACGGCAAAAGACGTGCACAGGCGTCAACGCGTCCGCCCACACGAAGGCAGGCAGAGCCGTCCCCGCGCACAGCATAAAAGTGCGCGCAAACAACAAACGCGTATATACAGCTACGATGAATGCCTCATTTGTCGCTGCACTGATCGTGGGACACCGCAGGAGGAGGAGAATTGCCAGGGCACGCATTTTCGCACCACAGACAAGCCTTTTTGGGATGCCTGACTACCAGGTCTATGCCAGGTATAGGTTTCCACCCCATATCATCCTAGACCTGGTCAGGGAGTGGGAAGATGACCTCACATCCCCCACCCTTTCCTCCCAAGCATTGTGCCCGTTGGAGAAGCTGCTCAATGTCCTGCATTTTTTGGCCACGGGGTCATTTCAGCAGACCACTGCCATAGTGGGGGGGGGTCTCACAGGCCACGCAGTCACGCTGCCTACACCAGGTACTGGCAATCATGACAGCGCGCCCCTCAGTCCGCAGGCACATATACATGCCCAGAACACCCGCAGAAAGGCAGGCCGTTGTCCTGGATTTTTTCAGGGTGGCACACTTCCCCAAAGTGCTCGGTGCCATAGATTGCACCCATGTAGCCCTACGTCCACCTAGGGCCATTGAGCACATCTACCGAAACCGCAAGCACTGGCATTCCATCAATGTACAGGTGGTATGTGATGCAAAGGGAATCATCACCTCTGTCTATGCAAACTACCCTGGCTCCACCCATGACAGTTTCATATACAGAATGTCCGCCCTCAGCCGGGCCCTGGAAGCTGGGCAGCATGACGACACATGGCTCCTAGGTCAGTACAAATGCCCTTGCACATGCATGCAAGTCACACACAGACAAATATCCAAACCCTAATAATCTCAACTATTATCACCTCCCCAGGGGACAGTGCCTACCCTCTGAGCAACCACATGATGACGCCAATCCGGAACCCCACCACACCACCCCAGGTAAGATACAACGCCGCCCGTATTGCAACCAGGGGCATAGTGGAGCGCACATTCGGAGTGCTCAAGTCACGTTTCCGCTCCCTTGACCGCTCTGGTGGGCAACTACTCTATGCACCACCAGTAGTGTGCAGGATCATTGTGGCAGCATGTGTCCTGCACAATGTTGCAACACGGCAGGGCGTCCCGGTGGACATGGTGGTGCCCCCACATCCCCAACCACAGGCACAGGCGCTGCCCATGGGAGGGGACAGGGCACGTGGCGAGGAAGCCCGGACCCAGCTTGTGGCCACATTTTTCACCTAAACTCCCACCCCTGTGGAGTGCACACAGGCCTGGCACATACCAGTTGACAATCGATGATGACAAAGAGACAGTCAACTGTCACAACCCTACCACCCTGAGATAGTTGCCATGGAAGTGCCACATCGTCTGCATCCCTAGCTACTTAAACACAAGCTATCCTGTGTGACCAAAAGGCACACATATGACATATGACATGATATGGGCCATACACAAGTATTCCAAGGCGCAATGAGGCAAGGAGGGGGGAACAAGGGAACACAGAGAACGGTACTACTAGGCAAGGTGTCATTGAGATCGTGCAAGTGCAGGGGTAGGGGGAATGGGAAAAGTGCAAGGGGAAGGGTGGGGGGGAGTCCAGTACAGGGGAAGTAGCCCAAAAAAATAATACATAGGTCGCCTGGTGGCAACTACAAAGGTAAGTGCAGACAAGTGCTGGGAAGGGAGGGCTGTAGGGATAGAGAGACAGTACTGCAGTGCAGTGGTTGCCAGGGAGGCAGTGCAAGTGGAGAGTGGCTGGGCCAGGGACCGAGGTCGGTGAGAGTGGCCCAGTTGCAGCTCCTGTGCAGTTCCAGTGGAGAATTCTGCAAGGGAGAGGCAGACAGTAAGCAGAAGCAAAGAGGAAGGTCTTGAGGTGCTTCCAGAACTGGAGATGGTTCCCCTCAAGTTCAAGTCAGGCCGGAAGTCTGTTCCAGGGGGAGGGCCCTGCTGCGGAGAGAAATCTACCCCCAGCTAATTGCTCTGAGAAGCGGATGACCCGGACATGCAAGGTGTGCATCACACACACCTGCAAAACAGGCCATGGCCATCACTGTCATGTCACTCAAACCCTCCCAAACATCAACATGACATGGCAAGCAATCCCCATACACCAATACAGTAACAATAAGGTACACATTGCCATGTCCTAAATGTACAGTGGCATCAGACACTGCTGCCTGACCCGGAATCAGATGAAATGACAGATCAACAAAATCTCCCACCCAAAATAAGTCATTTCCAAATGCATTACAACAGTCGTAGACGTAACATCACAATGAATGCCTGCCTACATGCACATTATGCATTGCAAAATCAACACTGCAGCTCATGTGTGCAGTGTCCTACTCCTGCATCACACTGCTCAGCGCACAGCACAGTGAACAGCCATTGTGTGTGATGCACACCCTGAGCATCACATCTAAGTGACAGACCAAGTCAAACATCAAATTAGGCATGTACTGGATCCATGATCGGTCACAGAACATGTGCTGCCGGGACACAGTGGGCACCAGAAGGCAAAACAGTGTACACGTGGATATGCAAGGGTGGGAGTACATGTAGTGCATCAGAGTGCAAGTGTGTGGTTCTGCAAGGACATGCACTCCACATATGCATGTGCACTCAAGTGACCATCAGTGTTCCCTACACATCACATGTGAACATCCACCATGTGTACACCCCAGCATGTCAAACCACAACTATCCCCTCGCACCTGAAAGGAAAACACAACACATGAACAGGCATTGATCAGCAGAACACAACATGTACATAGGATACCACCATTACTATGTCAGAGTTCCCATCACACTGAAGGGCAAGGCAACTATCAACAACAACCCCCCCCCTCCCTCACAAATGACCATGACCCACTGAACAACTGCACCTGGGTCATGGAGCCTCCAAACCTCAATTCCACCTGGCCACAGGATCACCTTTACCCTTCGTCACCATCTCCCACCTTATGTGTAAAAAGATGCCTGAACCCTCAGAATTCACACTCATTTCCAAAATCACAAAATCCAAGGCATAAAAACGAACCCGAACACCATCCAGTAGATGACTTGACGTAGCAGTACCTCACAAAGGCCAAGTACTACCACAATGATGCAACAACCAAGGTAGCACAGCAAAACAATGTCACGACAGGATGTGAGACATGTGTGGTACATGACATAGGATGATGCACCATGAATGGATGTGTACTGTCACAGGTCCCCTGTACAGGCGCGGGAGTGTCACGAAACAACCACCCCCACCATGTCCCGGGTGCCTGCAAGGTCAAACTCACACAGGCCCCTGAGACCCTGGTAGGGAATGAGGCTCAGGGATATGCAGTCGGGACACACTGGATGACTGGAATGAGTGGCAGGAGAGGGGAGGAGGAATGACACATGAAACTAGGGAATGCACAAAAATGTACAACCTGCATGAACACATACACAATCCAAACAAACTTGGACATCATTGTCATGGCCTTCTGTAGTCCAGGCTCAGGAGTGGTACGAACCAACCACCCCCTCTAGGGTTTTGGCGCCTGCAAGTTCGGGGCTTACACAGGCATCCGCAACCCCAGTGGGGAAAGAGGGTCAGGGAACGTTGCTTGGATAGGCACGGAAAGCAGGAACACCGGGTAGAGGGTACAGGTTTCAAAATTGCATAGGATCACAGGTGATTAGGGAGAAAAAAACATACCAAATTGAACCACACAGCCATCCATGCATCAGTACACTCCCCAGCAAGCCTATGCAGAGCAGTTTGTAAGAAAAACAACAAGACACTTAGCTCTGGTTTTGAGTGCTGGCCTCCTGCCTGCACCCTCTCAGGTCCGGTTACAGGAGCACTGCAATGCTGCAAAGAGAGCCACAGTCAACAACCTGTACGTGCCATTTACACAAAAACACAACACCAAACATGCCCCATAGCAACAAACTGCTCTACAAACAGACAATCTGTGGTTGATGCTTCGTACCCATATATAACATCACCCCTGTGACGGGTCATACACAGTCAATGCAGTAAGGCAGCCGCTGGTGGGTGCGTGGCAAATGGAACACCAATGTGTCACAATTCACACAACATGCAATGTTCCCTGGGTAAGCAGACAGACCCATATAGCAAGCCATGACTACAGAGCAAGTTGTGTATCACCATGACGAAACAAAGTTGGCAGTGCATTTATCATCAAGTACGTGGAAAAGACATGCACTGCACCCGAGTATGTCCCTTGCTGTATGTCCCTGTGAGCTGCCCCTTTCCATGTCTCGGAAGGCTACATGGTTGATACAAGTGCCTCAATGGACCTTAGTGTACCGGAGGGTATGTGCCACTGCCCCTGCATGTGTCCCAGACAACCCTACTATCAACAGCCATCAGTCCACAAACACATCTGAGCTGCATTGTGTGCTTCAACACCAATATTCATCTAAGCTCACCCTCAGTGCTGTGACTAAGCCTGCATGTGCAACTCGCCTGGTGCAAGCTTTGCTGTGTCGTGGCCCTCCTGTGATGCTCACCTTGCCTGGAGTTCCTTGGAACATGTCAGCAGTTCTAGGATGTGGGTCTGCAATCCCTGTGCCTCTGCTTGTGCACACATGTGCATGTGGGCACCAACAAACGGGTCCAGAATTCTGTCGTCCAATGGGCCATGTCTGCTCGCAAAGGTGCTCTGGAGGCTCATCCCCCTGCAGAAAGGGCATGAAACACATGATTAATGCTTCAAAGTCATCTGTGTGTGTCTCATCAGCCATCTCATTACTTGACCATGTCAGAGAGTCACATCACAAATCACACCATCAGTCTGTCTTTCACCTCCAAAGTGTGGAACACTATCTACAGCATGAATTGCAACAAGCACATGTACAGGAAAGATATGAAACATACTACACAATGCATAGCAATCAATGTCCACATTAATCATGACACACCCCATCTAGCAAAAGCTGAACAGTGGACAATGACACCTAAATCATCCCCACTAGGGGTGTCAACACAAGCACCAGACATGCCACAGATATGACAGTCCAAAGCCCTTGTGTAAAATGCTGTAACACCGAACCATCCTTGCGAGCCCATGGATAAGGGAGGCAGGAGTGGCATATGTGAGTCAAGGACCCCAAGCAGCAAACACATACACAAGACAACCATGAAGGGCCCAGCTGGAACAGACAGTGGATGCCTTCAAAAGCCACAAAGCACTGCACCGTCACATGAAAGCACAATAGACTAGCAATTTTAAACTAAATCAACAATTAACTAATTACACTAACTATGGAAAACCTACATTACCTATTTAAAATAACTATCAAACAGAAACTTAACTAACTAAACTAAAAGAAAAATCAAAAATGGCCACATATGACCCGGGGGGGAGGGGAGGCACCCAGGAGGGGGGAGGTACAGGGTGCTGCTCAACATCCACATGCGATGATGCTGAGCCAAAAAAAAAATCCTCCATGGGCTCAACGCCTGCACAGCACGACCTATGTGGGAGATAGATGGTCGTCCGAGTCTGGCTCATCCTGGAAAGGAGGACGTGGCACAGTAGCCTGGCCACACCTAGCCGCAGCTTGCCCCTCGTCGGCAGCAAGTCTGCCGGACGGGTGAGCCTGGTTCTGTGTGGCGATGTGACGTAGGTCTGCATGCAGAACCTCACGTGATACACGTGCTTCCTCTTGCAAGGTAGCACGTGTAACACGGAGTTCCTCCTGCAAGGCCTGGCTGGACAACCGCTGCACCTCCCGGCAAGCCTGTAGCTCAGCCGAGATGGTAAGCTCAAGCTGTGCAAACCTCTCCTCTGCCTGCTGCCTCTGGGACATCATAAGGACACCCAGAGTGGATCTGAGGGAAGCATACTCCTCACTCAGGGCATCCATGTGCGCCTCTGCGTGAGCAGCAATTGCTTGACGCAGAGATGACATTTCAGCCTGGCGTGCCCTGTCTGAGGCCGCCATGCCCAGCCTGAGCGAGCGGGCCGTGGACTGTGCCACCTGCTGCTGGAGAAGCACCTGCCTAGCAGTGGGGAGTACAGATCGGGCAACACGCTCCATGCTCTCAGCGATGTTCTCCATTGCTGCCCCCTGCCGTTCGGAATTGGCAGTCATGTCTTGCTCCCACTCAGTATACAGCGGTTGCGCGCGGCGACCGCGTTGCCGGGCTTGACCCCTGCGGGACCCAAGGACCGGGGGTCCTCGCTGTGTTGGCACCGCCTGCGGCTGCATGACTACATGCCCCCGTCGACGTGATGTCCCAGGCACATCAGTGACTGGTGTGGAGCGTGACCCTGCGTCCCGATCCACCACGGGCGGAGGAACCAAGACTGTCTGATCCCTCAGTGCAGGTGTCGCAGACAGAGGAGTGTCCACATCAGAATCACTCACCCCTGACACATGGACTTGATGCTCATCCAACTCAACATGGACGTCAGAGTCGTCATCAAGGCTGGACTCATAGGCAGCCAGAGACAAGATGGACTGCAGCACTTGGGGGTTTTCGTGGCCTACCACCCCACGACCCCCACTAGTGCTGGGTTGATGTGGTGTTACCAACCCTGTGTCTGGCATGACAACACCATCCTCCGCCTCCATTGCGTCATCACCTGAAAAATAGAGAGAAAAAGGTCAATACACATGTCAGAAGCACACGACACAAACACACACCGACAGCAAAGGCATCCGGCAGACATGTGACACACAACATATGACCTGGCATGTATGCTGGGTATACTTTGAATAGCTTCTGTGATCAGACTTGTTGAAAGGTGGCAGTTTCCATGGAAGTGGGTCTATGCAGTGCAGAAAATGTGTACGCCACTCACTACCTACATGTACAAGCACTACATGGTGTGTGCCAGGAAATGTGAAGGCAGTGCATTGTCAAATTCAGACATCACGTGCATTGTGAATTCAATGTGTACCATGTCTAGAAGCCAAGCACCGCTCCACCCCAGTACCAAAGCAGGGATGCCTAGCATGGTATCAAAAGGCTGACCATACACCTCTGTATTGACAGGCAGTGTTGACTGGCATCAACAGCTTAATGTGATTCAAATTACAACACTGCAAATGATGCTGGGACAGTGGACAGGACATATGATGGAAACTCTGGAGGCCGCCCACGTGTGAAGAAGACACAACAAGAGTTGGACAGAGTCATTGGCCATTGAACAGGCTGAGGCCTGTGAGCCAGACAGATTGTCAGAGCCTAAACATGTGTGCAACGCAGGACTGAGCCACAGTTGACATGGGAAGGCTGATGAGATGGCAGGCAATGTATGTAACCAAGGACTTATATTACAGTGATCATCCAGTCAAGGACACATAGGGGCATGCGTGCAATGCACATGGAGCATGAATGGGCACTCATGTCCCTGCGGGACATCTGACCCATGCACAGTACAAGTGAGATACCCTGCATCGAGTACTAAGGCTGTACCACACGGCATATGTCTGGCAGATTCTACGCTGGAAGTTAGCATCTACACAGGACACATGAACAAGAAAGTACACATTGGCAAGATTGAAGCAGACCAGTGCAAAGGTGGAACTGGGGTGCAGAGTGGCGGAGGAGGGGCAAGGGAGCATGCCTACATGGAGTCCCGCATGCAGGCAGAGGAGACATGCATGACGGTAGCATTGCATTACTTACACATCAGAACCATGTACACGTCACATGTAGCAGCAATCATGCACAACACATCCCACAAGTGAAACACACACGTCCTCAACAAACACGCATCAACACTCACTGGACTGGGCATCAAAGTCCAGCTTCTCTCCCACTCTTTCGACCAATTCAGGTGGTATGAACTCCGCAACGAGAGCCTCATGCGGAGTGAGTTCTTCCTCCTCTGGTGCAGGCCCACCGCCAGTCACCAGAGTCAAGTTGTAATTTGAGGCACGCTTGGCCTTAGTGCTGCGCTTGATGTCATTCCAACGCTTTTTGCACTCCTGCGCCGTGCGCACCTCATGGCCGAATGAACTGACATGTTCCGCAACATGCTTCCAGTGGGTGTCACGTTGGGCAACCGTAGTCTGACTATTGGCACCCACTAGCATGTCACGGCTGTGCCCCGCACGTAGTCCACGAGGAAGTCCAGTTCCTGCTTACAGAAAGGCTTCTTCCTCAACATGCAGGAGGTCGTGGCTGTGTGTGGGGTCCCAGCCTGTGCTGCAGGTGCAACCTTCCTCCTCTTGGACTGTGGCGCAGACCCTGGCTGGCTAATGCCGCCCTGACCAGTATGGCCAGTGGGTTCGGTGGATTGAGCCAAGGGAGTGGCAGGTGGAGGGATGACCAAAGGCCTGACTTGTGTCAGTGGCAGCTGGGTGCCCACTAATGGACCCTGCGCAGCAACATCAGCTGTGGCAGGGTCATTGACCGCAACGGTCCTGGTTGGCAGACTCACAACCGGGGTGCTGTTGGGTGCATCTGCCCCTGCACTTGCCAACACCCGGCTGTTCGGGGCAGCAGATGACATGACTGCCCCAGGGACACGTGTCTTGGTCTGAGCAGCCCGGCCTGCCCCTATGGTTTCCCCCCTGGCCTGTTGGAGATCTACCAAGGGCTCTTCAAGTGCGAACGCAGCCTGCGCTGGCAGACCCTGAGCCTGGGTGGCGGTGTCCACAGCTGCACCTGCAGCTACCACTACCCTTGGGCCCGTGGCAGTCGATGGGACGGACTGCCGGGTCATATGGGTGCCAGTGCCAGATGCAGGAGCTGCATCCCCAGGAACCACAGGGGGTGGTGGCATGGCTGCACCGACACATGGCACAACATTGTGCTCAAGTGGCGCACCCCTGCCTCTTCCCCCTCTGTGGCTGCCCTGGACACCCTGGAGTCCCCCTACTCCCTGGTCACCACGGCCACATCCCCGACCACGCCCGCCACGAGGAGTACGCCCAGCTGAGGCGCCCCTCACCTTTGGTGGCCTCCCAACCATGGCACAGATGTAGTAGTGCTGGCACAGATGGAGTGGTGCCAATGGGAGGTGTACACCACAATTGACCTGGGAAATTGGGGTGAAGGGGGTGGGAAGCAAGATGTTAACAGCCCCCCTGCACCTGCAAGGCTGTATGTGACCCCGGTGATGTGGTGACGGTCACGCAACGCTCAGGCACCCCAAAACTGCAGTAAAACCGTGCACGCAACCCTGCAGCCTACATGCGTGGATTCAACCTCCCGCAGTACGCGGTGGCACCCAGTAACACGAATAACGCGTACGCGTGGGACACGCAGGCTACTATGACATCGAAAATGGGTGCGATACACAGGGGCACCCGCAGTGGGAAAAAGAGCGTGTGCGACTCACCGTCTGACTAGCGCGATGCAGAAAAACACGCGTAGCCAATACCCCGCCAAAAGAAGAGATACGTCCTTGATAGCTGTGAAGTTGTGATGGCGCGCGAAACAACAGGAAGCAGCAACACACGCAACCCGTGCTGAGGGAAACGCACGCGCACATCACGTCACTTACGCGCATGGGCCCTTTCCTCGTATTACATGCGGACGTGCAGTTTTTCACGCACGCTTACGCGCATGGGCCCTTTCCTCTTATTACACGCGGACGTGCAGTTTCCACGCCCGCTTACGCGCATGAGCCCTTTCCTCGTATTACACACGGACGTGCAATTTTTCACGCGCGCTGTAATGCCCATGCCTGTCTGTACGTGTCACGTCACAGGGGCGCTTGCGCTTGAGGGGCCTGCTGTCCAATGAAAATGCGTATGCGTGCAGACGCGCTTACGCGCTAAGGGCCTTTCCTCGAATTACACGCTGACGTGCAGATTTTTCACGTGCCAAATCACTCCGTATTAAGCTGGCCACGCGTAAGCACACGGAAGACCACGCTCCTGCTCAGAAGGCCGAACTACTGCCCCCCAGAGCCCCGAGCACGCTCCCACCTGCCATCTGCTGCTGCCTGACTGCCTGCTGCCCACGTGCCCTGCCATTTGCTGCCTGCACATCAGCCAGGGGTGCTGTTGCTGTGACCACCCCTGCTGGAACCGAAGACTCCCGACTGGGATTCCATCGCTCCACAGCCCAGCCCCAGGACCCAGTTGCCCACCCACTCCTGCCTCTGGGGTTGTCATGTCGGGGCAAACACCATCTGGGACCACTGACAACCCCCGGCCAGAGAGGCAGAGGGGCACCAGCTTCAGTGCCACCGAAGTTGGTGTCCTGGTGGAGCAAGTCCTGGGGCAGTATGATGCCCTCTTCGGAAGTTAACGCGCCAACAAGGAAGGACGGATTTGGATCTGGACTGACATCGTGACTGCCATCAACGCGGAGGGGGTGGCAGTCCGCGACTTACAACATGTCAAGAAGCGCTGGGAGGATTTCAGGTCCAGGACCCTGAAAAAGGCCCAGCGCCTCTTGAAGGCAGCGGATGCCAAATGGCCACTTGTCGGAAGAACAGATGAGGGTCCTGGAACTCATATCCCCAGCGCTCCACGTCCAGGTCCTTGAGAAGCAGACCCGCCTGGAGTCAAGCGGTGAGTGTACATGCATCCTGATTGTGAGCAGTGCGTGTGGTGATTATTCAGTAGTGTGCAGGTTGCACATCTGTTAGTATGGGGTCGAGTATGGGTGGGGGTGTACAGGGCCGTGGGGCTGACACATGCGAGGGCTGTAATGTGTGAGGCATGGATGGTGCTTGTGTGTGTAGGCTTGCATGCCAAATGCAGTTGTGTGGGCACACATGCTTGGATGAATGTGTATGTAAGTAGACATGTCCGTGATGTCACGCATGTATGTTGTTTTTGGCTGCATGTATCAGCACTGTGTACATGTGCATGTGTGTGTATTTGACAAGAGTGCAACAGTGATGCAACATGGATGCATGTGACAGCGGTATGTGGAAGCCTGATTGGCTGATGTGACATGGATGCCCGTCTGAACACTGTGACACTTGGCAGAGGTGTACACATGCATGCAAGTGTGGTGGTGTGTGTACATGTGTGGTGCACTTCCTGTGTTGCATGTGATGTCTGGCTCACCTTTGGCTGCTCATGCTGTTGTATGTGTATGGATGGTGGTGGCAGTTGCGATATGGCTGTGGCATGGCTCATGTGTGCGAGTTGTAATGACATGTGTGTTGGGGGTTGTGATGACATGTCTGAGGTTTGCCAATGCCACTCATGTACAACTGTCATGTGTGTATGTGTCCATTGTACAGTGCCCTGATGCCTGTGTTTTGTTTCTCCCTGTCTGCAGCGTCAACTGATGAAGAGGGCGGAGAAGGTGCTATGGAGCACAGCGGCGGGGATCCCACCGCCAGCCGGAGACGCAAGGCCCGGCTCCCCTCCCATGTTGTGATCTCGTCGGGGAGTGAGGAGTCCGGTGCCGCGTCCCAGGCTGCAGCTGCCGGGGGGAGGTCCAAGAGGCAGAGGTTGGAGTTGGACTCCTCGGCAGCAGAAGGGGCAGCTGGGACCCCACAGGGCCCAACAGGGGAAGATGGCACGGAGTCATCCAGGTTGGTGGGGGTTTGGTGGAGGAGGAGGCCGTGCAAGCACCAGAGACGGGGTCTGGAGGTGAGGATCCCACTGGTGCTAGTGGTGCAGTGCAGGACCAGGGACAGGAGGCAGCACAGGCCGCCGCGGAGGTGCCTGTGTGCAATCCTGTCCCTGATCCTGTCCCTGCATCATCTTGCACCAGCAGGGATGCCTACGTCCAGACCCGTTTTCAGGCAGGGGATGAGCTAACGTTAACTGGCCTTCCTCTGCCTGCGGACGTGGCTATCCAGGTCCGGGTTGAGCTTGTCCTGGCTGGTGTGGCGTTGCGTCAACGGGCCATGCAAGGTGACCTGCAGTCTTTTCATGAAGAGACTGCACGTCATCAAGAATGGCTCATTGACCACGTCAGCCTGCTGGGACAGGTCACCCAGGCCGGATTCCTCCGTCTGATGGGGCTTGCTCCGACCCCCTCCTCAACTGGAGCCCCTACCCGCCAATCGTCCTCTGTGCCATCTTCCCACCCATCAGTCACCTGGGTGCCCTGTGGAGCTGCCTCTGACGGTGCGGCCAGGCTGGTGGAGGAGGCATCCCTGCCACAGTCGGGAGTCGGACGTCCAGCAGGGGTGGCCACATCTACGACTGCACCCCAGCCGGCGGAGGATGTGCAGGCAGCAGGAGGCAGTGCACGGGCAGAGGCACAGCAGCAGCAGCAACGTGGTGGGAGCCATGAAGGCTCGGGGCCTTCAACATCGGAGGGGCAGGCATCGGCCGGAGGGCAGGAGGACCCAGGACAGAGAGTGTCTTCCGTGTGGCAGCGGTTGGGCTACGCCATAGATGCGGAGCGGGCGGAAGAGGCACGGCTCACAATGGTCAGGGCGGAGAACTCCATGCGAGGGCCCTAAGGCGGGCCGAGTGCCTCGAGGCAATCCGCAGGGGTTTGGAGGTGGAGACGTCGACGGCCCTGCGGACCCTCAGGGCCATGGAGGAGGACCGCCTCCGGGACATTGAGGAGGAGTTTGATGATGCCCTGGCCCGGGACATCCACAAGTGAGCCGTGAAACTAGCCCGCTGCCCTTGTACATAGTTATCTAGGTAGTGTTAGATTTTATTTTTGTTTTTATTTTATTTGGACCTTTCGGACATTGGCCACATTTTTGTATATAGTTTATTTTATTAGTTAGTGTAGTTAGATAGGTTTCCTTTATTTTGTTGGGATAATGGACCCTGGCTTGTTCCCATGTACATAGTTCACAGTTGGATTGTATTTTTTTTTCACTTTTTAACCATGGAGCAATGGCTTTCTTTTTTATTTCCCATTGGATTTTGTTTTGTGGACATTGACTTTGGACATTACTTTCGAATTTTATTTTTGGTTTTGCTTTTTTTAACGGACATGCTTCTTTTCATTTTTGTACATTCACGTTTCTGTTCATTTTTTATTCTATTTATGTTTCCTTTAATACATATTTTTTTGGTGAACTTCAATGTGTGGTATCTCATTGGTTTCATGCATTTCATGATATGTGTTTTGAGATTCACTGACACCCATTGTGTGTATGTGAGGGAAATGTGTTTGTTTCGGAACTTGCAATTGGTGTTCTGTGATGTAATTGCAAATTATGAGTGGGTGGATGCAATACTACGGTGGGTGTTTTGCATTTGGAGGCTGACCATAGGGACCAGGGATCTAGATTGTGATGACATGTTGGCTTGGGAACATGAGTTGCACATGGGTGAGGCCTGCTGGCAGGTGCCCCACAGTGCTGGGGGGTGGGGGTGGTGGGGAACATGATTTGGACATGGGTGGGGGCCTGCTGGCAGGTGCCCCACAGTGCTGTCGGGTGGGGGTGGTGGGAGACATGGATGGGGGCCTGGTGGAGGCTGCCCCTGCACTGCTGGGGGGTGGGGGTGGTGGGAGACATTTGTGGGGGCCTGGTGGTGGGTGCCCCTGCACTGCTGGGGGGTGAGGGTGGTGGGAGACATGGGTGGGGGCCTGGTGGAGGCTGCCCCTGGTGACTGGGGGGGTGGGGGTGCTGGGAGACATCGGTGGGGGCCTGCTGGCAGGTGCCCCACAGTGCTGGGGGGTGGGGGTGGTGGGGAACATGAGTTGCACATAGGTGGGGGCCTGCTGGCAGATGCCCCACAGTGCTGGGGAGTGGGGGTGGTGGGGAACATGAGTTGGACATGGGCGGGGGCCTGCTGGCAGGTGCCCCACAGTGCTGGGGGGTGGGGGTAGTGGGGAACATGAGTTGGACATGGGTGGGGGCCTGCTGGCAGGTGCCCCACAGTGCTGGGGGGTGGGGGTGGTGGGGAACATGAGTTGGACATGGGTGGGGGCCTGCTGGCAGGTGCCCCACCGTGGCTGGGGGTTGGGGGTGGTGGGAGACATGGGTGGGGGCCTGGTGGAGGCTGCCCCTGCACTGCTGGGGGGTGGGGGTGATGGGAGACATGTGCGGGGGCCTGGTGGAGGCTGCCCCTGGTGGCTGGGGGGTGGGGGTGCTGGGAGACATGGGTGGGGGCCTGGTGGTGGGTGCCCCTGGTGACTGGGGGGGTGGGGGTGCTGGGAGATATGGGTGGGGGCCTGGTGGAGGCTGCCGCTGGTGGCTGGGGGGTTGGGGTGCTGGGAGACATGGGTGGGGGCCTGCTGGCAGGTGCCCCACAGTGCTGGGGGGTGGGGTTGGTGGGAGACATGGGTGGGGGCCTGGTTTAGGCTGCCCCTGCACTGCTGGGGGTTGTGGGAGACATGTGTGGGGGCCTGGTGGTGGGTGCCCCTGCACTGCTGGGGGGTGGGGGTGGTGGGAGACATGGGTGGGGGCCTGGTGGATGCTGCCCCTGGTGACTGGGGGGGTGGGGGAGCTGGGAGATATGGGTGGGGGCCTGGTGGAGGCTGCCCCTGGTGGCTGGGGGGTTGGGGTGCTGGGAGACATGGGTGGGGGCCTGCTGGCAGGTGCCCCACAGTGCTGGGGGGTGGGGTTGGTGGGAGACATGGGTGGGGGCCTGGTTTAGGCTGCCCCTGCACTGCTGGGGGGTGGGGGTGGTGGGAGACATGTGTGGGGGCCTGGTGGTGGGTGCCCCTGCACTGCTGGGGGGTGGGGGTGGTGGGAGACATGGTTGGGGGCCTGGTGGAGGCTGCCCCTGGGGTCTGGGGGGTTGGGGGTGGTGGGAGACATGGGTGGGGGCCTGGTGGAGGCTGCCCCTGGTGGCTGGGGGGTGGGGGTGCTGGGAGACATGGGTGGGGGCCTGCTGGCAGGTGCCCCACAGTGCTGGGGGGTGGGGGTGGTGGGGAACATGAGTTGCACATGGGTGGGGGCCTGCTGGCAGGTGCCCCACAGTGCTGGGGGTGGGGGTGGTGGGGAACATGAGTTGGACATGGGTGGGGGCCTGCTGGCAGATGCCCCACAGTGCTGGGGGGTGGGGGTGGTGGGGAACATGAGTTGGACATGGGTGGGGGCCTGCTGGCAGGTGCCCCACAGTGCTGGCGGGTGGGGAACATGAGTTGGACATGGGTGGGGGCCTGCTGGCAGGTGTCCCACAGTGCTGGGGGGTGGGGGTGGTGGGGAACATGAGTTGGACATGGGTGGGGGCCTCCTGGAGGCTGCCCCTGGTGGCTGGGGGGTGGGGGTGGTGGGAAACATGGGTGGGGGCCTGGTGGAGGCTGCCCCTGCACTGCTGGGGGGTGGGGGTGGTGGGAGACATGGGTGGGGGCCTGGTGGAGGCTGCCCCTGGTGGCTGGGTGGTGGGGGTGCTTGGAGACATGGGTGGGGGCCTGGTGGTGGGTGCCCCTGCATTGCTGGGGGGTAGGGGTGGTGGGGAACATGAGTTGGACATGGGTGGGGGCCTGGTGGTGGGTGCCCCTGGTGCCTGGGGGTGCAGGGGGACATGCGTTGGTGGGCAGTAGTGCAAGTTGACATGTGGGTTGGCTGGTGGGCATGGCCTTGGTGGATGGGGTGCCTGCAGGACATGTGCTGGGTAGGCCCATGTGGTGTGAGCCACCTGCAGGGGCCGTGGAGGGTGTAGAGGGAACACCTGGGAGGACCCACATGTGCAATTCACGTGTGCTGCTCCCGGCGCACCCCTGTAATACACGTACCCTGATGAGATCGAGTGTGGAACTTCCCGCGCACCCCTGGAATACACGTACCCCGCTCAATCGCGTGTGTAACTTCCCGCGCACCCCCGAAATACACGTACCCCGCTCAATCGCGTGTGTAACTTCCCACGCGCCCCCGAAATACACGTACCCCGCTCAATCGCGTGTGTGACTTCCCGCGCACCCCTGTTATACACGTACCCCACTCAATCGCATGTGTGACTTCCCGCGCACCCCCGAAATACACGTACCCCGCTCAATCACGTGTGTAACTTCCCGCGCGCCCCCGAAATACACGTACCCCGCTCAATCGCGTGTGTAACTTCCCGCACGCCCCCGAAATACACGTACCCCGCTCAATCGCGTGTGTAACTTCCCGCGCGCCCCCAAAATACACGTACCCCGCTCAATCGCGTGTGTAACTTCCCGCGCGCCCCCGAAATACACGTACCCCGCTCAATCGCGTGTGTAACTTCCCGCGCGCCCCCGAAATACACGTACCCCGCTCGCACAGGCCCAATTGCTGTATGTTGCCACTTTTGTGATGCGCTGGGACTCTACCGCCTGCCTTCCTGTGGCGGACGTGTTTCAGCTTGTGCGTGTCTTTGGCTGTGCGTGGCTTTGCCCTATTCGATTCCATGAATACATGTGGTTCGAGTGCGTGTGGGCGTTCCGTCTGCTTCCCTGCAGTACATCCCCAGTTACGCCCTTATTTTCGCACGTTTTTCCCCATTCCGCACGTTACGCCCCGTGTCCCGCCCACTTTCTGGTGTATGCGCCGAGGTTGTGCGCTTTCACTGTGCGCGTTGCGCACGCCTTTCGCGATGTTGCAGTGACTTGTGCGCCATGCACGGGTTTGGCGCACATCCCGAGGTGTACACGCGCAGGGACTTCCATGAATTTTTTTCCGCTTGCGCCTGCTTGCGCCTGCCTGCGCCTGCTTGCGCGAAGATTTTCGGCGCACGTTTGTTCCATGAATCGGCCCCTATATAACTAACTAATGAACAAAACATTTAAAAAAATAGTTTTTGTATATAGTGCTAATTAACACTTGACCCACAAGATCATATTTCTTAATTGGAGTTTGTGTAGGCGACATCAGTGTAGTATTAGCTTGTAAAGAGCCAGATATTACACCCTTCTATATGTGTGAATTATGTGTGAATTGCTGAAAGGAGTTTTGTGTGCTGATTAGTGTGCAAAGTCACTTTTTTGGAGGGCACTAGCATAGCTTTGCCTGATTCTCTTAAAAAAAAAATAGCCATCATGTGTTATAAACCAACTATTATTTGGTATGGGAACAACAAAATGACGTATTGTGTAATAAAACAAATGAGACCCTGGATTTTCACAACACGCACCACACTGTTTAGGATGGTAGAGGACCAAGTGTATGCAAGGTACTGGTTCGCACCCCATGTCATACTAGAACTGATCAGGGAGTGGGAAGAAGACCTTGCATCCCCCATCATCTGCTCCCTTGCCTTCACCCCCCTGGAAATGGTTCTGACAGCACTCCATTTTATTGCCACAGACTCCATCCAGTGCACCACAACTATTGTTGCATTATATCTAAGGCCACACAATCATGCTGTCTCCACCAGGTGTTGACCTGCATAACATCATGTGCATTTGTTCGTAGGCACACATACATGCCACCCACACTGCAGGAAAGGTAGAGCGCGTGCCAGGATTTCTTTGCAATTGCACACTTCCCACAGGTTCTTAGAGCTATTGGTTGTGCACATGTTGTGCTATGCCCGCCCCCCGATTTACATTTAAATTTAACTTAAATTTTTACAGCTCATTTACCACAACTGGAAGCATTGGCATTCCAGCAATATGCAGGTAATCTGTGATGCAAGCATAGTCATCATGCAAGCTAATGGCAATTTTCACACATGACAGCTACATTTACTACCAGTCACCACTCTACCGGGACGTGGCATCAGGAACTTTTGGCAACACCTGGCTCATTGGTGAGTATCAACTATTACGCAAATGCATTAATTCCCAAGACACACTGAACAACCGACAAAGAAAATAAATTACAATAACAACCATGTACACATTTACAGGGGACAGTGCCTACCCGCTATCAACATCCCTGCCCACGCCATTCAGGAATCCTGCCACATCACCGACGTAAGGTACAATGCAGAACATACAGCTACTTGGGCACAGTGTAGTGCACATTCGGGCTGCTCAAGGCACATTTCTGTTCCAATGATCACTCTGGTGGGGTATTGCTATATGCTCCACCAGTAGTATGTAAAATAATCATGGCAGCATGTGTTCTGCACAATGATGGAACATGGCATAGCATACTGGTCAATAAGCAGGAGGGTCATTGTCCTCAGCCACAGGCACCAGCCTAGCCCTTGCTTGGCTAAAGGGCACAAGGAGAGGCTGCATGCAATCAGCTTGTGCAAACATATTTCAGATGGAAACCTGCCCCTATGGAGCACACAGACACACAGAGTGGAGCTACATCCCTGGTGCCATTCAATGATGACTTGGGGCCAATTCTATGCTCCCATAACAACACCCTGAGAATGTGTGTCTGGGAGAGAAAACTGTGCATGGCCATAGCCATAAAATCAACTGCAACAAACACTGACACAGTCATAGCAACTGTAAACAACAGTGTGCATTTTGCACACATCAAAGTACACAACACAAGTAAAAAATCCCTGACCACTTTCACATGGCTACTAACAACAATAGTGCATGCAGACCCCAACAAGACACAGGAGAACACAAGTGGGAAGGAACAGCTCAAAAAGAAAACACACTATGCATGAATTACAACAATATACTGCATGAGTGGCTACCCCATTCCCTCACAACAATTATGTCCACAACATACATCTACACAAAAATAGTCTTACAGAATGAGAACATTACTGGTTTTCTCTACTCATTTTTACAATTAGATAATTCAGAATTATATCAATTCTGATCATTGAATTTCTCTCTGACTGACTTAGAGGTGACAGGCGCTATACAATTTAATAGCTCAGTGAAGTATCTGTCAAATTTTGAGGCCAAATGCTCAGTAGAGTCAGAGTCAGAGGTAGATTCCATAAGAGAAGAGAGACATAGATCCAAGTCTGTCTACTGAATTTTATTTTAGTTTCTGCTAGATACGGTGCAGAAAGGATTATATATTCAGAATTATCGGACACAGCAATTCAAAGCAGAAGTTAACAAAGAAGTGGTCTGATCAAACACAAGGTTAAATATCCACATGACCTAATGGCAGGTTTTAGCTGGCTACCCAGTCTAACACATTCCCTAAATTATGTGTTGATCGCTTCCTCTCCCGATATCAAATTAATTAAGTGTGAACAATTGGACCAGCCATGTGACTCTGTGTCCAGCGGGTTACTTAGCTAAGTGTTATAGTTACCCAATACCATAGTGGATGTGGTGGATTTATGTACAGAGGACAGGATGTCGGCCAAGTAATCATAGAAAGTGTTTATGTCATTGGGGGCCTATATAGCATAATTATGTTAACACAATTATTGTGTGTTGGGGTGGTTTTTATTAAAAGAAGTTCACACTCCTTGCATGTGTGTTGGAGTGAGGGTTCGTTTAGGCCCCCCTCATACATTCAGCATGATGTAAGCCACTTGCTCATACAATAATGGGGGACACTTCCATTGCTCGCAATACACTAGCAGTGTCATTGGCAGTGGCAGATGCAAGGTACTGTGTGGGACACTTAGCTTCCATCTTTGGACTTGGCCTCACTGCGATAATACGAAAAGGCTTCTCTCCCCTCTGCAGCAACGCTCTCATCGCGCTCATGGCCCCCATCCTTTTCTCACTGTGCCTGAAAGCTTTGCAGCTCCATCCTCACGGATGAGCCGGAGAAAATTGAAACAAATACACCAATGTAACATTTTCACTCTTCCTCTGAGATCACTGTCCTATGCGTGAACTGGTCTGGAACATGACTTTTAGTCCATCCATCTCAACAAACCTGCCGTGCCCTCTTACCCCCGCTGTTGGAAAATTACTGCCACTATAACCCTGTGTCCCCGCAAGGTATTCTCTTGATGTTCCAGACGTGCGACCCTGCTGTGAAGCCCACCCCTGTGTGCCCCCAACTAACATCAGTCCTGTGTCACAGTAAATTGCACCCTAGAACTAACAAATGTCAGAATGTCTTGTAGCCTCTTTAATGCAGCTGGACCCACCCCAGAGTCAATGCTGTCTTACTGACCAAGACCCTAAGCTCAGTACTTCATATACGTCCCAATGAATAATGTTGTGATTATATAGGCATGATTTATAGATTCATGATGATATACTCAAAGGAACTGTAGTGACTATTATTTAGTGCATGTGTAATGGTAGTATCTCACGTTAGCTTAGTTAGGGCTTGCCCTACCTCACCGCGACCTGATCCTCGCCCCGCCTGGACACAGACAGATGGACCTCGTGATGCTCACCCTCCCGCCAACCAAGCAGTCAACCACAGAGGAACAGCACCTACACGCTCCTATGCATTATGGTCGTGTGTCCAATCATAATGAACTTTTGTACATTTGTATCTGACTTCACTGATGACTGTTTTGCCCTTTTAATCAATTGTACGTGTGTTGTTTGCCAGAGCACTCTCGGGCAGCAGAGTTCTCTGGATGCCAATTTTACATAAACAAAACTTAATTCTTGCCGCCTGTTCTCTTAGTCTCATTCCCCATTGGGGTGTGTCTCATTTATTGGTATTGCATGTGCAAGACGGGGAGTGGGCCTATACATTTGGGGACCCCTGCGACGTGATTGGGATAGGTGCCCCGATGACCAGTGCCGTGCGGCGTGATCCGGGATGCCCCCAGCAAAACCATTGCCTCCGCGGTTCACCAGTTCGCGCGCACAAACAAGAGGTTCCAAGGGTTCCCGTTTTCCAAATACCCAACTAAAACTGCTCGCCAAGGCGGGTAGCAGCTTGGTTGTGGTGCGGACCAGATTGTAGATAGACCATGATCGGTGGCTCTCGGACCACCCTACTGAACATGTGAGTACCGGTTACGAGATTCTCAGGGGAAGAAGGAAAATTGGGAAAGGGGTATAAAAAAGTAAAAGAGATAAAGTAAGGGAAGATAAACACAGAAACTGAGGGTATAGTTTAGGGTCTGTGTGAATGTGACTGAGGCTTTCTCTTACCTATCCTTTATATGGCCATTAGGTTGTTGTGGAAATAGAGATAAAAAGAGTACGGGAATCTAGCTCCGAAGGGGGGTAGAAGGCGGCGCAGCATAGCATTGTCTTAACCAGTGCTGGGAATAAGTGGAGATAAAGAGAAAAAAGTAGCAGTCTCATATATTTAGGAGACTCGGAGTAGCAATTTAGAATATTCTTTTTCCGTGTGAGCAGAATTCTTGGAGAGGTAGCCTAAGTGGGCTCAGAGGTGGGGAGTGTCTGAGAAAATAAGAACGAGGGACAATAAACTGAAGTAATTGAAACGAGGGGGTAAAAGAGAAAGGGAGTATATGTTACATGTTCAATGTGCTAAAGTTTTTTGTCAATATGTTGAAGTTGTTCATGTTGGTTTGTCAGTAAATACATATGTATCTGTGCATTCATCAAAATAAGGTCTGATGAAAAATCTTGGTAAATAATTTGTGATTTATATTGGTAAAGAATTTGCGATTCTTGCCAAAGGGTGTAAGTAAATACGGTGTGATATTTTTTGATATTGACGGTGAAATACGATTGAACAGAGGTGTTAAAGAAAGGAGGTTACTTGGTGATTGGCATTGTGTAACTATACCCAGAAAAAGAAGTGAACACAAGTAAGTGCAAGAAGAAAAACACTATTATGGGAGGGACTACACCATTAGGACATATCTGTCAACATCTCCCTTTGTATAGTGAGAAAATACAGAAATGCCACTATTAGTGGGTATCGGAAATAAAAGGAGAGGGTGTGTCGCCTATATGGCCTGAAGGAGGGTCCTTTGAGAAACGTGTATTGGACCTTGTGTCAACACATCTGTTGGTGAAATATAGGGGGAAGCAATTGCAGAACAGAAGGGAGGTACTAGATCTATGGCGAATGTTCGAGGAAGTAATGCCTTCCGGCGAGCTAAGTAAAGACACTAACCGAGAAGGAAAAGGCCCCGGAAGAGGGAGAGGGTGCTACAGGGGAAGAACAATAACAATGAGAGAGAATGACCACACAAAAATCTACCCGCTGTTGGCAAGGCCTGCAGTGGGCTACAGTGAGCCCCTGTATGTGCCAGCACCCACCACACCAACTACCCTGGCAACTGCATCAGCCACCGCCCCACCACCATATAAAATGGGAGGATTATATGGACCAACTAGTGCCCTTCCAGTGAAGTTAGTGCAGCTAACAGCAGACTTAGACAGACAGTTCGCACATCCACAAATGGAAATAATGTGATTGAGAACCTTGTGTGATAGGGGCCAGATGTTACCAGGGGGAGGGGAAATACAATCATTGACAGTGGTTGACCTCACCCCTCTGCCAAGTGTCACAGGGGGATCCACACCTTCCCCGCCACCCCCGGCACCCATACCGAAAGGCCATGAACAAGAGTGGCAATCAGGAGAGTTCCTGTTCCATTTAAATGGCAAACCCATAAGAATAATAAGACCAGCAATGCCAGACAGACAAAGCAGGAGGGACAAGGAGAAAGGGAGTCAGAAGAGGAGATAGAGGAAGTATGGAGTGACCTAGATGAATATGAAGAGGGGGTGGCAGAGGTGGGATCTCCACTGACATTCCCATTCGACCAAGAGCATGAAAGAACTGCGCCAAGGTGGCAAGGGAGGTTAAGGCAAAGATTAGGAAACATGCTGGTGAGTAAGACAAAGAAGGGAACGGTAAGTAAGTAAGGAGGAAAAGCAAAATTACAAATGCCTCTGATACACAAGGGAGCAGGGAGGCCACACTACATTCCATGGGCACAGATGGATAAGAATAACCTATTCAAACTTCTTCCTCCACTTTCGGGTGAGGTGGGGAAGTGGATACATGCATTTGAAAAGAACACAGCAGGAGTGCCCTTAGCCATAGGGGATGTAAAAGGTTTACTAGTGTCTGCCGTCGGTGATCAAGCAGGCGCAGTGTGGGCGAAGGCAGGCTTCCCCGGAGTTACAATGAACTGTGACCGCCATGATGGGTCATCATTTAATAACGTCAGAGCGCAAGTATGGGATGCATTGCAGAGAACTTGTCCAGACACTCCAGATTTACACTAAGTGATGCAATGCACTATGGGAGAGGAGGAGGAGCCTAAGCAATTCATCCTTCAGGTGCAAGACCTGTGGAGATCTGAAAGAATGGGAAATAGAGGATATGGAGGGCCTGGGATGACGGGAGGTCCGCAAGGGTCATGTTGGAATTGCGGGAGGTGGGGACAATTTTCGAGAGAGTGCAGAATGCGGCCAATGTGTTATTACCAAGGGAAGCTCCCCATGGGAAACGAGCAGCAGTATGGGCACCCAAACCCAGGAAGTCCCTATGGGCTACCTATGGGAGGGAATGAGCAGAATGAACAATGCTATAATGAACCACAGCAGAGAGAACCACAAGTGTAACAAAGACAACAACCACAGCAGAGAGCGATGCAGCAACAAATAGCAAGGCAGAACACTATGGGTAATTCAAATACTAACATTTTTGCAACATCTGCAAATGGCGCGCCAGCACCTTTTCACAGTGCAGCGGTAGTGGGGGACAATGTATTCTCTACTCCAGGAACGGAGACATATGCAGACTAGGACAGCCCACAGACAGCACTTGCGTGTCCAGTCCTATCCACTACTCTACGTGCAGAAGAGGAACCACTAGTGGGGGCAAAGATAGGCAACAAACAGTTCATCTTTATGGTGGACTCCGAAGCTGAAAAATCGTGTCTCATGGAAAGCCAGTTCCCGTTCTCAAGGAAAAATTTGGAAATGCAAGGGCTCTCTAGGGCTATTTTAAAAGTTCCTTACACAAAAAACCTTGACATAATAGTGGGGGGGGGAACGGTGCGAGCACCTCTACTATATCATGAAGACTCGCCAATAAATTTGTTGGGAAGAGACCTCCTGAGTAAATTGAATATGACCATTTCCTTTACTGAGCGGGGAAGAGTGTGTTCCACCCCAGGAGTGTGTCCAGTAAGGGCAATGCTGATGATTAGCACCATGACCAACAAAATTGCGGTAAGAGGGGTGCCCATAGACATGGACATGTTCATATATGGGATCCGGGTACTTGTCAGAGTGGTGCCAGAGATAACAAGAAAAGAATGGAAAGTAGATTTTGTCTTCCACCAAATTGTGAATACAGATGTTGTATCAGGCACCATTTTGTCTATTGATCTAGAAGGGGTACAAGTTTCAAGTAAACGTATCGCAGTGATAGGACTGGACACACATGGATGCGAATGGAGAACAGTACTATGCATAGACCTAAATATAATGTTGCATGAATTAACTGATGAAGAACTGTTCACTGTTCACTGACAATGAGAGTGATGGGGAAATAATAATGGAAATAAGTGTACCATGTGACATCATGATCCAACACAGGGAAATACGTAACCCTCTCATGGCAAGTGTTAGTGTGCCACCCACTATATTTGAGGAAGATATTGAAAAGGTCCTGCCAGAAATATGGACCACAGGCCCCCATTACAAGAGGTCACGCAAAACTGAAACCAGGTGCAATACCACCAAGAGTAATACAATACCCACTATCAAGGGAGGCAGAGGAAGGAATACAAGAAACAATACACATATTATTGTAACAAGGGATAATAGTGCCTTCCAACTCACCATGTAACACAGCAATTTTTCCGATCAAGAAAGCAAGAGGCAGGGCTTGGAGGATGATCCAGGACCTATGCCCACTTAATGACATACAAAAGGAGTTTCCATTAGTACCTAACCCTGCATCCATTTTGTGTAGTATACCTAAAGATGCTACTTGCTTCACAGTAGTGGATTTAAAGAACGCGTTTTCTCGATACCACTTGACCCAAGTTGTCAGTACCTCACATCGTTCACATTAGGGGGGAACAGATATGAACATTTTAGGTTACCCCCGGGATATTGTGAGAGCCCAAGCATTTTCAAAAGAATCTTGCATGAAGACCTTGGCAACATTGATGTAGAGAGCATGATAATACAGTATGTAGATCATTTACTTGTTTGCAGTAAAAATGAAGAACAGTACAGAACAGATTCAATAACATTGTTAAATTTACTAGCCACAAAAGGATACAAAGTGGACAAGGGTAAGCTGCAATATTGCCTGGCAGTGGTGCTCTATTCAGGACAGCTGATTTCAAAAGATGGTAAGAGAAGTTTACCAGATAGAGCAGCAGCAATGCGCCACCTGATAATACCAAAGACAGTGAAGGACATGCAAATATTTCTCAGCATCTGCAATTACTGCCGTGCCTGGA
This sequence comes from Ambystoma mexicanum, assembly GCF_040938575.1. Lineage (NCBI taxonomy): Eukaryota > Metazoa > Chordata > Amphibia > Caudata > Ambystomatidae > Ambystoma > Ambystoma mexicanum. Next base: position 1,167,163,098 of record NC_090931.1, on the reverse strand, counting down.
TACTTGATTATGCAACATACACACGCCCACTGTTACAGGCTCTAAAGGAAGCGCAAAAGAATAATGTCCTGTTAAAATGGACGGACGAGATGATGACACAATATTTCAAATTGAAAGACCTCATTGCACACGCACCAGTTTTGGCAAACCCTGATTATGATTTGGAGTTTTACCTGTTTTCACACTGCAACAGCATTTTAATGACTACAGTTTTGACCCAGAAAACATCATTAGGTCACAAGCCATTGGCCTACTACAGTGGTACATTAGATTCAGTGATGCAGGGCCACTTCGCATGCGAACAAGCTCTTTCTGCAGTGGCCTTCGCAATAGAAAAAAGCACCACCATTGTGATGAGATGCTCAGTGACACTATATGCAGAACACTCACTCTTTGCAATTTTAGAATGTTCAAAATCTACATTAACAACACAAAGGGCAACGGCACATGAACTTATAATATCCAGCCCAAACGTTCATGTGGTGAGATGCAAGACAGTAAACCCAGCTATATTCATTACTGAACCATGTACAGTTGAGGACATGCAAGCGCATGATTGTGCTACATATGAGGGAGAGGAAGATGATATTCCCAAGGCGAGTGAAAATGTGCTACAAGAGGGGGAATTATACTTTGTAGATGGGTCAGCATCAATAAACAGTGAGACAGGAGAAAAGCATGTAGGGGTGGCAGTTGTAAGAATGGAGGAAGAAGGGTATGAGATTATTGTGCAGAAACTCCTCCCCTCTAATTACTTGGCTCAGCAGTGGAACTGACAGCGCTTATTGAAGCACTGCATACAGCAAAAGGATGTGCTGTCACAATATACTCTGACGCAGCATATGCAATGACAACAGTGCACTCAGGGTTGTCACGATGGTGCCGAAGAAGGTGTTACGCTCACCTGGTGTCCACGGGGCACCACACAATACTGGATGGAGGTCTAAGTGCTATCCCGTACCCCTCTCTGCTTGGTTATATGCCAGACATTGGGTAGCACCTATAACAGGAGAATGGAGGGTTAAGATACTGGTTCTGTGATGGGTGGACTCCCACATCCCTCTGGTCCAAATCCCCTCCCTTGGGGTTATTGCTGACCTTAGGTTTTTGTGCATTGAACTCTCCGCCCTGTGTCTCTGTGCAGGGGTGCGTGGTCGGTGCAGGCGTTCCATGGACCTAGTTGCTTCGCTGGTCCGTGTGCCCTTATGTCAGGTCCAGACCGGCTGTGACTCTGACTCTGATTGCTGTATTCAAGGTGAGTTATAATGTCTTTTCTGTCTTCATTCTGTCTCTTTCTTTACCTCCGTTTTCTCTGTTTCTCAGCGTCTTGCTCCACTACTCTGTTCCCTAACAATGTCTCTTTTGCTTTCACAGGGATGGTTGCGATCTCGGAGTTGCTGCGCCAAAGGTGAAAACCACAGTGAGTTATTGATGCGTGGAGCGCTGCACTGTTTATTGGTGTTAATTGCTAACCTGTGTTCTCTTCTCTTCTTTGTACAGGTTGCAGTGATGTTCCGGAGTGATGAGCGATAGAAGCACTGCTTGCCCAGGTAAGTGCTTTGTTAATGCTGACTTTGTTCCTTCTCCCTTGCAGGGTGTGGTGAAACCCTGAGACAGGGCCATCTTAAGCATTTTTGGGGCCCTGGGCATGGACATCTTTGGGGCCCCCTCCACCATACCAAAGGAGTTAAGTGATCAAGAATATCTGATGCCCCCCCCCCACCGTGAGCATAAGCCATATGTTAATATGCCACCTTGCAACATTCAAAATAAGCATGTTTACTCCCTTTAATTCCCCTTAACCTCTTCATTCTTGCTCTAATCAGATAAACAAGTAGCATGTGAAGGCCAACATTAGCAATCTACAAAGAGGTTACTTTTCCAGCTCTTACCATGTACTAAAACAATCTAATTTTATAAAACTGACTTGCAAAGTACATAAATGCCATTTCCAAACCTGACCATTTTTAAAACCAAAATATTACAGAAGGGTGTTATGCAAAATGGGAAGGATTCTAGCTTCATTCTCTCCATCATCAAGGGAAGTTCTACAAAGTCCAAACATACCAATCAATGTGATTTAACAGATTTAATCTAGGTATGTCTTTTATGCTTTTAAAGTTTAAATACTTCCAAAACAGTGGCTTGTGGAATTTTCAATAGCAAAACAAAAGATGTGATGGCTGGAAGGTTTAGAATGAATCTTAACTTCTGGCATTTCTCTGAGCAACCCTCCAGACCATCGTTCTTTACCTGCCAAGCAATTACAGAAGGGGAAAGACCATATGCAAATCAGGCTTGGCCCCACCCCCAAAGGGGTAATCCAGCCCGAACTGCTAAGTCACATCCCTTCTGCAAGAGACCATAAGCATCCCCAGACATGTTTCAGCCTTGTTGGGCCACATCAGTGAGGAGTAGTTTGGGTCTCTAAGCCCAGCAGGCTGGGGTGGGGCCAAGCCTAATGTATGACTCCATGTACGTTTCTGATGGAGTTTTAAGGCCCTTGGAGCTAGTGTGAAGGGCTTTAGCCCCACTGCTGCTAGGGGGCTGTTATACCTGAGGGGGTCAGGGACATGGATCATGACAGAGGGGTTTGAAGGGCAGATGGTTCACCAGTACAACATGCAGCCCTACTAAATGAACTGATAGAAGCACTACCAGAGCCCTCAGTGGTAGCGTTGGTGAAGTGCCAAGCAAATACCAACAGCACAGACGCAATCTCATTGGGAAACGCAGCAGCCGACACTGCAGCGAAAGACTCTGCGTATTTCAATATTCCACAAGCATTAGAGTGCATTGGTAAAACGCCCAGCACAGCTACACCAGAGGAGGGATACAGCCATACACCCATTGCCCAAATAATAGAGCTCCAAAAATATGCACCTATAGAAGAACAATATTTGTGGGGGAAGAGAGGTTGTAAACAGTCCCGACAGATTTAATATGGAGACATGAACTAACAGGGAAGATAGTAATGCCAGTGGAGTTATAAGAAGTAGCATTTGAACAACTACACTTCCCAACACACGGGACTAAACAACACATTGCAGCAGAAATACAGGAACATTGGTTTGTTCCAAATTTGCAGGAACACTTGTCAAAATTCACAGTAGAATGCACAACGTGCCAGACATACAATTCAGTAATGACCCTGAGGATGTTGTGAGGAACGCTACCATCACCTGTGGGCCCCTTTAGAGAGCTCCACATTGACTACGCGGATATGGGGGAAAGATGTAATGGGGCGAGATATCTGATTGTGATAGTTTGTCTATTCTCAAGGTGGGTGGAAGCTGGACCATGCCCCCACCCGGATGTGAAGTTTGCCACAAAATTCCTAGTGCGGTAGGTTTTCTCGAGGTGGGGCATATGTAACGTCATAAGGTCAGATAACGGCACACACTTTGGAAATGATCTTTTCAAGGAAGTAACCACATTGTTGGGTGTAAAGCATAAATTATACTCTATTTATCACCTGCAGGCAAATGGGGTCATAGAAAAGATCAACTGCCTGCTTAAAAGCAAACTGTCCAAATTGTGTAACACCCTCAAGAAAAATTGGGTGTATTGCTTGCCCCTAGCACTGTTCCAACTCAGAACACAACCAGGTAAAGACCATCATTTGAGCCCACACGGAATAGTCACGGGTTGGCGCATCCATACGCCACTTTCCCCAGTAAGAGGAGCCTCAGACGCTCACAGAGCTGCCACATAGCTAGGGGATGAATTTAAGGAATACCTTACCCAGCTGACATGCACAGTGCGTAGCATAGCAAGACAGATCGCTCCACAATTTACGTAAAATGCTGAGACAGATACTGCAATGCCAGCACAGGACAGCCCAAAGGGTCAATTAATGCCAGATGAAAATGTGTACGTGCAAAGTTTTGTGCGGAGATGGAACTCTCCAAGATTTCATGGGCCCTACAAGGTTATTTATTGCACACCCACTACTGTTAAGGTAAAGGGATTGAAATATTGGGTGTTTCTGTCAGATGTGAAAAGAGCACGCGATAGTGCAATCCCTCAATGTCAACAGAATAACAGCAATGAAGTTGCAAGTGGATAAAAGACAGGTGTGCAAAAAACAGAAGGACAAAATAAGTGGTAAATAAGAAACAGTTTATGACAGATGAAAAGAGAAGTGTACAAATGAGAATACATAGGTGTATTTAAAAAAGAAGTTGGTCTCTCTCTCTCTCTCTCTCTCTGTTTATCTTTCTATCTCTCTCTTTCTCTCTGTTTCTCGCATTCTCATGACTGACATTTTGTACGAAAAAGTGACTATCATTATTAACATTTTCTGTGATGAAAAATTGAGTTTATGTTTATACAATTTAAATGACAGTAGCCGAATAGGATAGAAGTGTGCACACTTAGGGGCGATTCATGGAACAAACGTGTGCCGAAGATCCCAGCGCAAGCAGGCGCAAGGTGGCGCAAGCGTGAGAAAGCAAGCGCATGCACACACATGCGATTCAAGGAAGGCGCTGCGCTTGTTTCCCACTGGTTGTGCGCCAAATCGGTGCATGTCGCACGCGGGCACACACGTCATCAAACAGCGTGCGCTACGTGCACAGCAAAAGCGCACATAGCGCAGCGCACACAACAAAAGTAGGCGGAACAGTGGGCGTAACACGCAGAATGGGGAATAACGCGTGAAAAAAAGGCGTAACTGGGGAAGTACTGCAGGGAACTACACGGAACGCCCACACGCACGCAAACAACCCGTATTCATGGATACGAATACGGGGAACCCGCGCACGGCAAAAGACGCACACAGGCGTGAATGCGTCCGCCACACGAAGGCAGGCGGAAGCGTCCCCGTGCACAGTATAAAAGTGCGCGCAAACAACAAACATGTATAAACAGCTACGATGAATGCCCCATTTGTCGCAGCACTGATCGTGGGACACCGCAGTAGGAGGAGAATAGCCAGGGCATGCATTTTTTCACCACGGACAAGCCTTTTTGGGATGCCTGACGACCAGGTCTATGGCAGGTATAGGTTTCCACCCAGTATCATCCTAGACCTGGTCAGGGAGTGGGAAGATGACCTTACATCCCCACCCTTTGCTCCCAAACATTGAGCCCCTTGGAGAAGGTGCTCAATGTCCTGCATTTTTTGGCCACTGGGTCATTTCAGCGGACTACTGCCATTGTGGGGGGGGGTCTCACTGGCCACACAGTCACGCTGCCTACACCAAGTGTTGGCAATCATGACTGCACGCCCCTCAGTCCGCAGGCACATATACATGCCCAGAACACCTGCAGAAAGGCAGGCCGTTGTCCAGGACTTTTACAGGCTGGCACACTTCCCCAAAGTGCTCAGTGCCAAAGATTGCACCCATGTGGCCCTACGTCCACCGAGGGCCACTGAGCACATCTATCGAAACCGCAAGCACTGGCATTCCATCAATGTACAGGTGGTATGCAATGCAAAGGGAATCATCACCTCTATCTATGCAAACTACCCTGGCTCCACCCATGACAGTTTCATATACAGAATGTCTGCCCTGAGCCGGGCCCTGGAAGCTGGGCAGCATGGCGACACATGGCTTCTAGGTGAGTACAAATGCCCGTGCAAATGCATGCATGTCACAAACACACACACAAATACACAAACCCCAATAATAACAACCATTATCACCAGGGGACAGTGCCTACCCTCTGAGCAACCACATGATGACGCCAATCCGGAACCCCACCACACCACCCCAGGTTGGATACAACGCGGCTCATATTGCAACCAGGGCCATAGTGGAGCGCGCATTCGGAGTGCTCAAGTCACGCTTCCGCTCCCTTGACCGCTCTGGTGGGCAGCTACTCTATGCACCCCCAGTAGTGTGCAGGATCATTGTGGCAGCATGTGTCCTGCATAATGTTGCAACACGGCAGGGCGTACCGGTGGACATGGTGGTGCCCCCACATCCCCAACCACAGGCACAGGCGCTGCCCATGGGTGGGGATAGGGCACGTGGCGAGGATGCCCAGACCCAGCTTGTGGACACATTTTTCACCTAAACTCCCACCCCTGCGGAGTGCACACAGGCCTGGTACATACCAGGTGACAATCGATGATGACAAAGAGACAGTCAACTGTCACAACCTTACCACCCTGAGATTGTTGCCATGGAAGTGCCAAATTGTGTGCATCCCTAGCTACTTAAACACAAGCAATCCTGTGTGACCAAAAGGCACACGTGCAAGGTGTGAATCACACACACCTGCAAAACAGGCCATGACTATCACTGGTATGTCACTCAAACCCTCCCAAAGCACAACCTAACATGGCAAGCAATAGCCATACACCAACACAGTACCAATAAGGTACACATTGCCATGTGAAAAATGTAAATTGACATCAGACAATGATGCCTGACATGGAATCAGATGAAATGACTGACCAACACCTCCCACCCAAAAGAGGTCATACCCAAATGCATTTCAAAAGTCGAAGTTGTAACATAACAATGACTGCCTGTCTACATGCACATTGTGCATTGAAAAATCAACACTGCAGCTTCTGTGTGCCGTCTCCACCTCCTGCAACACACTGCTCAGTGCGCAGCACAGTTAACAGCCATTCCGTGTGATGCACACCTTGAGCATCACATCTAAGCGACAAACCACATCAAAAAGCAAATTAGGCATGTACAGGATCCCCATTTGGTCATAGGACATGTGCTGGAGGGACACAGTGGGCACCAGAAGGAAAACAGAGTGTACACGTGACATGGAAGGGTGGTTGTACATGTAGTGCATTATAGTGCGAGTGTGTGGGTCAGTAGGGATATGCGCTCAACATATGCATGTGCAATCAAGTGACCATCAGTGTCCTCTACACATCACATGTGAACATTCACCATGTGTACACCCCAGCATGTCAAACCACAACTATCCCCTCACACCTGAAAGGTAAACACAACACAGGAACAGGCATTGATCAGCAGAACACATCGTGTACATAGGATACCACAATTACAATGTTAGGGCGCCCATCACACTGCAGGGCAAGGCAACTATCACCAACAAAGCACCACCCCTCCCTCACAAATCACCATGACCCACTGAACAACTGCACCGGGGTTATGGAGCCTACATTCTTGAATTTCACCTGGCCACAGGATCACCCTTCCCCTTTGTCACCATCTCCCACCTTGTGTGTAAAAAGTTGCCTGCACCCTCAGAGTCCACCTTGATTTGCAAAAACACTACATCCAAGAGAACTCAAAGCAGGCCAACACAGAAGCCAAGCAACAAACTTGCAGGCAGAAAAACTAACCAGAACAGCCTCCAGTAGATGACTTGAAGTAGCAGTACCTCACAAAGGCCAAGTACTACCACAATGAGGTAACAACCAAGGTAGCACAGTAAAACAATGTCAGAACAGGATGTGTACCATGTGTGGTACATAACAAAGAATGAGGCACCACAAAGGGATGTGTACTGTCACTGCTCCCATGTACAGGTGCAGGAGTGGCACGAACCAACCACCCCCACCGTTGTCTGGGTGACTGCAAGGCCAAACTCACACAGGCCTCTGAGACCCTGGTGGGGAAGGAGGGTCAGGTATATGGAGTCAGGACAGGCGTTGACATACTGGATAATCTGAATGAGGGGCAGGAGAGGGGAGTAGGATTGACACAGGAAAGTAGGGAATGGCCAAAAATGTAGTACTTACATTAACACATACACAATCATACCAAACTTGTTCATCATAAACATAGCAGCAATTTACTGAAATGGAAGTCAAAGAGAAACTTATCTCTGGGGTGAGTGCTGGCCTCCTGCCTGCACACTCTCAGGTCCGGTAACAGGAGCACCTCAATGCTGCAAAGAGAGCAACAGTTAAAAATCTGTGCGTGCCCATAACACACAAACACACCACCAAATATGCCCCAAAGTAACAAACTACTCTACAAGTCTGAGTATGAGTCTGTCCCTTGCCGTCTGTCCCTGTCAGCTGCTTCTTTACATGTCTCGGAACGCTACTTGGGTGATACAAGTGCCTCAATGGACCATGGTGGACAGGTGGGAATGTGCCACTGCCCCTGCAGGTGCCCCAGACAACCTTACAATCAACTAGCCATGAGTCCACAACACATCTGAGCTGTATTGTGCTTTTCAACACCAATATTCGTCCAAGCTCACCCTCAGTGCTGCTACTAAGCATGCATGTGCAACTGGCCTGGTGGAAGGTGTGCTGTGTTGTGGCCCCCCTGTGCTGCTCACCTTGCCTGGAGTCCCTTAAAACACATCAGCAGTTTTCAGATGTATGATTGCAATCCCTGTGCCTCTGCTTGCGCACACATGTGCATGTGGGCACCACCAAACGTGTCCAGATTCCAGACGTCCAATGGCCCATGTCTGCTGGCAAAGGTGATCTGGAGGCTCATCTCCCTGCAGAAAGGGCATGAAACACATGATTAATGCATTAGATTCATCTGTGTGTGTCTCTGCAGGCATAACATCACTGGACCATGTCAGAGATGTACATCAGAAATCACACCACAGTCCGTCTTTCACAGCCGAAGTGTGGAACACACTATCTACGGCATGAATTGCAACAAGCACATGTACAGTAAAGATAAGAAACATACTACACAATGCATGGCAATGAATGTACACATGAATCATGAAACACCCCATCTAGCAAAAGCAGAACAGTGGTCAATAACACCCCAATCACCCCCACTAGGGGTGTTAACACAAGTTCCACAGCATCAGACATGCCACAGATATGACAGTCCAAAGCCCTTGTGTAATAGGCTGTTACACCGAACCATCATTGCAAGCCCATGGATAAGGGAAGCAGGAGTGGCATATGTGAGTCAAGGACCCCAAGCAGCAAACACATACACAAGACAAGCCTGAAGGGCCCAGCTGGAACAGACAGTGGATGCTTTCAAAAGCCACAAAGCACCACACTGTCACATGAAAGCACAATAGACAAGCAATTTTAAACTATATTAACTAATTACACTAATTACGAAAAACCTACTTTACCTAACTAAACTAACTATCAAACAGAAGCTTAACTAACTAAACTAAAAGAAAAAATAAAAATGGCCACATACGACCCGGGGGGGTGGGGCACCCAGGAGGGGGGAGGTACAGGGTGCTGCTCAACACCCACAAGCGATGATGCTGAGCCAAAAAAAAAAAAAAACTCCATGGGCTCAACACCTGCACAGCCCGACCTATGTGGGAGATAGATGGTCGTCCGAGTCTGGCTCATCCTGGAAAGGAGGACGTGGCACAGTAGCCTGGTAGCCTAGCCACGCCTAGCCACAGTTTGCTCCTCGTCGGCAGCAAGTCTGCCGGACGGGTGAGCCTGGTTCTGTGTGGCGATGACACGTAGGTCTGCATGCAGAACCTCCCGTGATACACGTGCTTCCTCTTGCAAGGTAGCACGTGGAACACGGAGTTCCTCCTGCAAGGCCTGGCTTGACAACTGCTGCACCTCCCAGCAAGCCTGTAGCTCAGCCGTGATGGTACGCTAAAGCTGTGCAAACCTCTCCTCTGACCGCTCCCTCTGGGACATCAGAAGGACACCCAGAGTGGATCGGAGGGAAGCATACTCCTCCCTCAGGGCCTCCATGTGTGCCTCTGCGTGAGCAGCAATTGCTTGACGCAGAACCGACATTTCAGCCTGGTGTGCCCTGTCTGAGGCCGCCATGCCCAGCCTGAACGAGCGGGCCGTGGACCGTGCCGCCTGCTGCTGGAGAAGCACCTGCCTAGCAGGGGGAGCACGGATCGGGCCACACGCTCCAGGCTCTCAGCGATGTTCTCCATTGCTACCCCCTGCCATTCTGAATTGGCAGGCATGTCTTGCTCCCACTCAGTATACAACGGTTGCGCGCGGTGACCGCGTTGCTGGGCTTGACCCATGCGGGACCCAAGGACCGGTTGTCCTCGTCGTGTTGGCACCGCCCGCAGCTGCACGACTACATGCCCCCGTCGACGTGATGTCCCAGGCACATCAGTGACTGGTGTGGAGGGTGACCCTGCGTCCCAATCCACCACAGGCGGAGGTTCCAAGACAGTCTGACCCCTCAGTGCAGGTGTCGCGGACAGAGGAGTGTCCACATCAGAATCACTCACCCCTGACACATGGAATTGATGCTCATCCAACTCAACATGGATGTCAGAGTCGTCATCAAGGCTGGACTCATAGGCAGCCAGAGACAAGATGGCCTGTAGCACTTGGAGGTTTTCATGGCCTGCCACCCCACGACCCCCACTTGTGCCGGGTTGATGTAGTGATACCAACCCTGTGCCTGGCATGACAACACCATCCTCCGGCTCCATTGCGTCATCATCTGAAAATTAGAGAAAAAAAAGGTCACTGCACATGTCAGAAGCACACAACACACACATACACACACCGACAACATCAGGCAGACATGTGACACACAAAATAGAACCTGGCATGCATGCTGGGTCAACGTGGAATTGCTTCTGTGATCATATCTGTTGAATGGTGGCAGTCTGCATTGAAGTGGGTCTATGCAGTGCAGCAAATATATATGTTACTCACTACCTACATGTACAAGTACTCCATGGTGTGTGTCGGAAAATGCGAAGGCAGTGCAAGGTCAACTTCAGGCATCACGTGCAATGTGCATTCAATGGGTAGCATATCTACAAGCAAAGCACCCCTCCACCCAAGTGCAAAAGCAGGGATGCCTAGCATGGTATCAAAAGGCTGACCATAGACCTGTGTATTGACAGACAGTGTTGACTAGCATCAACAGTTTCATGTGAGTCAAGTGACAACACTGCAAATGATGATGGGACAGTAAGCAGGACACATGATGAAACGTCTGGAGGCCACCCACGTGTGAAGAGGACACTACACCAGTTGGCCATTAAACAGGCTGAGGCCTGTGACCCACCCAGATTGTCAGACCCTAAACATGTGTGCAACGCAGTACTGAGCCACAGTAGACATGGGAAGGCTGATGAAATGCCATGCAATGTATGTCACCCAGGATTTGTATTACAGTGATCATCCAGTCAAGGACACATAGGGGCATGCGTGCAATGCACATGGAGCATGAATGGGCACTCATGTCCCTGCGGGGCATCTGACCTCTGCAAAGTACAAGTGAGATACCCTGCATCAAGAACTAAGGCTGAACCACACAGCATATGTCTGGCACATTGGTTGCGGGAAGTTAGCATGTACACAGGAAGCATTAACAGGGAAGTACCCAACGGCAATATTGAAGCAGACCAGTGCAAAGGCGGAATTGGGGTGCAGAGCGGGGGGTGGAGGGGCAAGGGAGCATGCCTACATGGAGTACCCGCATGCAGGCAGAGGACACATGCACATCAGTCATGCTATGACATTGCAAAAAGAAAGAGGTGATGACTATAAGGTTTAAAATGAATCTTAACCTCTGGCATTGCTCTGGGCAACCCTCCAGACCATCGTTCTTCACCTGCCAAGCCATTACAGAAGGGGAAAGACCATATGCAAATCAGGCTTAACCCCACCCCAAAAGGGGCAGTCCAGCCCGAACTGCTAGGTCACATCCCTTCTGCACGAGACCACAAGCATCCCCAAACATGTTTCGGCCTTGTTGGGCCTCATCAGTGAGGAGTAGCTTGGGTCTCTATGCCCAGCAGGCACGGGACCCACGTCTGGGCATACCTGTCCCACTCGGGGTGACATAGCAAAAAGAAAGAGGTGATGGCTGGAAGGTTTAGAATGAATCTTAACCTCTGGCATTGCTCTGGGCACCCCTCCAGACCATCGTTCTTCACCTGCCAAGCCATTACAGAAGGGGAGAGACCATATGCAAATCAGGCATAGCCCCACCCCAAAAGGGGCAGTCCAGCCCGAACTGCTAGGTCACATCCCTTCTGCACGAGACCACAAGCATCCCCAAACATGTTGGGCCTCATCAGTGAGGAGGGGCTTGGGTCTCTAGGCCCAGCAAACACGGGACCCACGTCTGGGCATACCCGTCCCACTCGGGGTGACATAGCAAAAAGAAAGAGGTGATGGCTGGAAGGTTTGCCAGAGCATTGCCAGTGGTTAAGATTAATTCTAAACCTTCCAGCCATCACCTCTTTGTTTTTGCTATGCTATGACATCGTGCCTGGGCTGAGAGGAAGGTCACCCCATGCTACATGCAGAAGGGCCAGTGAGCTGGGACATGGACCGGAGGGGCATCCTGGTAACCAGCATGTGAGTAGGATGCAATAGTGTTGATGCCGACAGTCCCCGTCTGCTCCACATGTCCACCATCCAGCAGAGCAGACATGTATCACGGAAGCATTGCATTACTTGCACATCCGAACCATGTACACCTCACATGTAGTGGCAATCATGCACAACACATCCCACAAGTAAAAAACACACGTCCTCAACAAACACGCATCAACACTCACTGGATTGGGAATCAAAGTCCGGCATCTCTCCCACTCCTTCGACCGATTCAGATGGTATGAACTCCGCAACAAGTGACTCATGCGGTGTGAGGACTTCCTCCTCTGGTGCAGGCACACCGCCAGTCACCAGAGTCAAGTTGTAATTAGAGGCACGCTTAGCCTTAGCGCTGCGTTTGATGTCATTCCCACGCTTTTTGCACTCTTGCGCCGTGCGCACCTCATGGCCGAATGCACTGACATTTTCCGCAACATGCTTCCAGTAAGCATCACGTTCAGCAGCCGTAGTCTGACTATTGGCATCCACTATCATGTCACGGCTGTGGCCCCGCATGTAGCCCACGAGGAAGTCCAGTTCCTGTTTGCAGAAAGGCTTCTTCCTCGACGTGCAGGAGGTCGTGGCTGTGTGTGAGGTCCCAGCCTGTGCTGCAGGTGCAACCTTCCTCCTCTTGGAATGTGGCTCAGACCCTGGCAGGCTAATGCCGCCCTGACCAGTATGGCCAGTGGGTTGGGTGGATTGAGCCAAGGGAGTGGCAGGTGGAGGGACGACCAAAGGCCTAACTTCTGTCAGTGGCAGCTGGGTGCCCTCTAATGGACCCTGCGCAGCAACATCCGCTGTGGCAGGGTCATTGACCGCAACTGTCCTGGTTGGCAGACTCACAACCGGGGTGTTGTTGGGTACATCTGCCCCTGCACTTTCCAACACCCCGCTGTTTGGGGCAGCAGATGACATAACTGCCCGAGGGACACGTGTCTTGGTCAGGGCATCCCTGTGTGCCCCTACGGTTTCCCTCCTGGCCTGTTGGAAATCTTCCAAGGGCTCCTCCAGTGCCAACGCAGGCTGCGCTGGCAGACCCTGAGCCTGGGTGACGGTGTCCAAAGCTGCAGCTGCAGCTACAACTACCCTTGGGCCCGTGGCAGTCGATGGAATGGACTGCCGGTTCACAAGGGTGCCAGTGCCAGATGCAGAAGCTGCATCTCCCGGAACCACAGGGGGTGGTGGCATGACTGCACCTACACATGGCACGACATTGTGCTAAAGTGGAGCACCCCTGCCTCTTCCCCCTCTGTGGCTGCCCTGGACACCCTGGAGTCCCCCTACTTCCTGGTCACCCCGGCCACGTCCCTGACCACGCCCGCCATGAGGAGTACACCCAGCTGAGGAGCCCCTCACCTTTGGTGGCCTACCAACCATGGCACAGATGTAGTAGTGCCGGCACAGATGGAGCTGTGCCAATGGGAGGTGTACACCACAATTGACCTGGGCAATTGGGGTGAAGGGGGTGGGAAGCAAGATGTTAACAGCCCCCCTGTACCTGCAAGGCTGTATGTGACCCCGGTGATGTAGTGACGGGTCACGCAATGCTCAGGCACCCCAAAACTGCTGGAAAACTGTGCATGCAACCCTGCAGCCTACGTTCGTGGAATCAACCTCCCGCAGTATGCAGTGGCACCCAGTAACACGAAAATCGCGTACGCGTGGGACACGCAGGCTACTATGACATCAAAAACGGTGCGATACACAGGGGCACCCGCAGTGGGAAAAATAACCTCACGTCTGACTAGCGCGATGTAGAAAAACACACGTAGCCAATCCCCCCGCCAAAAGAAGAGATATGTCCTTGATAGCTGTGAAGTTGTGATGGCGCATGAAACAACAGGAAGCAGCAACACACGTCGGTCTCCACGAAAGTCACGTAAGGCACGTACAGCGAACTGCTGGCCTCGCTCACCTTTAACCCATGCTGAGGGAAACGCCCGCGTGTGTCACGTCACTTACGCGCGTAGGCCCTTTCCTCGGATTACACGCATTCACACGGGGACGTGCTTTTTTTTCACGCACGCGCGCTAATCCACTATGCCTCACGTCACAGAAGCGCTTACACGCAAAGGGCCTTTGGTCCAATGAAATCGCTGACGTGCTCACACGCTAAGGGTCTTTCCTCGAATTACACGCTGACGTGCAAGATTTTCACGTGCCAAATCACTCCGTATCAAGCTGGCCACGCGAAAACACACGGAAGACCACGATCCTGCCCAGAAGGCCGAATTACTGCCCCCTAGAGCCCCGAACACGCTCCCACTTGCCATCTGCTGCTGCCTGATTGCCTGCTGCCCACGCGCCCTGCCATTTGCTGCCTGCACGTCAGCCAGGGGTGCTGTTGCTGTGACCACCCCTGCTGGAACCGAAGACTCCCGACTGCTATTCCATCGATCCACAGCCCAGCCCCAGGACCCAGTTGCCCACCCACACCTGCCACTGGGGTTGCCATGTCGGGCACTACACCATCTGGCACCACTGGCAACCCCCAGCCAGAGGGGCAGAGGGGCACCAGCTTCACTGCCACCAAAGTTGGTGTCCTGGTGGAGCAAGTCCTGGGGCAGTATGATGCCCTCTTCGGAAGTTTGCGCGCCGACAAAGAAGGACGGACTCGGATCTGGACGGACATCGTGACTGCCATCAACACGGAGGGGGTGGCAGTCCGTGACTTCCAACATGTCAAGAAGCGCTGGGAGGACTTCAGGTCCAGGACCCTCAATAAGGCCCGGCGGCTCGTGAAGGCAGCGGATGCTAAGGGGCGCCAGGGTCACCTGTCGGAACATCAGATGAGGGTCCTGGAACGCGTATGCCCAGCGCTCCATGTCCAGGTCCTTGAGAGGCAGACCCATCTGGAGTCGAGCGGTAAGTGTACATGCATACTGATTGGAAGCTGTGCATGTGGTGGTGTGCCAGTAGTGTGCAGGTTGTACAGGTTGTACATGTGGTTTTGTAGGGCCATGTATGGATGTGTATGTACAGGGCTGTGAGGCTGACACATGCAAGTCCTTTATTGTGTGAGACACATGGATGGTGTATGTGTCGGTAAGCATGCAGGACAAATGCAGATGTGTGAGCACACATGTTTGGATTACTGTGTATGTAAGTTGGCATGGTTGTGGTGTCACACATGGATGTTGGTTCCAGCTGCATGTATCTGCACCGTGTACATGTGCATGTGTGTGTATTTGACAAGGGTGCAACAGTAATGCAACATGGATGCATGTGAGACTGATATGTAGAAGACTGATTGCCAGATGTGACATGGATGCCAATCTTATCACTGCGACAGTTGGCGGAGGTGTACACATGCATGTAAGTGTGGTAGCGTGTGTGCATGTCTAGTGCACTCTCTGTGTTTCTTGTGATGTCTGGCTCACCTTTGGCTGCTCATGCTGTTGTATGTGTATGGATGGTGCTGGCTGTTGCGATATGGCTGTGGAATAGCTCATGTGTGTGAGTTGCAATGACATGTGTGTTGGGGATTGCGATGCCATGTCTGAAGTTTGACAATGCCACTCATGTACAACTGGCATGTGTGTATGAGTCCATTGTACAGTGCCCTGATGCCTGTCTCCTATCTCTCCCTGTCTGCAGCGTCAACTGATGAAGAGGGCGGAGAAAGTGTTGTGGAGCACAGCGGCAGGGTTCGCACCGCCAGCCGGAGGCGCAAGGCCCAGCTCCCCTCCCAGGTTGTCATCTCGTCGGGGAGTGAGTCCGGTGCCGCGTCCCAGGTCGCAGCGGCCAAGGGGAGGTCCAAGAGGCGGAGGTTGGAGTTGGACTCCTCGGCAGCCGAAGGGGCAGCTGAGACCCCACAGGGCCCGACGGAGGAAGATGGCACGGAGTCATCCAGGTTGGTGGGGGGTTTGGTGGAGGAGGAGGCGGTGCAAGGGACAGAGACGGGGTCTGGAGGTGGGGATTACACTGGTGCTAGTGGTGCAGTGCACGGGCAGGGACAGGAGGCAGCACAGGCTGCCGCAGAGGTGCCTGTGTGTAATCCTGTCCCCGATCCTGTGACTGCATCATCTTGCACCAGCAGGGATACCTAAGTCCAGACCCGTTCTCAGGGAGGGGATTGGCTTACACCAACTGGCCTTCCTCTCCCTGCGGATGTGGCTATCCGGCACCGGGTTGAGCCTGTCCTGGGTGGGGTGGCGTTGCGTCAACGTGCCATGCAAGCTGACCTGCAGTCTTTTCATGAGGAGACTGCACGTCTTCTCGCATGGCTCGTTGACCGCATTGACCCACTGGGACAGCTAAACAGGGCCGGATTCCTCCGTTTTCTGGACCTTGTTCCGACCCCCTCCTCAACTGAACCCCCTATAGGCCAGTCATCCTCTGTGCCATCTTCCCACCCATGTGTCACTTGGGTGCCCTGTGGAGCTGCCTCTGACCCTGCGGGCAGGCTGGTGGAGGACACATCCCTGCCACAGTCGGGAGTCGGACATCCAGCAGGGGTGGCCACCTCAACAACTGCACCCCAGCTGGAGGAGGATGTGCAGGCAGCAGGAGCCAGGGCACAGGCAGCAGCACAGCAGCAGCAGCAACAAGGTGGGAGCCATGATGGCTGGGGCCTTCATCATCGGAGGGGCAGGCATCGGCCGGAGGGCAGGAGGTCCCTGGACGGGAAATGTCTTCCGTGTGGCAGCGGTTGGGCCATGCGATAGATGCGGAGCGGCAGCGGGCGGAAGAGGCACGGCTCACGATGGTCAGGGCGGAGAACTCCATGCGTAGGGCCCTGAGGCGGGCCGAGTGCCTCGAGGCCATTAGCAGGGACCTGGAGATCCAGATGTCATCGTCCCTGCGAACCCTCAGGGCCATGGCAGAGGACCGCCTCCGGGACATCGAGTGTAACGCTCACCTGATTCCCGCAGAGGCGCCGGTCTTGACTGGGTGAATGCCGTATCTTCAAAGGTGATGTGTAACACACGGTTGGCTCTTTGGGCTGGACCTCTGTGCACTGTATGTCTGACTCGAAGAGTAAGATGTCTGCAGATAGAAAATATGGGATTAATGAACTGGGGTTATTGGGTGCCTCTCTCCTCTTCCCTTTCTCTTCTCCTGTAAGTTGGCATGGTTGTGGTGTCACACATGGATGTTGGTTCCAGCTGCATGTATCTGCACCGTGTACATGTGCATGTGTGTGTATTTGACAAGGGTGCAACAGTAATGCAACATGGATGCATGTGAGACTGATATGTAGAAGACTGATTGCCAGATGTGACATGGATGCCAATCTTATCACTGCGACAGTTGGCGGAGGTGTACACATGCATGTAAGTGTGGTAGCGTGTGTGCATGTCTAGTGCACTCTCTGTGTTTCTTGTGATGTCTGGCTCAACTTTGGCTGCTCATGCTGTTGTATGTGTATGGATGGTGCTGGCTGTTGCGATATGGCTGTGGAATAGCTCATGTGTGTGAGTTGCAATGACATGTGTGTTGGGGATTGCGATGCCATGTCTGAAGTTTGACAATGCCACTCATGTACAACTGGCATGTGTGTATGAGTCCATTGTACAGTGCCCTGATGCCTGTCTCCTATCTCTCCCTGTCTGCAGCGTCAACTGATGAAGAGGGCGGAGAAGGTGTTGTGGAGCACAGCGGCAGGGTTCGCACCGCCATCCGGAGGCGCAAGGCCCAGCTCCCCTCCCAGGTTGTCATCTCGTCGGGGAGTGAGTCCGGTGCCGCGTCCCAGGTCGCAGCGGCCAAGGGGAGGTCCAAGAGGTGGAGGTTGGAGTTGGACTCCTCGGCAGCCGAAGGGGCAGCTGAGACCCCACAGGGCCCGACGGAGGAAGATGGCACGGAGTCATCCAGGTTGGTGGGGGGTTTGGTGGAGGAGGAGGCCGTGCAAGGGACAGAGACGGGGTCTGGAGGTGGGGATTACACTGGTGCTAGTGGTGCAGTGCACGGGCAGGGACAGGAGGCAGCACAGGCTGCCGCAGAGGTGCCTGTGTGTAATCCTGTCCCCGATCCTGTGACTGCATCATCTTGCACCAGCAGGGATACCTAAGTCCAGACCCGTTCTCAGGGAGGGGATTGGCTTACACCAACTGGCCTTCCTCTCCCTGCGGATGTGGCTATCCGGCACCGGGTTGAGCCTGTCCTGGGTGGGGTGGCGTTGCGTCAACGTGCCATGCAAGCTGACCTGCAGTCTTTTCATGAGGAGACTGCACGTCTTCTCGCATGGCTCGTTGACCGCATTGACCCACTGGGACAGCTAAACAGGGCCGGATTCCTCCGTTTTCTGGACCTTGTTCCAACCCCCTCCTCAACTGAACCCCCTATAGGCCAGTCATCCTCCGTGCCATCTTCCCACCCATGTGTCACTTGGGTGCCCTGTGGAGCTGCCTCTGACCCTGCGGGCAGGCTGGTGGAGGACACAACCCTGCCACAGTCGGGAGTCAGACATCCAGCAGGGGTGGCAACCTCAACAACTGCACCCCAGCTGGAGGAGGATGTGCAGGCAGCAGGAGCCAGGGCACAGGCAGCAGCACAGCAGCAGCAGCAACAAGGTGGGAGCCATGATGGCTGGGGCCTTCATCATCGGAGGGGCAGGCATCGGCCGGAGGGCAGGAGGTCCCTGGACGGGAAATGTCTTCCGTGTGGCAGCGGTTGGGCCATGCGATAGATGCGGAGCGGCAGTGGGCGGAAGAGGCATGGCTCACGATGGTCAGGGCGGAGAACTCCATGCGTAGGGCCCTGAGGCGGGCCGAGTGCCTCGAGGCCATTAGCAGGGACCTGGAGATCCAGATGTCATCGTCCCTGCGAACCCTCAGGGCCATGGCAGAGGACCGCCTCCGGGACATCGAGTGTAACGCTCACCTGATTCCCGCAGAGGCGCCGGTCTTGACTGGGTGAATGCCGTATCTTCAAAGGTGATGTGTAACACACGGTTGGCTCTTTGGGCTGGACCTCTGTGCACTGTATGTCTGACTCGAAGAGTAAGATGTCTGCAGATAGAAAATATGGGATTAATGAACTGGGGTTATTGGGTGCCTCTCTCCTCTTCCCTTTCTCTTCTCCTGTAGAACCTCAAAGGTTAACGCCCTCACCTTAGGTAAGTGAACGCCGAGCTCTCCATCTGCCTCGGGGCAGGGTGCCGTAACCAGTTTCTTCACTGGATAAGGGTGCAGGCCTCTTGACCTCAGAGGGCTGCTGTCCGTCGTTAACTGCACGAACGGTAAGTTCTGGGCATTTCAAATGTCTTAAAAGTCTTTTGTAATGATATCTCTTGTTTTGCAGGGTTCCGGCGATGGCGGATGGCGGGATGATGAGAGTTGAGGATCGAACCCGCGTGAGGAATAGAAGTGCCTGGAAGCACGTAAGTAAGCACTTGTAGCCTGCTTCACGATGCGCACTAACTGTCCCTTTTATCTTGCAGGTACAAGTTCGGAGCTTTAGAGAAGCTGAAGGGTGCTGGAATACCCACTGGATTCGGCGTGGGAAGGAGTAATGGCACGTGAGTAATAAAGTTGCCCAATGTCTTTAAACGCACCTTCTTTTGTCTTTCAGATGCGGGATGCAGCGCCGAAGGCCTCCGGAGCATGCGAACAGTAGGTAAGCCTTTGTCTTTCAGATGCCGGAATGCAGCGCGAGGCGTTGGTGACAGCCGATGGACCAGGTAAGAGATGCGCTGCCACTGAAGACCGTAGTGCTAACCTGTTCTTTCTTTGTCTTTACAGGTGCTGCTGAAGACTGGATTCCAGGATGGTAAGCCTTTGTTCCCTTAGGCCCAGGATCAGAAGCAGAAGACACGATGAGCGTTCTGCTGCAGAGAATGCAGAATAACACAAAGCAAGATTCATCCATCGGGTGTGGTTTAAATAGCCTCCTGTAGTGCTTAGGTGTCTCCTTCCACAGCCACGCCTAGGTAAGAAAAGAGTTCCTGCTTTCCAGAAGAGTTCCAGTATTCTGAACCTAGGGAGTGGCTCCTGCCCCACCCAACAGGAAAAGTAGTCCCAAACAGAAGAGGATCAGGGGTTCAACTGGCAGGTAAGTAAGCAGCATGGTCTGCTGCAGGTAAGTCCACCCAAGCATTATGAGCCCTGCGCTTCCAGCGCTGGGACTGGGCATCTTTATGAGCCTGGTGCCACTGGCGCCAGGACAGGGTCCAAAAGGTCCCAATTGGGACTGGCTGGCACTCGGAACCGGGGTTATGGGTCTGCTTCCAAGGGAGTCGGGCAAGTCCTGATCTTTTGGAAGCAGAGATCATGACATCGAGCAGGAGTTCGATGATGCCCTGGCCCGGGGACATCAACAAAAGAGCCATTGGACTTACCCGCTGCCCTTGTAAATAGTTTGTTAATTAGTATTAGGTTTCCTTTCGTTTTTTCTTTATTTTGGACCACTTGGATAATGCACCACATTTTTGTATATAGCTTTTTTATTAGGTAGTAGTTTTTGGTAGGTTTCATTTCTTAAGTTGGGTTCATGGACCCTGGATTCTTCAATTACATAGTTCTACATTGGATTCATCTTTTTTTATATTTTTTTGTGTTCACCATGGAGCAATGGTTTTTACTTTTTTTTTTCCTTGGATTTCATTTTTTGACCTGTGACTTTGGACAGCATTTCTTTTTGCTTATGTTTTCTTGATTTTCATTTTCATTATTTATCGGACATGGACCATTTCTTTTGTTATTCCCATTGTTGTGTGTTTAATTTGATTTACGTTCATGTTATCTTTAATATATATTTTTTTATACTGGGTTTTGACATTCACTTGCACCCATTGTGTGTGTGCGTGACGGACATGTGTTCATTTACATACTTGCCATTGGGGTTGTATCATGTAATTGGCATTTCTATGTGGGTGGATGCAATACTTGGGTGGGTCTTTGGCATGTGGAGGCTGGCCATAAGGGCCAAGGATATAGATTGTGATGATGTGTTGGCTGGGGGACATGAGTGGGGGCCTGCTGGCAGGTGCCCCTGACTGCTGGGGGGTGCGGGTGCAGGGGGACATGAATGGGACATGAGTGGGGGCCTGCTGGCAGGTGCCCTGCATTGCTGGGGGGTGGGGGTGCTGGGGGACATGAGTGGGACATGAGTGGGGGCCTGCTGGCAGGTGCCCTGCACTGCGGGGGGTGGGGGTGCAAGGGAACATGAGTGGGACATGAGTGGGGGCCTACTGGCAGGTGCCCCGCACTGCTGGGGGGTGGGGGTACAAGGGGACATGAGTGGACATTAGTGGGGGCCTGCTGGCAGGTGCCCTGCACTGCTGGGGGTATCAAGGGGACATGAGTGGGGGTATGCTGGCAGGTGCCCCGCACTGCTGGGGAGTGAAGGGGGCAGGGGGTCATTAGTGGGGGCCTGCTGGCAGGTGCCCATGACTTCTGGGGGGTGGGGGTGCAGGGGGACATGAGTGGGACATGAGTGGGGGCCTGCTGGCAGGTGCTCCGCACTGCTGGGGGGTGGGGGTGCAAGGGGACATGAGTGGGGGCCTGCTGGCAGGTGCCGCTGACTGCTGGGGGTGGGGGTGCAGGGGGACATGAGTGGGACATGAGTGGGGGCCTGCTGGCAGGTGCCCCATACTTCTGGGGGGTGGGGTGCAAGGGGACATGAGTGGGGGCCTGCTAGCTGGTGTCCTGCACTGCTGGGGGGTGGGGGTGCAAGGGGACATGAGTTGGTGATCAGTAGTGCAAGCTGACATGTGGCTTGGCTGGGGGGCATGCCCATGTTGGGTGGGCTGCCTGCGGGACATGGCCAGGGGTGCAGGGTAGTCCCCTGTGGTGTGGGCTGCCTGCAGGGGCTGTGGAGGGTGTACAGGGAAAACCTGGGAGGACCCACACTGCCAATTGACGTGTAGGACTCCCCGGCACCCCTGAAATACACGTACCCTGCTGAAATCGCATGTGAAACTTTCCGCGAACACCGTAATACACGTACCATGCTCCAATCGCGGGTAAAACTTCCCGCGAACCCTAGTTATGCACGTACCCCACTCGCACAGGGCCTATCGCGTGTAAACTTCCCACGCACCCCTGAAATACAAGTACCCTGCTGAAATCGAGTGTAACACTTCACGGGCACCCCTGAAATACACGTACCCAGGCCAATCATGTGTTTAACTTCCCGCGCAGCCCTGAAATACACGTACCCAGGCCAATCGGTGTAAAACTTCCCACGCACCCCAGAAATACACGTACCCAGCTGAAATCGCATGTGAAACTTCCCGCGCACCCCTGAAATACATGTACCTTGCTGAAATTGCATGTGAAACTTCCCGCGCACCCCTAAAATACAAGTACCCTGCTGAAATCGTGTGTGAAACTTCCCGCGCACCCCTGTAATGCACGTACACTGCTGAAATCGCTTGTTTAACTTCCCGAGCACCCCTGAAGTGCACATACCCTGCTCGCACAGGGCCAATCACGTGTGAAACTTCCCGCGAACCCCAGTAATACACGTAGCCTGCTTGCCGTGTGGTACATGGTTAGCGCAGCCCTTTGCGCTGGATTGGGGATTTTGATGGCTTTCCCTGTGCGAGGGGCATTCTTGGTGGCATAACTGGCGCTGCTGCAGGGTCGATGCGCCACTGTGCGCCACGGCTGGTTTTGGTAGCTGAAATCCATGAATACGCTGTGCGCGGAAATGGATTTAGCGCACGCGGCTGGCGCAGAGATTCGCACGCGCACACTGTGCGCCAGCTGCGTGCGCCACTGGTGCGCTAAATTCTATCAATTACCCCCTAAAAGAATTATGAATTAAATAATACATAAGAAGAAAAGTAAATGTGATGCTAATGAAATATTAAATAATATAAGTAATAATGACATGTATGCATGTCACTTACAATTTTATATCGCCCCCCAGGTGTAAAAATGGCAAAGAAGGGTACTTACTGACGACGACACAAATTTAGATAGTGATGGGCAGATAGTAGAATAAGCAAATATTATAATTTAGAGTGTGGCCTTAAATGTGCGCCCATATTGTTTTCTGTGATGTTATTTTTTTCGGCCTGGTACTGGATTGTGGCTTTCATAATTAAGGATATGAAAGATGGGGGGGTTAAACCAGATACGAGAGGGCTCAATGCTCATATGGGCTGGAGTTAAAACTATGTGGAAACTTAATCACTCTGCAAATAGCAATATTACTACGTTGCATAAGAATCGTACTGCCACAACCCCACTTTTTTCACTTGCTGCTATTAAACCAAGTAAAGATAACGAGACCAATCAGTATGATGGGGATTACTCCTGGGAGGGTGAGTCTGACCTGATAAATAATGATG
Source organism: Ambystoma mexicanum (assembly GCF_040938575.1). Classification (NCBI taxonomy): domain Eukaryota; kingdom Metazoa; phylum Chordata; class Amphibia; order Caudata; family Ambystomatidae; genus Ambystoma; species Ambystoma mexicanum. The sequence continues at coordinate 1,167,139,639 of NC_090931.1, read as the reverse complement.
TGCAAACAACCACAGAACCTACCTCACAAGGCACTATAATGCATTTTAATCTTGCTACTACAATTACACAAGAAACTCCAGAACCACAGGCCTGGCAAGCTGCTAGTGAACCCAATAACAAAACAAGGGCAGATGTCTTTCCCATAAAGTATAGAACGGTGAAAATGATAAATAACATGGAAGGGGGGAGGAGGAGACGGAAAAGGGGGCGGAAGGGCAGGCCGATTCATGGAATTAATGTGTGCTGAAAATGTCCGCGCTGAAAATTTCCACGCAAGTGTGCGAAAGCGTGCGAATCTCAGAGCAAGTGCGAAAATTGCAGCCAAACCCGCGCACATCGATTCATGGAAGTCCGTGCGCGTGTAAATCCATGAGTGTGCGCTAAAATCCTGCGTGGTGCACGTGGACGCACACGTCATCAAACAGTGTGCGCACATAGCGTGGTGCACACAACAAAAGTAGGCGGAACACGGGGCGTAACACGCGGAATGGGGGTCAACGCGTGAAAATGTGGGCGTTATGGGGGAAGTAGAGGAGGCAAATGCGCGGAACGCCCACACGCGTGCCTACAACACGTATTCATGGAATCGAACAGGGCTAACGCGTGCGCCAAATAAGACGCACTAATCCGGAAACACGTACGCCAGCAGGAAGCAGGTGTACGCGGACCCACGCAGCATAAAAGTGCACGCAAACAACAAACAAGCTCAGATGCTAAGATGAATATACCGTTCCTCGCAGCAGTGGTCATGGGACTCCGTAGGAGGAGGAGGAGGAGGATAGTCAGGGCCAGAATCTTTACACCCCGGACCAGCCTTTTTGGGATGCCTGATGACCAGGTGTATGGGAGGTACAGGTTTCCACCTCACATAATACTCGACCTGGTGAGTGAGTGGGAGGATGACCTCCCATCACCCACCCTGTGCTCCCAAGCACTGAGCCCCTTGGAAAAGGTGCTCAATGTACTGCACTTCTTGGCCACTGGTTCATTTCAGCGGACAAGTGCCATAGTGAGGGGGGGGGTGTCACAGGCCATGCAGTCACGCTGCCTACACCAGGTCTTGGCCATCATGACTGCACGACCATCAGTCCGCAGGCACATATACCTGCCCAGAACACCTGCAGAAAGGCAGGCTGCCGTCCAGGATTTCTACAGGGTGGCACACTTCCCCAAAGTGCTAGGTGCCATTGATTGCACCCATGTGGCTCTATGTCCTCCCAGAGCATATGAGCACATCTATAGACACCGCAAGCACTGGCATTCCATCAACGTGCAGGTAGTATGTGATGCCAAGGGAATCATCACCTCAGTATATGCCAACTATCCAGGGTCCACCCATGACAGTTTCATTTACAGAATGTCAACCCTAAACCGGGACCTCGAAGCTGGGCGGTATGGCGATACATGGCTGCTTGGTGACTATAAATGCCACTGCACATGCATGCATGTCACATACTGAGTAATGTCACAACCCCACTAATGATACCCATCATCACCTCCCCAGGGGACAGTGCTTACCCTCTGAGCACCCACATGATGACGCCAATTCGGAACCCCACCACACCACCCGAGGTAAGATACAACACAGCCCATATTGCAACCCGGTGATTAGTGGAACGCACATTCGGAGTGCTCAAGTCACGCTTTTGCTCCCTTTACTGCTCTGGTGGGCAGCTGCTATACACTCCCCCAGTAGTGTGCAGCATCATAGTGGCATCATGTGTCCTGCACAACGTTGCAACATGCCGGGGCCTGCCAGTGGACATGGTGGTTCCCCCACATCCCCAACCACATGCAAGGGTGCTGCGCATGGGAGGTGAAAGGGCACGTGGTGAGGCAGACCATACGCAGCTGGAAGCTAATTACTTCACCTAAAATCACACCCCTGTGGAGAGCACACAGCCCTGGCACATACCAGCTGACAATCAATGATGATGACATAAGGGACAGTCAACTGTCACAACCATACCAGCCCGAGATTGGTCACCTGGAAGTGTTACATTGTGTGCATCCCTACCTACTGAAAGACAACCAATGCTGTGTCACTAAAAGACACACATTTATGCTGCATGACTGACTACCCCCTTGCAAAATACTACATGACAATAGCGCCATGTCACCCAACCCCTCCCCATCTCGGCCACCCAACACACCATGGCATGTCATGCAATGTGAAAGCAAACAAAGGAATGCACAACACCTGACAAAAGTGTTACAAAGTGCACTGTCCCTAAAGGAAACAGGGCACAAACAATATGCTCCCAGTAATCAATAACAAACAGCACACATGACCAAATACTTACCAGCAACACAATACAGCAACACAGCATGAAACATTGCAAAAATATGACAGTACATAGTCAAAGTAGTGCAAGTCTTACAACCAGAATAAGCCAGCACATCGACCCCTTCCAACTGCAGAGTGTTGCCGTGATGCAAATGTGTCAGTGTACTGCATACAACATGAACTGCATCTGCAAAGGAGATGTCCATGTGAACACATGAAGAAGGTACCTGCGAATAAGGATGAAGACATGGATGCACAAGCACATATCAATACACCATGCAGTGTTCAATACAACAACAATACCCACTAGGGATGTCTACACAGTAATGGCTACAGACTGCCCACACAGCTCATGGGAGTCCAATAATCACTGTGTAAGTTACTGTCACTTGGTCACACCCTTTGCAAGCCCATGGAAACGGGAAGCAGGAGTGGTGTGTGTGTCAGGAACCCAAGCATCTAACCCAAACACAGGACAAGCCTGCATGTGCCCAGCCGGAATACACAGTGGATGCCCAGGGGAGCCTCACAAGGCAACACACTGTAAAAAAAAAAAATCAAAAATGCCCATGTGGGCGCCAGGGGCGGGGCATCCAGGAGGTTCAAGGACAGGGTGCACAACAACACCCAACTGCATTGATTTTGAGAAAAAAAAAACCTCCATGGGCTCATGGCCTGCACGGCTATGCAATTGTGGGAGAACTGCTGTTGCTCTCATCACCCTCTGCTGCTGCATCAGGAGGTGGTGGTGATATGGGAGGCAGCCCACGCAAAGACCTGGTATGGTCCTCCGTGAGAGGAAGCATGCGGGTGTGCGAGGTCTGATTCTGGAGGATGATAGTGCAGAAATCCCCATGCAGCACCTCACGGGTTGCCTGCATTTCTGCACGCATGGCCTCGTGTGATGCCCGGATCACCTCACGGGTTGCCTGCAGCTCAGATGAGAGCGAATGTGTGAGCTGCTCCAGCTGTTGTTCTGCCCTAAAATTTCGGGAAGCCTCAAGTTAAGTTCAACCAGAGTCTCCCTGAGGTTATGGAGTTCCACCCTCAGGGCTTCCCTGTGGCCCTGTGACTCTATTGAGATGGCTTCGCGCAGAGTCTCCAGTGCCGCCCGTCGGTCCCTGTTGGACGCCAACATGTCTTCCCTGTGTGATTGGCAAATGGACTCTGTTGCCTGCTTTTGTTGCTCCATCTGCCTTTCAGGGGGGAGAATGGAAGTGGCCACCCTCTCCATTTCCTGAGCCATCATTTCAACCGATGCTCCCTGTTGGGCTGCTCTACCGTACATTGAGTTTTCCCATACAGTATTGCCTCGTGACGCACGGCCACCGCGTCAGCGGGCACCACACCTGTTCGGGGCAAGGCGATCTGTACCTTGCTGTGCTGGCACTGCCTGAGGCTGCAGGACTGCATTCCACTTGACCTTCCAACACTGACATCCCCATAGAGGGTTCTACCCCTGGTGCAGGTGGGTTGGACAGAACAGAATCCCTGCCAGAAGCACTCACCTGCGACAGCACATAAGTCTCATCATCCGATTCAGCACCTGAATCATAGAGGTCTGGGGAGGTGCACCCAGAGACACCCCTGGACTGTATGGTCTGCAGGAGGATTGGATTTTCACCCACCACCATACCACGTCCTCCACTGGTGCCAGGTCGTGGCCGAGATTCCTCCTGGGTCTGCACCATCTCCTCACCTTGACCAGCATCAAGTGCGTCATCACCTGCAAAACATGAAAGCCAACAAATGGAAACAGGCATCAGCACCATAGCACACACATAGGCCTGACAAGCCAGAGATCCAGTACATGATGTACACATGTCCCACATGACAACCCTGGCATGCATGCACTGTCAATGAGTTTGAAGGGGTGTTAAAAAGCAGACACTGAGGACACCAAGATGGAAAAGCAACACATTTGCTGCATGGTGGGTAGCACTGGCATCACACATCAGCTTGCGAGTGGCATGTCCAATACACATACATGACACATGCCAGCACACAGATGGCATGTAGCATAGCCATGGCACATTTGACTAGTACAGCGATATGTCAGTGAAAGAGTACTGTCACCCATCCATGTTAGATGGACATGATAAGATAAAAAATGCTAAATAGTGTGCCAAAATGTGCATGTGCCACACACTGCTACACATCCAGTGTTGTTAAGCGGCTTCACTTCAACACTACAGCTAAGTCAATGCCTACTCTGGAATGCTGAGGGAAACCCTTATTGATATATTTTTAGGTCCAGTTCATATACTCTGGATGACAACCCTTATTTAACACCCCTCTCTTAGAATTTCCCTGACCCCACTGAGCCAAGAAGTAGGTCTGTTTTGCAAATTTAAAAGGTTTATTTGGAAAATTAAACTATATATATATATATATATATATATAAATATATATATATATATATATATATATATATATATATATATATATATATATATATATATATATATATATATATATATCACACTTCTATAAATAAATTGATAATGGATAGTACACTTGTGAATATGAGCAGTAGTCAGCAATAGGGAATCCTACAGTACAATCAATGAGGAGTTAGTATAGGATGGTTAAGGTAGCAAAATACTTTTATGGTTTCAAGGGAAAAGCAATGGGGAATAAAATGTAGTTCAGAAATACTTGATATGATTTTAGCACAAGATAAGATAATCACTTTTTCTCTGGCAATTCACCTCCCCCCCTATGCAATGTAAGAAATGGAAGGAGATGGAAAGAGGAGCACACAGTTCTCAGGAATGCAATCAAATACAATACGGAACTCAGTTTCCCCCCAGCAAGCTTAGAGGAAACAGGTAGAAGTTTGAAACACAGGCCCAAAATGCTTTTAAATGTGATGGCAATGGATGGGAAAATGTGCTAACTGATTTTAATTCCCTCTAGAGATTCAGGGTGAGTGAGAGATGCTTGTTGGTATTAGTTCAGGCTCACTTTAGCAATGCGCTATGAGTTATTACCAGGTTGCAAACGGATTTTAACAAAGGAAAGAATGGAGCTGCTATTTTGACAAGTGGAGAAATTGAGCCAAATTCGCAAATCGCTGTAAATGTCGCGAGTGCGTAAATCGCGATTGCGGTAGAAGTATAGGGAGTAGGAAGTCGGTTCTAGGTTCCTTGGAAATCCTAGAATCACAGCTTTAAAGTGAAAGTTACATTTCGTTGGTAGCCCAAACGGTTCCAGAGATACGGATGATTTAATAAAGGTACATTTTCGGATTTAAAGTATAACTCAAAATGACAGGTGACAGTTTGCAGCTGCAGAATTGACAGGTGACAGTTGTGCAGCTTAAAAAATGACAGATGACACGATTTATAGGAGGCAGTTCTACTTAGGTTAAAATAGCTTGAATTAGATTATTTTAACTAAGAGATTGGTTCTGCACAGTTCTGCTAGGTACTCACAATATAACTTTGAACTAGGCCTCGTCACGGATCTGGTCAACACGTCCGGCGGCGGTTCTGTCTGCTCGGCGGGTCAATCAGGCACCGGTTCTGCTCACAGCGATCCGGATCTCTGGTTCTGCTCACAGCAGTCTGGGTCTGGTCTGCGGTTCCGGCAAAAGTTCTTGGCACAGAATTCAAACAGCCCGCCCGGCTGTGGAATAGTTTGCAGATGATTTTAAGGATGCTGAGGCCTGCTGAGAAGAGTTCTCAGTTTGTGGGTTTAGGCCCTTGCTTTAAGTTCTGAAGTAAAGTTCTGGTCTTTGGAGATTGATGGATGTGAAGTCTGGAGTCTCCCGGCAGAGCGTCCCTCAGAAAATGGAATTGAATCTCTCTACCTGTCCCAGCAGCCTCTTTTTATGTATTTTGGAAGTGGGTGTGTGCGTGGCATAACTGAGCCTGTCCCTCTCTACTTGTCATTGGCCCAATTCTCCCCTCTCCCATGATTAGGGGAAGGAAATGGATTGTCATCATGATGAGGTCTGTTTATGGGTCAGAGGATCCTCCCCTGGTCAATTTGCCCACAAATCTATATTTGATTCAAATACATATTTCCCAGATACACAATTTGTTGAAATTACATGTACACATTATATATTCCTTATGGTCCATGCTTGTCCGCCTCTGATCTTCCTGGGGGCTTACATTAAAAAATGACAACATTTTGCACTTTTTGATTGGTTTTGCAATATCGGACATTTACCCAAAATTACACACATGTGCGCAAGGAGTATGGACATTAATTGATGAAGTGTCAGATTTTTAACATGCAGATATTTGGAGTGAGACCCTATTTTCCGCTAGCAACCCCCAGAATACACCACAGGGTCCTAACGCCTCTTAAAACGTGCACAGAAAAATCACAAGAATAATTATATTACTTATATAATTTAGACCAGTCAGCACTATGAGTTATCTATCTTTTTAACTTATGCCCTGGTCAAAAAGTGGTGTGGCTTCCCACATCACATGGTGGAAGAACTGGTTTATCCACTTCCCCCAAGCTCAGTTGGCTCTCACAGGCACTTCTCCTCCCACTTCTCCCAAGAGGAAGCCACTTAACGGCCCCCCCAATATAACATTTGCCTGAGTCCATTGTTCAGTTTCCTGCAGTGCCCCCCCCCATATCTAATCAGAGAGGTGTCAACTCCTTTTGGTGGGGAAGCAGAACGCAGCTAGGCCTGGGAAGAATGGCTGAGCAGGTTTCTCCTGTCGGGGTTAGTTGTCAGGCAGAATTCAGCTAAATGTCACTTTAGTTCCCAGTTTAAATCAAACTTACAATTTTTACCTATACATTAAATAATTACTTCCTTCAAGTCATTTCAGAATATAGTTCTACATTGTATCCACCTCTTAGCAAGTCTTTCCTTGGTCTGGTTTGGGTTCCTCTGTTCAGTTTTACACAAAAGTCTGGTGGTTTTAAAACGCCGGCTTTCTGATAGTGGTTAGTACCGGTATTGCAACCATTTTTGGATTAAGAAAATTAATTCCCCACAGTTCTGAGTTGCTTTTTGGCAATCTGCATTGCCATTCCCAATTGTTTCAGGCTACTGTGTGTGTAGCCCAATGGTGGTTTTAAGCAGTGCCCTCCTGTGCTCACAACATAGGCAAATATGGGTGGCAGCCTATTCTTCATGTTTTCCCTGTGCACTCTCTGGGGAGTTCTGGCCATCATGATGTTTTCCATGCCAGTACTGTAGAGTTTTATGGGTAAAAACATCCCACAAGCCCCCCCTCTTGCGATGGCCATTCTGTCCTTTCACTGATGGAACTCACAAGATCTGGGATGTTCACCTCTTCTTCTTCCAATTTCATAGATGGCACAGTTCAGCATCTTTTCCTCCCTCCAGTCGATCAATCAGTTCTCCTTGCTGGTCCTGATGGGAGGATTGGGCCGTACCCCGGGCCCCTAGGATCTTCGCACCCGGTCCCCAGGTCGCCTACCGTGGTCAGTCTTCATGTTTTCTTTCTCCTAGGACGACAAAGGAAAGCGGCAATACCTATTCATAGACATTTCTCCCCACTATTGATATAGCGGGGCGACATATACATTTTATACTTTAATAGACATAGCATTCCAATTTTTAAAAACAAGATATAATTCAGAGACAGTGGCTTACAAGCGTCATAATATTTTAGAGACTGTATATGGGATATTTTAGGGTTGGAACTGAATTAATCTGGAGCGGTCCCCTCTGGTATTGCAGAGGACTTCGCCAGTTGCTGCAGAGTGTGCCTGGGATGGCAACACTTTAGCTGATTTATATGTACCCACTTGTCTTCCGCTTCTGCCAAACTGCCTTTGGGGATGCAGATCTTGTACGCTACAGGGGAGATCTTGTCTATAATTTAAAAAGGTCCCTTCCATGTAGGAAAAAATGTTCGCTGTTTGGCCTGGTTCCTTTGGAAATTGTATAGATAGACCCGGTCCCCCACAGTATATTGCTGACTGGTGGTCTTCAGGTCGTAGTGGGTTTTCATGCTATCAGCTGATCTTTCTAGATTCCGCTGAGCATAGGCAAAAGCATGCTGAAGGTGTTTCCTTAAATTCTCCACATACTCATGAGCTGTGGAGGCATTTATCAGTGTCTGCTCTTGGGTCCTGTAGAGCAGATGCTGGGGAAGCACCATCTTGCGTCCGGTCATCAACTCAAATGGTGACATTTTAGTTGCAGTTGAAGGGGTAGATCTGATGGCCATTAGGACCAGAGGTAATCGGATATCCCAACTTGGCCCAGAATCTGCCACAAACTTTTTTAAGATGCTCACAATGGTTCGGTTATATTTCTCCACTGCTCCAGAAGAAGCTGGCCTGTAAGCAATATGTAGCTTCATTTTGACCCCCAGTATCTCCCACATCTTTGTCATTACTTCACTGGTGAAGTGGCTACCTCTGTCTGACTCAATCCTTTGAGGTAGACCAAAACAGGAAAAGATGTGGTTAATCATCAGGGCAGCTGCTGTTTATGCCTTGCAGTTTGGGTCGGGAGACATTCCACCCACTTGGTAAACAAGCATGTAACGGTCAACATGTACTTGTTCCCCCTAGCTGAGTGAATCACGGGGCCTACAAAGTCGATTTGTAAATCTGACCATGGCAGTGTCATTCCCCTCTTTTGGAGAGGCGCACGGTGTGTGAGGGTTGATGGCTGAAATTGTGCACACACAAGACACCCCTTCAAGTATTGGTCGAGGTCCTGCCCCATGTGTGGCCAGTATGCAACCTCTCTTAAGATTTCCAGTGTTGTGTGAAACCCCCTATGACCGGCGGTGGCCGCATCATGGGCGTGACTTAACATCAGGCTTCGGAATGAGGTAGGGACCACCCACTGATCATGGCCAGCTTGGGATTTCCTTACCAACAAACCGTCTTGGATTCGGAACATTTTTGGACATTTCCTCAACACTCTCAGGTCCTCCTTCCCAATGTAATCGGTATCCGCCAGGGGAAAGTTCTCAGGATCCTCAATGTGTTGGTAAAACTTACCAATTATTGGATCCCCCTTCTGAGCTGTAATTAAATCAGCATCAGGGGTCTCCTTACTCCATTGTGCAGTTAAACGATCATTGTGAGCATTTGTCTCGGACCTAGTGATAGCAGTGACCTGGATTTCCCCCAATAGGGACTCTATTTCTATTAGCTCCCCTTGGATGGCCCCGGTTATGGCCAGCTGATCAGCTAAGTCATTTCCAGTTTTGTCTGGTCCCTCTACTTTGGAATGACCCTTGATCTTTTTCCATTAGATGGTCATCCCATTCGATGTGACCAGATCATCAATATTTTGGATTAGCTTCCCATGTTTCAGGGGTTTGTTATTAGCACATAACATGCCTCTGGTTTTCCAATGAACCAGGTGCTCCACGAACCCGTTTCGTACATAATCTGAATCTGTGATTATGACCAGTTCGTGGAGTTGATGTTGGACAGCAGTGAGGATGGCCTGATGCACAGCCATCAATTCTGCCACCTGACTACTTCGGGAACCAATTTTGTATCCAGCGGAGGGTTCTGGAAACTCCTTCACCCATGCATTCCCTACGCCGGCCACCAGTTCTTTCTCCCCGTTGTTGTCAACAAGGTAAGAGCATCCATCCACATAGACAGTGGGCATTCCCTCACACTTGTCTTCTTCAAAGATTTTGTGTGGGGAATTGAGGTATGCCTCCATGTTGTCCTTGATTTTTAGACTTTCGTCCTCGAGACAGTTTTCTCTGGCACAATCATGCATGTCAGCCATAACTTGCGCGAGGGGACTCTTCTTGTTTTGGCCACATCTGACCTCTACAGGAAAGCCTTGCATTGACAGAATCCAGGAAGTAATTCAGGAATTACTCACATTTCCGGCCCGGATTCTGTCACTTTGGAGATATTGCAGAGGCTGGTGTGGAGTCTCCACTATGATGTGTTCCCCCTGGATAAACGGGCGGTAATTCTTCAATGCCCACACCGTTGCCAGGAGTGCCTTCTCACAATCGTTGAATTTTTCCTCCACAGAGGATAAAGTTTTGCTCGCATAGGAGATTACTTTATTGACCTTGCCATGCTTTTGGTACAATACTGCCGTCAAGCACGTATTAGAGAACCCTGTCTCTAGGAAGAACTCCTTGTTTCTGACAGGGTAAGCTAGGCAAGGCGCTTGTGAGAGGCTTCTCTTGAGTTGTCTTACTGCCTCGGATTGTTCTGGACCCCATTCCCACTTGACCGCCCCCTTCAAAGAGATGAATCAGGGGTCTAGTGATCTCTGCGTAGCCTTCAATGAACTTTCTGCTGTAATTAGTCAGTCCAAGGAGGCTCCTTAGTTCCTGCAGAGTTGTGGGGTCTTTCAGCTTCTGAAGTGCTTCCAATTTCTTTTCTTGGGGACAGAGACCCTGAGGAGTAATCTCATGCCCCAAGAAATGAACACGGGTTCTACACCACTGTGCTTTCTGGAAGGAAAGTTTTGCTCCGGCGGCCCTCAACTGCGTCAGAACATAACGGATCTCCGCTATGTGTTCTTCCACAGATGAACTTTTGATGAGGACATCATCTACATAAGCCAGGTTACCCCTCGCACCCAGGTCGGGCATGGCCTTATGTAGGAAAATGTTGAATTCATTGCCGGAGTTGAGGTATCTGAAGGGAGTCCGGGTCCATGTGTACTGCTGGCCCCCAAAGGTAAAAGCCAGTTTGTATTGGTCCTCCCTACTGACAGGCGCGGTCCACTATGCATTGGTCAGGTCTATTGCAGTGAATACCTGTGACCCCTGAATCTGGGCCAGCCCTTGGTCAATGTAGGGCAGAGGCCATCGGGAAGTATGGACCCGTTTGTTGAGCTCCCTAAGGTCGGCACAGAGTCTCCACTGGCCGTTTGGCTTCAATATTCCCAGCATCGGATTATTAAAGGTGCTGTGTACTGGACGGATTATTCCCTGGGAATCAAGGTTCTTAATTATTTCAGTAAGGGACTCCATGGATGCGAGAGGCAAACGATATTGCTTCACAAACACTGGAGTCATTCCAGGATCCGTGGGAATTGTTGTGGTGTGGATGTCGGTGCGACCACAGTCATATGAGTCTACCGCAAAGAGATCTTGGAAATCCAAGAAAACTTGTTTCAACTTTTGCTTCTGTTCCATAGTCATGCAGGCATCAGCTAGGTTGACCCTCTCTTCCACCATCTGCCTGAAGCCAGGAAAGACTTCCGGTTTGGCTATCTCAGCAGACTCCTCCAGCTGGGTGGAGAAGTCCCTGGTCAGAGTGCTGATTTGGACTGGAGGCTTCAGGTGGGAAAGGCAGCCCTCATGGACCTGGAAAATCACATCATCCCTTCTGAAGTCACAAGTCACATCGTCCTTTCCATAATGGCAGGAAGTGTACACCAGGAAGTTCCCCCCATGCCGGGTAAAGATCCTGTCTGGTGTTGTGTTGTCATCACTGTCACTGTCAAAACAGTCCTTGGGGATTGGTCCTAACAGTTAATTTCCTAAATCAATGGAAAAATGTTGGTCATCAACCGCCATTCCAATAATGGTGCCTGCGGCTAGAGTAATAGTCTTTAATGTCTGTTATCCACCTCTATTGGAATGGTGTCATGTTCTATGTTGACTATTGGTGTTGGGTTTACCCCCAACCCTTGCTGTTGCAGAGAAGCATTTAGATGAATATAAGCATCAGAGTTTTTCAATTTGTGTCCTCTTTTAACTTTCACTTCCAGGGAGAATTGTCGGGTCCTTTTTGGGATGGTGACTTCCTCTTTAATCTGAATTTCAACTGCATAAGGTAGCAATTGAGCTGAACTAAATGCTTTTTCTGGATCATCAAAGCCCATGGGATTGCTCATGCCGTGCTCATGTGCTAAGGGTCTTTCCTCGAATTACACGCTGACGTGCAAGATTTTCACGTGCCAAATCACTCCGTATCAAGCTGGCCACGCTAAAACAGACGGAAGACCACGATCCTGCCCAGAAGGCCGAATTACTGCCCCCAAGAGCCCCGAACACGCTCCCACCTGCCATCTGCTGCTGCCTGCCTGCCACCCACGTGCCCTGCTATTTGCTACCTGCACGCCAGCCAGGGGTGCTGTTGCTGTGACCACCCCTGTTGGAACTGTAGACTCCCGACTGGGATACCATCGCTCCACAGCCCAGCCTGAGGAAGCAGTTGCCCACCCACACCTGCCTCTGGGATTGCCATGTTGGGCACAACACCATCTGGCACCACTGGCAACCCCCAGCCAGAGAGGCAGAGGGCCACCAGCTTCAGTACCAGGGAAGTTGGTGTCCTGATGGAGCAAGTCCTAGTGCAGTATGATGCCCTCTTTGGAAGTTCACGTGCCGACTATGAAGGATGGACCAGGATCTGGATGGACATTGTGACTGCCATCAACGAGGAGGGGGTGGCAGTCCGTGACATCAAAGATGTCAAGAAGCGCTGGGAGGACTTCAGGTACAGGACCCTCGACAAGGCCCAGCGCCTCTTGAAGGCAGCGGATGCCAAGGGGCGCCGGGGCCACCTGTCCGACCACCAGATGAGGGTCCTGGAACGCATAAGCCCAGTGTTCCACATCCAGGTCCTTAAGAGGCAGACCCGTCTGGAGTCGAGCGGTAAGTGTACATGCATACTGGTTCGACGCTGTGCATGTCGTGGTGTGCCAGTAGTGTGCAGGTTGCACATGTGTTTCTGTAGGGCCATGTATGGATGTGTATGTACAGGGGCGAGAGGCTGACACATGCGAGTTCTTTCATGTGTCAGACACATGGATGGTGTATGTGTGGGTAAGCATGCAGGCCAAATGCAGATGTGGGAGCACACATGTTTGAATTACTGTGTATGTACATTGGCGTGGTTGTGGGGTCAAACATGGATGTTGGTTCCAGCTGCATGTATCTGCACTGTGTACATGTGCATGTGTGTGTATTTGACAAGTGTGCAACTGTGATACAACATGGATGCATGTGGCATTGACATGCAGAAGGCTGAATGCCAGATGTGACATGTATGGCGATCTCATCACTCTGACAGTTGGTGGACATGTACACATGCATGTAAGTGTGTTGGTGTGTGTGCATGTGTTGTGTACTCCCCGTGTTTCATGTGACGTCAGGCTCACCTTCGGATGCTGATGCTGTTATGTGTGTATGGATGGTGCTGCCTGGTGCAATATTGCTGTGGAATTGCTCATGTGTGTGAGTAGAAATGACATGTGTGTTAGGGAGTGTGATGTCATGTCTGAAGTTTGACACTGCCACTCATGTACAACTGTCATGTGTGTATCAGTCCATTGTACAGTTCCCTGATGCCTGTGTTCTATCTCTCCCTGTCTTCAGCGTCAACTGATAAAGAGGGCGGAGAGGGTGCTGTGGAGCAAAGCGTCAGGGATCGCACCACCAGCCGGCTCCCCTCCCAGATTGTCATCTCTTTGGGGAGTGAGGAGTCTGGTGCCGCGTCCCAGGCAGCAACTGCCGAGGGTCGGTCCAAGAGGCAGAGGTTGGAGATGGACTCCTCGGCAGCAGAAGGGGCAGCTGAGACCCCACTGGGTCCGATGGAGGAAGATGGCATGGAGTCATCCAGGTTAGTGGGGGGTTTGGAGGAGGAGGAGGCTATGGAAGGGACACACACGGGGTCTGGAGGTGGGGATTCCACTGGTGCCAGTGGTGCAGTGCAGGGGCAGGGACAGGAGGCAGCACAGGCCACTGTGGAGGTACCTGTGTGTAATCCTGTCCCTGATCCTGTGACTGCATCATCCGACACCAGCAGGGATGCCTACGTCCAGACCCATTTTCATGGAGGGGATGGGCGCACAACAACTGGCCTTCCTCTCCCTGTGGACATGGCTATCCGGGACCGGGTTGACCTGTCCTGGCTGGGATAGCGTTGCGTCAACGGGGCATGCAAGGTGACCTGCAGTGTTTTCGTGAAGACACTGCACGTCATCTCGATTGCCTCTTTGACCACGTTGACCTACTGGGATGGGTCACTAGTGCTGGATTCCTCTGTGTGCTGGACCTTCTTGCGACCCCCTCCTCACTTGAACCCCCTACGTGCCAGTCGTCCTCCATGCCATCTTCCCACCCATGTATCACCTGGGTACCCTGTGGAGCTGCCTCTGACCCAACGGCAAGGCTGGTGGAGGACACATCCCTGCCACAGTCGGTAGTCGGACGTCCAGCAGGGGTGGCCACCACGACAACTGCACCCCAGCTGGAGGAGGATGTGCAGGCAGCAAGAGCCAGGGCGCAGGCACAGGCACAGCAACAGCAGCAACATGGTGGGAGCAATGATGGCTCGAGGCCTTCCACATCGGAGGGGCAGGCTTCGGCCAGAGGGCAGGAGGACCCAGGAATACAAGTGTCTTCCGTGTGGCAGCAGTTGGCCCACGCCATAGATGCGGAGCAGCAGCGGGCGGAAGAGGCACGGCTCACAAGGAGGGCGGAGAACTCCATGCGGAGGGCACTGAGGCGGGCCGAGTGCCTTGAGGCAATTCGCAGGGAGTTGGAGGTCAACATGTCATCATCCCTGTGAACCCTCGGGGACATGGAATAGGACCGCCTCCAGGACATTGAGCGGGAGTTCGATGATGCCCTGGCCCGGGACATCAAAAAGTGAGACGTCGGACTAGCCCACTGCCATTGTAAATAGTTAGTCAGTGTTAGGTTTCATTTTGGTTTTCATTTGTTTTTGTGGCGCTTGGACAATACCCCACATTCTTGTATATAGTTCTTCATTAGTTAGTGTATTTTTGTAGGTTTCATTTGGACAGTTGGGCTCATGGACCCAGGATGTCATCCTTGTAAATAGTTGGAGTGTGGATTTGTCGGCATTTTCTTTTTTGATTTTT